>NW_025533460.1:0-1200000 GCF_020615455.1 Coregonus clupeaformis | reverse complement strand
ACCTTCCTCCTCACTAGAGCCCCTCTGAACGGGCGTGTAGATAGGGGGCGCTGTGTTGGAGCTGGGAGGCGCAGTTGTACTTTTTGTGAAGATCCCACTGATAAACTTGAGCATCTTGCGGTCACGGGCGGGGGCGCGCTGGGTGGTCCCCCCCTGACCCTGGCTGTCCTTCCCTTTCTTCAGGTCCTCAGAGAGGGAGTGCAGGTCACTGTTGTCCAGAGTGCGGCTCTTGCCCTTCCTCGGCGGCTTGGACATCTGGGGGGTGGGTTGGGCTGGCAGGGAGGTGGAGCCTGTCTTCAGCCGGTCCCCTCGGGGGCTTTCCCTGGTCACCACGTCCGTAAACCCTCCCCCCACGGGGGCCCCCTGGCGAAGGAGGGTGGACCTGCCGTCACTGTCCGCCCAGGACGCCCGGTAAGGTCCCAGGGAAGCCACAGCAGCTGTCATTGGCGACCGGTCCCCTATGCGGTTGTCTTTGCGGTCCAGACTCTTGGCGGATGGAGGCATACTCTGATTGGCTTCCCTCAACTCCCGCCGGCTTACAGCACCGCCCCCGGCATGTGACCTCATCAGGACCTCAGGTCTCTGGATGAGCCTGGGCGGTACGGTGATGGGCATGCTGCCCCGGGAGAGGGTGTTGCTTGGGTTGCCCATCACCTCCTCGCCCCTTGGAAACAGCATGGGTGGCTCCCTATAGAGCTCTGTTTTAGGGCGGGTTCCCTCTCTCCTCAGCCCTCCCACTGAGGGGACATCTGACACCCCTGCAAGTCCCTTCACTTGGTCTTTCACATTCTTCGGTAAGAGGGGAGACTCCTTGCTCTTAGTCCCCAACAAGACATCTTTTGAGGAGCCTGGACCACGACTCTCTCTCGCCTTCATCTCAGGCTTCTCCCTCTCCTGAACAGGCCTCCCAAAGTCCTCCTGCTCCTCTTCCTCCATCTCTGTGTCCCCCTCGGGACATGCATGTCCTCCCTCATCCTCAGTGGTCCTGCTCAGCTCCTCATCCTCCTCATCCTCTGGGCCCTCCACTCCTGCTCTCCCCAGAGCAAGGGTCCGTTGTGGCTGGGGCCCGATGGACCCTCCATCACCCCCCACAGCCTCGACCTTGACCAAGGTAAGGGAGATGAGGTAGGTGGTGCGTCTCTGTAGGGTGCCCGCGTGGCTCATGGGGGCGGCAGGCTGGAAGACAGGCAGACCAACCTCAGCGGAGTGGCAGCGCCCTCGCTCTGACCCAGACAGACCCACAGGGAACAGGCATAGCAAACCACAGCCGGAGGCTTCACCACAGAGACAACAGCCAGGCCAGACACCAGTCAGATGGTACTGTCAAACTACCTGGCGTAGGGATACGTCTGATGTGGGTGAATGGTAACTTTGTCAAGAGGTGGTTGGAGTCTTGCTGGATTGCTTCTTCAGGCTTCTGAACCCATGATGTGAAAACTCAAGAGTCAGCACAAGCAAGACAGAGAATCACTCTAAAGTATCTTGAATTAGTGGAGCATACTTAACAAGGCTAAGTTACTGAATTAAGTCTAGACTGTAGTTTTTCACCTCCTCTTTGCTGATGCATAAAGACGCCACTGGACGCCTCCACGGGTTCATTCACAATCCTCCCTTTCTCTTTCCCTCCCTCTCTCCATACGCAAGATTAATTATACAGCCCAAAGCCAGGGATCTGAGATTGCTTTCCACGATCTTGATGTTTGAGACTGGGTAGTCTGGAATTATGATAGAGTCAACAAATGAGCTTGGTCCATTTCTCCACCAAGACTGTACTACGTAGTTCCCCACTCCACAAAAGCACATAAGATGAACTGCCTCAAGCCAGTCTTCAGTCTGTAAGCTTTTCTTCAGATCATTTCTTCATTTCTATTGAAGAATATCCATTGTACGCTTCAGAAACTTCTTATTTTCCTATTCCCATTACATTTGATTGGTTAACAAATAATTGTTGCCATTTTTATGTCGCACCGTCACAGACACCAAAGGGTATGTACCGTGGTAAAGACAAACCAGACATAGCAGGCAACACAGCAAACAACCGCTTTAGCTGACCCAGCAGAGGAAAAACATTTTGAAGGTAAATATGAGAAAAAACATAAATATGGAAATCATTTACGTGTCGCAAAGCGTGTGGTGGCGAGACTCTCCTTCCGACTGCATGCGAGGCAAAGACACACTAATGTCATGCATGAATCACGTATGCACGTCGCATGGATCAATGAAAGGCAGGCTGCAAACATCTGTTGTAATTCCCCCAGCAAAGAGAAGCAGAGATGGTGGCCAGATAGGCAGAACACAGTCACTGTTTCTCTGTTCCTCTGCCTGTAATACTCTTATGTACAGTAGGTTCCTTCCCTCCCTTCCCTCACTGCATCCTCTCCTCCGGGTGTCTCAGGCAATTAGCAAGTCAATAAAATGTGTCTGTGAAGCAGAGCGCAAGCCCACTGGCTCAGCTCAGCCCCTCCTCCTTTCCTCCTCCAGCTCTCCTCAGGGCCACTAGCCTCTCCGTTAGCCAACAGCTAATCCAGCTCCAGCCTCAGCTCCAGGCAGGCAGACAGACAGAGGGGAAGGCTGAGGGTGATGCGTCCTGGAAGAGATGCCTGTCCTCGGTCAAGCCCACACGTTCTGTGGCTCGTGTCGGATCAGACAAAACAAAGAGGACAAAAACCTCTGCCTCCTCCTACCCATCACTTGCTCTCTCTGTCTCTCTCCCTCACGCTCTCTTTTTCAGGCAATCTCCGGGCAGTTCCCGCTCTCTCTCTCCTTCTCTCCCCTCCCATCCTGCCTCTCAGGAAAGAGGGAGAGAGCGATGATGCACTGGAGGAAAAAAAATAGTTGAAAAATCCCACAGACGTCACAGGGATGAATGAAAGGAGAGAGCGAGGGAGGAAAGAGAAAGAGAGAGAGAGAGGAGGATAGGAGAGAAATGAACAGGAGAGTATGTGTGGGGGAGGGTATAACCAACAAATAAATAAGGTGGTTTGAAAACAAACTGAATGGGTCATAAATCTTGGGGCACAGAAAAGGGAGGGGATGCGTAGAGAGGAGAGAGAGAGGAACAGACAGGAGGGTAGCTAAAGGTGGATGAGAGGAGAGGAATGCAGGAGATAGAGGAAGGGAAAAGGAGAGATGGAAAAATGTGGAAGAGACAGGAGAGGGGAGAAGGCTCTTTCTATCCTCTCCCTCTTCTCTGTCTTTTGCAGTCACACTAGCTCCATCTCCCTCCAGAAAAGTTCCCGTCAACCCCCTCTTAAGCAGTAAGCGTTGTGGGTAGCAACAGCCTACTCCCCCCCCCCCATCTCTTCCACCTCTCTCACATGGTGGGCTTGCCTGTGACCAAGGTGTTTGGAGCTCCAGGGCATTACAGTAGTGAGTCACATGTCTGTCTCCTTCATCCCTCTCTCTCTAAACCAGGGATATTCAAACTGGGGTTTGCGGAGGTACTGCAGGGGGTCAAAAAAAGTCATTCGGAAAGTATTCAGACCCCTTGACTTTTTCCACATTTTGTTACGTTACAGCCTTATTCTGAAATTGATTTAAATGTTTTTTTTCCCTCATCAATCTACACACAATACCCCATAATGACAAAGCAAAAACAGGTTTTTAGATTTTTTTGCAAAAAAAAAAGAAAAAAAAAGTAAATATTACATTTACATAAGTATTCAGACCCTTTACTCAGCACCTTGGGCAGCGATTACAGCCTCGAGACGCTATATTGTTCTCTGCAGATCCTCTCGAGCTCTGTCAGGTTGGATGGGGAGCGTCACTGCACAGCTATTTTCAGGTCTCAACAGAGATGTTTGATCGGGTTCAAGTCCGGGCTCTGGCTGGGCCACTCAAGGACATTCAGAGAGTTGTCCCTAAGCCACTCCTATGTTGTCCCTAAGCCACTCCTATGTTGTTTTGGCTGTGTGCTTAGGGTCGTTGTCCTGTTGGAAGGTGAAGCTTTATTTTTAATACATTTGCTAACATTTCTAAAAAATCTGTTTTCGCTTTGTCATTATCGGGTATTGTGTGTAGATTGATGAGGAAAAACATTAATTTAATATATTTTAGAATAAGGCTGTAACGTAACAAAATGTGGAAAAAGTCAAGGGGTCTGAATAGTTTCCGAATGCACTGTATATATACACTGAACAAAAATATAAAACGCAACATGCAACAATTTTTACGATTTTACTGAGTTACAGTTCATACAAGGAAATCAGTCAATTGAAATCAATTCATTAGGCCCTAATCAATGCATTTCACGTGACTGGGCAGGGGCGCAACCATGGGTGGGCCTGGGAGGGAAAAATGTTATCTTCTCCTTGCCGTGAGTGTTTGTGTGTGTGTGTCAGACATTGAATGAAAGAAAAGGTGCCATGAGGAGAGAGAGAGATTATGCTCGCACTTTGTTTGTTCATCATTAGTGACTCACACAATAAAGAGAAGCGTAGGTCCAATATTAGAAACTGTAACACATTATCATAATTGGCCCATCCTTTAATCACATGACTGAATGATACATGTCACGTGATATCCAGCATGTGTATGCGTGTTTACATGTACGTGGCTGAATGTTTTGTGTGCTCACTGTGGGAGGGGCTTCAGTGTGTGTGTGTGTGTGTGTGCGTGGGTGTTACCCACCTGTGTCACTTGTTTAATTAGCTGAAATCTGTGAAGGACACCCACAGAGTGTGGTGATGAATCATGTCCCCTCTAAACTTAAATTACACTGTGACACGTACACAAAATGTTGCATATAGAACCTCAGAGAGAACACACACACACACAGGTGAGGTACTTGAATGGTAAAGCATGTAAAAACATATTGTGAACTAAATAAATCAAATATCCATTGAACACAACAAGTGCAAACTGCACATCAAAGTTCAAAGATCACACACAAGACAAACATTCCAGTGAGGGGTGACGAAGCCATAGCATTCAACGTGGTGTCATGTTTGTATGTCATTGTTGTCATTGTTCCTTTAGCTGCTGTGACATTTATCAAGGCCACCACCACCTTACTGTGTAAAGAAAGACTGTGTTCCCTTTCCTCGGTGGACCACGGCCCACCGTTGTCCTTATGCTAATCTGACAATTGACACAAGCTCTGTTCTGCTTTCTGGTGTAATTGCCGGCATCAGAGTACTAACATGTCTTCCTGAGGTGTGACCTCTTTCTTAAAGGAACACATCATAATGACATCGTAATGACAATTAATATCCTCCTGTCATTAAGGGTGCGGGCAGTGTGTGTGTGTGTTTGTGTGTGTGTGTGTGTGTGTGGGGGGGCACACACACACACACAGAGCTTATGACCCTTGAATCATCTGCAATGCAAATGCCATGATGGAAAACGCACATAAAAGAGTGCGTAGGTTGGAATGATGTGCCTACACGCCTTACACACAGACACTGCAGAATGAAACATACGCGCACGCGTAGGGGGAGTGGGTTCAGAAATCTAATCAGAGCTCTTGAGAGAAGATCTGGGGTGTTTCGAATCGGCCTAATTGCCGCAAAACTGCAAAATATGAGATCTGCAATAACACAAAGAGAGCAACTGACAAGTCTGCATCTGAATGATTAGGACTGGAGATTAGGATAACATAAACAGAATCGTCTAACTGCCACACCAGTGGAGAGAAGCCAGAGGGTGTGTTGCAGTGAGCTGTGGTCTCCTGTCTCTGTGTCTCTCATAGAGATGGTAGTCAAGGTGAATAGTGTCCGTGACATTTGGACAGATCTCATGACAAGGAGTGTAACCTGCTGTGAGGAAAGGCTAAATGACAACACAAGGTGGAGGGACAGAAGAGAGAGGAGGGAGGATAGGGGGTAAGACGGGGGCGGGTGCATTTATGGGGGTGAAGATGAGAGTGCTTGAATTAGGGTGGAGGAGCTAGGTTAAGTCCAGGGAGTGCCGCTTGAGGTGGTACTGTACAAGTGTGTGATGAAAGAAACAGTATGGGGAAGGTAAGGAGCATTTTTTTATTTGTGAAGTAAGTAGGGTGCAGGGGAGGGAGTAAGCTGTACCAAATTGTCTGCCTGTCTCCTTGAGGCAGGAAGTGGCTCTGCAGACAGACAGAGGTAATAGGGACAACCATAGAAATATAATTAATTATATTTCTATGGGGCCAACAACGACGAGTCCCGCTGCCATGACAACGTTTTCAGGGACACGCTATCGGTAACCACAACGTGCATAAACGCACAACAAACCTGATTGCTCATTATATTGTGTCACGATTGTTAGTTCAGGGCATGGAGGTTTGTTTCATGTTAGATTCAGATACGATAATTGAATAGTAAATCCAACAACATCCTTTACCACATTTACAGTTTGTAGAATCAAAGCAAACACGTGACTAGTACCAAAGAGAGGAAGTTGCTTGATGTGCAATGCTGTAAGGATGTAAGGAGGAGGAAAGGTAACCATTTTTAAAAGGCACAATATGCAGAAATCGCTCCGTCATTTCCTGGTTGCTAACATTCGATAAAAATGTGCCTAATTTCAGTTTATGTGACAAAACAAACAAAACAAGTGTAGAGAATCATTATAGCATCCAAACCGCTGTGAAATGTATTTTCAATAATCAAATTTTTATTTTCAGCTATTTGAAGCTGGTGTACAAAACTGAAAGTAAAAGACGCAAAAACTAAACTTAAGAACAGAACGCATAGAAATAGCGCACATAGAACAGATATACCGCTTCTTAGACTTGCTTTCAATGAGAATGACAGATCTATAACTCTAATTTCTATGTGAAATTGGTCGGGTTGCCCAAAAAGTTACATATTGCAGCTTTAACCAAAACAGTAGCAAAACATATGAGGCTGCATAGATAGCAATAGAAGTCACAAAGACATACTGTATAGGAAGAGAGATACAAGGTGTTGTCTGCATCACTTGAAGGAACATGAATGTCTGTCAACACAGCATGGTCACACTGATACATCAGTGTCTCTCTATTCCTACTGTCTGTTGGCAGTCCTGTCTCAGTTTCTAGCTGTAGCGTACTGGGCTGACTGACACGGGGCCTGACCAAGGTTATTATAGTTTGGTGGTTTTATATTCGTTTTTATTTCTATTCGTTTTTCGATTTTTATTTGAAATTCAGTTTAGTTTCAATTCGTTTTCAGACCTGATTTACTCGTTTTTCTTTAGTTTGAGTTCTAGTGTTAGGGACTCAAAGTAGCGGATTTCTTCCCTGTTACCTGGTGATAGCTAGTGATAGTGATACACAAGCTAGGCCTATTTGAACATTGACATCTCCTGTCAGCATTTACCCGGCAGATTCAGAAGCTTGAAAACCCCATTTAGATTTTTGCCCAAAGTTTAGAAGAAAAAATAAATAAAACGGAACATAATTCATGTTAGTATTTATTTTACTTTAGTTCGTTTTGGAGTCAAATATAATAGTTTCAAACGGGTCTGTTAATTATTTTATTTCAGTTTACAAAATTGTTTTTTCATCTTTAGTTCAGTTTTAGTTTACTATAATAACCTTGGGCCTGACACACGCCTGGCTAGAAACTGAATCTGTGTCCTATGGGCACCCTATTTTTTACATAGTGCACTACTTTGGACATGGGCCCTGGTCAAAAGTGGTGCACTATAAAGGGAATAGGGTGCCATTTGGGACATAGGCCTACAAAAATACTAAAATGTGGACTTTGGGGTGAAGTGTTTAAATACTGTGGATTCATTGGTCACTTCGACCTCTGCAATTAGCATTCCATCTCTCTCTCTCAATCCGTTTGGTCTCTAGTTAAACACACATCATACAGATTCTTTGTTAAAGTCAGATAAAAGGAAGGTGAGTATGTATTTCTCTATGGCTACTGGTTGTGTACAGGAGCTGAGGCAGTTACAAAAACATTTTGGGTGGAGGTTTTGGGTGGAAGTCAGCTAAGCAGAGTGAGCTGTAATATAGGACTTCCACTTTCTCAGCTGAAGTGAGGAGACAATGGGATAAAAAGAGAATCAGAGTGTTCAGACAAGCCTTGGGTCGTTCAGAGTCCAAATAGAATCTCTCAGTGATTAAGTATAAATAGAGCGTCTCATATTTAGTTGTTTTTGAAGCTGCACTTCGGAGAAAACAGTCTAGACATCGCTTCAATTTCCTAACAGATATTGATCAAGTATAACACAACAACAAATAATGTCTCAATGCTTCATATTTATAATATACATTATGTGCATCCATAAAAGGGTATGAATATTGGATGTGCTGTGACGTCACGAGAGGCTACACAGCTTTCAGCGGGATTGCTCAAGTAGTGCAAGGAGACAAGGTTCAAACAAAACAAGGATTTTATTATAGGTCTTGGGAAATTAACGAAAATATAACAAAATTCTGTTCTCTTGTGGCTCTTTAAGGGTTAACAGTTCAGGGATGTCTCTTCCACATCCAAAGTCATAATTCTCACTCGCTCAGATAACTTTTCCCCAGCCTTACTGTAGTCCACGTTGCAGCTAGTGGCCAACCCAGCAAAAAGTCCTTCCAAATGTCTCTCACGTATTTCCACAGGTGCATATATCCAAAGGTGAGTATTTCCCAAAGGTAAGTATCCCCAAATCCTTATATTCCTCATGGAAGTGGACGTGCAGCACTCTTGTTCTCCAGAGAGCCCAGGTTGGAGACTGTGTCTCTTCCCTTCCCACCCACTCCCTCAGTGTGTCTCTTCCCTTCCCAAACCTTCAGCTCATCAGCTCCTCATTTGTTTCAGCTGCGTGGGAAGATTGGCCATAGAGGGGTGGAGTTCCCGACCATACCAGCAGATGGAGCCATAGCTGTCTGGGTTTGCAGCCACCTCAGGGGGATGTAACGTCCCTCCAGGACACAGCCTCTCGTGACATCACAGTGCATATTGCATATGCATTTGACAATACCCCAACCCCCCACATTTTCTCATGCCATAGAAGCTATTAAAAATGCTATTACCAGTAATAAGTGAGTACAGGGGCCTATTTTAAAGAGGTTGTACAGGGTAACTTCCTTCCCTTTCTGTCATTTAGGCTTAGGCCTACATGTTATCGGAAGAGTGATGCTGCATCCTCTCTCTGTCATTGTAAATAGGTTTCTATAGAAACACATAATTTCCTGTTCTCAAACACTTACTTCATGCTCAATTGTCATAAGTTCTCTGAATTCAATTCTTGCAACAGTTTACACCAGACTTTCAATAGAACTTATGGAGGTTGTCGGTCATGTAAGAGACATGGGACATGACACCACCTAGCTCTCGAGAACCCAAGGGGGCCCAAATCGGGGCCCTCTTTTGGGTTCTCAGATGAAAGTATGGACCACAGCTGGCTCCATGTGAACTACAATCCCCAGGCTCTGTTTTAACGTTTAGAAACGTTAACAATCTTCGCTTGCGATACGGTTTTGGAAAACTTTGGAACTTAACTTTCATACCAGCGAGAAATAATCTTTCAAATACAAAAGATACACTTACTGTCTGCAGTTTAGCAAAGTTGCAAATAACACAGCCTCCAGCTGAGATATGACACATCCTCTCTAGATCTAGCATTTGGGCAGTGTTTGGGCATTCCCCTCACAGGGCTAAAGGGGACGTCCAATGACCCAATGTCATGCAATGGAATTGGAGTCATCATAAAGGCTAGCTTTGACACCACCCTGCACACAGTCTAAGAACAAGTCTGACAATCAATTATTGTGTCACTGAATAATTTGAGCAAGGCTAAAGGAACAGATGCAATGGCCTATCAAGTTACCAGCACTTTGAAATTAAGTTTTAAATGGGTGCATTTTCGTTACAGGTAGGCTATAATTCAATTTCAATGTAAATGCGCCCACGAATTTTGCGTGATAAAGTGGGTTGGTGGGAGCCAATGGCATGCTCTGGGGCTAGGCCTATTGAATTGCTTACCTTGGATGCTGTGAAGGTAAACTTTTAAACCAGAGCGAAGCTGTTCGTCGTCGACCCTCTCCAACTGCTTGAAAAGTTTAGCAAAGTTGTTCTTTACAGTTTCATGTCGCCGTACCTCGGCCCGAATCGCACTGGAAAGCGATAACTTGTTACTGCTGTTCATCTTGACACCTGTCTCCGGAGATTACATCCGCGACATTGACATTCGTTATCCATCTGAGCGCGCTTTTCCAAACACCTCAAGCAAAGCTAATCGAACCTATGCATTTAGCTTGAGAACGTCTGTCTGTAGCCTACATCATTAATACAAAAAAATACGTTATTAAATTGAGCAAATGTCCTGTTGCATGTTGAAATATCTCCGCTTACGTCTTACAACGTCTACTTCCTTGTTTTAAAGCACTGCAAGAATGCCGATGATGGTGATGAGTTTTGTTATGTCCTCTGAAAAAATATGACACCTGATGGAGAGATTGTGTGTGTGGCTTTACATTTACATTTTAGTCATTTAGCAGACGCTCTTATCCAGAGCGACTTACAGTTAGTGAGTGCATACATTTTTATTTTCTTTGTTGCTATACGTGTGAAGTATATGGCATATCATATGATATGTTTCAGGTTTTAATGTCACGTGCACAAGTACATTGAAATGCCTTTCTTGCAAGCTCTAATACTAAATATAACATTAGGTAGAACAAAAACACACGAGAAATAGAAATAATAAGAACACGAGAAAGTAAGTAAGCATACTATATACAGGGTCAGTCAGTTCAAGTACTATATTTACAAAGTGCAGGGATACTGGAGTCAGTTATCACATGGTTGACCTGTGTAAATCGACTCGAGCTTCACAACAATATTAGCTGTCATAAGTGTACAGCTGGATAATCATTTGCAATGAGTCCAAATATGGTTAGGAAAACAATTCCAAAACAGTTGATGCACTCTCAAAAATCCCAAAGCATATGTGTAGACATATGCATGATGATATTTGCAATATTGATCATTTATTTGTAGTACATGGTCTCGACCATGATGATTGGTTGAAATATATAATCTTTGATATATCTAAACCAATGACAGACAAGTGAGAGCCTCTCACCACACCCACTGATATTGACAGAGACATGATATGATATCTGTTGTACGGTTTAAAGAGTGAGCGGTGCCTCCTCAAGCTTCGGCTTCGTGAAAGTAGACAAAATAGTGAACAATTACAGAGGGAAATATCCCTTGTAGGTAGCAAAGTTAGATACAACATCTTCAAGATGGTCTGTGGGGGATTTACGTGTTCTAAAAATGCTCTTTGTTCCCTCAACGTGGTGTACATGGTAAGTGTCGCTAACTAGCTCCTGCTAATGTTTCCAGCTAGCAGAAGGATGATGATGCTAACAGCGGTAGCAGCAGTACTAGTACAGAGCTAACTAGGATCAATGTCCACTATTGTTTCACTGAGATTTAGCTAGAAGCAAACAATGGGCTCTAATTTACTGTCATCTGCAAATAGTGTCACTATCAACAAGTTAGCTACTAACAGTTAACTATGCTTTCTGAAGGAGTAACGTTAACGTTAGCCAGCTAACTTTAACTAGCTAACAAATATGATTTTACAAGATCATAAACGATTATGCAAGGATGTGTGACTCTTGCTACAGGCAGTAAGGTGACAACTAATTTCTGATGATTTACTTGATTACCTATTAGAAGTTGAATTGTGTGTGTCGGGTATAAACATGCTGTAAGGGTAGGTAGCTACTGTACGCTAATGACCATTTGATTGTATTTGTACTTATTCAGAGGGCATCAGATATGTCCTAGTTAACTATATACTTTAAGTTTGTCAGAGGACATAGCTGATTTTGTTGACAAGCAAGTGACGGGTAGCTAGCTATGTCACAGCCCTCGTGATAGTAAACATAGACAACAGTATTGTCTCTGTAATGTCAACCACAGCCATAACTAGAAATGGACTGTGTGTGTGCGAGTCATTTGAGGCGTGAAGCTCTCCAGTCATCGTACATAGCTAACTGTGATTGTGTCATTTAATGACCATAATTCCGTGTCATTGCATTGCTACTACACAGGGAACACATTGATATGAGATTAATTATATTGCTGCACATCTCGACAAGTGTTCAATCAGATATCCTGTGTTGGAAAAAAAAAATTGTTTGCATAGTGAACTTACACACAGCACTGACACACTTACCCCACCAGACATACCACCAGGGGTCTTTTCAAAGGCCACAGGTCCAGAACAAATTCAAGGAAATGTACAGTATTATACAGAGCCATGATTGCATGGAACTCCCTTCCATCTCATATAGCGCAAGTGAACAGCAAACCTGGTTTCAAAAAACAATTAAAGCAACACCTCACAATGCTTCTCCCCCATGTGACCTACTTTGTGTGTACAGTTGAAGTCGGAAGTTTACATACACTTTAGCCAAATACATTTAAACTCAGTTTTTCACAATTCCTGACATTTAATCCTAGTAAAAATTCCCTGTCTTAGGTCAGTTAGGATCACCACTTTATTTTAAGAATGTGAAATGTCAGAATAATAGTAGAGAGAATGATTTATTTCAGCTTTTATTTATTTCATCACATTCCCAGTGGGTCAGACGTTTACATACACTCAATTAGTATTTGGTAGTATTGCCTTTAAATTGTTTAACTTGGGTCAAACGTTTCGGGTATCCTTCCACAAGCTTCCCACAATAAGTTGGGTGAATTTTGGCCCATTCCTCCTGACAGAGCTGGTGTAACTGAGTCAGGTTTGTAGGCCTCCTTGCTCGCATACGCTTTTTCAGTTCTGCCCACAAACGTTCTATAGGATTGAGGTCAGGGCTTTGTGATGGCCACTCCAATACCTTGATTTTGTTGTCCTTAAGCCATTTTGCCACAACTTTGGAAGTATGCTTGGGGTCGTTGTCAATTTGGAAGACCCATTTGCGACCAAGCTTTAACTTCCTGACTGATGTCTTGAGATGTTGCTTCAATTTATCCACATAATTTTCCTTCCTCATGATGCCATCTATTTTGTGCACCAGTCCCTCCTGCAGCAAAGCACCCCCACAGCATGATGCTGCCACCCCCGTGCTTCATGGTTGGGATGGTGTTCTTCAGCTTGCAAGCCTTCCCCTTTTTCCTCCAAACATAACAATGGTCATTATGGCCAAACAGTTCTGTTTTTGTTTCAAGGACATTTCTCCAAAAAGTACGATCTTTGTCCCCATGTGCAGTTGCAAACCATAGTCTGGCTTTTTTATGGCGGTTTTGGAGAAGTGGCTTATTCCTTGCTGAGCAGCCTTTCAGATTATGTCGATATAGGACTCGTTTTACTGTGGATATATATACTTTTGTACCTGTTTCCTCCAGCATCTTCACAAGGTCCTTTGCTGTTGTTCTGGGATTGATTTGTACTTTTCGCACCAAAGTACGTTCATCTCTAGGAGACAGAACGCGTCTCCTTCCTGAGCGGTATGACGGCTGCGTGGTCCCATGGTGTTTATACTTGCGTACTATTGTTTGTACAGATGAACGTGGTACCTTCATGCGTTTGGAAATTGATCCCAAGGATGAACCAGACTTGTGGAGGTCTGCAAAAAAAAATTCTGAGGTCTTGGCTGATTTCTTTTGATCTTCCCATGATGTCAAGCAAAGAGGCACTGAGTTTGAAGGTAGGCCTTGAAATGCATCCACAGGTACACCTCCAATTGACTCAAATGATGTCAATTAGCCTATCAGAAGCTTCTAAAGCCATGACATCGTTTTCTGGAATTTCCCAAGCTGTTTAAAGGCACAGTGAACTTAGTGTATGTAAACCTCTGACCCACTGGAATTGTGATTAAGTGAAATAATCTGTCTGTAAACAATTGTTGGAAAAATTACTTGTTATGCACAAAGTAGATGTCCTAACCAACTTGCCCAAACTATAGTTTGTGAACAAGAAATTTGTGGAGTGGTTGAAAAACGAGTTTTAATGACTCCAACCTAAGTGTATGTAAACTTCCGACTTCAACTGTATGTACTGACACAACATGTTAATGTTTTTAAATGTATGTAAATTGTAAAGTCTTTTGTCTGTAATGTCTTTTTCATAATGTGTCAGACCCCAGTAAGGCTAGCTTTCGCCATTGGCGTCGGCTAATGGGGATCCTAATAACATTAACAACAACTAAAAACTATCAAGTAGCAAATCTGTTGCATACGACTTGACACAATTAGATCATAGACATGTGAAGGTCTTGTGGAAAAAATAAATGTTAGCCAAGCACACATTCACAATAAGGTCTTGTCTCATACCTAGAAGGCAAATACCCCCTGACTGTTTTTGGGCCAAGCATTTAAAATAGCCACCATAGATAGTCTCTGTGTTCAAGGTCCCTATTAGATTAGCTAGGCCAATTGTCATTTTTTCTGGTTTAGCCTGGTTGTCACTAATAAAGGTTTACATGTAGTTTACAGACACCAAGATGGACGAAAGTTAGTGAGTGCATACATTTTTCATACTGGTCCCACGGGGGGCCAGTATGAAAAATGTATGCACTCACTAACTGTAAGTCGCTCTGGATAAGAGCGTCTGCTAAATGACTAAAATGTAAGTGTGTGTGCGTGCACGCGATAGTTAGTGTCCGTTTCTTTGCCCAAGTCTGTGTGTATTAGGGATTCACGTTTTCCAGAAAATCGACCAAGTTACAATACCGGGAATAATTCATATTTATCCTGAGAGTCCTGGGAAATACCGAAAAGATTGTAAGTGCCCATTTAAAGCGTTTAAAAGCAAGATATGGTCACTATGACAGGTTCTCCCCAAATAAGATGGGTGCTGCGCCACTATGTAAAGATTTCAGATCAAATGAAACTGATATTTAGTAAAGACAGAGTAACTATCTTTTATCACCAATGACGTTGTGAATTGTGAAACAGGGCGTTCATAAATTCAGAGCGTTTTCATGTTCCTCAATTAATTCAGCACATTTAAGCAGTAGGCTATCTCGACACAGAGTTTTCCCTCGAGTATAGCTTTGTCGAATCATACAAACGTTGTAACTGCAGTCAAACAAAAATCAAATGACCAAAGTTTCTAAGCTTGCTAGATAACCTCCTTCAACAAATGACCGAATATCTCCTATATTTGGCAAAATCGAGTTGATGATTATACAGATAGCACATCAGCTCATGAATAACAGGGAGATGAAGAGTGGAAATAGTTTAAATATCAATGTATCAACTCTGTTTAAGAAATATCCATATCTACTCTTATACTGTTTGTTGATCACACATTCTCTACCGACGTTCTCATAAGGGCAGCAAGAGACAGCGCGGGGGAAATGTTATAGCGATATTTTTTTTGACATACTTAGGTGAGAGATGTGCTTTTATAATGCAACCTATGGATTACAGAATAAAGCTAGGAATTTTCATGCGAGACTGGAGTTAGGATTTTGGGTTTCAGTGGGATTGGGTCTGGATAGGAAAATAGCCTAGGCTCTAGGACAGGAGAATATATAATTTCCCTCATGCCTCTCAGAATTGTTAACAGACTTCATATCTGTGACAGAGATGCATATGTAGTGAATTGTGCATAGGCCTATCAAATTTGACTGTCTGAAGAGTCACATTGACAGCGCAAAGAGGCACGCGTTATTTTCTAGGCTATACTGTAGGGGTTTCCTGTAGGGTTTATTAACCGCATTCGGATCGCGTGTGCAGTCTGGCAGTGTCAATTATGCGTGTGCTTTGAATTTATGGCGATTTTGTGTGAATAGCATTAGTGCGACATTGGGGGAAAATGTTGTAATTTCCCGGGTCTTGTCATTTTATTTTTTCTGGAAATGTGAAGTGTTCCTGGGATCCCGGTTACTCATGTTAATCCCTAGTGTGCAACTCCTGAGTGGCGCAGTGGTCTAAGGCACTGCATCGCAGTGCTAACTGTGCGACTAGAGATCCTGGTTCGAATCCAGGCTCTGTCGCAGCCGGCCGCGACCGGGAGACTCATGGGCGGCGCACAATTGGCCCAGCGTCGTCCAGGGTAGGGGAGGGAATGGCCGGCAGGGATGTAGCTCAGTTGATAGAGCATGGCGTTTGCAACGCCAGGGTTGTGGGTTCGATTCCCACGGGGGGCCAGTATACAAAAATATGTATTCACTAACTGTAAGTCGCTCTGGATAAGAGCGTCTGCTAAATGACTAAAATGTAAATGTAAATGTAAATGTAATGTGCCAGTGTTTGTTCATCTCATTCTCCTCACTTAGTTTCTCTCTCTCTTTATCCCCAGTTGGTTGGTCTGCTGCTGATCGGCGTGGCAGCGTGGGGGAAAGGCTTCGGCATCGTGTCCAGCATCCACATCATCGGCGGGGTCATCGCTGTGGGCGTCTTCCTACTGCTCATCTCCATCGTGGGCCTCATCGGAGCCCTCAACCACCACCAAGTCATGCTCTTCTTCGTATCCTTTATATAAAGGGCATTTACAATCCAAACTTTACAATAAAACAATACAATTAAGAATATCTTCACTGTCAGCCCTATTCATACCAGTATGGGCAGGCAGAGTTGGTCTATAATGTTCCAAAAGTCTTTGGTATGGGTCACTGTGCGAGTTTCGTTTTACTTTAATGAATATAGGTCAGTAGTAAAAATGCATTATTTCTGTGTGTGCAGCCTTTGAGTGTTGGTCTGGTTCCTTGACTGCTCCTCTCTCAGTACATGGTGATTCTGTTCCTGGTGTTTCTTTTCCAGTTTGGTGTGTCCTGCTCCTGCCTGGCTATTAACCAGGGACAGCAGGTCTGTGTGTCTGTTATAATTTTACCTCTGAGTCACTGTGCTTGTCATTTAGTTTTCTCCCAGCTCCTGTTTTCTATCTTATGTCCACCTTCTTCCTTATGTCCAATTGCTCTAGGTCTTTCTTATTGGACACTACTCTCTATATATGGACGTGTGGTTGTCACTTGCCTTGTGTGTTGCTGCCTCTGCCATTCCACAGCACTCCTGTCACTGTCCTCACCTGTGTTGTATGTGTGTGTTTGATCTCCATCCCAGGTGAAGCTGTTGAACGCTACCTGGGGGTTGATGAGCAACGAGACGCGGGTGGGCGTGGAGAACAAGCTGAGCTGCTGTGGGCTGCTGAACACCACCCAGAGCCAGGAGCAGTTCAACGAGGATGTGAAGCTCTGCCAGGCGGTGAGGGAGACACACACATCAGTTTGTCACTCTCCTTGTGTTTGACGGTCTTGATCCAGGGAACAGTTCCATCTTTTCTAGGCAGTGTATACATATCAGCAGATTTCCTATATCGAAAAAATGAAATACTTTGTTCATTAGCAAAGTGCATTAAGAAAGAATGTGTAGTTTCTGACCCTAAAATGTCCCCTGCTCTCTGCGCTCAGCCTTTTAAAGGCCTTTCTCTCTGGATGTGGTTCTCTGCATGTGGTTTAAGCCACTCTGGTTACTCTCTGCCCTCAACAGCTCTCCCAACCTGTCTTAACCTTAACCATTACGGATCAAAGATAAAAACCATCACTGGACTGCCTATCATAGGTAGAAAGAAAATAGAAAGCAAAAACAGGATCGCAGTAGACCGTAATCTTATGGTTGGCTTTTTACTCTATGCAGATGCAGTCGTATGTTTGGACTTCCTCTCTTTATGTGATTGTTGTCTCATTGAAGGCTTTCTCGCTCCCTCTCTGTGTAGCCCTGTAAAGTGACTGGGTTGTGTTTCACCTGTGGGGACATGATGCTGCAGCACGCTGCAGAGGCTCTGAAAATCCTGGGTGGAGTAGGACTCTTCTTCAGCTTCACAGAGGTCAGGAAACCGCTCCTGACTATGCCTACAAGAGCTAAAATACACACACCACAACACTAGCACTTATCCCTAAATGCACAAAGAATTTCGACCCGAGTTAAGAACATGTAAATGGAACGTAATTCTTTTTTTATGTACTTTTCTCTCTGTGCGTATTCTGACCTTGAACTTAAGCATGAGAATAGCATGCTATTCACCGGCTATTCGTTTGGGTGGAGATTTAAGAAATGAAGTTGTCCTATTTGAAACAATATGGAACTCAGACCATACGTAGTAGTAGGTTAAACCTGGAGCCTGGCGCACGGTTCACAACGACTGGACTGTTGTCATCACAGTTCCATGATTAGTGAGGATTATTAGGGTAGATTTATAGGACTACTGTTCAACCCCTATTGTACACTTTTCTCACCTTCCAATATTTCATGGATTGAACAATTTAATATGTCAACTTTCAGGATGAATCAAACCACTATTTTTGATTCACCAATATATTTTGTGCGTAAAGGCTCTCCAAACCAGTTTTTTATTATTCATAAATACTTAACTAACCCTAAATAATCTACAAAATCGGAGTATTTTTAAATCTACCAATAGGTGCTGAAAAGGAGACTAATATGTGTGTATTTACATGGCTTTCTTTCAGTGATCCCTAATATTCTAAACCGCTCTCTCCATATATTCTAGTGAGTCTTCTAATTAGACTCACTTCTAATTAAAGGTACACCAAATTTAAATGAATGGCTTTAGATAAATGTACTGAAAACCCTATGAATGAAAACTCCACAAGGAAATCTGTTGGCCAGCAAGTGGGGGTTTTCAGCGGTTGAATAACGTTTATTCCACGCCTGCAAAGCCCATTACGCACCTGCATAAGGTAAATCTGAATACCAACTACGGAGAAGTGCGTAGGAAAGGTGTACATTTCCGTAGTCTGAATCAGGCCCATACAGTAAAGGTGAACACTATCACCATCAGTGGCGATTTTAGCATGTCAATCTTGGTGGGGCAAAAAAATATATATGTTGGATATGCATGCCAGCAAAGCCACAACACTAAACGATACATGAATTGCACTATAACGGTGACAAACTGTGCCCACAAACTGTTAGGGCCTACATAAAGCTGTCTCAACAGCAGAGTCCCAACAGCAGTCCCAACACCTTACCACTGCTACACCTGGCTATCAGCGGAGCCTTGTCTGGCATTGAAACAGTTCATTCAGCCTCATTTACTGCCTTTAAAAAAAACAGCTGATATGGCTGACTTGCTTAAACAAATGTGGTTTCTACTGACAATTGAGATGTACAAACTATGGCATAAGGGGACGACAAGTGGATAAGAGGCAATCCATAATTTAGATTAAGACATTAATGAGCGAGCTAGGACGGACGTAGTCAATGTAACTTGAAATGTACAGCGACAGAATTCAGAACATGGGCCGTTCTTACAGTGTTCTCCCTGTACACCAAGTCAGAACCGTAGGATAAATAAAGGGGGCACAATGAAAGCTCTTACAATATTCAATGATTACATTTCTCTAAACAGGTTATAGGCTACATGTGCACCACCAAGTCAGAACAGTAGGCGAAATTAGGGGGGGAAATATACCAAATTATTAGAGTGAGGCACATGGGCTACTAACAACTTATTACACAACATACACTTAGTATTACTTTCTTAGCTACAGTATACATATCTCCCTGGTATATTACATCATTTATGCAGCAGCGTACAATACATTTTTGGACTCAGGTGGCGCAGCAGTCCTTCGTGGGCAAATTTGGTCATCAAAGTCTGGCATTCTCTTGATTTATGGTGCTTTCAAGACAACTGGGAACTCTGAAAAAAACAAGGTCGAATCATGATGACGTCAGTGATCTTCAGGTCGTAGCTCTAGAAAGAGGCCCGAGTTCCCGACTTACAATTCCGAGTTGGATGACCGTTCAAAACTAATTTTCCCAATCGGAGCTCGTTTTTCCCGAGTTCCCAGTTGTCTTGAACTCATTGAAGTCAGATTTCCCAGTTCCGAGTTAACAGTTGTTTTGAGCGTGGCAGGAATCACGCTGGATTGACAGCATGGCCAATGTTGAATGTTTATAATTTTAAGCTTGGAAAAAAGACCCTTAAACCCAGAGTTGGGACCACACACCCACTGAATAGCAGGCTAGTGATTGCTTTGCAATGCTTGCAGTTAGCCACTGATTCCTTCCAAACCACTCATTGTTGAATTAGCGATTTCCAACTTGTTGTGTAATGTTTATATCCAATGGCCGATGAGCACCGATACGTTTTATCTATAATTTCTCTTCATTATTTCTCTTCATATGACAAGGATTAAAAAGGATTTGCCAGTAGATTGTCGACTTGATTCATGATGATGACTGCTAGCTAAGATTTTGAAAGGATGATGTTGACATCAGTCCAATCAAAGCTACTGTAGATATAACGTGATTTGACGTCATTTTGTCTGTGGCCAATGACCTTGAGCCTTCTTGGATGGGCACTTCTAATGTAACTCTATGGCAGCACCCAAGGGGCTTGAATTTTCAAGCTCTACCCTTAGATTTGGCGGTGACGTAGTGTCCCTATGAGTGACAGAACACAGCCAATCACGGCGCAATTAGAGAACATTACGAACCCCTACGCTCCGTATTTTTCGCTGGCTGCTCCAACACCACAGAAAGCACTGAGCTAGGCTGAAACACCTGCATTTTGGAGCTGCCTTACTCAAGAAAGCAAAAAAGAGACCATGTTTGTATGCGGCTTTATTAACTCAATGATTATTTTATTTTTTTTACATTGTTTGCAAACTGATATGTGACTCCTATTAATGCCAAAATAACATGCAAAACAGACAACCCCCACCCCCAAAAAAAGTTTGCCATTGATCACCATATACAGACACACACACACTTCTCATGAATGTTGTTCTGTTTCAGATCTTGGGTGTGTGGCTGGCTGCACGTTACAGGAACCAGAAGGATCCGAGAGCCAACCCCAGTGCATTCCTATAAGAGCAGAGCATGAAGAGGCCCACAAGTTACGCACCATGATATAGACATACACCAGGGTACCAAACATACACACACAAAATACAACATTGGAGATACACAGATGTGCCAATATGAAAAGAACAACACACACTCACAGCCTGATGCCAATTGACAACCCACTAAGTACCTTCTGGTTCTCACATGTGAAGTCACACAAACTCACATTGTGGTGCACAAATACACACACACACACACACTAGCAAGCACTGGGGAAGAAAAGGCAGTTCCTTCTCATGTATGATAGGATGGTTCAACAGCTTTTTTATAACTTCTGTATGTCAGTGTTTCTCAACTTCTGGTCTGTGGACTTGCACTGCTCTTTGGGATAATGGGGACCGCTCCCTCAGATGCTAATACTGATTTACTCTGTTCTTAAGTAGAAGTTTTAACACAGTTCTCCAGAGGGATATGGTTCATGTTCATTAGGCACCAAACAGAAGAACACGTACAGAAACAGGGAGGGACTACCTGCACCTTTCCAATAAGAAAGTTGTTTTTATTTTCCGTTCTGCTACGGTGTGCTCTAATGAATATGACCCTTTGCTCACTGGTCCCTGGGACAAAACCGGTTACCCCATTCAGAGACCCCTAGCCCTGTCTGTCCTTGATGTGGGTAGACTACACACAGACGCAGCACCCTGTGCACCAACTACCAGCATAGAATTGTGTGTGATGGCATGCAGAGAATTGATATTTTTTTAACCAAGAAAAATCATTTATAATTTAAGGGTTTTGTCTATGCCACAAAATGTTGCAATTGTGTCGATTTACATATACTTCTGTGTAGCTTCTGTTGCTTTTTAACAAGATGTCATCGTGTGCGGTGTGGCCATCAATATTTCTTGACAAAGAAAGCGGTGCCATATAGATAATGTAATGTTAGTGCCTCGGGTGGGAACTATATTTTGTGCCAAACTATTGACTAAGAGGTGATACTGAATTGGATAGTTTATAGCGGCATTTCTCTTCCTTTGAGCTAAAACATAATTAAGCCCTTTAATGAAGGGAGTTAAGAATCATGAGACAGTTCAGACAGTAAAAATGTAGGTGTAATTCAGTTAATCTTCCCCCCTCCCCATAGCACTTTATTCAACACATGCATTTGCTCCTGTATAATATTAAATGTATTTGTTTTCTTTGTGGTACTATGGACACTAGAGGGCTTTGACACAGAGTAAAAGTTGTCATTAAACAATTCATCTCGCCCACCAGAGTGAGTCAATACTGGAGATAATGCCTTTGTGGAGATGCTATGGGAAATGCAACATGTTTTTCTCCCATCTCTCCTTGGCCTGTCCTGATATGCACCACCCTCACCTCAATTGTCTCCAGACATAGAGCTAGGACATTTAACATATTTCATGTTTTGTTCATTCATTAAGTTTGCCAGTGTTTATAGTTGTCACACACTCCTTACTTAAATTAAGAGGATTTGTTCCTCCTAAAACAGCGCCAGTGTGATATCACAGCCTGGAAAGAGGGGGTGATTGAGAGTGTGTTGTTGGCAGGAGGCCTAGAGGGATGCCTCAGACAACAAGCTTCTTGTATACTGAAGTTGATGACCAAGAGATACCCCGCCCCCCTGCAATACTGAGTAGTCTACAATTGTAAAGCGACTTTGGGACCTTGAAAAGCGCTATATATAATACATAAGAAGTGCAGCCAATCTCAAAAGTTGAGACAAACTGTAGTCTGTAGAATTAAAATTAACTTGAAGCTTTGATTAGGAATATAAAATGAAGGGAAAATGTAGAATTACAATACAAAGCAATGGGCAGCACATCGTTTTTGGATGATCGAGCTTAAGTGGTGTTCCACTACCTGTCTCCATATAAGTTGACACTGATAACCATTTCAACCATACGATCCTTTTATCTGTGCATTCTTTGTTTCCACTTGATCTACTATTTTGTTTGTTGTGTAATTGGTTTAATTAACCTGAGTGTTTTCCTAGCTGCACTTTTTTTGCCTGATTTTATTTATTTGCCTGTCATTGGAGGAAATAATTTGCTATGGTTTAATTGACGCAATCGTGGAGGAAGTTTAAAACTAGGGATGTGCCTGTAGCTTTTAACCACCTGCCTAAATACTTAGCATACCAGTGAGTGTTCACAACAATTGTCAATGTGCAGCGTCTTAAAACTGAGCAAAGAGTTGAGGAACGAGTTTCATTAAGTATTGCACTTAATGGTAACCCTGCTAAAAGCCTTTGGTTGCACAGTGCCTCTGCACAGCAATGGGTTGTCGGAGTTAGTATGTTAGTCCCCTAGCTGTCACTTAATCAGCGATGCGGCACTTCCAAAGGCTGTGAGACTGTCTGACTCAAGGTTCTCACTTCGTCACCTGTTTTGACCCTAAACATCTGAAAGGTTTTAGTTCCCCTAAAGTTTGTCCATGATTGACAGAATGACTTATCTGTTCTGACGAGGACCTGGCTCACCCCTGGTGTTGACTTCCTGTTCTAGATTGTGGCAATGTCTCAGCTTCCTGTTGCTTTTGACCCAAATGGCTTCCTATTCCGTATATAGTGTACTACTTGAAAGTAGCGCACTATATAGGGAATAGGGTGCCATTTGGGACTCAACCCTTCTCTCAAACGTTCCTTCCGTTGTTGTACCTGCCTTTCAACCCACTGTGGACTTGATTACCTGCTGAACCTTAAGGTTTCCCTTTTGTGCAACACATTTTTCCTATCAAATGTCATGATTCAAGAGCCTGGCTTGTACAGTCATTTCATTCTTCACTTCTCTGAATTGATGTGATAACCTGAAGTCATTTCAGATTAAAGAAAATGAAATTAGCGAACAAGAATGAGACATTTCTTAACACACACTGAATGAACCAAGAAATTGAAAACGAGGGATAGAAAATGCATTTTCCATTAACATCTAGGGCATTTCTGGAATATAAAATGTACAAACGCCTGTTTTAGTAGATTGGAGCAGCTTTATTAGTCTTTGCAGCACTGATACACTGGGAGGGATGCTTAGTACAGAAACACATTTGGCCCGTAAACCTGTTCAACAAATGCCACTTAGCTACTGTGTTCATGTGTGAATTTACAAAAATACATTAAGCTATAATATATTAACGACTCAGGACAGTTATTCCGTGTTGTATGTGTGGGTGCACGTTTCACTTGGGGAATGAAAGAGTCAATCCCTCTTCAGGTTCATATCCATATTGGTCCTAAAACCCCACTTCTCTCCTTACATTCTCCAGGTGGTCCACTGGGTGTGTCTAGCTTGTGTAGTAAGATAAAAAGGATCCACAACAGGAACATGGCCTGAAATGCACTGAATGACAATGTACACCAAAATGGAGTCAGGGTTACCATTCCTCACAGTACCGTCCTTCCATGTCATTAACTGCATTTCAACCATTTGTCACTTCCTCCTCATCCTCCTGGAAGTAAGGATGTTCTAGAGCATTCAGGGCAGAGATTCTTCTTAGAGGGTCAAAAGTTAGCATTTTCTGTGGGAACAAACAGAACAGTTGAGTTTACAAATGTGAATCAAGGAAGAATTACAAGTAGGGTTTGTCCTATCTTGTATACCGCCATAACTTTATTTCATTAATCATAGCTTTTACAAGCATTGGTCTGGATAAAAAGAATACACTTGGCCAGGATTCACACTAACCCAAGTGTATCCTGGACTGGTTTATACAATTCTACCATTTTGTTTTCACCAAACTGAAAACCCCCCCACAGCTGGTTAGAAAACCAAGAAGTCTCACCAGCAGCAACTCTGTCCCCTGTTTATTGATCTCAGGAGCGTAGTCTGTGATTGGGCGGGGGCTGATTGGACTGAAGTTGTGTCGTGAGAGGGTGATGTCAACAGGCCACTCCTCCTCAGGTGGCAGGCCAATCACACTGTGGAATGGCAAACAGGAAGGAGCAAGCCAGCCAGTCAGACAAGCGTTTCAGAAAGAATTGACAGAAGAAAGACTGATCCAAAGTGACAAGAGGGGGCTGCATCCCAAATGGCACCGGTCAAAAGTAGTGCACTATATAGGGTGCAATTTGGGATACACCCAAGGATATTCCTGCCAATACTCACTTGAATATCTTTCCCAGTTGGTCCACTTCAGAGTCTCCACAGAACAATGGTCTACATGAGAGTTTGGATTTGGGTTAATGTGCTGTTGGCCAACTTCCCCAACTGTGAAACAAGCAGTAAAGTCTGTCTCTCCGCCCCCAAATGGCCCCATTTTATTGTTCCGACCTATGGCCATGTCTGTGGGAGATTACAGGGGCCTGGGCTGACCCTCTCCTGTGTACACTGGTGTGGCCTGGTCATTAGTGTGGAGCCATAATGATAAGAGAAGAATCCCTGAGTCACAGTTAATCTGAGTGCCACAACAGTAGTCTACTATGCTGCCATTTGACCACATGGTGGCAGCATAATCAAAGAAATGAGCGCTCGGTCACACTACAGCCAGAAACAAATTGAGTTTGTCTTGCTCCATATTACCAATTTCCTGCAATTCTACACATTTTTGCTAGCATATGCTATCTGGGGGCCCCCTGGAGGTCGGGGCATGTGCCCGTTCGGTAATCTGGCTGTGAGTGTTAACTTTGCTGGGTGGAATATTATCTATTAATCCAATGGGAATCTTGTAAGAATATCAGATTAACGTGTATATAGCTACTCACGTATACACTGAGTGTACAAAACACTAAAGAACAACTGCTCTTTCCATGACAGACTGACCAGGTGAAAGCTACGATCCCTTATTGATGTAACTTGTTAAATCTACTTCAATCAGTGTAGATAAAGGGGAGGAGACAGGTTAAACAATTGAGATATGGATTGTGCATGTTTGCAATTCATCGGGTGATACAGGTATGTCCCAGTGTGTCAAATAAGCCTTCACAAGTCCTGACCACTCACTTGCGTCGGAACATCTCAGCAAAGATGCAGCCCGTGCTCCAGATGTCCACAGGCGTGGCGTAGGTGGACTGGAGCAAGACCTCAGGAGGCCTGTACCACAGAGTCACCACCTGAGAGTCATGGAGGAGAGAGACATCAATGGAGGGGCAGTTGGGAGTAGTATGAATGCGTGTTAATTTTAATGCAGGAAAACTGAAATCAGTCTTACCTCATTCCTACCAGCATGTCACCTGCGCAATTAGAGGCAAAAAAAACTCTAGATCACCTTTACTCCACACACAGAGGCTCATACAAAGCTCCACAGACAGATACAAAGCTCTCCCTCACCATCCATTTGGCAAATCTGATCATAACTCTATCCTCTTGATTCCTGCTTACAAGCAAAAACTCAAACAGGAAGTACCAGTGACGCGCTCAATACGGAAGTGGTCCGATGAAACGGATGATAAGCTACAGGACTGTTTTGCTAGCAAAGACTGGAATTTGTTCAGGGATTCATCCGATGGCATTGAGGAGTTTACCACATCAGTCGCCGGCTTCATTAATACGTGCATCGGCGACGTTGTCCACACATTGCCCGTACATACAGTTGAAGTCGGAAGTTTACATACACTTAGGTTGGAGTCATTAAAACTCGTTTTTCAACCACTCCACAAATTTCTTGTTAACAAACTATAGTTTTGGCAAGTCGGTTAGGATATCTACTTTGTGCATGACACAAGTAATTTTTCCAACAATTGTTTACAGACAGATTATTTCACTTATAATTCACTGTATCACAATTCCAGTGGGTCAGAAGTTTACATACACTAAGTTGACTGTGCCTTTAAATAGCTTGGAAAATTCTAGAAAACGATGTCATGGCATTAGAAGCTTCTGATAGGCTAATTGATATCATTTGAGTCAATTGGAGGTGTACCTGTGGATGTATTTCAAGACCTACCTTCAAACTCAGTGCCTCTTTGCTTGACATCATGGGAAAATCAAAAGAAATCAGCCAAGACCTCATTAAAAAAATGGTAGACCTCCACAAGTCTGGTTCATCCTTGGGAGCAATTGCCAAACGCCTGAAGGTACCACGTTCATCTGTACAAACAATAGTACGCAAGTATACACACCATGGGACCACGCAGCCGTCATACTGCTCAGGAAGGAGACGTGTTCTGTCTCCTAGAGATGAACGTACTTTGGTGCGAAAAGTGCAAATCAATCCCAGAACAACAGCAAAGGACCTTGTGAAGATGCTGGAGGAAACAGGTACAAAAGTATCTTTATCCACAGTAAAACGAGTCCTATATCGACATAACCTGAAAGGCCGCTCAGCAAGGAAGAAGCGACTTCTCCAAAACTGCCATATAAAAGCCAGACTACGGTTTGCAACTGCACATGGGGACAAAGACCGTACTTTTTTGAGAAATGTCCTCTGGTCTGATGAAACAAAAATAGAACTGTTTGGCTACATTGACCATCGTTATGTTTGGAGGAAAAAGGGGAATGCTTGCAAGCCGAAGAACACCATCCCAACAAAGAAGCACGGGGGTGGCAGCATCATGCTGTGGGGGTGCTTTGCTGCAGGAGGGACTGGTGCACTTCACAAAATAGATGGCATCATGAGGAAGGAAAATTGTGGATATATTGAAGCAACATCTCAAGACATCAGTCAGGAAGTTTAAAGCTTGTTTGCAAATGGGTCTTCCAAATGGACAATGACCCCAAGCATACTTCCAAAGTTGTGGCAAAATGGCTTAAGGACAACAAAGTCAAGGTATTGGAGTGGCCATCACAAAGCCCTGACCTCAATCCTATAGAACATTTGTGGGCAGAACTGAAAAGGCGTGTGCGAGCAAGGAGACCTACAAACCTGACTCAGTTACACCAGCTCTGTCAGGAGGAATGGGCCAAAATTCACCCAATTTATTGTGGGAAGCTTGTGGAAGGCTACCAAGTTAAACAATTTAAAGGCAATGCTACCAAATACTAATTGAGTGTATGTAAACTTCTGACCCACTGGGAATGTGATGAAAGAAATAAAAGCTGAAATAAATCATTCTCTCTACTATTATTCTGACATATCACATTCTTAAAATAAAGTGGTCATCTAACTGACCTAAGACCAGGGAATTTTTACTAGGATTAAATGTCAGGAATTGTGAAAAACAGAGTTTAAATGTATTTGGCTAAGGTGTATGTAAACTTCCGACGTCAACTGTACATGTCCCAGCCAAAAGCCATGGATTACAGGTAATATCCACACAGAGCTAAAGGCTAGAGCTGCTGCTTTCAAGGAGCGGAGCACTAATCCGGACGCCTACTGTATAAGAAATCCCACTACGCCCTCCGACAAACCATCAAAACAGGCAACATGTCAAATACAAGACCAAGATCGAATCCTACTACACCGGCTCTAACGCTCATTGGATGTGGCAGGGCTTGCCAACTATCACGAATTACAAAGCCGCAAGCTTCCTAGTGACACGAACTCGCCTTCTATGCTCGCTTCGAGGCAAGCAACACTGAACCATGCTGAGAGCACCAGCTGTTCCGGACGACTGTGTGATCTCGCTCTCCTTAGCCGATGTGAGTAAGACCTTTTAAACAGGTTAACATTCACAAGGCTGATTACCAGGTAGCGTACTCAGAGCATGCGCTGACCAGCTGGAAAGTGTCTTCACGGACATTTCCAACCTCTCCTTGACCCAGTCTGTAATTCCTACATGTGTCAATCAGACCACAACAGTCCCTGTGCCCAAGAATGCCAAGGTAACCTGTCTAAATCGCTCTGGATAAGAGCGTCTGCTAAATGACGTAAAATGTAAATGTAAATGACCATCGCCCTGTAGCACTCACATCTGTAGCCATGAAATGCTTTGAAAGGCTGGTCATGGCTCACATCAACACTATCATCCCAGACACCCTGGACCCACTCCAATTCGCATACCGCCTGGCAAACCACAAACCAGTTCCACAGGTGATGCAATCTCTATTGCACTCCGCACTGCCCTTACCCACTTGGACAAAAGGAATACCTACGTGTGAGGGGAAAAAAGTATTTGATCCCCTGCTGATTTTGTACGTTTGCCTACTTACAAAGAAATGATCAGTCTATAATTTTAATGGTAGGTTTATTTGAACAGTGCGAGACAGAATAACAACAACAAAATCCAGAAAAACGCATGTCAAAAATGTTATAAATTGATTTGCATTTTAATGAGGGAAATAAGTATTTGACCCCCTCTCAATCAGAAAGATTTCTGGTTCCCAGGTGTCTTTTATACAGGTAACGAGCTGAGATTAGGAGCACACTTTTAAAGGGAGTGCTCCTAATCTCAGCTTGTTACCTGTATAAAAGACACCTGTCCACAGAAGCAATCAATCAGATTCCAAACTCTCCACCATGGCCAAGACCAAAGAGCTCTCCAAGGATGTCAGGGACAAGATTGTAGACCTACACAAGGCTGGAATGGGCTACAAGACCATCGCCAAGCAGCTTGGTGAGAAGGTGACAACAGTTGGTGCGATTATTCGCAAATGGAAGAAACACAAAAGAACTGTCAATCTCCCTCGGCCTGGGGATCCATGCAAGATCTCACCTCGTGGAGTTGCAATGATCGTGAGGAATCAGCCCAGAACTACACGGGAGGATCTTGTCAATGATCTCAAGGCAGCTGGGACCATAGTCATCAAGAAAACAATTGGTAACACACTACGCCGTGAAGGACTGAAATCCTGCAGCGCCTGCAAGGTCCCCCTGCTCAAGAAAGCACATATACAGGCCCGTCTGAAGTTTGCCAATGAACATCTGAATGATTCAGAGGAGAACTGGGTGAAAGTGTTGTGGTCAGATGAGACCAAAATCGAGCTCTTTGGCATCAACTCAACTTGCCGTGTTTGGAGAAGGAGGAATGCTGCCTATGACCCCAAGAACACCATCCCCACCGTCAAACATGGAGGTGGAAACATTATGCTTTGGGGATGTTTTTTTGCTAAGGGGACAGGACAACTTCACTGCATCAAAGGGACGATGGACAGGGCCATGTACCGTCAAATCTTGGGTGAGAACCTCCTTCCCTCAACCAGGGCATTGAAAATGGGTTGTGGATGGGTATTCCAGCATGACAATGACCCAAAACACACGGCAAAGGCAACAAAGGAGTGGCTCAAGAAGAAGCACATTAAGGTCCTGGAGTGGCCTAGCCAGTCTCCAGACCTTAATCCCATAGAAAATCTGTGGAGGGAGCTGACGGTTCGAGTTGCCAAACGTCAGCCTCGAAACCTTAATGACTTGGAGAAGATCTGCAAAGAGGAATGGGACAAAATCCCTCCTGAGATGTGTGCAAACCAGGTGGCCAACTACAAGAAACATCTGACCTCTGTGATTGCCAACATGGGTTTTGCCACCAAGTACTAAGTCATGTTTTGCAGAGGGGTCAAATACTTATTTCCCTCATTAAAATGCAAATCAATTTATAACATTTTTGACATGTGTTTTTCTGGATTTTGTTGTTGTTATTCTGTCTCTCACTGTTTAAATAAACCTACCATTAAAATTATAGACTGATCATGTCATTGTCAGTGGGAAAACGAACAAAATCAGCAGGGGATCAAATACTTTTTTCCCTCACTGTATGTAAGAATGTTGTTCATTGACTACAGCTCAGCGTTCAACACCATAGTGCCCTCCAAGCTCATCACTAAACTAAGGACCCTGGGATTAAACACCTCCCTCTGCAACTGGATCCTGGACTTCCTGATGGGCCGCCCCAGGTGGTGAGGGTAGGCAACACATCCGGCACGCTCACCCTCAACACGGGGTCCCCTCAGGGGTGCGTGCTTAGTCCCCACCTGTACTCCCTGTTCACCCACGACTGCGTGGCTGCGCACGACTCCAACACCATCATTAAGTTTGCCGACGACACAACAGTGGTAGGCCTGATCACCACCAACGATGAGACAGCCTACAGGGAGGAGGTCAGATACCTGGCAGTGTGGTGCCAGGACAACAACCTGTCCCTCAACATCAGCAAGAAAAAGGATCTGATCATGGACTACAGGAAACGGAGGGCCGAGCACACCCCCATTCACATCGACGGGGCTGTAGTGGAGTGGGTCGAGAGCTTCAAGTTCCTCTGTGTCCACATCAGTAAGGACCTATCATGGTCCAAACACACCAACAGTCGTTAAGAGGGCATGACAACACCTCTTCCCCCTCAGGAGGCTGAAAATATTTGACATGGGCCCTCAGATCCTCAAGAAGTTTGGAGAGTATCTTGACTGGCTGCATCACCGCTTGTTATGGCAACTGCTTGGCATCTGACCGCAAGGCGCTACAGAGGGTAGTGCGTATGGCCCAGTACATCACTGGGGCCGAGCTCCCTGCCATCCAGGACCTCTATACCAGGTGGTGTCAGAGGAAAGCCCTAAAAATTGTCAAAGACTCCAGCCACCCAAGTCATAGACTGTTCTCTCTGCTACTGCACAGCAAGCGGTACCGGAGCGCCAAGTCTGGGACCAAAAGGCTCCTGAACAGCTTCTACCCCCAAGCCATTCGACTGCTGAACAGTTAAGCAAAATGGCTACCCGGACTACTTGCACTGTTTTATTTGCACTGACTCTACCCACACTACAATGACACTCCAATACACACGCATATTGATGCCACACAATCACAGACATACTGCTGCTACACTGTTTGTCTATCCTGATTGCATAGTCACTTTTATCCCTACCTACATGTACATATTACCTCAACTACCTCGTACCCCTGCACATTGACTCGGCACCGGTACTCCTTGTATATAGCCCCGTTATTGTTGTTTTATTGTGCTACTAGTTCCTTTCATTTTTTGCACCAAAAAAATTACTGTCTAACTCTGCATTGTTGGGAAAAGGCTCGTAAGTAAGCATTTCACAGTAAAGTCTACATCTGTTGTATTCGGCATGTGACAAATGCATTTGATTTGATATGAGTAGGATGAGAGAGAAGTATGAATGCGTATGAATATTTACGCCAAGTGTAAAGCATAAGTAAGCATTATGGTGAATGCACATAGAGACCCTTTCAATCCTCAACCATAGTGTGTGTGTGTCTTCCTACCACAGGAGTGAGGGCCATGTGGCAGCTGTAAATCCTTGCCAGTCCAAAGTCGGCTAGCTTCACCTGACCACGGCTGGTGACAAGGATGTTCTCTGGCTTCAGGTCCCGGTGCACCACGCGGTTCGAGTGGAGGAATGCCAGGCCGTGCAGCAACTGACGCATCAGGTCCTAACACACACAGGGGGACACATTTAACAAATAACACATTAAGCAAATAACTGCCGGTCTCACGGTAACTGACAGTTAATTAACAAACACTTTTAGCATCTCCTGGCTTCCACGCATAGCCTACCAGCCACTGATGCAGACCTTTGGAACATCTACATTTAAAAAAAGTCTAATAATCCATGTAATATAGCCTACACCATCACAATCAATCCATTATTTATTTTAGACAGGTCTAAAGAAACATGATATAAAGAAAATGTTTTCTATTTCAGAAGAACAGAATAGCATACTCTGAGTTGTCCTTGTGTTAGGCCCTGATCTGGCTATGCCATATGGCTGTGGGCGACACTAGTTCATTTAGCAGACAAGATTTGCTTAGAATTCTGTGGCATTATTTTATAGTATGAAGAATACAATTGAACATTGCTGAATAAGAAAACATCCTTTCTTTCTCCAAACGATTTCGGAGGGAGTGTGCACATGAAGCTATTCTGTGTTGAGCAGTTAAAAAAGAAACAGGTCCCCCTATATGGTTTATTTATGCAACTTTAGTTGTGATACAAACGTTGGGCTATATGTTTTGATTTTTAATACATTCTAAGGCTGCATGATGCGACTAATGATGATTTGAAAAAAGTAATGAAAGGCATGAGCTCTGCTTTGTTTCTTGCACAGGCTGCACACACTTCATCAGTCTCTCATTCACAATTTGGCAAGCACTTGATAATGCCTCGAATTTCCTGGCAGCATCCCCCTAGTGTGGCCGTAATGCCACCTCAAAAAAAATCCATGCCTTTTGCGACCAGTGGCCGTTGTGCCCTTGGGCTGAATATAATAATTATAATTCCCTTCTCCCGGCTGCGTGTTCCGAAGCTCCTCTCACTCACATGGCTCTCTCAGATATCGCAATTATAATTAGCCAATGCCCGTCACATGATCGGGTTCTTCTCACAGGCATCTATCTCAGCTCTGAAGTAGGTTACAAGTGAAGACAGACATCAGGGATGCAACTGCGCGCTTCCTTCATATCGAATTCCGAGGCGCATATTTAAGAACTGTCCACATTTACTTTTCTTCAGCCAACAAGATGAGTAGGCCTAACGAACAGCAAAAGCACTAGCCTATGTCAATCTACTATCCCCCATAGTACAAAAGTTTACCTATTCTATTAGTCAACTTGTCCTTCTGTGCAAGAAATAAATATTCCAAACATAGTCTGGGACAGTTGTGGGATGCGATATATCCCAAATTAATACAACTACTTGCATAAAAAAAAACACGTTTCAAAGCAACAGATCAGAACGTTCATCTTAAAATGTTGATAAACTATTAGGCTATTTCTTCACATAAGCGCAACAATGTGCACACGGCAGTAGGCTATAAGCGCGAATGTTCCAAAATACAATCAATTAGCTGGAAAACACCATTCTCAAAAGTGACCACAAATGCGATTATGCATGTAATGCTTTATTATAAAAGGTGCATTTTGATGGTGAAAATGATCTTCCCGAAACTTGAAACTCACGCGCTGCCTATGTATGCCAGTTAGACTACACCGGTTGTAAAGCGGATTAATGTGCTTCATTTTAAGAAGTTATTTGGCCACTTTAGTTGTGATACAAACCTTATCAAAACATATAGGTCTATGGACTAGGCTACATGAGGTGTGGTACTATGATTTGAGAAAGTCGCAAAAAAAAGGAATGCGTTTCTTGCCTTACTGCACACAAGCTGGGCATCATTCACAAGTGATAGGCTAATATTGTCACCCATCAGACTATTGTTGATTAAATCTTGTCTTTACATATACTAAATAATATGTGTGAAATTAGTTTTGATTTAGAATGGCAATTATCATGCACCCGTCTCGGAACAGGGGCAGGGGGGAAATAATACATTAAATTTAAGCACTTAAATAGCAAATGGAGGACACTTTTGCCGTGGTTCATTTTCATGCCAGCCAGGTAGGCTATACTCCTGTTTTAAAGCGAAGCAATGTGCTTAATATTAGTAAAGTTGAGAAATATATAATAGGCCTAGCCTATAGAAAGCTGATGGGATCCTCCTCTTTTGAATAAAGGCCATCAAAACTCTGTTTTCTCACGCAATTACATAGCCTATAGAAACGTTGCACAACTTGAGTTCATGGGCTCTCATGAAGTGTTTGATTTGATTTTCAATAACATTTGCATTGACGTCAGAGTGATTAGAGGGACAATAGAGTGCTGAGTACCAGGCAGTTAGCAAGTTTGGTAGGCTACTAATGACCATCAGCAGTATCAGAGCTTGGAGAAGCATAGTTACCGTGACTAAACGGTCACATGGAATTTCACTGCGGTCATGACTCTTGACTGCCGGTGTGGCGGTAATACGGTCACCGTAACAGCCCTAGGCCTGGTTCCATTTCAGTCCCTGGCCCCTAGTCTCTACCACTTCGGTAGATCTGAAAGAACTCCATAGTAAAAGCAATGTGGCGGAAGTTCTACTTCAACTATTGGAGGGCAAGTATTGCTATCCAAACCCTTCAGATCACCAAACACTGCAGGTGTGTGGAGGCAAAGAGCAGGGGCAGTCTTGGTCAACTGACAACAGCCAAAGTAAGTGGAAGATCGTGTATAGTTTTAGGTGGACTACCTCTTTAACATGATTTACATGACCTAATATGTTATACTATATATACAAAAGTATGTGGACACACCTTCAAAATAGTGGATTCCGCTATTTCAGCCACACCCGTTGCTGACCGGTGTATAAAATCGAACACGCCGCCATGCAATCTCAATAGACAAACATTGGCAGTAGAATGGCCTTACTGAAGAGCTCAGTGACTTTCAACGTAGCATCATCATAGGATGCCACCTTTCCAACAAGTCAGTTTGTCAAATTTCTGCCCTGCTAGAGCTGCCCCGGTCAACTGTAAGTGCTGTTATTGTGAAGTGGAAACGTCTAGGAGCAACAACGGCTCAGCCGCGAAGTGGTAGGCCACACAAGCTCACAGAATGGGACCGGTGAGTGCAAAGCGCGTAAAAAACATCTGTCCTCGGTTGCAACACTCACTACCGAGTTCCAAACTGCCTCTGGAAGCAACGTCAGCACAAGAACTGTTCATCAGGAGCTTCATAAAATGGGTTTCCATGGCCAAGCAGCCGCACAAAAGCCTAAGATCACCATGCGCAATGCCAAGCGTCGGCTGGAGTGGTGTATACCTCGCCGCCATTGGACTCTGGAGCAGTGGAAACGCATTCTTTGGAGTGATGAATCACGATCGGGCAGTCCGACGGACGAATCTGGGTTTGGCAGATGCCAGGAGAACGCTACCTGCCCGAATGCATAGTGCCAAATGTAAAGTTTGGTGGAGGAGGAATAATGGCCTGGGGCTGTTTTTTCATGGTTCAGGCTAGGCCCCTTAGTTCCAGTGATGGGAAATATTAACGCTACAGCATACAATGACATTCTAGACGATTCTGTGCTTCCAACTTTGTGGCAACAGTTTGGGGAAGGCCCTTTCCTGTTTCAGCATGACAATGCCCCCGTGCACAAAGCGAGGTCCATACAGAAATGGTTTGTCGAGATCAGTGTGGAAGAACTTGACTGGCCTGCACAGAGCCCTGACCTCAACCCCATCGAACACCTTTGAGATTAATTGGAACGCCAACTGGGAGCCAGGCCTAATTGCCCAACATCAGTGCCAGACCTCACTAAAGGTCTTGTGGCTGAATGGAAGCAAGTTCCCGCAGCAATGTTCCAACATCTAGTGGAAAGCCTTCCCAGAAGAGAGGAGGCTGTTATGCCCATGATTTTGGAATGAGATATTCGACGAGCAGGTGCCCACACATTTTTGGTCATGTAGTGTATTTAACATGGTTAACGGGGAACTCAGGGGGCTTCTTACTAGGATGCGGCTGGGGGGCAGTCCTGGGGTGGGAGCCTTCTCTAGGTAGGTCTTAAGGTCCTGGTCCACGTGCTCAAACACCAGGGTGATTTTAGTCTCCTGATCCGTCCTCAGGGTGGCACACACGTCCATGAGCCTGATGTACACACAAACACAGAACACACACACACGTCCATGAGCCTGATGTACACACAAACACAGAACACACACACATCCATGAGCCAGTGTACACATACAGAGTGTTTGAGTGATATGCACACATCCCCAACTTTCACACTAATGCTGGGCCGTCCACAACAGTCAAGAGAGAAAGCCCATTGTATGTGCTGCTCTCAAGTGCTTTAATTTAACCTGCACTACAGTTCAGGTAATATTTCAGCTGCCATGCCTTCTCAGAGATTAGTCATTATTGTGGAGCAGGTTAAATCCAAGCACCTGACAGCAGCACACATACCATGTTTGGGATCGCTCTTAATACACAGTCAAACAGAAGACCAGAATGACCATAATCTGAATGAGAGGCATGCCATGGTGAGTCAGTCGCTAGCTAATAACCTTTATAGAATCTGCTTATCAAAGACATACCAGTCAGTCTTTAAGTATTACACAGTTCTGTGGCTATGTGGGAAATACAGGTGATCAGGTCAAAACTGTCTCAGGCTACAAGTCACAACAAAACCAACACTGAATGTGTGATTGAGAGCGTTTGTGACTGTGTTAATGTGTTTGTGCATGTTTATGCAGTTCAAAGGCGCCATTGGTGGAGAGGAACAATTTACGTGTATGGGTATGTTGATTACTTTATGGCATTCATTCCCTTTTTTTTTTATATTTTTGTACTTTTTTACCCCTTTTTCTCCCCAATTTAATGATATCCAATTGGTAGTTACAGTCTTGTCCCATCGCGGCAACTCCCGTACGGACTCGGGAGAGGCGAAGGTCGAGAGCCATGCGTCCTCCGAAACACAACACTGCCAAGCCGCACTGCTTCTTGACACACTGCTCGCTTAAACCGGAAGCTGCCGCACCAATGTGTCGGAGGAAACACCGTACAGCTGGCAACCGCCACAAGGAGTCGCTAGAGCGTAATGGGAAAAGGACATGCCCATCTTTACCTTTCAAATGGGGTTGAGGCTTATAGTTAGATCTACACAAAACCTGCATGGAATGTGAACTAATCTGAACACTAGACCTCTTTCCTGGCCTGAGAACATTTGACAATCTTTGATTTTGGCGTGAACTATCACTTTAAATAAAGGTTAAATGAATAAATGTGTTCTAACTTGACCACGTTGGGATGGTCAAACTGCTCCAGTCTCTTCAGCAGGGCCACCTCTCTGACTGTGGAGATGGGGAGGCCATCTTGGTCCGTCTGGACGCGAACGCTCTTCAGAGCTACAAACTGGCCGCTCTCCAGGTCCCGAGCTTTGTACACCGTCCCGTACGCACCGCCTCCGATCTCTGCCACCGGCTCGTACTGGACCTCACTTCCCTGGGCCATGGCCATGGCCTGGCTGGCAGACAGGCAGGCAGGCAGGCAGGCGGACAGACAGACAGACAGAGAAAAATAGGTATAGCATGACTACAATGTCCTTCTACAGTAAGACACTGTCCCCTCCCTGCCACGTGCTCTCCAAAATGGAGGTACACCTGATTACCTCGTCTGCCCCCTCCCACAACCTTTCACCTTCTAGAGCACTGGACCTCATTAGCTGGGGTAACCTCTGCATTCCAGAGTGGAAGAGGCTGTCAGAAAGATTGTGTGTGTGTGTTAGTGATGCGCGGGTTGACTCATAACTCTCGGACGGGTTTAGGGTCATTAAATATTGTGTGGCTGAAGGGCAGGTGGGTGGCGGGTTGAATAAAGAGAAACAATACCTTAAATCCACAAATGTATAATTATGGTGCAATTCATATAGGCTACATTGAGGTTTTTCTTTCATTATTTTAGGCTATCTGGTATTAGTGCATAAGCCTAAACTTCAGGGCTTAAATGTAAACTCGCCAAATTCGCCAGATATTCGCGCCTTCAAACCTAAATAGCTTTCAAACCACTTGAGCCACAGACTCTAAATAAGTGTCATGATGTTGGAAAAATTGCGCGTCTTATTTTAACGATTTGGACATTAATTCGCTTTCCAAAGCTAATAAACATGTGGAAATGTGAGCAGCATTCCATATTCCTAGTTGAATTAGTTAGTACCAACTTTTTTTACATTCGAATTTCAATAGCTCCTTGGTCATGTGACCTACTGACCTGAACCAAGGTTCAGAATGTCCACTGACTACCCTTCTATATTGCACACCCTTTTGTTTGTCCCTTTTAATCTCAGGTGATTTCACATGAATTTAAGGCTACTCAGTGGATGTTCTGAAAGTAGTTTGAGGGTTGTAGGTCATGACTAAGGAGCTATTTGAATTTGAAACTTAAAAATTATCGTAAAATCTCATGAGATGCAAATGGACAAACAAAAGGGTGTGCAATGTATAGGCCCACTGAGTGTACATTATGAACCTTGTATGAGGTGTGTGGGTCACATGACCCAAGGCGCTATTGAATTTCTAAAATTAAAATAAACAAAGTGTGCGCAATATGTGTCTCTGCCATCGGGTTAGCTAGAACCAGTTTTGACAGATTTAGGAGTAATGGTTAAAGAGCTATTGAAATTTAGATTTGTTACTATGTTGACGGTCCCTAACTGCTGTTGGTGGACGTAAGGAAAACTACAGGCGAATATCTAACCTGAACCTGAATCTGCAGAAGATGTTATTGTAAATCCACGGAGGCAAAAAGGTCATTGTCGAAGTTTAACTGAATAAGACAAAAGTAAAGTCTGGAAAAGATTTGGTGAACTGGTAAAAGAGGAGGATAGCAGTGCTGGCTATGTTATGTGTGATGATTGTGAGGTGCTATAAAAAATTGACAGTCACAAGACAGGACTTCAAATAGGCCTATGGCATGTCAAGGGAACTGTAGCCTACTGTTTAGATGGGTTAAATGGAAACTGGAATCTGGACACTGACTGTAGGTCTATAACCTCTCACATAGCATTAATAATAACTCCTGCAGAATTAAGCATTTCTTGCAGTAAAAGTATACACCAAATGTAGGCAAAAGTTGGACTTGGGAACAGGTGTGGAGAAATATGATTTATTTATTTCTGCATCTTCAGAGAATGCAATGCTCAGTTAGATACCATATGTAGAGGTGCTGTCTTCATCATAAAAGCCTCATAAAAGCTGATAGTATTATCAGAAACAGGTTGTGTCGTTTTCACAGTTTTCCCTTACAACCGGTCAAACTGATGTCACTTAGACATTTTGCACAGAAAATCCTTCCCGTTTTTTTTGCGTTATTGTATTTTCTCCCCAGTCCCTAAATGTATTTGCTCCGCGAAAGATGACAGCGAGAAGTTTACCGACGTCAACTAGATTGAAGCATTCTATCGATCTATTACATTATTCTGTTGAGCAAGGGTTTATTTAGTCTTCTATGGCAACATATAGCCTAATGACAAAAGAGAAGCTGTATCTAAATATAGACAAGTTGCACACCCTGTCAAAAAATCGTTCTGCCGAATTTGACTGTAGCCTACAGTGCATTTTCTATATTTGCGGGTGCGGGTTGGGTGCAGGCTCAGATTTTCACTTGATCACATAGTCGGGCGGTTGCGGATGGGTGAACAAACAGCTGACCCACGCACCACTAGTGTGTGAGACTGGGTTTGGAATCTGACCTGATATCCAACGAGACAAGAGTTCAGTCAACAAGACATTACTGTCCTCAACCACACAGCACAGGCTCCCTGCTGACATAAGTGGGTGAGGGTGAGCGAAAAAGACATGACTCGGAGACAGACATGAGACTGAATAATGCCACCACCATGACGTTTGGTATTCCATACTGCCTGCAGAACTAAACTAACTTGTGATCAATCAGTCGGCATACTGTGCATTGCCTGGTATGCACAAAGTATGTAAACAATAAAGGGAGTATGCTAAATGCAGGAAGAGTAAGTCACCTTATAACTACTGTATGACTACCAATATGTGGGTGGGTAATAATTTGGGTGTATGCTATTGTTTAACTTCTGTTGCAAACAAAGGTAGTTCCATTGAGTGTAATAAAACGGAGGCCAGTTTCCCAGACAGAGATTAAGCCTGGTCCTAGACTAAAAAGCTATTTCAATAGAGATTCTCCATAGAGAATGAATAAGGATGACTAGGCTGGGAAAGCAGCCCTACATGTTTTTACCAAGTTGCCATCCTTAGCTACCCATACAGCCCCGTGTAACTCAGTTGGTAGAGCATGGCGCTTGCAACGCCAGGGTTGTGGGTTCGATTCCCACGGGGGGCCAGTATGATTTTTATTTTATTTTTTTAATGTATGCACTCACTAACTGTAAGTCGCTCTGGATAAGAGCGTCTGCTAAATGACTAAAATGTAAAATAGGTGTAGCTAAACGTGGTATCCTGGTTCACGGGTGTATATTATCAACAATAGGCCAGGAAGGGGCATTTAACACATTTGTATTTTTTCTATATTTAATGGTCCAAACAATGGTACATTAAAGACATCTGAAATATTTCCTAGTGTGGCTCTATATTCTACCCAAGAAAACAAAAGGTTGGCCGACTTTCATTGTTAATTTACCTACGTCCATATACAATGGTAATATACAGCATTTAATATGTAGTTGTCCTAGTATTTTATCATCAAAATAAACTTCTAAGCAAGCAAAATGAGGTAACGCTACCAAAATATTGGACAGAGCTTGTGGCATAAGGCAGGAAAACGAAAGCCCCCACTTGAAAGGTGGTGATTCTTCCATTACTCTCTTCTTTGTTAATTAAGTCAGACAACACAATACATCTTAAACGCAGTTTAAGACGTGGGAAAAGTCGTGGAAGTTAAAACATGGTTCCACACTTCTCTTTGGCATGGAAAACATTTGTGGAGGCAATAGGAAATCCACGCACCAAGTTGTGTAGAACTTGTGTGGTCAGGCCTATGATCTGACACTAGTGCCCCCAAACTAGCACGAATACATTGCAACTAGCGACATCTGGTTTTTAAAAGTATTTTCCGAGATGATGTGAACAGTATTTGAACTAAATTGGATCTAATAGGCTACTTACCACGTTTCTTGACGTTTTCTTTAACGTTAACAGGCTATACTGCTACATTTTGTGCATGAACGAAATCATGTTTTTCACTTGGTTATTTAGTATCAAACCACATTCGAGGTAGGTCGCACATAGATTTTACACTAAACTTGCGAATGTCTTCGATCAAATCCTTCGATTTAACTTCGGCCTTACTTCACTTTTCTAAACACTAGCAAATCACTTGATAGTGGAGGCGCTTCCTGTCGCCATACAAGGCGGAGCCAAAAATCTATTCAACCCCCCCCCCAAAATTTTTTTATTAATTTTTTTATTTAACCAGGTAAACCAGTTGAGAACAAGTTCTCATTTACAACTGCGACCTGGCCAAGATAAAGCAAAGCAGTGCAATAAATAAAAAAAACACAAAGTTACATATGGGGTAAACAAAACGTAAAGTCAAAAATACAACAGAAAATATACAGTGTGTGCAAATGTAGCAAGTTATGGAGGTAAGGCAATAAATAGGCCATAGTGCAAAATAATTACAATTTAGTATTAACACTGGAATGATAGATGTGCAAATAAGCTTTGCAACATGTAGCCATCCACTAACTAATACAGTACGTTCTGTAGTATGATACATCTGCCAATTAGCCAACATGTTCAAGTGTTTGTAAACGTTATCAGTGAGTGAACAATGCAGAGAGAGACAATGAGCAGTGAGTGAATCTTTTAAAAATACTGAATTCTATGATATGCTAATTATTGTCATTTTTTCCTAATGTAAAACATAACTTGGTTTATTTCCTCCATAGACAACTTATAATAGAAACATTGAAGAAGAGTTTATGACTCCTCAGGTCTGCCCCCAGCGCTCGCAGAGCTGCGTGGCGTGATGAATGAGGACCGCGCACCAAACCCCTCCCAGCTATTTATCGCGCTGCGATTGGCGGAGAACTGCTGTTGCTAGGCTCATCTACCAGTCTGGTTTGCTGTGAGAGCCCAAACCCCCCTACATTCCAAAGGAAGTATTCAGAATGAGTGGTTCAACTGAAATTATACTGTATATTCATTTGGTTAGTGCTATCCGTGATCTTGGGACGTCCATACCCTAACCTTAACCCCTATTCTTACCCTAACCCTATTTGTTTATTTTATTTGGATCCCCATTAGCTTTTGCAGAAGCATCAGCTACTCTTCCTGGGGTCCACAAAAAACACAAAACATGACAAGTAACAAAACACTGATAGACAAGGACAGTCACTCAAATTTAAAATACAATGATGTACAAACAATACAACAACAAAAAATAATACAAACAATACAACTAAAAAATAATGTGTGCGTTTGTGTATGTGTCCCCTCACAGTCCCCGCCGTTCCATGAGGTGTTGTTTAATCCGTTTTTTAAAGGTAATTTTGCTGTTTGCTTGAGTAATTGGAGATGGAAGGGAGTTCCATGCGATCATGGCTCTGTACAATACTGTGCGTTGCCGTGAATTTGTTTTGGACTTCGGGATTGTGAAGAGAGACCCCTGGTGGCATGTCTTGTGGGGTATGTATGGGTGTCTGAGCTGAAAGTTATTTGATTATGCAGACAATCTGGAATTTTCATCACAATAATACTTCTCATAAGAGCTAGAAGAGAAGCAGTTAATCTCTCGTCAACCTGACTGGCATGCATGTTGTTGATGTTAGTTCTGTATGTGCAGTTAAGGGCAAGGCGTGCTGCTCTGTTTTGAGCCAGCTGCAGCTTTGCTAGGTCTTTCTTTGCTGCACTAGACCATATTACCGGACAGTAATCAAGATGGGAGAAGACCAGAGCCTGAACAACTAGTACAGTTGATTTCTGTCAAAAACACAGAACATCTTTTTATAAGAGACATACTCCTCTCCATCTTCACAACAACTGTGTCAATATGACTTGCCCATGATAATTGACCATCTAATGTTAGGAGTTTATCTTCCTCAACTTGCTCAATGGTCACACCCTTTATGCACAACTCCAGTTGAGGTTAAGGTCTTAGAGAATGTTTTGAACCAAATACAATGCTTTTAGTTTTAGATATGTGTATAAGACCAGTTTATTATTAATTACCATTCTGATACTGACTGTAACTCGTTATTTATCATTTTTCTGAGCTCACTAGCTTTGGGTGCTGACACAGTCATTCTAGCTTTGTGTAATACCAGTGGCAAATCATTTGTAAAAATAGAGAAGAGTAATGGCCCAAGGCAACTGACATGCAGGACACCACACTGTACATATCTGATGTTAGAGAAGCTTCCATTGAAGAACACTCTCTGGGTTCTATTGGATAAATAACTCCCCAACCATGTGATTGCAGGTGATGTAAAGCCATAGCAAGTGAGTTTCTTCAATAACAACTTATGATCAATAACATAATATATAATAATAATAATAATAATAATAATATGCCATTTAGCAGATGCTTTTATCCAAAGCGACTTACAGTCATGCGTGCATACATTTTTGTGTATGGGTGGTCCCGGGGATCGAACCCACTACCTTGGCGTTACAAGCGCCGTGCTCTACCAGCTGAGCTACAGAGGACCACAACATCATAGGCTGCACTGAAATCTAACAATACAGCTCCAACTATCATCTTATTATAAATGTATTTTAACCAATCATCTCTCATCTGAGTCAGTGCAGTATAAGTTGAGTGCCCTTCTCTATATGCATGCTGAAAGTCAGTAGTTAACTTGTTCTCTGAAAAATAGCATCGTATTTGGTCAAACACAATTCTCTCCATCAGTTTACTAAGAACAGGCAGCAAACTGATTGGGCGGCTGTTAAAGCCAGCAAAGGGTGTATTACTATTTTTAAGCAGTGGAATTACTTTACCTTCCTTTCACGCCTGTGGACACACACACTCCTTTAGGCTTTGGTTAAAGAAATAGCAAATAGGGGTGGCAAGAAAGTTTGCTACCATTCTCAATACTTTCCCATCAAGGTTGGCTGTACCTGGTAGCTTATCATTATTGATGGATAACAATAGGTTTTCCACCTCTCCCACACTAACTTGACCAAATTCAAAACAGCAGTCCTTCTCTTTCATTATTAGATATTCTATACAAAAATATGATGGTTCGCTGTTCAATATTGTCATTTCACTTCTGAGTTTTTCCACTTTACTAGTGAAATAGTCATTAAAATGATTGGCAATATACACTAACCTTAATCATAACCCTTACCTAACCTTGACCCTTAATTTAACCATTTTACATTTCAACTTCAATGGGTTAGGGACGTCTCAAGGATCCCGATAGCATGAAGCATATTGATTTATGTGTACTCTGATCATTGATTTACTATACCTCATTAAAATAAACAATTCATAGTATGGGGATAGAAATCATGCCCTTGGCCTATAGCAATAAAGTTAATAATCATATAAATAAAGAAAACTGAAATTACCAAGCTTGGGGATATTTTATATACTAGCCTAGGCTATAATGCATACTGCAAGATGTTTTTATTGCAAATCTTTTTATGCATAATTGTACATGCAAATAATAACATTATTTACCCATATGCCACTGAAGTCAATTGCTGTGTTCGAGAGCATCAAAACCATGGTGTATCATGTGTATATTGTGACTGACTGATCTACAAATAATATAAGGTAGTTATTTATGATGCAAGGTGATTTGTAGAATAGTCAGTCTCGCCTTTAAAGTCGGCTGCAATGTCGGACGTGCCCAATGGTCGTGTTCCTGCTCGATTAGATGTGCAGGCTTTGCATTGCATCAACAATGGCTGCGTGCCACATCATCGACTGTGCAGTCGGGTAACAGATTTATGTGGTTAGCTGATAGTTAAACACCTATCCAAGCGTTGTCAGATCTGGCAGACGTCTGCAATCTAGTCGGACAGGAAAACAACCAATGTCAGAGTCACAGATGACTTTTTTGTTCAATTGACATGACTACTTCAAACCTTTTAGTTATCAAGTATAACGATAGGTAATGAGCACAGGGGAAAACACATCGTTGCCATGTATTTTTAGCATGCAGATGTATTCCGTTCATAGAGGACATTACTGAGATGGGTTTCTGTCCAGTGATGGAAAACAAAACCTCATAGTTTAGAGGTGTCATGTCACAAAATTAAGTATAAGGTATAGGACCTCTGTGTCATGTCAGCCTAACGATGCCTTCCTCTAACAGTTTATAGGTTATTAGGTAGTTGATGTCATCAATAGGCCTGACTGACAGTCAGTGTTAAGTGATTTTCGTTATTGTGAGAACATTAACATCTGAAAGGACCACACCCATCATGTTCTTCTCATCCACCTCCTGTTTACTCATTAAAAAAAAGGATTTCCTTTTTCAGGTTGTCCAATAGATGGGTTAGCTGACAACGTCACGAAATTGAAAGTGTATTTATTTTTTCGGTTTCATCTTAAATCAGCCATAAATCCCCTTGTGACAGGGGGAATGGAAACATGTTGTATGCAACAGGGAGTGGCAATTAAATGCATTGTTAAAACATTTCTAGCCTGTCTATCTATGGGTAACATAGTTGATGTGTTATGCTCGACCCGCTCAGTAGAACCAGCTCACCTGCTTTTACACTATGATTTGACTATTAGATGTTCAATGTTTCTTTTGAAAAAAATATTTCAAAAGGAATAGTTTCACCATATTAAAACGAGAGTTCAGTTCACATAACAGGGTTGACCTTAAATGAGGGACAGACATAAATTAATAGTACAGCCCAGTACATCACTGGGGCCAAGCTTCCTGCCATCCAGGACCTCTATACTAGGCGGTGTCAGAGGAAGGCCCTAAAAATTGCCAAAGACTCCAGCCACCCTAGTCATAGACTGTTCTCTCTGCTACCGCACGGCAAGCGGTACCGGAGCGCCAAGTCTAGGTCCAAAAGGCTTCTTAACAGCTTCTACCCCCAAGCCATAAGACTCCTGAACAGCTAATCATGGCTACCCGGACTATTTGCATTGTCCCCCCACCCCACCCCAACCCCCTCTTTTAGGCTGCTGCTACTCTGTTTATTATTTATGCATAGTCACTTTACCTCTACCTACATGTACATATTACCTCAATTACCTTGACTAACCGGTGACCCCGCACATTGACTCTGTACCGGTACCCCCTGTATATAGCCTCGCTACTGTTATTTTATTGTTACTCTTTAATTAATTATTGTTATTTTTTTATTTTTTTTACTTCCGTTTATTTTAGTAAATACTTTCTTAACACTTATTTTTCTTAACTGCATTGTTGGTTAAGGGCTTGTAAGCATTTCTCTGTAAGGTCTACACCTGTTGTATTCGGCGCATGTGACAAACAACATTTGATTCGATTTGATTTTACTGTCAAAGCAACAAAATAACTAGTACTTTACAATGATGGTGAAAACTTGGAGAAATGTTGGGGTTAAGTGGGTTAAAATCTTCCTAGCATTCACAGAAGGTGCACGGAGGGACATGTCAAAATGCTGAATTTTGGCATTTTAGCAAGTCTTTATTTATATAAAAAATCTGATTTATTGAATATTCCATGTGGTCTATATTAAAGGGCACTTCTTTCTCCTATCACAGCCATTAAACTCTGTAACTGTTTTAAAGTCACCGTTGGCCTCATGATGAAATTCCTGAACGGTTTCCTTCCTATTCGGCAACTGAGTTAGGAAGGACGCCTGTATCTTTGTAGTGGCTGGGTGCATTGATACACCATCCAAATTGTAATTAATAACTTGACCATTCTCAAAGGGATATTCAATGTCTGCTTTTTAAATTTTTACCCATCTACCAATAGGTGCCCTTCTTTGTGAGGCATTGGAAAACCTCCCTAGTCTTTGTGGTTGAATCTGTGTTTGAAATTACCTTACAGATAATTGTTTGTGTGGGGTACAGAGATGAGGTAGTCATTCAAAAATCATGTTAAACATGTATTATTGCACACGGAGTGAGTCCATGCAACTTATGTGACTTGTTAAGCAAATGTATACTTCTGAACTTATTTAGACTGCCATAACAAAGGGGTTGAATACTTATTGACTCAAGACATTTCAGCTGTTCATTTTTTATTAATTTGTAAACATTTCAAAAAACATAATTCCATTTTGACATGATGTGGTATTGTGTGTAGGCCAGTGACACAAAATCTCAATTTAATCTATTTTAAATTCAGGCTGTAACACAACAACATCTGGAAAAAGTAAAGGGGTGTGATTCACTGTGTGAATACTTTCTGAAGGCACTGTACATTCCGTTCTCTGCAATCACAAAACTCTCTCTATCCTCTATCTTGTTAAGAGTGTTCAGGTGTGTTGGCCATGCCCATTTATTAGCCACACCTGATCTTAATCAGTGCTTGTTTCCTTTGAAATGGGGTCTGTTTGAATAGACTGAAATGAACAGCTTTGTATGAGTAAAAAAAACATGGCATGCTAGCTCCATCCTGGTGGCACAGTGGACTAATTCCATGGATAGAGAACAGAAGATCATAGGTTTAACAATCACTGATGCCGTGCCACAATAAAAAAAGAAATGTGTTTGCAGGATTAATGCCTAAGGAAATGAATTTCTATGGGTCCGTTCTGTGTTACCTAAACTAGCAATGTTATTAAAAGTCTTATTGAAACATGTTCTCAGAAAGTAATTTAATTACCATCAAATAACCTATAATTTCAATTCTCAGAATGTTAATAAAACCCCAGGAAAACTTTCAGGGAACCATAGTAAAAATGTTCTCAGAACCGCCTTGCAACCTAAAATTTTATTTTCACAGAACAGGCAACATTTTCACTTCCATTCTCAGAACGTTTAAAAAAAAATCAGTTTTACCAGTTAGGAAACGTATAGCTTTGTTCCCAGAACCAATGGGAAACCAAAAGCCTACGTTCCCACAACTTCCAAGGAACTAAATGTGCTAGCTGGGCACTTATTGTTATCAAAAACATTTCTCTAACACATTCAATGCTGTTGTATTTGTACTTGTAACTGGGCTTCTGAATGATCCTATTATATAGTTCATCATGACCCAGTTGGGTCTGAACACCTATAACGGTAACATTCTGAAGGAGGTGAGCTCTTGTCTTAGTAAGTTGTCAGCACCATGGTAAAGTTGGACGCTCTCAGGCAAACGAGCGCAGGGCCCCATCCCGTCTGCTGGGCCTCCAGTGGGCCCTCTGCCAGGACCCTCCCCGCCATGCTGGCCCATATGCCAGGGTATATTTCACTCAGAGTGGCTGGCTGCAATAACGGTTGCGGTAGCGCCACTGAGTTGGGATGACCATCTGTCCACCAGAGAGCTAGCAGGGCCTGGACAGCCTGCAGCCTGTCAGCCACTAGACCAGAGAGCAGAAAGATCTCCAGTCAGTTTGTTTGAGGGACCAAGATTACTTCGTAATGCCTACTTTTAAGTACTCTTATAAGTCAGGGTTGTGGGGAAAAAAACCTCTGTATCCTATTTTGTATCATGGTCACTATTATAGTCTATTATTCCACTCTATTTGTCAGTTTCCGATGGTAATATATTAAAACCGCAGCGAATGACAAAGAGTAGTCAGGCTGATCATTGATTTGTAAGGACCCACAATAATGGGAAGAGGATAATTGGGTGAGAAGTTCAGGGCCAGGGGAAAATAAGTATTGGTGAATGTAGTATTTCTGGTAAACAAGCTAAACAGCTGAACTGAGAGAGTTTTCTTTGTACTTTGAACACGCTGCCTTGCCAGTACAATCTGTGTGCATTTGGTGTGGGTGACGTGGCTGAGTATAGACAGACTGTACTCAGCCAGGGCGGTGTGTGTGTGTGTGTGTGTGTGTGTGTGTTGGTTTGAGTGTCTTAAGTGTCTGTTTTTGTGTACCTGTGTCATGTCAGTGTTTTTTTTGTGAGTGTGTGTCTGTATGAGTCTTCTAGTGTGCTGGTATTTGTCTATTTGGGTTCTTGTGGGTGTATTATTCAGACTTATGGTCACAAAGCTGCTCAGCCCTCTGCAGATAACCTATGAAACATAATGGTGTTGCTTTGTTCTTGATCAATAGCCAATATTACTAATGTCTCCATGACACAACCACCACCCTCTTTCACCCTCTCTCTTTGTCCATCTGTTCCTTTGAATTTTACACTATCTTTGTTCATCTCTTCCTTTGAATTTTACACTATCTTTGCCCTCATCTTTCTTCCTTTTGTTGCTTCTGCTTTCTCCCACGTTAGTTATCTCCCTCTTACTTAGCTAACATGTGCTGTAGTGGTGTCTCTCCGACTGACAGAGTTAGCCTGCCTGGACAACCCATTGGCCTTTTCAAAGGACATTACATTTGACATTTAGCAGACGCTCTTATCCAGAGTCAGTGCATTCATGTTGTAGTCAACCGTTAGCCTATTGACATCAACTGATTGAGCTTATTCAAACTTCACATTCTTAAATAGATAGTATGAAATGTGATATAGGCCTATCTATCGGTTGTTGCTTTTTTTTTTAACACTCATACAGACAATTTTCCATTGCGGACTCTAAACCTAAATCTATTTTTCTCTCTACTTCTGGGTCTCCCTGTCCTCTCTTGGCTCTTGTCCTCCACACAAATGATTTAATTTCAGCACTAATATGTCAGCATATAATTAATTGTACTGGTTACAATTCTGTTCACAGCGCTGACCGAGCTTACTGCTGATTTTTGCTTATATGTGTTCTGATTTTATAACACTCTTGTGTCATCTGTTTAATTGATGAATACAGTTAGTGGATGGGAGAGTGTGAAAATACTTGAAGTCACTGAAAAGTTTGTGTTATATTGTAATGCTGAGTATAAATCTGAGTTATTGAAGTTTAAAAAGTAGGCACATTAATGATCATGACACACAATGTTTTGAAGCTGGGTGCATCCATATACTGGAGAGATCCATTTTAATGTTGGCCTCCACACAGTTTGCCCTTTATCATGAGTTTGATTAAGAACTCATTCTGTTTTACAACAACGACGACCTGTGGAGTGTTGCAGTGGGAAGATGAGGATTCAAAATGACCCAGTTTAAACCTGCCAGCAGGGTGATTTGATGGCAATCAACATAAAAAACGTAACAGAGGCCAGGTTGGACATTTGGCCAGGACACCGGGGTAGCCTACTCCTCTATCCAATTGGTTTTAGTATTAAATGTTTTGTTTATTGTGGTGGTACTTTCCTATCTGTAAAGGGGAGAGTTGTTTTTTTTACTATCAGTTTTGTCAACTTCGGTCCCTCAGGCCCAGGCAGCACTTTGCTGCCGAATTTAGCAGGTTAGGATTTAATGGTGTTCATTTCAACACCATCGACAGCTCCCGTAAACCGGATGCCCCCAGCTGGACTAGGAGCTTGTAAAAGCACTGGGTGTATAAACGGACGAGGAAATACACAAAATGGCCTAATGTAATGTGTACGCTGGGAGTCGGTAAGCAAGTACAGGGAGTGAATTTAATAATAAATGGAACAAAACAAGAGTAGCGTACAGACATGAAACACAGGAACAGAATCAATAACGCCTGGGGAAAGAACCAAAGGGAGTGACAGATATAGGGGAGGTAATCAGGAAGGTGATTGAGTCCAGGTGAGTCTGATGAGGCGCTGGTGCGCGTAACGATGGTGACAGGTGTGTGTAATGATGAGCAGACTGGGGACCTCGAACGCCGGAGAGGGAACATAAATCTCTGATGGATAATTGTTTGATTCCCTAAACAGATCTGTTGCTCAGCTAAACTGTTTTTCTTGTCATGTGACCATGGAAATGCTTGCATATTTTCAATGAATAATTATTTGTATTTTCTTAAAATATAATAATGAGCTTAAATACTTGTTTGTTTGTTTCCTGTTTCCGTAGGCTAGTTTGATAGTTTTCTGCCTTACAGAGGAATCACTAAACTGCTTGATTTTTCCGCTCATTTATTATTGAGTTTAAATATGTGGACACGTGGGTTCGGCGCTCCATATAGGCTGCTGCATGTGGCGCCGACAGTGAGCATCCGCCCTCTTAAGAGTTCGGTCCGGGGTGTCTCTCGGTGGGGGTCCGGCAAGGCCAGACAACGCTCACAATACACAGAGGCTTTACCCTCCTCACATCCTCACTTTCATATCTCTGTAACTAATGTTTTCATCTGGCTGTGATTCAACTCTAATCTAGTTATGGCATGGTTAATCTATTCAGTCGTTTGATGCTGCTTGGCCGAGTTCTTTGAAATTCGTGTCATTTTCTTTGTGGCATTAAGTAACACCTGGCTGAACTTCATGAAAGAACACCACAGTGGTTGGGTGGCCAGTGAAGCAATGTGCATTATTACAACATTCATGTAAGCCAAGAGCCTAGTATCCGTTTAGATGATAGGCCTAGACTTGAGAAAACGTTGAATAAACTATGCATAGGCATATGTAACAAGAGATAGACATGTGATAGAAGACTCACTCCGGGGCAGTGGCAGACTACTAATATCAGTCCTTGTCCATTGACATTACATACACCGTTTAGATTTCCCGGGATACACTGACTAGCACGTAGCCGCAACGTCACATGAAAATCAGCACCTCCGACAGCGGCTTCTGCCAATGCGCAGCCATACGGCGGAGCATTTTTCCTTCACGGATAGACTGAGGAAGGAATAATCATAGGAAAATGAGGGGACAACAACGATATAGAAAAACACATCTGTGTTTCAATTAGGCTAGCATGCATTTTCATGGCATGATCCTCCGTTTGTCCATCCACCAAATCAATTTCGATGGAGGCACGTCTGCTGTCAGAAGCAAGTATTTAAACACTGCCATGTAAAATAGCGTTTTATTGTTGTTGATTGGTCGTAATTAGTTATTGGTAGTAAACGAACCCGTTATTTGGTGGCAAAGTTGATCTGGCATGGCGATGTAATCGGTTTGCTTCGTTCCCATACTCTGGGGGGTTATTCCCTGGCATCTCCGTTCTTCCTGGTGTGTGTTCTGCAGGAATCGTTGCAGGAAGAACAAAAAATAGCATGGAATTTCAATGGCAAGGGGATGTTTGTTTTTCTACAGGTTTTTGATGTCTCGTCCGATCCTGTTTAAAATGCGAACACGTTGGATAGTAAAGTGGCTCTCGGACTTATGTGAAGAGGGAACGGTGTGGGACATATTCTCTATCTATCAGCCAGAAGAAAAAAAGAGTGAGGAAACAGGGGAAGAGAAAAGCACGGTGTTCTGAAGTCTAGCATGCCATTGAGGGACAAACAACAGAGAGATGATTGTCAACTGGCCTTTTTTGTACGGACTAAACAGATGAAAACAACACCCAAACATGACTCAGTGGAATTACTGATGACATAGCGACATCTGTTTTTTAATAACATTATATATTATCCCGGAGCCTCCAACGCTCCCTACTCCACTCTCTATCTATTTTGCTCCCCCTCTCTGCTTGCGATAGAATTTTCGTTCAAAACCTTGGACAACTCTGGTTAAACGCAAGTGACTGGATCGAAAATGTACGTGAGGGGATTCAGTTTGATCCTATTGCTGTTTGGTTATGCTCATCGCTCACACTGAAAGCTGTCGGGATTTTTTGGTATCGGCATCCGTTGAATCCCAAAAGAAACTGCCCATCCATGAAAAAACTTCCGCATTGGCTATCGGCTACACATGGTAACAGAGAAAATGTAACAAGGAGTGATTCAATCTATTTACAGTGTAATATTTTGATTTCCATTGACCAAGATTTGTTCTCGGCAGTCATGATTTTTATAGAAACCTCGGATATTTTTTTGATACTATAGCCCATAGCTAGAGAAACCTACTTGAACCAAATAGGTTTGCACTTCGTAATAATAATAGGCTACTTACAAAGCCCATTTTGGCTCTCAAATCGTGCAAAAGAAATGCCTGATTTATACAACTCCCTTTATTGATACCTTCTATTTCACCCTTCAGCCGCATTTTGCCTATGTGGGCTAGATCATTATGTTTAAGTACCGGATCCGTATGTTTTTCAATGAACTGAAAGTGCTGGTTTTGATGCGGTCTGGCTCAAGACGGGGGACCGATTCTGACACAGACCCAGACAGGCGAACAAGCAGCATGCGAGGGCTCGGGGTAGGAGGCTGCGGGTGGCCACCCTTCGACTGCTCTACCCGGGACGACGAAGAAGAGTACTATGGCACCAATCCCCGGCCGCGGAGCCTGGCATTCGAGGAGAAGGATGCGAAGCTTCAAGCGAGCCTGGACGCTGTGTCGCTCACAAGCAGCTTGGACAGTGGCATGCGCTCGCCGCAGTGCCGGATCTGCTTCCAGGGCCCCGAACAGGTAGGCTCTCCTGTCCTGAACCGAAGCCCTGCACTTCACCTATCTATCCACGTCTAGGCTACCGTTCCCTATGCCCCTTTTGATTACCCATCGTTTCCCCATTGTTTCCAGGGCTATTTCATTGTCCCTTCAAGGCTTCAAAGTTGGTTCTTCGCATGTATTTCAGGTCTATACATAAGCACACATTGCAGGGAAGCTCAGGTATCACTGTATGGCTAAGGAAAACAAGCATGTCTTTTATCAGGTCAAAGACCAAACTTTTCTACAATAGATCAAGTCGACCTTTGCCTCCAAAGATCCCATAAGAGACACATTGGCTCCATGCAGACTGTTACTCCTGGAATCCAGAATAACTAAAGTGGATACAATGCTTTTAACTTAAACTTTGTTGACATGTTTCTGCATCCTCATGTTCCAGCTGCAGCCCAAACAGACAGTGATACAGCTTCCTTCCATTGAGGAGCATAAGCAGGATTTTCGTTCAGAGACTTACAGCTCCGGTTAACTTTAAGCTCTGGCATTGTGACCACATTAGGGTGCCACATGTCTGGTTTCATGAAGCAACTCATGAAACATCAAATCTGGAAATGTCTCCAATGGGTCAAACTTTCACAAAGTGTAACAGAGAATTTACATCATGGATGGTTATCAGTGCTGTGCCAATATTAAACATTGTTGTATTGTTATCCTGTTTGAGGGACAGTTTTCCAATAGACAGCAAAACAAATTAAATATAGTTGTTCGTACTTGGTTCCATACATTGTTCCATATACATATTGTTCCATACATACATACATACATACATACATACATACATACATACATACTGTACATAAATACATACATATTGTTTCATATATTGTGCCAACGTACACTACCGGTCAAAAGTTTTAGAACATCTACTCATTCAAGGGTTTTTCTTTCTTTTGACTATTTTTCTACATTGTAGAATAATAGTGAAGACATCAAAGCTATGAAATAACACATATGGAATCATGTAGTAACCAAAAAAGTGTTAAACAAATCAAAATATATTTTATATTTGAGATTCTTCAAATAGCCACCCTTTGCCTTGATGATAGCTTTGCACACTCTTGGCATTCGCTCAACCAGCTTCACCTGGAATGCTTTTCCAACAGTCTTGAAGGAGTTCCCACATATGCTGAGCACTTGTTGGCTGCTTTTCCTTCACTCTGCGGTCCGACTCATCCCAAACCATCTCAATTTGGTTGTGGTCGGGGGATTGTGGAGGCCAGGCCATCTGATGCAGCACTCCATCACTCTCCTTCTTGGTAAAATAGCCCTTACACAGCCTGGAGGTGTGTTGGGTCATTGTCTTGTTGAAAAACAAATGATAGTCCCACTAAGCCCAAACCAGATGGGAAGGCATATCGCTACAGAATCCTGTGGTAGTCATGCTGGTTAAGTGTGCCTTGAATTCTAAATAAATCACAGACAGTGTCACCAGCAAAACAAAACACACCATAACACCTCCTCCTCCATGCTTTACGGTGGGAAATACACATGCGGAGATCATCCGTTCACCCACACCACCTCTCACAAAGACAAGACGGTTGGAACCAAAAATCGCAAATTTGGCTCCAGACCAAATAGGGCTATCTTCTGTATACCCCCCACCTTGTCACAACACAACTGATTGGCTCAAACGCATTAAGAAGGAAATAAATTCCACGAATTCACTTTTAACAAGGCACACCTGTTAATTGAAATGCATTCCAGATGACTACCTCATGAAGCTGGTTGAGAGAAGCCAAGAGTGTGCAAAGCTGTCATCAAGGCAAAGGGTGGCTATTTGAAGAATCTCAAATATAAAATATATTTTGATTTGTTTAACACTTTTTTGGTTACTACATGATTCCATATGAGTTATTTCATAGTTTTGATGTCTTCACTATTATTCTACAATGTAGAAAATAGTACAAATAAAGAAAAACCCTTGAATGAGTAGGTGTTCTAAAACTTTTGACCGGTAGTGTATATCTTTTCAGGTTAAAACAGGCAGTGGTTCCACCACCAAGAAGCAGATACAGATTATTACTGTAGGTACATACCAAGTACCATAAGAAACTATGAAGAAAACAATTGCTTTAATATTTCAAGCTCTGAATTTTAAACAAGGAACGATAAACTGTAGGCCTAAGTGTACAAACATTGATCTTTTTTTACACATTCTGCATATATAGCACAGGAGGTTGGTGGCACCTTAATTGGGGAGGACGGCTCGTGGTAATGGCTGGAGCGGAATTAGTGGAATGGTATCAAATACATCAAACACATGGTTTCCATGTGTTTGATGCCATTCCATTTGCCCTGTTCCAGCCATTATTATGAGCCGTTCTCCCCTCAGCAGCCTCCACTGATATATAGAGATGGATAATGCTAGCTAACTCCTGTATATACCCGGATATCTCCGAGTCCTTTTTGTGTGCTTGTGTGTCATGTTGCAGATAACATGAGTAGAGCAGAAGTGCTTTCAATATTAGTCTGATTGTTGTGATTTGATTCACTGTCAGTCTGAACCTGACACTACTGTGTGACAGCTAACCCACTGGGCACAGATGTCATTTCAACGTCTTGTTTTGATTTACATTTGGTTTAGTTGTCAACGAACATGAATTCACGTGAAATCAACAAAAAATGTCAACATGTCATTGGATTTAGGTTAAAAGTTGGGTGGAAAAAAATGAAATTCCCTTACCCAGTGGGAAGGTCCTGAGAGGATTTCATCCATCGCAAATCTTGTCAGGATTTCATCACTGGCAAAAAGGAAAACACAAATAATGTCAAAAGAGGTGTAACAACATGTGAGGGACCAACAATGACAATAGGACACCCCTCAGATTGAATACAGTAGGACATACAGTAGATACATTGAAATACAGTAGTAAAGTGCATCATGGGTAATGCATTTAATGACCTTTGCCCTTTTATCATGACATCGAATCACAATTAATCAACAAAGATTCTTGTCTGTGCAAAATATTTGAAACATTGCCAAGAAATACGTACAAAAACAACCCTTAAAAAAGTATATTAGTGATGGTAGAAAATGACTGTTACTCTACCAAATACTCTTCCTGTATACTTGAGTGAATTAAATCAAAATCAGTTTTGTATGAATTATTTGACTATTTGTTTGTTAAAAAGCAACAACAACAAAAAGGCCTGAGCTAAGCCTTGGGCTGTAATATTATAGATAGAAACAGTCTTTGTTGCAGCACCATGTCCCGTGATATAAGCATCCACTGAGGGAATCAAATGAGACAGAACCCCTGAATACTTTTAATTAGACTTGGTGGTGTCCTTTGAAAGGAGGCACGTGGATCAATTGATAGAGCGGAGATGACAACATTGCGTGGAGTTGATTTATAGGAGTGTCGTGATGGGGACTTACTGTGCAGTAGAATAAGAGAGATGAAGAGAGGACTGTGGAGTCTGCACAAACCCTGTAGCTAGGGGTATAGTGCCCTAACCTTATCACAAATCTACATACAGTGTATTATTCCATCGCTGAACTGGGGAATGATCATCCTTCCAAACCTCTAACTGTACATGTATATTAAACGGGTTACATTTTCTCATTAGTTGAAAGACTGCAGATAAAGAAGAGCTTAGGAAGGGGGTTTCAAATGGGAGGTCAAGGAGTATCTTATCCTAGATGAGAATATGTTTTGAAAGTGTAGCAAGTATAGTTCTAAGAATATCCTTGGAACAGCTGGCTGTAGCTCTATGTTATTTGCAGTGAGGTGGTGGTGGTGTTGCACATGTATGGACCCAGGCTCTGCTGGTTGGAGAGTGCTGATGTGTAAGGCATTGGACTGCAGGCAGATTCTGACATTCATCCAATATCAATGGAGAGACATGCTCATGGAACCTACAGTGGATTGTCTAGATGGACAACTGTCCCACATGCAATCCCAGGGTTTTAACTGAAACTCACACCATGAAGACTATTCACTACATTACATTAAAGATAGATTCAACTTGAGTCAGATCCCAATCCTCATAAATGATACGTACAGTCATTTATGGGATTCAGTTATTCAGTCTATCTAACAGTAATGGAACTGTGTCATGAATAAAGGGACTGCCCCAGGAAACTGCTGTAAAATGAGGCACAATCATAGCATAAGATATTTGACACAAAAAACATGCTTTCACAACAGTTCACCTACCCTTTGTCTTCCTACGCATTCTTCTATCTACCTGTGTATTTGTTCTCTAAATAGAAACTATACAGAAAGTGTTCATTACCATATGGGTGGAAGAATCTGATTACCTTGTGCATTAATACATTTACGCTATTTTTTCACACTAGTCTAGTCAGAGAGGAATGTTGTAAATCATGTCACCGTCTGGTGTTTCTGGAGCAGTAGTAACTCTAATTGTGCACATGTCAAAATATGTGTGCGTACGTGTGTACGTGTGTGTTTGTGTGCAAGTGTGTGCCAGTGTGTGAATGCATGCGTGAGAGTGTGTGTGCGTCTCATTTATATGGTACATCTCAAATTATATGGACCAAGGCGAGAGCAAGATCATAAAGGAGAGATGATAAGAGATGGAGAAAGAGAGTGGGGGAGGGGAAATATACAAGATAGAGAGAGAAGGGGGGAAGAGAGATGGACAGTAAGGTAGTGTAGTACTGTTGGGAAAGAACAGTAGAGTGGGGAAAAAGGTGATGAAAATAAAATGAATATTTTAGGCATTCTCTTATCTCTTTAAACCACATGGTTAATTGAGAACATTCATTTTTTACGTTTGCCTATGCAGCTTTTGAGCTTTCGTCATGATGATTCTGTGTAAGCTATTCACAAAGACTACTCTTTGGCTTTGATATTGTTACAGTATGACATTTTCACGCATCAGCCCGTTCTATAGCTAGGTTATATTCAACTTGATAAACACTTGAATGCCAGTTATGTTTTCAATTCAGTCAATTCAGGAAGTAAACTGGAATTCCAATTCCATTTCCAAATGTTTCTCATTGAAAGCCATTGAGGGAACAAGCAGAGTATTTGGAAGTGCACAACATTAATCACATACAATACCACTACATCAACCATATCACTCCTCTATAAGAGTTTCTCAAGTACACTCCCGGAAAAAAGAGGGATGTGTAGCACCATTTGTCCCTGTAGGAGAACCCTGTGAAAATAGGCTCCAGATAGAACCCTTTTTCAGGTCAGATAGAAGCTTTTTGGGTTCCAAATAGAACCTGAGTTCCAAATACAGATGTAGGATCTTAATTTGAGCCAGTTTGCCACAGCAGGAAAATAATCCTGCAGCAACAAGAAATGGGAATAGTATGTGGATTACAATTAATGGACATTTTTGTAGGGGTTGATACAAAAATTTGTTAGGGCAAATCAAGTCTGACATTTCAAAAGTGGAAATTACAAACTTAAGAAGCCTTTTTAAAACTCAAATAAACTAAAAGTTTGCATTTCCTGCTGTGCAGGAAAATGCTCAGCAACACAAGAGTGACATCTGTAGAACCTGTTAACCTCTACGGGACGGTAGAGCTAACGTGCGCTAATGTGATTAGCATGACTATTGTAAATAACAGCAAACTTTCCAGGACATAGACATGTCTTATATGGGCAGAAAGCTTAAATCCTTGTTAATCTAACTGCACTGTCCAATTTACAGTAGCTATTACAGTGACAAAACACCATGCTATTGTTTGAGGAGAGTGCACAAAAAAAAAAAACTATCACGGCAACTGGTTTGATACATTCACCTCTTAAGGTAAATAATGTACTTACATTCAGTAATCTTGCTCTAATTTGTCATCCTGAGGGTCCCAGAGATAAAATGTAGCATAGTTCTGTTTGATAAAATCAATTTTTATATTCAAATGTAGGAACTGGGTTCTACAATTTGAACCCTTGCTGTCTCTGGCTCCACACCCACCCCGCCCGGCCATCTAAATGTGTGAAAGTTAGTGTATAAGCTAATGATGCATCATGTATGACATTCCTGGTATATGTGTAAACTTACATTTTGTATTACCATATCATTTTTGTATGTTCTCTATAGTTATGTACTTGAAAATGTATCAATTGACCAATTCGGCACATTTGAGCAGACTTGATACAAAATAGTCCAGTATTGCAATGCTTCACTGGATCAATCTGAAACTTTGCGCACACACTGCTGCCATCTAGTGGCCAAAATCTAAATTGCGCCTATACTGCAATATTATATTGTGGCCTTTCTCTTGCATTTCAAAGATGATGGAACAAACAAAAAAATAGAAAACACATGTTTTTTTGTTTGTATTATCTTTTACCAGATCTAATGTGTTATATTCTCTTACATTAATTTCACATTTCCACAAACTTCAAAGTGTTTCCTTTCAAATGGTATCAAGAATATGCATATCCTTGCTTCAGGTCCTGAGCTACAGGCAGTTAGATTTTGGTATGTCATTATAGGCGAAAATTGAAAAAAAGGGTCCAATCCTTAAGAGGTTAAAGGGTGCTATTTGGAACCAGAAAGAGTTCTATCTGATCTTAAATGGTTCTGTAGGAGAACCTTTTTTTAAAGGGTTCCCCTACAGGGACAAATGGTGCCACATAGCACTCTTTCTTTCTGAGAATGTAGTCTATTCTCTTCTCCGTCTCCTCATCAATTTCTCAGATTAAGTGTCTCAACAGGTGATGGCCCAGCCTCCCTGGCGTTTGCCATTTACCTTTGACAAACACAATTAGCCACCTCATCAGGAGGTATCAAATATTCATGCTCATTAGCAGGCCGCCCTCCGGCGATGGTGGTGACTCCCTGTTGACACTGTCAACCTGAGATGAGAGATGGACATGCTGTGTCACTGTGCATCAACCAGGCCTGGGCCTGTATTCACAAAGTGTCTCAGAGTAGGAGTGCTGATCTAGGATCAGGTCTACCCTGTCCACATCATCTTATTCATTATGATCTTAAAGGGAAAACTCACTCCTGCTCTGAAACTCTTTATGAATACGGGCCCTGATGTGTGTCATGTCATGTAAGCTGTCTGTCTCAGCCTCTCACATTCTTTACCTTTTATTGCCTTCTCTGTCTATTGTTTTCCTTTTATCTGTAATTTCTATCTTGCCCCATAGTTCTACAATTGTTGCTTCTGTTCTTCCATGTTCCATACTCCAAGCTTCCAAGGCCATTGTTACTAAAAATATGTTGTTGGCATGAAGGGTTTGTCATCCGTTGGTCCACTTTTCAATAACCATTGATTAATGATAATATTATCAGTTGGGGCCATATGTATCAAGCGTTTCAGACTAGGAGTGCTGATTCAGGTAATTTTTTTTCATTTTAGATCACGATGAATAAGATTACATGGACAGTGAGAACCTGATCCTAGATGAGCACTCCTACTCTGAGACACATGATAGATTTGGCCCCTTATCTGTCTATCTATAGCTTCCAAATTATAAAGACATACTCAGCATTCCATAGTCATGAGGATGTCACTCCAGCTCACAACATTGTATCAGGCTTATATCGATATCAACAGGTGACAAATCGCACCATTGAATTCATAAAGACATCACTGTTTCACCGATCTCCCGGTATCTTTCGATCATAATGTAATCATTGGCCCACCTGTCTCTCCATAACATCCTATTAACAAAGACCATTGATTCACCTAGCTGTCCACTTTATTTGATTCATTAAGGCATTATGCCCAAGGAGCAGATTCACTTACCTTTGACTTAGCCCGTTTAATGTTGCTGGTGCTTTTTTTGCCCCAGTCCCTTCCGTCCTTGCTAGCTGAACCATCAACTGGCGTGGATATTTACATGTCCCGAAACAAATCGTATTTATATAGCGTTGTTGTGATGGGCACTCTGTGCGTGTTTTGGGATGGGAATCAAGTTTGGTCCCACCCATGCCCCACAGTCCATGGCATATGTGGTCAGTTGCCACTCCCTTCCCTAACCCCATATTCTTCATCCGCCAAAATATCATAGGGATTAGCATATGAAGAGAATGTTTTCTATTGACCATGTCTGTGAGCATTAGCTGCTTGCTGAGAATATGTCTTGATCAACGATGAATTCACTGTTGCTCAATTATTGCATCCAGATGTCTTACTTTATTCTTACTGAACCCCAAGACTGAGATACACTTGCTTGCAGGATTGAAATACAATAACATTTTCAGAGAATGAACTACAGAGACCAATAACACTATTCAATGCAAATAACAAAATCTGGGCAATTAGGGTGAGAGAAATTAGTCCTACTATTTTGGATTACTAAGGATTGATCACAGTGGAAAAAACTCACTCTGTGATGTCAGTACAATTGAATGAAGGCAAAGGCCCAATCAGAGCACCAGCACTGACAGACTGATTACTCCACATAAAGTATGCCCATGAAAAATTGACCACATTAAAGCTCAAGTGTGTTTTGTAAGTGTGCGTAATGGTAGGATTTTCATGCTAAGTGGCACAAGCCATTGGCTTTCTGGATGGCCATGCCATGCTGGCAAACAGGCAGTGAGCTGACTCACCGTCCACCCCTCCCTCCCCCCTCCGCCTCTCTCTCCTCTCTTCTCCTCTCCCTCTCTACAGCAGCCCTGTGGCTATCTGGAATCTGAGCGCACACACATATACACTCTCGCTCGCTCGCTCTCACACACACACAGAGACTGCAAAGACATAGCTTTAACTAAACTCACAACAACATGAGCTTCCCAGAGAGAGGAGAGGAGACATAAGAAAAGAGAGAGAGAGAGAGAGAGAGAGAGAGAGAGAGAGAGAGAGAGAGAGAGAGAGAGAGAGAGAGAGAGAGAGAGAGAGAGAGAGAGAGAGAGAGAGAGAGAGAGAGAGAGAGAGAGAGAGAGAGAGAGAGAGAGAGAGAGAGAGAGAGAGAGAGAGAGAGAGAGAGAGAGAGAGAGAGAGAGAGAGAGAGGAGAGGAGAGAGAGGAGGGAAGAGAGAGAGGGAGAGAGGAGAGAGGGGAGAGAGGAGAGAAGAGAGAGGAGGGAAGAGAGAGGAGGGAAGAGAGAGGAGAGAAAGAGAGAGAGAGAGAGAGAGAGAGAGAGAAACACAGGGGAGCGAAAGGAGAGAAAGAGAGCGAGGGGAGAAGGAAACGGGGGATGGGAAGATAAAGCTGTTTGCATTTAGAAAAGAGCAGGAAAACGAATGGAAATCATTATCGCTGTAGTAATGAGGGCATTTACAAAAACATACAGGCTTATTCTCACACACTCATCTGGTAGCCACTATCTTTCATTCATTATCTCTGTTACATTTAGCTGTAATCCTCACAGCCAGCCCTTACCATTACACTCCATCTCCCTTCTTCTTTATCCCTCTCCTACCCCAAGTCTGCTTTCTCAAACCCAGACAAACGACAACAGCAACAACAACAACAGTTGTACAAAGTATGATGATCAGAATTATACTCCAAACATATCTATACTTTCACTGCTACGAATACTGATTTAATTTTTTAAAGACATATCGTCTGGTGTGCGAGTCTGTGTTTAGGAATGGTGTCAATTATTTTTATTTAATATAACGTTAGGGTAGTTCTGCGAGAATCTAGATTAGCAGCAATGCCATTCTCTCTCAAATCATGTTCCACTATACACTACACATTCTTTAAATCAATACATTCTTGGCATACTTATTGACATTTTTGAAAAGGTTTTCTGGAATGGTGCCAATCATTTCCAATTAATGTGGGGGCTATATCAGGATTAGCAAATTCATCCTCTCCCAAATCATGTAAAACTATACATTCTCTCCCATGAACATCCTCGATTATCAAACATGAGCTAAATTCATTCTCAGCATTTAACAATTTCCTTTCATGTTCTGTGCTTGTGTACAGTTACCATAATCCAAACTTTAGTGCCCCCCTCACGTATCCACTGACATTTATATGCCACTTACTGTATACACCTGCTTCCATCACACAAAACGTCACTCACCCTTTATGTACAATCCCTGTACTCCATTTTGTAATGTGTTGTAGTGGGCTATCCTGGCAAATGTATACCATCTTATTACCATGGAAATGCATTCCTCTTCCATCCTCCATCCTTTCTCTACCACAGTGAATAATGTTCCGCACTTGATGGCAGGACATAATGGAATGGAATAAACCACCTGACCCTGACCTCTAACCTCAGCCAGTGGCTAAATGAAATACAGGGATATCGCTAGATATCAAGGTGTATGTGTACTCATGTGTGTCTCAAATGACAGATGAATTGGCAGAGCCTATACAAGCACCCTTAATCAGTGCAGAAAAAGAGAAAACCCTGTGTACAGCAGTGCGTCTAGAAGTCCAGGGGCTGGTTTTGGCAGGAACAACTAGTATCCAAAACAAGTGTAAAAACCGCACATGTTTTTGAAAATCCTTGTCAGCTTCACCAACCATTCAGTGCTTACCCAGCTAACAACTAACGTTCCCACAACTTTACAAAACGTTTCCTTTAGGTCTCATTAGGTCATTTAACTAACGTTTTCAAAAGGAATGTTCCTGTGGTGTGCAAGGAATGTTTCCAAGAGACCATTCCCTTAATGTCAAATAGAACTTGTGGTTACCATTTCTCAGAACTTAAGATATTAATGTTATAGACATGTTTCATGGGAACGTTGCAACAACATTCATGTGTCCAGTTTTCTGAGGGTTAGGAGAATATTCCATCAACATCCCACCAAACATAAACATAATATGGTTGCCATGTTCTCAGAACATAAGATATTAATGTTCTAGACACGTTTCATTGGAACTTGGCAAAAACATGAATGTGTCTGTCGAGTTTCTGTGGGTTAGGAGAATAATCCACCAATGTCCCACCAAACATACACAGAACATGGTTGGCATGTTATCAGAATATAAGATATTAATGTTCTAGACACGTTTCATGAGAATGTTGCAAGAACATTCCTGTGTTCTGTTTTCTGAGGGTTAGGAGAGTATTCCATCAATGTCTCACCAAACATACACTACCGTTCAAAAGTTTGGGGTCACTTAGAAATGTCCTTGTTTTCGAAAGAAAAGCAATTTTGTTGTCCATTAAAATAACATCAAATTGATCAGAAATACAGTGTAGACATTGTTAATGTTGTAAATGGCTATTGTAGCTGGAAACGGCTGATTTTTAATGGAATATCTACATAGGCCCATCATTAGCAACCATCAGTCCTGTGTTCCAATGGCACGTTGTGTTTGCTAATACAAGTTTATCATTTTAAAAGGCTAATTGATCATTAGAAAACCATTTTGAGAAACAGACGCCTCACAGGTCCTCAACTGGCAGCTTCATTAAATAGTACCCGCAAAACACCAGTCTCAACGTCAACAGTGAAGAGGCGACTCCGGGATGCTGACCTTCTAGGCAGAGTTGCAAAGAAAAAGCCATATCTCAGACTGCCCATCTTAATCTTTTCTTTTTATTGGCCAGTCTGAGATATGGCTTTTTCTTTGCAACTCTGCCTAGAAGGTCAGCATCCTGGAGTCGCCTCTTCACTGTTGACGTTGAGACTGGTGTTTTGCGGGTACTATTTAATGAAGCTGCCAGTTGAGGACCTGTGAGGCATCTGTTTCTCAAACTAGACACTCTAATGTATTTGTCCTCTTGCTCAGTTGTGCACCGGGGCCTCCCACTCCTCTTTCTATTCTGGTTAGAGCCAGTTTGCGCTGTTCTGTGAAGGGAGTAGTACACATCGTTGTACGATATCTTCAGTTTCTTGGCAATTTCTCGCAAGGAATAGCCTTACTTTCTCAGAACAAGAATAGACTGACGAGTTTCAGATGAAAGTTATTTGTTTCTGGCCATTTTGAGCCTGTAATCGAACCAACAATTGCTGATGCTCCAGATGCTCAACTAGTCTCAAGAAGGCCAGTTTTATTGCTTCTTTAATCAGCACAACAGTTTTCAGCTGTGCTAACATAATTGCATAATTCTAATGATCAATTAGCCTTTTAAAATGATATACTTGGATTAGCAAACACAACGTGCCATTGGAACACAGGACCGATGGTTGCTGATAATGGGCCTCTGTACGCCTATGTAGATATTCCATTAAAAATCAGCCGTTTCCAGCTACAATAGCCATTTACAACATTAACAATGTCTACACTATATTTCTGATCAATTTGATGTTCTTTTAATGGTCAAAAAAATTGCTTATTTTTTGAAAACAAGGATATTTCTAAGTGACCCCAAACGTTTGAACGGTAGTGTACACAGAACATGATTGCCATTTTTTCAGAATATAATATGTTAAAGTTCTAGACACGTTTCACAGGAACATTGCATGTGTCCCAAAAAAATGTCATTGCACATCACCGAGCCAATCAAGGCCCTGATTGGTGGACCACTGATCCATTCATAGCTCTTTGTCTGTTGGCAAGGAATGCTAACACAGCTTATAACATACAGTGTTTTCAATTGACATATTTGACACACTTTGACATTTATACAGTAATTATTTTTCAACATGTCCTCAACTGGAATTTTAACTCACAACCTTTTGGTTCACAGTACGCCGATCTTCCTGCTATGCCACCATGTCCATGTGTCACGATCGTCAGGGAGAGAAGTAGACCAATGCGCAGCGTGTTGAACGAACATGTTTACTTTAATTAGTTAAAGTTTTAAACACAATACAAAAACAAGAAACGACTCGTGAAGTCCACGGTGACAATGACCGAACACGGAACAAAAACCCACAAACACAAAGTAAAAAACAGACAGTTTAAATATGGCTCCCAATCAGAGACAACCAGCCTACAGCTGACACTCGTTGCCTCTGATTAGGAGTCACACAGGCAAACATAGAAAAACACAACCTAGAACACCCAACATAGAAACAGAACACATAGAATGAACACACCCTGGCTCAACATATAGAGTCCCAGAGCCAGGGTGTGACAGTACCCCCCCCTAAAGGCGCGGACTGCGACCGCGCCTCAATAAGAGCAAAACAGGGGAGGGCTGGGTGGGCATACCTCCTCGGCGGCGGTTCTGGCTCCGGCCTTGCCCACCACCCTCCAATAAACCCCCCCATAGCGCCCCTGGTCCGGTCTGGCCCCGCTGGCTGGAGCTGACCTGGACGTAGCAGGAGCGGCTAGCTTCAGCTCCGTTGTGGAGCAGTTGAGCGGTACCTGATTTGGCACCGATGACCCAGGCACGGGTTGTGCCGGACTGACGACGCGCACCCCTGGCTTGGTGCGTGAGGCAGGAACTGACCGGACCGGGCTGACGATGCGTACCCCTGGCTTGGTGCGTGGAGCAGCAACGGGCCGGACCGGGCTGACGATGCGCACCCCTAGCTTGGTGCGTGGAGCCGAACGGGCCTCACCGGACTGGCGACTCGCACCCCTGGCTTGGTGCGTGGGCCGAACGGCCTCACCGGACTGACGACTCGCACCCCTGGCTTGGTGCGAGTAGCAGGAACGGGCCTCACCGGACTGACGACTCGCACCCCTGGCTTGGTGCGAGTAGCAGGAACGTTCTGGACCAGGTTGACGACTCGCACCCCTGGCTTGGTGCGAGTGGCAGGAACAGGCCGGGCCGGGCTGGCGACTCGCACCCCTGGCTTGGTGCGAGTGGCAGGAACAGGCCGGGCCGGGCTGGCGACGCGCACCGTAGCCTTGGTGCGAGTGGCAGGAACAGGCCGGGCCGGGCTGGCGACGCGCACCGTATACTTGGTGCGAGTGGCAGGAACAGGCCGGGCCGGGCTGGCGACGCGCACCGTAGACTTGGTGCGAGTGGCAGGAACAGGCCGGGCCGGGCTGGCGACGCACCCCGTAGGCTTGGTGCGTGGAGCAGGGACAGGCCGGGCTGGGCTGGCGACGCACCCCGTAGGCTTGGTGCGTGGAGCAGGGACAGGCCGGGCTGGGCTGGCGACGCACACCGTAGGCTTGGTGCGTGGAGCAGGGACAGGCCGGACTGGGCTGGCGACGCACACCATAGGCTTGGTGCGTGGAGCAGGGACAGGCCGAACTGGGCTGGCGACGCACACCGTAGGCTTGGTGCGTGGAGCAGGGACAGGCCGAACCGGGCTGTGGAGACGGATAGGCGCCCTGGAGTGAAGAGCGGCCACAACCCGTCCTGGCTGAATGCCTACCCTCACACACTCTGTGTGAGGCATCCGCACAGGACGTACAGGGCGGTGTATCCGTAACCTGGTGGCCTCCAGAATCCGCCCCTCTTTTGCCTCCGTCAGCCCCGTCGTCCATGCCGTGTGCCCCCCCCTAAAAAATTTTTGGGGTTGCCTCTCATCAGTCTCACTCCATGGCCGGCGATCCTCCCATGTCCAGTCTGCCTGCTCCTGGACACGCTGCTTGGTCCTAGTATGGTGGGTTTTTCTGTCAAGCGTGCTGTAGGTGGGTGTAGTGGTGGAATCAAGCGCAGGACACCGAAGTATAGTCCAAAAGACTTTAGTAATATTTCCAACAAGGAAAATAAGAACACACTTGCCCGAAGGCGAAATTACGCACGAAGGCGACAAAATAACGGCGCACTAAACATGTGCGAAAAATGCTCCAACGTAGTGGAGTGCAGCTCAACCGAGCGAGAATGCAACAAACAAGCAACACAACGACAGCAAATAATACAATAACACACCCTAGAACACCCAACATAGAAACAGAACACATAGAATGAACACACCCTGGCTCAACATATAGAGTCCCAGAGCCAGGGTGTGACACCATGTCAGGTATAAATTAATCTGACTATTCACTCATCATTGATTTTATTGACTTATTTCAGTCATTTAGGTGAAAGCAATAGGGTGAATGTACTTTGAAGTAAATCTCAGCTCTGTTAAAAGTAGACTTTCAAGAAAAAACATTTATTGATCATACTGATTCAGGAGTATCATAAAAACAGGTTATTATGCCCCACCAACATTAGACAATACAGAAAGCCTTTAAATTGTTGAAATAAGTACATCAAATCAATGATGAGAGAATAGTCAAATTAACAGATAACTGATACAGACATGGTGGCGTAGCAGGAAGATCTGAATGCCATGAACCAAGAGGTTGTGCGTTCAAATCCCAAATGAGGACATGTTGAATAATAATGACTGTATGGGGAACAAAATGGTGCCATAGAGTAAACACAGTGTTTCAGTGAGCTCCCGTGGCATTCGTTAATTTCTCTCTTTATATTCAATTCTTAGCTTGAAAAAGTGGTAGAATTTGCTAAATAAGTTACCCTACAATGAGTCTTGACGGCTATTTCTCAAAAGTTTCCGACAACATGCCCAACAGAACTACTAAGAACTAGACCAAAACCACCACCCCTGTAGATGCTAACTAATGTTAGCGAAGTTAACACCATTGCGGATCCAAGCACAATGGATCTAGTGATCCAAAAGATGACTGATAACATTACTAAAGTGATCAATGTCAAGATAGGAACGGTCTTGGAAGCAATAGCAGGCCATTCAGCCAAACTACAGAAGGTTATCAAGCGTATTGATGAGGCGGAAGGAAGAATTGCTACTGTGGAAACTTCAACTACATCAATGGACACTTAAGATAAAGGCACTTGAGAAACAGGTGCGCGAAATGGCAGAGCACATTGATGAATTGGAAAATCGAGGACGCAGATGCAATATCCGTGTGGTGGGTCTCCTGGAAAATACTGAAGGGACACGCTCAGGTAAATTCTTTGAGGAATGGATTCCTGGCTACCTACAGATGGATACTAAGACTGGACGTGTGAAGCTGGATAGCGCCCAATCGCTCTCAAACATCGATACCCGGTCCCAACCAGCGCCCACGACCAGTGGTTATAAAGTTCCACAACGTGTCATGGATCTGATGGTATTCAGCACCAAGGACCAAGGGTCTCATTCTTCAATGACTACTCCACCGCGGTTGTACGAAGACGCAAGGCGTTTGATGAGGTGAAGGCTCGACTCAAGAGAATGAAGATGGACTAGGCACTTCTGTACCCTGCCACATTGTAGATTATGGTCAACGGAACACCTAAGAAGCTTTACACACCTGAAGAGGCTGCTGTGTTTATTGACTCTCTCGGGTAAATAACTTTACGCTGCACCTTTGCAGCATTGGATAACTTTATTCAAATCTGGTCATGAAGCAGTGATGTGAGTTCTCAAGTGCTCTTGTTCAGTAACATTATTTGTATTATTTTTCTTGCTACAGTAACTGCCACCATAGCTCAGACTGAGATCTGTGTGAATCTATTTTGGTGCCCAGGCTTGGTCTTATGTGGAAGAGCCTCAATATTATTTTATTGATTTTCATTTTAATATGTATAAATTATGAGGCTATAGAGTGGTTATGCAGACTTAAGAGTCTACATTGGAGAGTTGAAATCCCCTGCATGTTAGCTGGTGGGAAAACCCCATTTGGAACTTTACATATTTATTTTTCGGGTGTATTATAGTTAGGGTTCAGGGTTCATATAGTTTGTTTAGACTCCGTGAGAATGGGGAGAGTTCAACACATGGGGAAAGGTACCACCCTATCTTTGCAGTAGGATTCAGTCTGCATATTGGTTGGTCACAGTGCAATGGCATGTGATTGGAGTTGAGCGGTTGGAAATCCCGCTCATTGCTCATGGAGGCTCTGGCGCTACATGTCCTTTACAACCGCTCCGCTAAAAACCGCTCCATGATCACAGGAAAAAAACTGCTGCTTCAGATTAACCAACACCCATCTATTTTTGTGACTACCTGGACCTACCATTTAGTTTTGAAGTATTGAAACCAAACCATATGAATTTGAATGAAAAATATTTGAATAAACGTGAAAAGGTGAATGTTAGAAGCGCACATCATTTCAAATAGGCTACATGTCATATTAAACAGCATATAAACACTCTAAATAGGTCAGGAGCCAGACAGGAAGCCTAAGAAGGAAACAAAAATGAATTATTTAGGCTATATTATTTCAATTATTTCAAGGGTGTAGCCTACAAACAAATACATTGTGAAGCATTTGCGAGTGCAACATAATAGGCTGGTAGGGACATAAAGCTCTCAGCATTTAAACAACATTTCATTGTATTAAATCATTATAGTCTATAAATTGCACATATAGGGTCTGACTTACTTAGAATTAAATACAAATTAAACAAAAAATGACATATTAGTGTCTTTGAATTCATTTTTAGAAATCATTTTTAGAAACATGAGTTTGGGAAGTCTGGGGCTTCAGGCTCATGCGATGTTGCCTGGAGAGCAGGCCAGCAGCGGAGAATACCCTCTCCACCCTGCAGAGCTACTGGGGATGCTAAACACCCTTTTGGCCATTTTTGCCAGGCTGGGAAGAGATGCAGAGTTGTTTTTTAATTTTTTTATAGGTAGGCCTAAATGTTTTTAGGCAAAATAACCCAATCAAAACGGAAAGTTACTTGAACGTGGGAATATGCCAGGCTAATTGGGCCAAAATCAATTATGGCCTATTGTATAGAAAATAGAACAAAAACGAACGAAACCTTTTAAGAGATCAGATTTTTTGTTTATAAATACTTTGCAACAATGACACACTTAGTTATCTGCCCACCTCGTTCCTTTATTTTAGCATGTGCACGTAGTAAGTACACCATCATGCTTTCGGGATACGTGTCTGTTCAGATTCCAAAATGATTCTTTAGTTGTGGACATTACGTCACCACACTCCCTCTCTTGGTCCTCATCTTGTAAGTAACCTTGATTTAGCACCTGTGTGTTCTATCAGTTTCTTTATAAAAATATTTAGCGAACTCCATGACAGTAGCTAAAGCAAGGGGCTATAGCAGCACACAAGTAGACTACAAATGCATGCTGGGCCGGGCATGCCCTGAGCTCATGAAGTGAGCTCTACTGGAGCGAAATTGGAGCGGGCGAGAAGGCCGACGCTCCAGCCTTTGGGAATCTTGCTCCGCGCTCCAGTCAAATTGGGCACGCTCCGCTCTGCTCACATACTCTAATGGCAAGTAACATACTGCATTTATGTACATGGAACATTAGAGGGAGCCATAATCCCATTAAAAGGAAAAAAGTCATTTAACAAAATATATATACTATATATTGATATTGCTCTGTTGCAAGAAACGTATTTGGATGATAAGGAGCATCTGAAATTGCAACAAGGGGGTTTGGAAAAGTGTTTTTTTCATCATTTACATCCAGAAGTAGTGGTGTGGCAATTCTTGTGAAAAAATAACCTACCACGTTGTCACGACTTCCTCCGAAGCTGCCTCCCCTCCTTGTTCGGGCAGGCTTCGGCGTTCGTTGTCACCGGCCTACTAGCCACTGCCGCTCCATATCTCATCATTCCATTTGTCTTGTCTTGTCAATTACACACACCTGGTTCATATCCCCTCATTAGTACATGTATAAGTGTTCCCTCTGCCCCCCTTGTCCTTGTGGGTGATTGTTATTTGTGAGTTGAGTGTAGCTCGGTTGAGCTACCCGTACCTTGTATTTCCGGGGATATTGTTCCCCGTGTGCCTGTATTTTGTCGACGCTATCCAGCGTAACTGTGGCCTACGGAATAAACTCTGTATTCGGTGATTTACCCTCCTGCGCCTGACTCCTTCAAATCACATTCTCACACACGTAAGATGTTGAATTGTGTGAAATTAGGTTGTTTTGTTATAATTAAAAGGTACTTTACAAGGGCAAGACATTTCCATAATGAATATTAACTTCCCCCCCTGCCCACCCCCCTGATTTCCTCACTAAGGTATTTCTCAGAATTAAACTCAGATAATTCTGTGGTTGGAGGAGATTTTAATTGCTTGTTGAACCCCGTTATTGACAAGTTTCCCAGCAGCATAGCTTCAACCTCTCCTCAAGCTAGGTTGCTTAAAGCTATTTGTGATGATCTGGGGTATGCTGATGCCTTTCATCCCTCCAACAGAGAGTTTACCTTTTTTCTCTGCACCCCATGGATGTCAGACTAGAATAGATTACTTTTTTATGCCCAGAACGTCTTTGCAGTTTAATCTGCTAATATAGGAAGCATAGTCATATCTGATCATGCTGAGGTGAACCTGGATGTAAAACTCAAAGGGACACCCAATCCATCAAGACACTGGAGATTGAATACAACCATTCTTAAAGACAAATACATTTACATCATATTTTATCACAGAGTTTAAAGCATTTTTCTCTATTAATTCTCAATCAACAGATAACCTTTGGGAAACCTATAAAGCATACCCCAGGGGTTTTATTATGTAAAAACATGAAAAGCAAAAAACTTTAGAGGGTGAATTGGCAACTAAAGAGAAGGACTATCTTAAAATTCCCACTCCTGCCCTATTAAAGGAAATATCAGTACTTAGATCAACGTTGGACTCTCACCTAACAGAGGACGCTGAAAAGAAAATGAGATTTGTCAGGCAAAAGCTTTATGAACATGGCGATAAACCAGGAACATATTTGGCGTACCTAGCTAAAACGAGAGCAGACTTCCAGACAATTGCTACTATTACTGATTCTGATGGCAACCATTTATATGAAAACAAATGGATAAATGAGTCATTTAAGAAATGTTATGCAAATCTTTATGCCTCAGAACTGACAAATGATGCACCCAAACTAATGGAGGACTTGTTTTCTAAGATTGAGCTCCCTACTATTTCCGAAGAACAGAGGTCTCTCCTTAATGCCCCTATTTCCAAGGAAGAGTTCATGTTTACAATTGAGAATCTGCAAAATGGCAGGGCCCCAGGACCAGACAGGTTTTGTAGTGAGTTCTATAAGGAGTTCCATGGCCTGATCCTTGAGCCATTGCTTGATATGTTTAACCACGCATTTTCAAATGACCGTCTCCCTCAAACTCTGAGGGAAACTAACGTATTCTCTAAAAGGGGAAATGCCCAGTCTTGTTCTTCGTACAGACCTATTGCCCTTCTGAACCTGGATAGAAAATTGCTTTCTAAAACCCTAGCTACACGCCTAGAGGACTTATTGCCACTAATTGTGAAAGTGGACCAAACTGGCTTCATTAAGGGCCGTAACTCATGTAATAATGTCAGGCGGCTTCTTAATGTTATTCAAGCCTACCAACAAAGTGCTGTGGATGGTCTTGTGCTCTCCCTAGATGCTGAAAAAGCATTTGACCTTGTGGAGTGGTCTTACCTATTCTTTGCACTGACTAACTTTGGTCTAGGTGACAACTTTATAAAATGTGTTAAGGTTTTATATGATGACCCTCAGGCTGCTGTCCTTCCTAATGGGCTATGGTCAAATACAGGGCTGTCTTTTGTCCCCTCTGTTATTTGTGCTCGCTATGGAACCACTGGCCAAGGCCATCAGAGTAATGCCTACTATAAAGGGTCTGCTCATTGGTGACATTCGTCATAAAATAAGCTTGTATGCTGATGATGTTTTGATATTCATCTCTAGCCCCAAAACTTCAATTACATCTCTTGTTAATATTATTTAATTATTCAGTGTATTCCCAGGCTACAAGATGAACTAAATCAGAGGCTATACCACTTGGTAGTCTTAGCTCTGTACCTACTACCTCACCCCCTTTCCTTTTTAAATGGTCTCCCTCAGGTTTTATGTATCTGGGTATATTCGTAACTCCCAAATTCCAGCAAATGTACAAAGCCTAATTTTGTTCCCTTATTTTACACAATAAGACAGGATCTGTAGCGCTGGAACTCTCTTCCGATTTCATTGTTGGGTAGAATATCCCTCTTGAAAATGAATATTTTACCTAGACTACTTTACCCAATCCAAATGATCCCAGTCTTAATTTCCAATAAGGTAATAAAATATTGAAATGGCTTGTTAAGTTCCTTTTATATGGAGTAAACGCAAGCCAAGACTTAAGATGGCAATATTGCAGCTGCCAGGTTCTATGGGGGGCTTGGATCTACCCTATATTAGGTTTTATCAGTGGTGTGCCCACTTAAGTTATATTTCTGACTGGATCACAAATGATGACTCCTCTATTTGGTTAGATATTGAGAGTTATTTTTCAAAATACCCCTTGCAGGATGTTTTATTTTTCAGAAGCTTCAAATCTGTAAAAGATTTCTGCAATAATCCCATTACACTTAATACACTCAAAGCAGGTCAGTTCAACGTTTTTTGGGAAGGTCCAAACTAACAATTACATTTACATTTTTTGTCATTTAGCAGACGCTCTTATCCAGAGCGACTTACAGTTTTAGTGAGTGCATACATTTTTCATACTGCTCTTACCCCGATTCTTAACAACCCATATTTTGTACCAGGATTGCTGGATGCTGGCTTTAACATTTGGCTTAATAAGGGCATAGGTAGACTAAATTATTTATTTGCTGATAAGATTTTATTGTAATTTGAGCAGATAGTTGAGAAATATCGGCTCCCAATGCAGGACTTTTTCCGCTTTCTACAAGTTGGACATAATATTTTGAAGAGCACCACCTTGATTGGTAACCCTGATGTGTCTGTCATTGAAATAATGTTTTTTTTCTCACAAAGGAAAATATCTGTAAGTTTATTTTATGATGCTTTAAGGTCCTTTTCTACTTTTGAAACACAGGGGGTCAAGCGAGAGCAATCCAATTAAGAATAATACTCATATTGCATAGATCCCTGAATCGCAGACATGCTTTAAACCCCTCCTCCTCTCCTCAGTGTCTTAAATGTAAAACTGATACAGGCACCCTACCACATTGTTTATGGTCATTTTCCAAATTACAAAGGTACTGGTCTAATGTTCTTCAAGAAATTGTAAAAATCCTAGGGGTCGACTTAGAATTGGACCCAGTATCTTTGCTGTTAGGTCTCCCTAGTAGGCATGTTACTTCTGTGGGTAAGAGGAGGCTTTACAACATCCTTACCTTCGCAGCGAGGAAAAACATCCTCTTACAGTGGATTAGTGACAAGGTCCCTTCTATTAAAGATTGGCGTAAGATAATATTTGAATGAGTTCCATTGGAATATTTGACTTGTACATTACATTCTAAAACAGATCAGTTCTACAAAGTGTGGGGAAATGACCTAGATCCTGATTTATCAGCTATTATGCTGCAAGGATTTACTTAGAATGGTGGTTGTTTACTTGTCTAAGGATTACACTGTACATTCCATGTATTGGACCTAATTCCTTTATTTAAACTGGAGCTTTTGTGTTTAATTTCTTTCTGTTTGTTTGTTTAATTTTAATTTTAATTTTCTTTGTTATTGTTATTTTAACTTTGTTACTGTATCTCTTAATGTGGGAGAAAATTGTGAAATTCCAATACAAATACTATTCCAATAATTACAGTAAAAATTAACATACACAATGTAAACGTGTATGTCAAAGTGTGTCAAATATGTAAGTTGAAAAGCATGTTAAAAGCACTGTGTGTGTGAGTATCCCCAGTGCTTAATTTGTAAATCTGAAGGTGCAGGAAAAAAAAGTGAACGCGAGAGGGGGGTGACCTGGGGAGTTCTGAGGTACCGGAACGCATGAGAAAAAAATATCACCTTTATAATAAAGCATTGCATGCATATCATCGCATTTGAGTAGTGGCATAGAGCAGTAGAGTAGAGACACTTACAGAAGTTGCACACATGGGGAACATTTTTAGTAGCCGAGGGTCCGGGAAAATGTTTGCCTTTTATAAACGCATTTCATGCAATTCTACATCATTTTACATGACTGGAGACTTTGGCAGAATCTTTTTTAATACCGCACAAATTATCGAAATGGCAGGTTACTTTGACGCTGACAAACTGAGAATCTGAGATCAATAAAAACGACCTTGTCTTGAATCCATCAATAGCCTAGTCCTAGGTGTGTGGAGACACATATTGTAGGCTGCAATATAAGGAAATTATAGTCCTAAAAATGCTTTCCAGTTTCACTGGATGTGCAGCTCACTCGCTGGTGATGGCCGATGCGTTCGTTGGAAGTTGATCAAATATTTTGGGAGCCTACAGCATAGAGTCTTCTCTTTTCATCATTAGCCATTTGCTTTCCAACCTGTGTTTCCCTCGATTGTATCAGAAATATTGCGAAAGGCCTGGTTTAAAAATAATAATAATTACTGACAGATTTGCCACGCGCTCCCGAATGTAGCCTATTCCTTGTTATTGGACTACAATCCACAGCTAGGCTATTCTTCTTTTTTTTTAAAGCTATTGATCCTCTGTCGCTAAATTATAGGCCTTCTCGTGGTGTAGTAGGTTATGTTGAATTATTTCATTTATTTCTGAACAGAGCAGTACTTCTATAACTTTGGCAAATGGATTTACATGCATCAGCAGCGCTGCAGTTCCTTCAGAACCCTTCGCGCGGCTATGCTTCTATAAGGCAATAAATGATGAAGTGCAACGCTGGAGAGATGAGTTGCAGGCTCATGTCTATCAGAGCAGAGAGGGAGCGAGATCATAGAAAGTTAATCTCATTCTAGTTATGTGAGAGATACTGGCGCGCTTCTCACACAGCCACGGCCACGCGTTGGTTTCAAACATAGGTTACAACGTTGCGCAAACCATAAACCTGGCCACCCAACCCAAATCAACTCTTAGAATATTAGGCCTGGGCTGAAAATCTACTTTTTCACATTACGTTTTTTGTGGGGTCAGGAGAATTAAAGAAGAGGCAACTCAAATTAACTTTGATCGCTTTTATTCGATAAAAATAATTTTCATGCCAGGAGAGGTACCGGATCTGGACAAATAGGTTCCGGAACAAAACAGCCTAAAACGGAGAGGTGCCGGGGAAGTTTGAGGAAGGCCCTTTCCTGTTTCAGCATGACAATATCCCCGTGCACAAAGCGAGGTCCATACAGAAATAGTTTGTCAAGATCGGTGTGGAAGAACCTGACTGGCCTGCACAGAGCCCTGACCTCAACCCCATCAAACACCTTTGGGAGGAAATTGAACACCGACTGCGAGCCAAGAATAATCACCCAACATCAATGCCCGACCTCACTAATGCTCTTGTGGCTGAATGGAAGCAAGTCCCCGCAGCAATGTTCCAACATCTAGTGTATGAAAAATGTATGCACTCACTAAACTGTAAGTCGCTCTGGATAAGAACGTCTGCTAAAGGACTAAAATGTAAATGTAAAATTAGTGGAAAGCCTTCCCAGAAGAGGGGAGGCTGTTTATAGCAGCAAAGGGGGGACCAACTACATATTAATGCCCATGATTTGTTGAATGAGATGTTCGATGAGCAGCTGTCCACATACTTTTGGTCATGTAGTCTCTTTCGTAACGTCTGAGATCCCCAGAGATTGGAAAGCTGCCGCGGTCATCCCCCTCTTCAAAGGGGGTGACACTCTAGATCCAAACTGTTACAGACCTATATCCATCCTGCCCTGCCTTTCGAAAGTTTTTTAAAGCCAAGTTAACAAACAGATCACCGACCATTTAGAATCCCACCGTACCTTCTCCGCTATGCAATCCGGTTTCCGAGCTGGTCATGGGTGCACCTCAGCCACGCTCAAGGTCCTAAACGATATTATAACCGCGATCGATAATAGACAGTACTGTGCAGCCGTCTTCATCGACCTGGCCAAGGCTTTCGACTCTGTCAACCACCGCATTCTTATTGGCAGACTAAATAGCCTTGGTTTCTCAAATGACTGCCTCGCCTGGTTCACCAACTACTTCTCAGATAGAGTTCAATGTGTCAAATCGGAGGGCAAAACTAAATGCATGCTCTTCAATCGAACGCTGCTGGCACCCGCCCACCCGACTAGAATCACTACTCTCGACCGGTCTGACCTAGAGTATGTGGACAACTACAAATACCTAGGTGTCTGGTTAGACTGTAAACTCTCCTTCCAGACTCACATTAAGCATCTCCAATCCAAAGTTAAATCTAGAATTGGCTTCCTATTTTGCAACAAAGCCTCCTTCACTCATGCTGCCAAACATGCCCTCGTAAAACTGACTATCCTACCGATCTTTGACTTCGGCGATGTCATTTACAAAATAGCCTCCAACACTCTACTCAGCAAATTGGATGTAGTCTATCACAGTGCCATCCGTTTTGTCACCAAAGCCCCATATACTACCCACCACTGTGACCTGTACACTCTTGTTGGCTGGTCCTCACTACAAATTCGTCGCCAAACCCACTGGCTCCAGGCCATCTATATATCACTGCTAGGCAAATCTCTGCCTTATCTTAGCTCATTGGTCACCATAGCAACACCCACCCGTAGTATGCGCTCCAGCAGGTATATCTCACTGGTCATCCCCAAAGCCAACACCTCCTTTGGCCGCCATTCCTTCCAGTTCTCTGCTGCCAATGACTGGAACGAACTGCAAAAATCTCTGAAGCTGGAGACACTTATCTCCCTCACTAACTTTAAGCATCAGTTGTCAGAGCACCTTACCGATCACTGCACCTGTACACAGCCCTTCTGAAATTAGCCCACTCAACTACCTCATCCCCATATTTTTATTTATTTTGCTCATTTGCACCCCAGTATCTCTATTTGCACATCATCTCTTGCACATCTATCATTCCAGTGTTAATACTAATTGTAATTATTTTGCACTATGGCCTATTTTTTGCCTTACCTCCATAACTTGCTAAATTTTCTGTGGTATTTTTGACTTTATGTTTTGTTTTACCCCATATGTAACTCTGTTGTTGTTGTTTTTATCACACTGCTTTGCTTTATCTTGGCCAGGTCGCAGTTGTAAATGAGAACTTGTTCTCAACTGGTTTACCTGGTTAAATAAAGGTGAAATAAAAATAAAGTAGTGTATGTTTGATGTGACGTTGATGGAATATCTCCTAACACTTAGAAAACTGGACACAGGATTGTTCTTGCAACTTCCCATAAAATGTCTAGGACATTAATGTTGTATATTCTGAGAACATTCTAACCACATTGCTATATAGAAAGGTTCTCAGAAGGTTTTTGCTAACATAAATAAAATGTTCCCTTAACAATTGCTAAACTGGACACTCAAACATTACAAAAATGTTCTCTCTCCCTAGAATTAACAGGAAGTTGGTGGCACCTTGGGGAGGACTGGGTCATAGTAATGGCTGGAATGGAATAAATGATACCATCCCATTCACTCCATTCCAGCCATTATCATGAGGCGTCCTACCCTCAGCAGCCTCCTGTGCTAGAATTGTTAGCTGGGTAGTGCCTGGTCTCAGGGTTTGCAGGCTTGTAGCAACCCTTTACTAACACACTGGATTCAACAAATCTAGTAATCATCCACACCATGCTTAGCTGAATCAGGTATTTTAGTGCTGGTATGGATCAAAAGTCTAGGATCAAATACTGGAGTTGTTGCCCATGCCTTCAGGAGATATTTAGAGAGATTTAACAGAAGACTGTGTGTTTCCTTCTCTGTCTCCTGCAGGGGGAGTTGCTGAGCCCGTGTCGCTGTGACGGATCTGTGCGCTGTACCCACCAACCCTGCCTCATCCGCTGGATCAGCGAGAGAGGCTCTTGGAGCTGTGAGCTCTGCTACTTCAAGTACCAGGTCCTTGCCATCAGCACCAAGAACCCACTGCAGGTACAGGGTGTGTGTGTGTGCATGCGTGTGTTTGTGTGTCTACAAGTACTGCCCCATACCTCAGGGGTTCTATATCAAATCCAATGTATTGTGTGAATGCTAAGCATATCATCCCACTCTAATGCTCCCAAAATACTTACAAATATAACAAAACAAATCGTCTTGCCTGTGGCTGCATGACAGTGCACAGATCATTATCTCCACCAAAAAAAGACACACATTGATCCACCACCTCCCCTCTCTCCCTCCAACCCCCCTCTCTTTCACCCTGTCTCTCTCCCTGTCCCTTTATCTCTCTCTCTCTCTCCCTCCACCCCATCCCCTCTCTCTCTCCCTCAACCTCCCCTTCTCTCTCTCCAGTGGCAAGCCATCTCTCTGACGGTGATAGAGAAGGTGCAGATAGCAGCCATTATACTGGGTTCTCTGTTCCTCATCGCCAGCATCTCCTGGCTGGTGTGGTCGTCCCTCAGCCCCTCGGCCAAGTGGCAGCGCCAGGACCTGCTCTTCCAGATCTGCTACGGCATGTACGGCTTCATGGACATCGTGTGCATAGGTAAGCTAGACGGTTCTATGACGTAGACCTCACCGACATACTATCAAAGATAATCATACGCTTTTGTGATTGCAATTGCAGGTATGGGTGTAGAGTTGCGTATGAAAAAAAAGGAGAATACCTCCATGCTCCCAGAGTTTGAATGTAGGAATTGTGGTTGAAACGTTCCAGTGTTACAGTAAGACTTGAGGTGTGTGTGTGTGTGTGTGTGTGTGTGTGTGTGTGTGTGTGTGTGTGATAGAGAGAGTAGGTGAGTAAGAGCAATTTGTTTGTTTCTCAGAGAGGCCGTAGCCTGTGCAATATGTCTCAGCTGAAAATGTACAGATTTGTACATCCAGACTGTTTAAATATTTACAGCACACTTGTGCAAAGGTAGCCTACGATAATTTCAGCTTTAAAGTGTTTTTTTCTTACTTTCTCGCCCGTCTCTCTTTCTCTGTGTCCTTTCATCTGTTTCCCTCTTTGTCTTCACATTCTGCAATCTTTCACCTCTCTCTGTCTGCTTGCCTCGCTCCTCCCTCCATCTCTCTTCTATTCACTGTCTCTCTTTCTCCTACCACTTGTATCACTCCTGCTTCTCTCACTTTCATACCTGTCCTCTCTCTCTTCTCCCTCTTGCTCTTGCTCTTTCTCTCACTCTCTCTCTTACTCCCCCCCACTTTTCATGTCTGTCTGGATTCTCTCTCCAGGCCTTATAATCCACGAGGGATCGTCAGTATACCGGATCTTTAAGCGCTGGCAGGCAGTGAACCAGCAGTGGAAAGTACTGAACTATGAGAAAGCCAAGGACCTGGGCGACCCCATCAGCTCCAGCAGCAAGGGTGGGGGTCAAAACCCTCCCCATGGCTCGGCCGGGGCGGACAGGGGGGGCCGGACAGGCCAGCGTGTTAGGACTATTCTCAACCACCACTGTGGCTACACCATCCTGCACATCCTCAGCCAGCTGAGGCCCAGCAACCCGCGCATCAGCGCCACATCCAACCGCGAGGTGGTCATGAGGGTCACCACCGTATGAGACCGGACCCCACGGTGGGGGGGGTTGCAGCGGAGGTGGGCAGGAAGGGAGGGGAGAACGTGGACAACAGCCAACAACCCCCCGACCCACCTCTTAAAAAAAAAAAAAATTACTCTCACACTTCACCCCCCCCCCCCGCGCTGATTGTCTCCCTAAGCCCAAAGTGTGGTGCAGTGAGAGGGAACAAACACAAGGGCATGGATGCAGACATCCTGCTCCTGATAAACCCACCCTACGAGACACGAGGGGAGGGAGAGCAGCACAGTTAAAGGGTTGCTGAAGTTACAGTCACAGACTGTAGGACAAAACCATTCATAAAAAATTTAACAAAAAAAAGAAACGGCTTCGATAAAAAAATTTGAAAAGCTGGAGGGCTTTCTTTCGCCAGCTGAATTACACAAAGCATTGTAATTATTCCTGTTCTTCTGTTTTCTAAAGAAAAAACAGCAAGTATTGTTACTGATTTAGATTTTATAATCGAGAACATGTTAAGGAGGAAAAATGGAAAGGGACAATTTCTTACATCTGTCCCCCCAAACCCATACCACCAATGATGACTCACATCTCCTCCCCCTCCTCAACTCCTCCCATCCCAGTATCCCCATAACCCCCCTCCCCTGGGAACCACCAGACTGGGAACCACCTAAAGAATGAGCAAATAGAGTGCAATAAAACAGTTTAAAGAGATATGACTGACACAACTTAATAAACGAGATTCCAACATTTAAATTCATCTTCTGCAATAAAGAAACATGTACATGTCATGGTGAACCCCTGTGTGATGTCATAGCTTTATTGTATACAATGTTTGGTATCAATATTGTATGTTGTACTGTTTTCCTAATTTACTGTGTGAAGTTGTGTGATTGGTACCTGGGAATATTTCAGTATTTGTTGAGGTTAGGTAAGCAACAATAATTAGAGTTGATCACCTGGAACAGATTGTATTTTTTCTTTCATGGTTTGAATGAAATATAAATCAAATCAAATGTTATTTGCCACATGCGCCGAATACAACAGGTGTAACATTACAGTGAGCCATTAACCAACAATGCAGTTTTTAAGAAAAAAATTATAATAATTAAAGAGCAGCAGTAAAATAAAATAACAGTAGGGAGGCTATATACAGGGAGTACCGGTACAGAGTCAATGTGCGGGGGCACCGGTTAGTCGAGGTAATTGAGGTAACATGTACATGTGGGTAGAGTTAAAGCGACTATGCATAAATAATAAACAGAGTTGCAGCAGCCTAAAAGAGGGGGTTGGGGTGGGGTGGGGGGCAATGCAAATAGTCCGGGTAGCCATGATTAGCTGTTCAGGAGATTTATGGCTTGGGGGTAGAAGCTGTTAAGAAGCCTTTTGGACCTAGACTTGGCGCTCCGGTACCGCTTGCCGTGCAGTAGCAGAGAGAACAGTCTATGACTTGGGTGGCTGGAGACTTTGACAATTTTTAGAGCCTTCCCCTGACACCGCCTGGTATAGAGGTCCTGGATGGCAGGAAGCTTGGCCCCAGTGATGTAGTGGGCCGTACGCACTACCCTCTGTAGTGCTTTGCGGTCGGAGGCTGAGCAGTTGCCATACCAGGCGGTGATGCAACCAGTCAGGATGGTGCAGGTGTGGAACTTTTTGAGGATCTGAGGACCCATGCCAAATCTTTTCAGTCTCCTGAGGGGGAATAGGCTTTGTCGTGCCCTCTTCATGACTGTCTTGGTGTGTTTGGACCATGATAGTTTGTTGGTGATGTGGACACCAAGGAACTTGAAGCTCTCAACCTGTTCCACTACAGCCCCGTCGATGAGAATGGGGGGACTGAGCACGCACCCCTGAGTGGCCCCCGTGTTGAGGATCAGCGTGGCAGATGTTACCTACCCTTACCACCTGGGTGCGGCCCGTCAGGAAGTCCATGATCCAGTTACAGAGAGAGGTGTTTAGTCCCAGGGTCCTTAGCTTAGTGATGAGCTTTGAGGGCACTATGGTGTTGAACGCTGAGCTGTAGTCAATGAATAGCATTCTCACGTAGGTGTTCCTCTTGTCCAGGTGGGAAAGGGCAGTGTGGAGTGCAATAGAGATTGCATCATCTGTGGATCTGTTGGGGCGGTATGCAAATTGTAGTGGGTCTAGAGTTTCTGGGATAATGGTGTTGATGTGAGCCATGACCAGCCTTTCAAAGCATTTCATGGCTACAGACGTGAGTGCTACGGGTCGGTAGTCATTTAGGCAGGTTATCTTAGTGTTCTTGGGCACAGGGACTATGATGGTCTGCTTGAAACATGTTGGTATTACTGACTCAGTCAGGGACATGTTGAAAATGTCAGTGAAGACACTTGCCAGTTGGTCAGTGTATGCTCGGAGTACACGTCCTGGTAATCCGTCTGGCCCTGCGGCCTTGTGAATGTTGACCTGCTTAAAAGTCTTACTCACATCGGCTACAGAGAGCGTGATCACATAGTCATCCGGAACAGCTGATGCTCTCATGCATGCTTCAGTGTTGTTTGCCTCGAAGCGAGCACAGAAGTGATTTATCTCGTCTGGTAGGCTTGTTTCACTGGACAGCTCGCGGCTGTGCTTCCCTTTGTAGTCTGTAATAGTTTTCAAGCCCTGCCACATCCGACGAGCGTCAGAGCCGGTGTAGTACGATTCAATCTTAGTCCTGTATTGACTTTTTGACTGCTTGATGGTTTGTCGGAGGGCATAGCGGGATTTCTTATAAGCGTCCGGGTTAGAGTCCCGCTCCTTGAAAGTGGCAGCTCTACCCTTTAGCTCAGTGCAGATGTTGCTAATATAGGCTTGGCGATGCTGAGAAAATGTTTTTTTCCAGTGCTACAGATGGCTATATTGGACCGCTAACACAGGACTTTTAAAGGCCTAGTGCACTCATTATTTTTTAAATTCAGATTTATTTTAAATTCAGATTTTTCAGGGGGTGCTGCAGCACCTTCAGCACCCCTACTTCCCAGGGCTATGGGCTTACCTCCATCGACTGGAATTTACATGGAATTACCCCATCTGCAAATGGGTATGGTAAGTATTCAATTGCAGAATTGTGTGAATGATATTAAGGCCTTTCACAACAGAAATGTTGAAGCTTTGTGAACCCTCTATTACCACATTGTCTGGAATCTGACTGTAGTTTACAAAATGCAAGAGAATGCTATGTGGAGTAGGCCAACAGATGGTGACAAAATGACCAATATAAAACATTGATGGTCTGAATTGGGTTTCTAAGGGCAGCAATACGCATTTTGATTCCATTAATATAATTAAAGGTGAAAAATGCAGAAATCGCAGACCTGGTTGCTAAATTTTTATAGTTCACCTGATTTCAGTTAATGTGACAAAACAAGAGAATCATTGTACCATCTAAACCGCTGTGGATTATCTTTTCAATAACCAAAAATATTGTATTTTCAGCTGTTTGAAGCTGGGGCGGCAGGTAGCCTAGCGGGTAAGTGTGTTGGGCCAGTAACTGAAAAGTCACTGGTTCAAATCTCTGAGCCGACTAGGTGAAAAATCTGTTGATGTGCCCTTGAGCAAGAAACTTAACTCTAATTGCTCCTGTATGTCGCTCTGGATAAGAATGACTGAAATGTAAATATTTGTATTTATTATGGATCCCCATTAGCTGCTGCCAAGGCAGAATATACTATTCCTGGGGTCCAGCAAAATTAAAGCAGTTATTAACAATTAAAAACATTACACTACATTTCACAACATTAAGTGTGTGCCCTCAGGCCACTACTTTACTACCACATATCTAGAAAACAAAGTCGATGTGTACGTGTGTGTATAGTCTGTACGTTATCGTGTGTGTCTGTGCCTGTGTGTGTGTCTCTTCACAGTCTCCGCTGTTCCATAAGGTATATTTGTATCTGTTTTCTAAATCTGATTTTAATGTTTGCATGAGTTACTTGATGTGGAACAGAGTTCCATGTCATGGTTTTATGTAGTACTGTGTGCCTCCCATAGTCTGTTCTGGACTTGGGGACTGGGAAGAGACCTCTGGTGGCATGTCTTGTGGGGTATGCATGGGTGTCTGAGCTTTGTGCTAGTTGTTCAAACAGACAGCTCGGTGCGTTCAACATGTCAATACTTATCACAAACATAAGTAGTGATGAAGTCAATCTCTCCTCTACTTTGAGCCAGGAGAGATGGACATGCATATTGTTAATGTTAGCTCTCTGTGTACATTTAAGGGCCAGCCGTGCTGCCCTGTTCTGGGCCCATTGTAATTTTCCCAAGTCCCTCTATGTCCCACCTGACCACAAGTAGTAGTAGTCCAGGTGCGACAAAACTAGGGCCTGTAGGACCTGCCTTGTTGATAGCGATGTTAAGAAAGCAGAGTAACGTTTTATTATGGACAGACCTCTCCCCATATTAGCTACTGTTGTATCAATATGTTTTGACCATGACAGTTTACAATCCAGGGTTACTCAATTTCCACATTATTTCCACATTATTCATTACAAGATTTACACTGAACAAAAACATAAACGTAACATGCAACAATTTCAAAGATTTACAGTCAAATTGAAATCAGTCAAATTGAAATAAATTCATTAGGGCCTAATCCACAATCTTTTTATTATCAATTTCTCTCAGCCAATCATCAGTCATTTGTGTAAGTGCCGTACATGTTGAAAGCCCTTCCCTAAAAGCGTGCTGAAAGTCTGTTGTTAATTTGTTGATTTGTTTACTGTGAAATAGCATTTTATCTGGTCAAACACCATTTTTTCAAAAGTTTACTAAGGGTTGTAAACAGACTGATTGGTCAGCTGTTTGAGCCAGTAAAGGGTGCTTTGCTATTCTTGGGTAGCGGAATTACTTTTGCTTCCCTCCGGGTTTGAGGGAAAACACTTTCCTGTAGGCTTAGATTAAAGAGATGGCAAATATGGCAAAGAGTGGCAATATCGTCCGCTATCATCCTCAATAATTTTCCATCCAAGTTGTCAGACCCAGGTGGCTTGTCGTTGTTGATAGACAACACCTCTTCCACACTCACTTTACGGAATTCAAAACTACAATGCTTGTCTTTCATAATTTGGTCAGTTATGCATGGAAGTGTAGGTTCAGAATGTTGTTGGCATGTCATGCCTAAATGTGCTAATCTTGCCAATGAAAAAATCATTAAAGTAGCAATATCAGTGGGTTTTGTGATGAATGAGCCATCTGATTTAATGAATGGAGCTGAGTTCGCCTTTTTGCCCAAGATTTAATTTAAGGTGCTCCAAAGCTTTTTACTATCATTCTTTATATCATTTATCTTTGTTTCATAGTAAAGTTTCTTCTTCTTTTTGTTAAGTTTAGTCACATGATTTCTCAATTTACATTACGTTTCCCAATCGGTTGTGCAGCCAGACTAATTAGCCATTTATTTGGCCTCATCACTCTCAACCATACAATTGTTAAATTCTTCATCAAGCCACAGGGGTTTAACTGTTTTTACAGTAATTTTCTTAATGGGTGCATGCTTATTATACTGAACAAAAATATCAACGCAATATGCAACAATTTCTAAGATTTTACTGAGTTACAGTTCATATAAGGAAATCAGTCAATTTAAATACATTCATAAGGCCCTAATCTATGGATTTCACATGATTGGGAATACAGATATGCATTTGTTGGTCACAGATACCTTAAAAAAAAGGTAGGGTCGTGGATCAGAAAATCACTCAGTATCTGGTGTGACCACCACATGCCTCATGCAGCGCGACACATCTCCTTCGCAAAGAGTTGATCAGGCTGTTGATTGTGGCCTTTGAATGTTGTACAACTCCTCTTCGATGGCTGTGCAAAGTTGCTGGATATTGCCGGGAACTGGAACACTGTCGTACACGTTGATCCAGAGCATCCCAAACATGCTCAATGGGTGACATGTCTGGTGAGTATGCAGGCCATGGAAGAACTGGGACATATTCAGCTTCCAGGAATTGTGTACAGATCCTTGCGACATGGGGCCGTGCCTTGTCATGCTGAAACATGAGGTGATGGCGGCGCATGAATGGCACGACAATGGGCCTCAGGACCTCGTCACGGTATCTCTGTGCATTCAAATTGCCATCGATAAAATGCAGTTGTGTTCATTGTCCGTAGTTTATGCCTTCCCATACCTTAACTCCACCGCCCCCAATGGGGCACTCTGTTCACAATGTTGACATTAGCAAACCGGTCACCCACACAACGCCATAGACGTGGTCTGCGGTTGTGTGGCCGGTTGGACATACTGCCAAATTCTCTAAAATGACGTTGGAGGCGGCTTATCGTAGAGAAATTAACATTAAATGATCTGGCAACAGCTCTGGTGGACATTCCTGTATTCAGCATGCCAATTGCACACTCCTTCAAAACTTGAGACATTTGTGGCCTTGTATTGTGTGACAAAACTGCACATTTTAGTGGCTTTTTATTGTCAAATCAAATCAAATCCATTTTTATTTGTCACATGCGCCGAATACAACAGGTGTAGACCTTTGTCACGAGAATTTTGTTATCTCAATGGTTGAAGTCAAACACTTCTTAAATTCCTCCCATCCCTAAATTGGGAGGCCTATTTCCTTATCTTGGTTTCACAGTTGTCACAAGTTGTCTAGCCTAACAGTTCTCCTTCTCCTTTGTTGTCTGGCCTAACTCCTACTCACATTGCTAAATAGTAACACAATGTCATAATCTTTACTTGTCCTACGCACACACATTATTAGATTATAGTCTCATGATTCAAACACATTTCTCAAAGTGGAGTGTAATAATTAGTCATTACTAAATTATTCTATCAACCTTAGAGTGAAATGCTTACATACAAGCCCTTAACCAACAATGCAGTTTAAAGAAAAATAAGTGTTAAGTAAAAAATAGATAAGTAAGAAATAAAAATGCAACCAGTCAGGATGCTCTCGATGGTGCAGCTGTAGAACTTTTTGAGGATCTGAGGACCCATGCCAAATCTTTTCAGTCTCCTGAGGGGGAATAGGCTTTGTCGTGCCCTCTTCACGACTGTCTTGGTGTGTTTGTACCATGATAGTTTGTTGGTGATGTGAACACCAAGGAACTTGAAGCTCTCAACCTGCTCCACACAGCCCTGTCGATGAGAATGGGGGTGTTCTCGGTCCTCTTCTTTTTCCTGTAGTCCACAATCATCTCCTTTGTCTTGATCACGTTAAGGGAGAGGTTGTTATCCTGGCACCACACGGCCAGGTCTCTGACCTCCTCCCTCAACGGTGATCAGGCCTACCACTGTTGTGTCATCGGCAAACTTAATGATGGTGTTGGAGTCGTGCCTGGCCATGCAGTCATGGGTGAACAGGGAGTACAGGAGGGGACTGAGCATGCACCCCTGAGGGGCCCCCGTGTTGAGTATCAGCGTGGCAGATGTGTTGTTACCTACCCTTACCATCTGGGGGCGGCCCGTCAGAAGTGCAGGATCCAGTTGCAGAGGGAGGTGTTTAGTCCCAGGGTCCTTAGCTTAGTGATGATCTTTGAGGGCACTATGGTGTTGAACGCAGAGCTGTAGTCAATGAATAGCATGCTCACGTAGGTGTTCCTTTTGTCCAGGTGGGAAAGGGCAGTGTGGAGTGCAATAGAGATTGCATCATCGGTGGATCTGTTGGGGTGGTATGCAAATTGGAGTGGGTCTAGGGTTTCTGAGATAATGGTGTTGATGTGAGCCATGACGAGCCTTTCAAAGTACTTCATGGCTAGAGACGTGAGTGCTACGGGTCAGTAGTCATTTAGGCAGGTTACCTTAGTGTTCTTGGGCACAGGGACTATCATGGTCTGCTTGAAACATGTTGGTATTACAGACTCAGTCAGGGACAGGTTGAAAATGTCAGTGAAGACACTTGCCAGTTGGTCAGCGCATGCTCGGAGTACACGTTCTGGTAATCCGTCTGGCCCTGCGCCTTGTGAATGTTGACCTGTTTAAAAGTCTTACTCACGTCGGCTACAGAGAGCGTGATCACAGAGTTGGCCAGAACAGCTGATGCTCTCATGCATGCTTCAGTGTTGCTTGCTTCGAAGCGAGCATAGAAGTAATTTAGCTCATCTGGTAGGCTTGTGTCACTGGGCAGATCGCGGCTGTGCTTCCCTTCGTAGTCTGTAATAATTTGCAAGCCCTGCCACATCCGACGAGTGTCGGAGCCGGTGTAGTACGATTCAATCTTAGTCCTGTATTGACGCTTTGCCTGTTTGATGGTTCGTTGGAGGGCATAGCGGCATTTCTTATAAGCGTCCGGGTTAGAGTCCCACTCCTTGAAAGCGGCAGCTCTACCCTTTAGTTTAGTGCGGATGTTGCCTGTAATCTATGGCTTCTGGTTGGGGAATGTACGTACGGTCACTGTGGGGACGACGTCATCGATGCACTTATTGATGAAGCCAGTGACTGATGTGGTGTACTCCTCAATGCCATCGGAAGAATCCCGGAACATATTCCAGTCTGTGCTAGCAAAACAGTCCTGTAGCTTAGCATCTGCGTCATCTGACCATGTGCAAGGTGCACCTCTGTAATGATCATGCTGTTTAATAAGCTTATTGATATGTCACACCTGTCAGGTGGATGGATTACCTTGGCAAAGAAGAAATGCTCACTAACTGGGATGTAAACAAGTTTGTGCACAAAATTTGAGAGAAATTAGCATTTTGTGCATCTGGGTTATTTTATTTCAGCTCATGAAACATTTTACATGTTGCGTTTATATTTTTGTTCAGTGTAGTAACTGGAATAAGCAATTTCATAAATGTGTCAAGTGCAGCGTCTGGTTGCTCCTCATTACACACCACAGACCATCAAATATGCTTTATATCTTCAATATAGGAATCACTACAAAACGTATTGTATAACCTCTTATACACTATATTAGGCCCAGCCTTTGGAACTTTGGTTTTCCTAGATACAGTGAGGGAAAAAAAGTATTTGATCCCCTGCTGCAGTCTATAATTTTAATGGTAGGTTTATTTGAACAGTGAGAGACAGAATAACAACAAAAAAATCCAGAAAAACGCATGTCAAAAATGTAATAAATTGATTTGCATTTTAATGAGGGAAATAAGTATTTGACCCCCTCTCAATCAGAAAGATTTCTGGCTCCCAGGTGTCTTTTATACAGGTAACGAGCTGAGATTAGGAGCACACTCTTAAAGGGAGTGCTCCTAATCTCAGTTTGTTACCTGTATAAAAGACACCTGTCCACAGAAGCAATCAATCAATCAGATTCCAAACTCTCCACCATGGCCAAGACCAAAGAGCTCTCCAAGGATGTCAGGGACAAGATTGTAGACCTACACAAGGCTGGAATGGGCTACAAGACCATTGCCAAGCAGCTTGGTGAGAAGGTGACAACAGTTGGTGCGATTATTCGCAAATGGAAGAAACACAAAAGAACTGTCAATCTCCCTCGGCCTGGGGCTCCATGCAAGATCTCACCTCATGGAGTTGCAATGATCATGAGAACAGTGAGGAATCAGCCCAGAACTACACGGGAGGATCTTGTTAATGATCTCAAGGCAGCTGGGACCATAGTCACCAAGAAAACAATTGGTAACACACTACGCCGTGAAGGACTGAAATCCTGCAGCGCCCGCAAGGTCCCCCTGCTCAAGAAAGCACATATACAGGCCTGTCTGAAGTTTGCCAATGAACATCTGAATGATTCAGAGGAGAACTGGGTGAAAGTGTTGTGGTCAGATGAGACCAAAATCGAGCTCTTTGGCAACAACTAAACTCGCCGTGTTTGGAGGAGGAGGAATGCTGCCTATGACCCCAAGAACACCATCCCCACCGTCAAACATGGAGGTGGAAACATTATGCTTTGGGGGTGTTTTTCTGCTAAGGGGACAGGACAACTTCACCGCATCAAAGGGATGATGGACAGGGCCATGTAATGTCAAATCTTGGGTGAGAACCTCCTTCCCTCAGCCAGGGCATTGAAAATGGGTCGTGGATGGGTATTACAGCATGACAATGACCCAAAACAATGAAATAGAATAACGTCTAAATAGAAGTGAGAAATGTAAACATTTGAATTGATACAATTCAGCAGTGGGCTATAGTAGATTGTATCAACGCATTGGATGCTTTGTTGCACCACAACCAATTAGAATCCAGAATCTGTTATCATCATCTGGTGACGTAAAAAGGAAGCGACCGAAAACTGGAAAGAACACCGTGGGAGCAAAGTAGATACCTCGTAGATACATTTGAATCTAATACTTCAATTAATACAAGATGAGCGTGTCGATGCCTCAGAAGCGATATTACAGGCAGCGAGCCCACTCGAATCCCATGGCAGACCACACGTTTGAATAGTGAGTCACTCGTCAGTCCTTTTGGTAAAAGGTTTAGCAAGCTAACTCGTTAGCTAACGCATGTTGCCCGCAAAATTGGCCAAGCTTCTAGTCGATGTACTACTGTATGTTTGAATTCATTTCACGTCACAGCTTTATTGAGCAAGAAATTGCCAAAAGCAAAACGTTTCTCTAAACTAGATTGCTGTTACGCTTCCGTGTGGAGTTCTCTCTCCTCACTCGTCGCTTGTTTAGATGCCTGACGACACAACAGTCGTTTTACAAGTCAGAATGTTGAATAAACTCATTTGAACTTTTTCAAAATATCCACAGGAAAGTAAGTATCATTAAAACGACTTTCCAAAACGCGTGTCTGCGTGGCTTTCGGTTTGTTCATCACTTAACGCAAGCTCATAAATTACTAAGCGAAAAGTCTGTTTAATAAAACTATCCTGTGGATATTTTTTATAAAATTTCCAACGGCACAAGGGACAACCAGCAGATGAAGTTCAAATTACAGTTTACAACATTCTGGCTACACAAAATGGTATATATAAATCATTGCACAAGACAACATTACGAAAATGTCAGTGGAATATAAGCCTTTCCTAATCAGCAAGCTAGCTTGCTTTTATGTCAGGAAGCCGGTATTAAAGGCTACTTATACATGAGCTATTGACCAAGTGCACTGTAGTTATTTAGTAATTAATACATTTTGTAAACGTAGAGAAAGTACTGCATTGGATTAGAAGTCAGTTTCACCTTGTGCTGGTCAGCATTTGCTCAGGTCTGTTGATTTCATACTTTTACCTATTTCACCATGACCTCTTCTCAGCCCTGTCTGTCCAGAGGACATGGACTGGTCCCAGCTGTACCCTGAGTTCTTCAGCGACCACCAGTCGACCAAAAAGGCTGCACAAGTGGAGTTTGCAGACATCGGCTGTGGATATGGGGGACTTCTCGGTATGGCATGGTCTTCTAATCCATGATAATTCCTCACCCTTATTACCCAACACCAGTCTTTATCATTCTCATGCTTACTAACAAAAATACTCAACCATCAAGTGTTGTTGACAGAGGACTGTCAGTCCTAAATTGAACTGATGTGAGTGAGACTGTCCTTTGTAGGTGTCATTTTTGGTTGTTCCATCTGAGGGTGCTGTTGACTTGCAACATGGTCAGGAGATTTGGCTTGGTAGGTTCTTTCATTGTACACTCAGTGGCCAGTTAACGAAAATGAGTCACTTGGCCATGGCTTGATATATAAAGCAGGCAGACCGGCATTGAGGCATTCAGTTACTGTTCGCTTGAACATTAGAATGGGCAACACGAGTGACCTAAGCGACTTTGAGGGTGGTATGATAATCGATGCCAGGCCCGCCGGTTCCAGTATCTCAGAAACGGCTGGCCTCCTGGGCTTTTCACGCACGACAGTGTCTAGGGTTTACCAAGAATGGTGTGACGAACAAATAAAATCCAGTCAGCGGCAGTCCTGTGGGTGAAAACAGTTTGTTGATGAGAGGTCGAAGGAGAATGACAAGAATCGTGCACACAAACAGGCGGGCCACAAACAAGCAAATAACGGTGTAGTACAACTGTGTGTGTAGAATGGCATCTCAGAACGCACAACTCCTTAGTCCTTGTCACGGATGGACTATTGCAGCAGACGACTACACCGGAATCCACTCCTATCACCTAAAAACAAGCGGCTCCAGTGGGCACGCAATCACCAACACTGGACAATTGAGGAGTGAAAAACATAGCCTAGTCCGACGAATCACGGTTCCTGTTGCGTCATGCTGATGACAGAGTCAGGATTTGGCGTAAGCAGCATGAGTCCATTGCCCCATCCTGCCTGGTGTCAACGATACAGGCTGGTGGCGGTGGTATAATGGTGTGGGGAATGTTTTCCTGGCACACATTAGATCCCTTGATACCAATTGAGAAACGTTTCCATTCCCTCAAAGAACTCAGGCTGTTCTGGAGGCAAAGGTTGGTCCGACCCGGTACTAGATGGTTGTACCTAATAAATTGGCCACTGAGTGTACAGTATATTCTGTCTGTCTATATTCCTGGATTAACCTAAATGATAACATTGTACAGTATTTTTTCTGTATATTTAATACAATAACCTATAGTGATTAATGCAGGGAACACAGTCAAATCTAATTGTATTTGTCACATGCTCCAAATACAACAGGTGTAGACTTTACCGTGAAATGCTTACTTAGGAGCCCTTTACCAACAATGCAGAGTAAATAAATATACGGCAAATGTGCAAAAAAGGAAATGGTAACACAATAACAATAACAAGACTATATACAAGGAGTACCGGTATGAGTCAATGCCAATGGGTATGAGGTAGTTGAGGTGTAATTGAGGTAATATGTACATGTAAGTTGGAGTAAAAGTGACTAGGCAATCGGGATAGATATTAAAACAGTAGCAGCATTGTGTGTGAATGTGTGTGGTGTTAATTTGTGTGTGTGTGTTGGAATGTCAGTGTAGTGTGTGTGCATAGAGCCGGTGCAAGAGAGTCAGTGCAAATAAAAAGGGGGTCAATGCAAATAGTCAGGGTAGCAATTTGATTAACTGTTCAGCAGTCTTATGGCTTGGGGGTAGAAGCTGTTCAGGAGCCTTTGGGTCACAGACTTGGTGCTCCGGCACCGCATGCTGTGCGAATCGAGGAGTATGACCTTTCAACATTCTGTATCCTCTCCTTTTCCACAGCCATCAGTATCGTAGTAGACTCTGTTTTAGTGGTTCTTGCAACTTTTTATTTGCCACCTGTTCCCAGGTCAGATTAATAACCTACCTCCTCTCTATCTCAGTGGAGTTATCCCCGCTCTTCCCAAACCAACTGATCCTGGGCCTGGAGATCCGTGTCAAAGTGTCTGATTATGTCCAGGACCGTATCCGCTCCCTGCGTGCAGCAGAGACGGGCAGCTACCAGAACATCGCCTGCTTACGGAGCAACGCCATGAAGTACCTGCCCAACTTCTTCTCCAAGGGACAGGTACTTAACTGTTCCCGCCCCTTTTCTGTCTTCCTTTTTCCCTCTTTCTTTTTTCTGTGTAGTGTACTGTGACATTTGTTTGTAAAATACACTTTAAATAAATGATGATGAAAGAGGTAGCCAGAGACCATCTGGGGTTGTCAGCCACATAACACTTCTGCCTTGCCCTTGTATCTATTGTGTTTATATTTATTTGTAGACATGTCTGTCAAACACCTCACCTCTAAATAGTACAGTACTTAATCCATTCAGCAAGTTTTCAAAATGTTTTGATGCCTGGCAATGATGCTCAAATTCAAATGGTGTTTGCTACACTTTTGTACAGCTTTCTGACCATTGGGCATTGAGGGTATGTGAAGCTATCCACCGTAGTAATTATTAAATAAAGTGTCCTTCCTATCAACCACAATATAAATATTTCTGTGTATCACAAAATAGTGGATACACAACATGTTCATAACCAATCAGTGAGTAAAATAAACCCACACACATCACAACTGCTGCTACCAGCACTTGTTACGATTGCTAAATACTGCACAATTTAAACACTTGCCCCCCCAATCCCCCCCTCCCCAAAACACGTGCAAATATTGGACTATGAATTGTGCCTCCCTGTATTATACTTATGCTAAAAAAGTTATTCTATTCTACTGAGCCATTTACTTTATTTTTGTATCCTTATCTTTTATTATGTATTATTGTTGTTGCCTTGTCGAGAAGGAACCTGCAAGTAAGCATTTAGTTGGATGGTGTATACCATGTGTGTCCCGTATGCACAACTAATAAAACTTGAAATGCACAGTATCTGTATTAGGTAGTTTACAGCCCTCTAGTGGCAACAATAGGAAGTGTTTGATCAGCAGCACCAGGTATCAATATGACCAGTACAGCAACTTAGTTCTTATCTCTATACCGTAGAGTAACAATGGCTAATGATTTCCAAACCTTATGTCACAACCCAGAGATTTTAGCCTCTAATGAATTTCTCAACAAAGGTGACACCGTGCCAGTGACCACATGCCAGGCGTCACATCAGCTGAACATAAGACTATACACTAATCAGTATTTTACAGCCTAATAGTGGAGGGTTTCTCCTTAGAATTCAACCCAATTAATCAGAATGACTGATAAAACAAGCTAGCTTAGCCTACATAGTGGAACCTCCAGTACCAGGACTGAGTAACCTAAATCAAACTTTATGTAAAGCACATTTAAAATTGCAACACACATTAAAGTGAACAAATCGAATGGAAAAGGAAGTAAAAGCAAATAAGAAATGATAAAATGTCACATTTTCCTTCAACTTCTTGTATTGGAGTATAGCTCCTTGGCTGGGTTTGAATAGACACATTGACATGATGAGCTCTGACGCTCGTCGGATGTGGCAGGGCTTGAAAACTATTACAGACTACAAAGGGAAGCACAGCTGCGAGCTGCCCAGTGACACAAGCATACCAGACGAGCTAAACCACTTCTATGCTCGCTTCGAGGCAAGCAACACTGAAGCATGCATGAGAGCACCAGCTGTTCCGGATGACTATGTGATCACGCTCTCCGTAGCCGATGTGAGTAAGACTTTTAAGCAGGTCAACATTCACAAGGCCGCAGGGCCAGACGGATTACCAGGACATGTACTCCGAGCATGTGCTGACCAACTGGCAAGTGTCTTCACTGACATTTTCAACATGTCCCTGACTGAGTCAGTAATACCAACATGTTTGAAGCAGACCACCATAGTCCCCGTGCCCAAGGACACTAAGATAACCTGCCTAAATGACTACCGACCCGTAGCACTGACGTCTGTAGCCATGAAGTGCTTTGAAAGGCTGGTCATGGCTCACACCAACACCATTATCCCAGAAACCCTAGACCCACTCCAATTTGCATACCGCCCCAACAGATCCACAGATGATGCAATCTCTATTGCACTCCACACTGCCCTTTCCCACCTGGACAAGAGGAACACCTACATGAGAATGCTATTCATTGACTACAGCTCAGCATTCAACACCATACTGCCCTCAAAGCTCATCACTAAGCTAAGGATCCTGGGACTAAACACCTCCCTCTGCAATTGTATCCTGGACTTCCTGACAGGCCGCACCCAGGTGGTAAGGGTAGGTAACAACACACCTGCAACGCTGATCCTCAACACAGGGGGCCCCTCAGGGGTGCGTGCTCAGTCCCCACCTGTACTCCCTGTTCACCCATGACTGCATGGCCAGGCACGACTCCAACACCATCATTAAGTTTGCCAACGACACAACAGTGGTAGGCCTGATCACCGACAACGATGAGACAGCCTATAGGGAGGAGGTCAGAGACCTGGCGGTATGGTGCCAGGATAACAACCTCTCCCTCAACGTGACCAAGACAAAGGAGATGATTGTGGACTACAGGTAAAAAAAGAGGACTGAGCACGCCCCCATTCTCATTGACGGGGCTGTAGTGGAACAGGTTGAGAGCTTCAAGTTCCTTGGTGTCCACATCACCAACTAACTATCATGGTCCAAACACACCAAGACAGTCGTGAAGAGGGCACGACAAAGCCTATTCCCCCTCAGGAGACTGAAAAGATTTGGCATGGGTCCTCAGATCCTCAAAAAGTTCTACAGCTGCACCATCGAGAGCATCCTGACTGGTTGCATCACCGCCTGGTATGGCAACTGCTCGGCCTCCGACCGCAAGGCACTGCGTACGGCCCAGTACATCACTGGGGCCAAGCTTCCTGCCATCCAGGACCTCTATACCAGGCGGTGTCAGAGGAAGGCCCTCAAAATTGTGAAAGACTCCAGCCACCCTAGTCATAGACTGTTCTCTCTGCTACCGCAAGGCAAACGGTGCCGGAGCGCCAAGTCTAGGTCCAAAAGGCTTCTCAACAGCTTCTACCCCAAGCCATAAGACTCCTGAACACTAATCATGGCTACCCGGACTATTTGCACTGCCCCCCCACCCCCACTCCACATTTCTACGCTGCTGCTACTCTGTTAATTATTTATGCATAGTCATTTTAACTCTACCCACATGTACATATTACCTCAACTAGCACATTGACTCTGCACTGGTACCCCCCTGTATATAGCCTCCCTACTGTTATTTTATTTTACTTCTGCTCTTTTTTTCTCAACACTGTTTTATTTTACTTTTCGATTAAAAAATAAATGCATTGTTGGTTAAGGGCTGTAAGTAAGCATTTCATGGTAATGTCTACACATGTTGTATTCGGCGCAGATGGCAAATAAAATTTGATTTGATTAAGCAGACAGTACATCAGGTAGGAGACAGTGAATTTCACTCAAGACATGTTATAGTATATTACTGTCCTAGGAGAGGGGGTAACACCTGGGGCTGACAACTGAAAGGAACGCAAAAAGTGTGTAGATTCTATCTATGGAAGAAATACCCCAGAGCACTATTTTTACCGGCTTGGCTGTAATGACGTCATTGAGACCTGCCCATTTTGTGTCGAGGATTAAGTGCTTTGGAAAAACACAGACCGACCGACACACACACACACACTCTCTCTGTCATATGCACAGACATAAACGGGAGCCCCTGGGCGATATTTGCGCACCCACATGCATGATGTACGTGTGGGTAGAAACGGCGCTATACTCCCCAATATGTCTTCTCTCTTTGTTTCCCCTCAACGTTCTTTTTTAACACTGTGCCAGAGCACTAATTAAAGTGTGTCGTTTTTTCCATTTTGTGAAGAGTGGGGCCCAGTCCCAACCACCCTGGAGCGACGGCAGTCCTCTGTGATTATCCCCCCGTTTTTCTGTTTTTACATGACATTATTTATTTAAAAAAGAGTCAACTGGAACAGTTTTTAATATCGCAGTCAGACTAATAGTAGTAAGTTGTGTACATCTTGTCAAAGGGAGGGGGACTTTATCTTAATAAAAATCACTTAAAGAGGGAATTTCCACCTTTACAATGCGGGCTGCCTGACAACTGACACCAAAATATTATGAGAACTACAGAGAACTGACTATAATAACTTGATAGACTGGTTTGAATAATAACCACATTGATACACTGGTTTGATATAAGAGAATATTTAGCAGCATAGTTCTCTTGTTTTCACAAATGGTAAAAGTAGTACCAGAGGAAGTACGAGCTGGAGGACTTAGTTTCATAGATCTGTGTTTCTTCACTGAGGTCAGTTGAACTTGAGATGCCTGGCCTCTGTCTGTCTGGTCTTATTTGCATTGTGACCATTTTGTTGATTTATCTCCTCAGCTCAGTAAGATGTTCTTCCTGTTTCCTGACCCGCACTTCAAGAAGACCAAGCACAAGTGGAGGATCATCAGTCCCACTCTGTTGGCCGAGTATGCCTACACACTGAGAGTAGGGGTAAGGACAGAGCATAGGACGCCTACATTTACGTTTTAGTAATTTAGCAGACGCTCTTATCCAGAGCGACTTACATTTGGTTAGTGCATTCAAGTGGGACAACCACATATACACAGGCATAGTAAGTACACTTTTCCTCAATAAAGTAGTTGAGGTGAGGAGGGGGATTATTTAAGATACTCTTTGAAGAGGTAGGGTTTCAGGTGCTTTCAGATGATGGGCAGGGACTCTGCTGTCCTAGCTTCAGTGGGAAGCTGGTTCCACCATTGGGGTGCCAGGATAGAGAAGAGCTTGGACTGGGCTGAGCGGGAGTTCTTTCCCCTAGGGGTGGGAGGTCCGAGAGACCAGAGGTGGCAGAATGGAGTTCTCGGATTGGGGTGTAGTGTTTGAGCATAGCCTGAAGGTAGGGAGGGGCAGTTCCTCTTGCTGCTCCGTAGGCATGCACCATGGTCTTGTAGTGGATGCGAGCTTCGACTGGAAGCCAATGGAGTGTGCGGAGGAGCGGGGTGACATGGAATAACTTGGGAAGGTTGAAAACCAGGCGGGCTGCAGCGTTCTGGATAAGTTGCAGGGGTTTGATGGCACAAGCGGGGAGCCCAGCCAACAGCGAGTTGCAGTAGTCCAGATAGGAGAAGACAAGTGCCTGGATTAGGACCTGCGCCGCTTCCTGTGTGAGTTAGGGTCATACTCTACGGATGTTGTAGAGCATGAACCTGCAGGAGCGGGTCACTGCTTTGATGTTTGCAGAGAACGACAGGCTGTTGTCCAGTGTCACGCCAAGGTTCTTTGCACTCTGGGAGGGCGACACTGTGGAGTTGTCAACCGTGATGGAGAGGTCTTTGATTGGGCAGGCCTTCCCCGGGAGGAAGAGCAGCTCCGTCTTGTCGAGGTTGAGCTTGAGTTGGTGGGCCGACATCCAGGCTGAGATAGGCCTAGAACCGAGCCCTGGGGCACACCAGTAGTGAGAGTATGTGGTGCAGACACATATCCTCTCCACATCACCTGGAAGGAACAGCCTGCCAGGTAGGATGCAATCCAAGAGTGTGCAGAGCCTGAGATGATGGTTCACAGTGTCGAAGGCAGCGGATGGATTTAGGAGGATGAGAACAGAGTCAGCTTTGGTAGTGCGGAGAGCCTCTGTGACACAGAGAAGAGCAGTCTCGGTTGGAGAAAGAAGTCAAGGCGTAGCCTACACACTGAGAGTAGGGTTAAGGACAGAGCACAGCGTATGGGGGGGGGTTCATCAGGGGCACCCAAAGTCAACAGTTGAGTTAGGGATGTGGTTGAGCAATGGGAAGGGTCTTCAGTTACTTTTTCCAACAGCAAGACATATGATACATATGAGAGGACAGTACTAGCTACAGTGGGGGAAAAAAAGTATTTAGTCAGCCACCAATTGTGCAAGTTCTCCCACTTAAAAAGATGAGAGAGGCCTGTAATTTTCATCATAGGTACATGTCAACTATGACAGACAAAATGAGAAAAAAAAATCCAGAAAATCACATTGTAGGATTTTTTATGAATTTATTTGCAAATTATGGTGGAAAATAAGTATTTGGTCAATAACAAAAGTTTCTCAATACTTTGTTATATACCCTTTGTTGGCAATGACACAGGTCAAACGTTTTCTGTAAGTCTTCACAAGGTTTTCACACACTGTTGCTGGTATTTTGGCCCATTCCTCCATGCAGATCTCCTCTAGAGCAGTGATGTTTTGGGGCTGTCGCTGGGCAACACGGACTTTCAACTCCCTCCAAAGATTTTCTATGGGGTTGAGATCTGGAGACTGGCTAGGCCACTCCAGGACCTTGAAATGCTTCTTACGAAGCCACTCCTTCGTTGCCCGGGCGGTGTGTTTGGGATCATTGTCATGCTGAAAGACCCAGCCACGTTTCATCTTCAATGCCCTTGCTGATGGAAGGAGGTTTTCACTCAAAATCTCACGATACATGGCCCCATTCATTCTTTCCTTTACACGGATCAGTCGTCCTGGTCCCTTTGCAGAAAAACAGCCCCAAAGCATGATGTTTCCACCCCCATGCTTCACAGTAGGTATGGTGTTCTTTGGATGCAACTCAGCATTCTTTGTCCTCCAAACACGACGAGTTGAGTTTTTACCAAAAAGTTCTATTTTGGTTTCATCTGACCATATGACATTCTCCCAATCCTCTTCTGGATCATCCAAATGCACTCTAGCAAACTTCAGACGGGCCTGGACATGTACTGGCTTAAGCAGGGGGACACGTCTGGCACTGCAGGATTTGAGTCCCTGGCGGCGTAGTGTGTTACTGATGGTAGGCTTTGTTACTTTGGTCCCAGCTCTCTGCAGGTCATTCACTAGGTCCCCCCGTGTGGTTCTGGGATTTTTGCTCACCGTTCTTGTGATCATTTTGACCCCACGGGGTGAGATCTTGCGTGGAGCCCCAGATCGAGGGAGATTATCAGTGGTCTTGTATGTCATCCATTTCCTAATAATTGCTCCCACAGTTGTATGTCATCCATTTCCTAATAATTGCTCCCACAGTTGATTTCTTCAAACCAAGCTGCTTACCTATTGCAGATTCAGTCTTCCCAGCCTGGTGCAGGTCTACAATTTTGTTTCTGGTGTCCTTTGACAGCTCTTTGGTCTTGGCCATAGTGGAGTTTGGAGTGTGACTGTTTGAGGTTGTGGACAGGTGTCTTTTATACTGATAACAAGTTCAAACAGGTGCCATTAATACAGGTAACGAGTGGAGGACAGAGGAGCCTCTTAAAGAAGAAGTTAAAGGTCTGTGAGAGCCAGAAATATTGCTTGTTTGTAGGTGACCAAATACTTATTTTCCACCATAATTTGCAAATAAATTCATTCAATGTGATTTTCTGGATTTTTTTTTCTCAATTTGTCTGTCATAGTTGACGTGTACCTATGATGATAATTACAGGCCTCTCTCATCTTTTTAAGTGGGAGAACTTGCACAATTGGTGGCTGACTAAATACTTTTTTCCCCCACTGTACATTGCATAAATGGCCTGGAATTGACCTCACCCTCACTTGCTTTCTATCCTCCTCATCTGTCTGTTATCTGCCTCACCGTTTCATACATGTCAGATTTGTGTGGGGCTCTTGGTGTCAGTTCACTGTGGCAGCGAGGAGAGACTGAGGATTGGGAGAACAATGGGAGGCTTATGTTTGTGCATGTGGGATTTTAATGTGCTCACGTGCGTCCGTCTGTAGGCTTTATCGTTACACTCCGCAGCACTGACACGGGGCCCAAGCCAGACACTGATCTCCTCTGGGGGGTGGAGGTGGAGAGCTGTCTAGAGAATTTTTCTCTGGCAATTTAGACTACAACATCGATCCGCCCAGAACACACCTCCATCACACACACCCTCCCCCCACCTCCACGGCTCCCCACCTCCTGGCCTCAACGTGAACGCTACATCACTGAGCTAACAACCGGGCGCTGTGCAAATCTATGCCATTACTGAGTTTTCCAAGAAAGCCCTGTTCTAATTATACTATCTGTCTGCGCTCCAATGTAAACTACAATGACACAGGTTATAAACCTCTGTTGGCTTTGGGTTATTTCTGTCCTTTTGAGGAAAAAAAGAAACCTTTGCTCTTCAAAGTATTTAAGGCCACCACACCAAGGCATGTTTCAAAGAAAATGTTATTGGTTAAATGCTTACTTTCGAGCCCGTTCCCAAAAATGCAGAGTTAAAAAGTAAGACAAATATTTGCTGAATAAAAAAGGAAATAGTAGCACAGTAAAATAACAATAATGAGGCTATATACACGGAGTACCAGTACAGAGTCAATGTGCAGGGGTACTATGTAGTTGAGGTAATAAAGTATGTACTGCACATGTAGGTAGGGGTGAAAGTGGCAATCAGGATACAGTTGAAGTCGGAAGTTTACATACACTTAGGTTGGAGTCATTAAAACTTGTTTTTCAACCACTCCACAAATGTCTTGTTAACAAACTATAGTTTTGATAAGTCGGTTAGGACATCTACTTTGTGCATGACACAAGTAATTTCTACAACTGTTTACAGACAGATCATTTCACTTATAATTCACTGTATCACAATTCCAGTGGGTCAGAAGTTTACATACACTAAGTTGACTGTGCCTTTTAAACAGCTTGGAAAATTCCAGAAAATGATGTCATGTCTTTAGAAGCTTCTGATAGGCTAATTTACATCATTTGAGTCAATTGGAGATGTACCTGTGGATGTATTTCAAGGCCTACCTTCAAACTCAGTGCCTCTTTGCTTGACACCATGGGAAAATCAAAAGAAATCAGCCAAGACCTCAGAAAAAAAACTGAAGACCTCCACAAGTATGGTTCATCCTTGGGAGCAATTTCCAAATGCCTGAAGGTACCACGTTCATCTGTACAAACAATAGTACGCAAGTGTAAACACATGGGACCTCGCAGCCGTCATACCTCTCAGGAAGGAGACGCGTTCCGTCTCCTAGAGATGAACATACTTTTGTGCGAAAAGTGCAAATCAATTCCAGAACAACAGCAAAGGACCTTGTGAAGATGCTGGAGGAAACGGGTACAAAAGTATCTATATCCACAGTAAAACGAGTCCTATATCAACATAACCTGAAGGCCGCTCAGCAAGGAAGAAGCCACTGCTCCAAAACCGCCATAAAAAAGCCAGACTACGGTTTGCAACTGGACATGGGGACAAAGATCGTACTTTTTGGAGAAATTTCCTCTGGTCTGATGAAACAAATAGAACTGTTTGGCCATAATGACCATTGTTATGTTTGGAGGAAAAAGGGGGATCTTGCAAGCCGAAGAACACCATCCCAACCGTGAAGCACGGGGGTGACAGCATCATGCTGTGGGGGTGCTTTGCTGCAGGAGGGACTGGTGCAATTCACAAAGTAGATGGCATCATGAGGAAGGAAAATTATGTGCATATATTGAAGCAACATCTCAAGACATCAGTCAGGAAGTTAAAGCTTGGTCGCAAATGGGTCTTCAAAATGGACAATGACCCAAAGCATACTTCCGAAACGTTTGACCCAAGTTAAACAATTTAAAGGCAATGCTACCAAATACTAATTGAGTGTATGTAAACTTCTGACCCACTGGGAATGTGATGACAGAAATAAAAGCTGAAATAAATCATTCCCTCTACTATTATTCTGACATTTCACATTCTTAAAATAAAGTGGTGATCCTAACTGACCTAATACAGGGAATTGTTACTAGGATTAAATGTCAGGAATTGTGAAAAACTGAGTTTAAATGTATTTGGCTAAGGTGTATGTAAACTTCCGACTTGAACTGTATATAATAAACAGAGTAGCAGCAGCGTAAGTGAAAATGTGTCTGTGTGTGTGGCGTTAATGTGTGTGTGTTTGGCGTGTCAGTGTAGTATGTGTGAGTTCATGGGTAGAGTGAAGTGAGTGTGCATAGAGCCAGTGCAAAAAAACAAAAATTACAATAAATAATAAAGGGGGTCAATGTAAATAGTCCGGGTAGCCATTTTATTAACTGTTCAGCAGTCTTATGGTTTGGGGGTAGAAGCTGTTCAGGAGCCTTTTGGTCCCAGACTTGGCGCTCAGGTACCGCTTGCCGTGTGGTAGCAGAGAGAACTGGCTATTTGAAGAATTTCAAATATAAAATATATTTGGATTTGTTTAACACTTTTTTGGTTACTACATGATTCCATATGTGTTATTTCATAGTTTTGATGTCTTCAGTATTATTCTACAATGTAGAAAATAGTAAAAATAAAGAAAAACCCTTGAATGTGTAGGTGTTCTAAAACTTTTGACTGGTAGTGTAGGCCGTTATATTTTCTAAATACTTTATATCTGGTTTTAGTCTAAGTTTACACTGAAAACGTTTTACCATCAATTTAAAAAATACATAATTATTTTATTTATTATTTTATTTATTTATTGTACTTAGGCGGCCTGAAAAAACACACATGGCGGCCCGCCCATGATTTTTCTATGCAGAAAAAACACTGACCTTATAATATGGTGCTTGTCGTTCCCATTCATTTGGAATTGAGTAACAGATTGTGGGACGTGGACTCATCTCAACATTAGTTTGTCGAGGGCCGGCAAACCGTGCCAATATATCCTCCAAACACCGGCTTCGAGGGCATTATCACTTTTATACAACGGGTTACCAACATATTCAAATATTGATTGACATATTTTCATTAACTTTTTCATCCTTCCACAAGATATAGTCCCGACACAAATCTAGGGTTGCTTCCCAAGCCGGCTGGTCGTTCGTTCTATCGGTTCGGTTGCTAGAGACGTGACCCAGTATTTCTGTATCTATGGACCTGACCCAGTCGACGTTCTAAATGTTCCATTGCCATACTGGCTGGCAACGTTATTATCCCTTGCTTGCTAGTTAGCGAACTACGGCTAACTTACAGTCATGTCAAAAAGTGCAGCCAGAATAACAGCAAAGTAGCTGCATTTGTTTAAGCTGTTTTCTATGTGGATACATCCATATCAATGAGCTATGAAGTTCGATTTCGCCTGGAATAGAACATTTGCTCACTCGTCAGGGCACTGTTGTTCAGAGGAGCTAGCCAACAACACAGCTAACACAATCACTTCAAACTGAAGCTCGAAAGACTGCAAACTAGCTGCACTTAATTTAGTTTTACCTTTTTTCAATTTACGTGTCTTTGTATATATCCATAAAAATTATGCCAGCTGATTCATGATTTCGACTGGCTGAGAAACGCTGCCTGCCCGTCTGTCTCGTCCCGACTCCCGACAGGTTCATTACTATAGGACAGCTGGAGATCGAATTTGAATATCGAAACAATGTTGCAAATGTCGGAGAGACAGACAGCAAGGTTTATACAAATCTGAGCTGTTGAAAACTAAATGTTAGTCTAAAAGAAATGTGAGATAATGTCTAGATGCGTTTTATAGTGGAGATCAAGTTTATAAATTGCTGGGCTGATGAGACAGCGGATTGTGCAGGCAGATGGAACAGAGTAAATAGGCATTTTAACGTCATCGATTTAGCCGGTGGTAACTTGTGGAATAGACACTGGCTGGAATGTGGTTTTAACCAATCAGCATTCAGGATTAGACCCACCTGTTGTATAAACTTAATTATGAGGACATTGTGTTAACTCTTGTTTTGTGTCTCCCAGGGTTTGGTGTACACCAACACAGACGTGGAGGAAGTGCATCTCTGGATGGTGAAACATTTCAGTGAGCATCTGCTGTTCACACGGGTCCCCGATGCAGAACTGGTACGATGACTGACATTTTAGACAGTCCTTCTTGACAATTAATATCAATTCTGTTTTTACTTATGTAATACTTTGTCATAATATTTGTCATAGAGAAGCCAACCTTGAACCCCATATAAGCAAGTGAGAAATTGATTGTAACAAAGAAGTGAAACTCCTTAGCCTGGAGTTAGACGAAGCAACTTTCACGCAACTTTGGTTGCTTGTCACTGAGTTGCTTCTTGATTGCTTAGTGAAACACCCCCCAGCAACTCATCTGCAACTTGTTTGCATCCAGTTGCAACCTTTCAACTTGCAACTAGTTGCGAACAACAACCAATCAAAACAAATGCTTTTGTAACATGATCCATTCGAAGGTTCGGAACTCTGACCAAGTTGTCATGTCAACAACACAGCTGTCAGTGCTACGGTAAACCCGCGATCAAGGTGGACAGGAGAGACATTAGGTAGCTATTTTGATAAACAGTGCTGGCAATTTCATTTTGGCTAGCTAAGTTGTACAGCCAGTATTTTGTCTAAATCAATCCTTATACAATAACCAAACGGTTGGAGAAACAAATCATTTGTGAAATCGCGGTGTAATGCAGCAGATGACATTGGGTGAGTTTAGAATTTTCATAGCATATGGAGGAATTATATGACAAAAGCAGCTTCAATTTGATTGGCTGTTGCATTGCCTCATGTATCAGCAAAGTTTCTTGAAATTATGTCACTTGCGTGAAAGTTGCTTAGCATAACTCCAGCCTTATGTTCAGAACTTGATTTTTGTTAAGTATATCCAACAATCTTCCTACCTTCCAATTTAGAAAACATTGTCAACATACTTGCCAGTATCATACAGTTTTTAAGCCATCCCAAATATTATATGATTAGGAAACCTGGTAAATTAGACAAATCGACAAATAGTAATTCTACTATTAAAACCCCCAAAATAGTAATGGTAATTTTGGGGTAGCGCTCTTCAGACCCTTCAAAATTGTCCCTTTGTTTGGCAGGTTGATGATGTCATCATCAGTCGCCTGGGAACCTGTACAGAGGAGGGGAAGAAGGTGCAGAGGAACGGAGGGAAGAACTACCTGGCAGTTTTCCGGAGGGTAGAAGACCAAAACTAAAACCCCGTTATTACAGACATATCAGTTGGATGTTGGATAAACTGAACTTTTTGCCTTGCTGATAGGAGCATCAGCTCTTCCCATGCAAGGACAGAAAAATGGATGACCAAAATGACGGCTAGAAAAGATTGTCTATTATATTGACAAGATAGTCAAGTGACCCCTCTAACAATGGAAATACATGTCCTCAAAGATGGAAGGCAGGCCGGAGGAGGCGAGATCAGGTGGGACCATTCTAGCCAATGAAAGGGCAGATACGTGTGTGAACAACATGCCATAGAGATAGATAGAGGACTCCTTTGTGTCTGTGACAGCATGGGCATCTCCATTTAAAGTAGTCAGTTTTCGTCTTCTTCATTGGCTGATTGCTCCCAACTAATAGGAATCCCCACCCAGTTGACTACTTTAAAATGGAAGTCCTCAATTGCAATGTCCATGCTAAAAAGGGTTATATCCATGATGAGTCCTATCTATCGCTATGGCAACAGGCACAACTCCGATATAAAGTCATTTTTTTCCCAAAGTTGCCGAAATGCCACATGCCACATCCACTTGTATCCTTTTATTCGTAACAACCTAACAATTACAAAACTTCTATTCGATCAAATAAGCCATACGTAGCAAATTAGCAATAGAAAATGTTGTTGACCAAATTCGACACTCATTGACCTCCATACAAAGATTCCTCACTTCGTGGGTTTATTTTCGTGGACAGATTTTGGGCTGAATAAAACCTCTCGCTTCGCCTCTTCTTCTCTGCTGCTAGGTTTTCTCCAGGGGTAAAACTTGGCTTGTTCGTCTTAAACTTTGGTTCTTCCCGATTTGGTGGACAGTAATATGAATGTGTGGTCATTGGTCAATGGTTTAAATGGCCAAACTGAAGCATCTACCATGACCTTTTTTGAAAATGTGCCTGAGTTGGAATTATTGGATTCACCGTAAAAAAAAAAAAACGTATACAAGAAGATCAACACTTTAGCCATTATTTACACTCAAAACCTGTTGCTAATTAGACTGCTCACAAAGGCGTGCTAAATTGGAGATTAATCTGCAATGAAGCTTTGTATTGATTCATTATACTTTCATGACAGCATGAATAAATCTTTATTTTTCTCATGCCACTTTTTTCCCCCACCTTTTTAATTGTGGGATGCAATCACTTGTTCCGACCATCTGCCAAACCTTGACTGCTATTTTTGGTTTTTGGTTTAGCCTCCAAGGCTTTTTGTGTTCCAACTTGACAGGGGAAGTGTTGGTTTTGGCTATGAGCCGCTAGTGTTGGAGACTTCACCGTAAATAAAAGGGGAGAGACATTGAAGTATAACAGTCATAGATGGAGTTTGAGGGAGACCAGGAGAGGATTCAGCTAAAACTTAGAGGCTTCTTCAGTTCTTATTCTTCATGTCCTATTCTTCATTTATCAGAAAAATCTGGAAACATTTGCCAAAAATGTTAATTGCAAGTATATAATGCTAAGTGCATTGACTTCTGCATATTACAATTGATGACACTGCAAATGGTATCCAAAATGTATTTGCAGACAACAAGAAGTATATTGAATGATGTGTATTGTACTGCACTTGCTGTCTGAGACCTACAAGAATCATCACATAACATATTCAGTTGGCTCTGTCCTGAGCAGGGAGAGAGAAGATTGGAGGCATCTGCTTCGAGCAGCGGTTGTGTTCCTAATGGGACCCTTTCCCTACATAATGCTCTACTTTTAACCAGCGCCTTATGGGCCCTGGTCAAAAGTAGTGCACTATATAGGGAATAGGGTGCCATTTGGGTCACAATCAGTGGGCCCGTTTAAACTTGAAGTTTTGGTCCTTTGGTCCTTTCAATCCACACTGGTATATTATTCCTGAATCGTGATCAAATGTGTTCATTCAGCACACCTTGGACCATATGGTTTGAAGCATGTCTGTAGAAAAGCCAGAAACGGGATGGTGCAGGTTTGAAATGAGCCTGTTCTACCGCTGCAGGGGGTGTTGGCTAGGAACAGGACAGCACATGCCTCAATAGTGGAACTCCACAGTCAGGAAACCAGGGATGGATACAGTCTGAAACCTCTGGTTCCCTTTCAGGCAGTACTCTTGGTACAACACAACTATGGGGAGTCTCGGATTCATTCCTTAAATTCTTCTGCTCTTCACCTCGTTGTGAGCAGGAACGATTCAAATCAAATTTTATTTGTCACATGCCCCGAATACAACAGGTGTAGACCTTACCATGAAATTCTTACTCACAAGCCCTTAACCAACAATGCACAGTTTAAAAAAAGTAAGAAACATTTGCAAAATAAACTAAAGAAAAAAATGGTAACACAATAAAATAACAATAACGAGGCTATATACAAGGGGTACTGGTACAGAGTCAATGTGCAGGGGTACAGGTTAGTCGAGGTAATTGAGGTAATATGTTCATGTAGGTAGGGGGTAAAGAGTAGCAGCAGCGTATGTGTGTTTTGGAGTGTCAGTGTAGTATGTGTGAGTATACATCGAGCCTGTGCAAGAGAGTGAGTCAGTGCAAAAAATAAGAATACAATAAGGGGGTCAATGCAAATAGTCCAGGTAGCCATTTGCTTAACTGTTCAGCAGTCTTCTGGCTTGGGGGTGGAAGCTGTTAAGGAGCCTTTTGGTCCCAGACTTGGCTCTCTGGTACTGCTTGCCGTGCGGTAGCAAAGAGAACAGTCTATAACTTGGGTGTAGAGTCTTTGACCATTTTTAGGGCCTTCCTCTGACATGCCTTGTATAGAGGTCCTGGATGGCAGGAAGCTCGTCCCCAGTAATGTACTGGGCCGTAAGCACTACCCTCCGTAGCGCCTTGCGGTTGGATGCAGAGCAGTTGCCATATCAAGCGGTGATGCAACCAGTCAGTATGCTCTCTGGTGCAGCTGTATAACATTTTGAGGATCTGAGTTCCCATGCCAAATTATTTTCAGCCTCCTGAGGGGGAATAGGCATTGTCGTTCCCCCTTCATGACTGTCTTGGTGAGTTTGGACCATGGCAGGTCCTTAGTGATGTGGACACCAAGGAATTTGAAGCTCTCCACCCGCTCCACTACAGCTCCGTTGATGTGAATGGAAGCGTGCTTGGCCCTCCTTTTCCTGTAGTCCACGATCAGCTCCTTTTGTCTTGCTCACATTAAAGGAGAGGTTGTTGTCCTGGCACCACACTGCCAGGTGGCTGTCTCATTGTCGTCTGTGATCAGGCCTACCACCGTTGGGTCGTCTGTAAACATAATGATGGTGTTGTGGGTGAACAGGGAGTACAGGAGGGGACTGTGCATTGACACCTGAGGGGCCCCCGTGTTGAGGGTCAGCGTGGCGGATGTGTTGTTGCCTACCCTCACCACCTGGGGGCAGCCCGTCAGGAAGTCCAGGATGTTTAGTCCCAGGTTCCTTAGCTTAGTGATGAGCTTGGAGGGCACTATGGTATTGAACGCTGAGCTGTAGTCAATGAACACCATTCTCACATGGGTGTTCCTTTTTTCCAGATGGGAAAGGGCAGTGTGGAGTGCAATAGAGATTGTGTCATCTGTGGATCTGTTGTGACGGTATGCGAATTGGAATGGGTCCAGGGTTTCTGGGATGATGGTGTTGATGTGAGCCATGACCAGCCTTTCAAAGCATTTCATGGATACAGATGTGAATGCTATGGGGCGGTAGTAATTTAGGCAGGTTACATTGGTGTTCTTGGGCACAGGGACTATGGTGGTCTGCTTGAAACATGTAGGTATTACAGACTGGGTCAGGGAGAGGTTGAAAATGTTAGTGAAGACACTTGCCAGCTGGTCAGCGCATGCTCTGAGTACCCGTCCTGGTAATCCGTCTGGCCCTGCGGCCTTGTGAATGCTAACCTGTTTAAAGGTCTTACTCACATCAGCTACGGAGAGCGTGATCACACACTCGTCCGGAATAGCTGGTGCTCTCATGCATGGTTCAGTGTTGCTTGCCTCGAAGAGAGCATAGAAGGCATTTAGCTTGTCTGGGCAGCTCGCGGGTGGGTTTCCCTTTGTAATAGTTTGCAAGCCCTGCCACATCCGACGAGTGTCAGAGCTGGTGTAGTAGGATTCGATCTCAGTTCTATATTGACGCTTTGCCTGTTTGATGGTTTGTCGAAGGGCATTGCGAGATTTCTTATAAGCGGCAGCTCTAGCCTTTAGCTCAGTGTGGATGTTGCCTGTAATCCATGGCTTCTGGTTGGGATATATATGTACGGTCACTGTGGGGACGACGTTGTTGATGCACTTACAGTGCCTTGCAAAAGTATTCATCCCCCTTGGCGTTTTTCCTATTTTGTTGCATCACAACCTGTAATTTAAATTGATTTTTATTTGGATTTCATGTAATGGACATACACAAAATAGTCCAAATTGGTGAAGTGAAATGAAAAAAATAACTTGTTTCAAAAAATGCTAAAAAATAAATAACGGAAAAGTGGTGCGTGCATATGTATTCACCCCCTTTGCTATGAAGCCCTTAAATAAGATCTGGTGCATCGAATTACCTTCAGAAGTCACATAATTAGTTAAATAAAGTCCACCTGTGTGCAATCTAAGTGTCACATGATCTCAGTATATATACACCTGTTCTGAAAGGCCCCAGAGTCTGCAACACCACTAAGCAAGGTGCACCACCAAGCAAGCGGCACCATGAAGACCAAGGAGCTCTCCAAACAGGTCAGGGACAAAGTTGTGGAGAAGTACAGATCAGGGTTGGGTTATAAAAAAATATCAGGAACTTTGAACATCCCACGGAGCAACATTTAAATCCATTATTAAAAAATTTAAAGAATTTGGCACCACAACAAACCTGCCAAGAGAGAGCCGCCCACCAAAACTCACGGACCAGGCAAGGAGGGCATTAATCAGAGAGGCAACAAAGAGACCAAAGATAACCCTGAAGGAGCTGTAAAGCTCCACAGCGGAGATTGGAGTATCTGTCCATAGGACCACTTTAAGCCGTACACTCCACAGAGCTGGGCTTTACGGAAAAGTGGCCAGAAAAAAGCCATTGCTTAAAGAAAAAAATAAGCAAACACGTTTGGTGTTCGCCAAAAGGCATGTGGGAGACTCCCCAAACATATGGAAGAAGGTACTCTGGTCAGATGAGACTAAAACTGAGCTTTTTGGCCGTCAAGGAAAACGCTATGTCTGGCGCAAACCCAACACCTCTCATCACTCCGAGAACACCATCCCCACAGTGAAGCATGGTGGTGGCAGCATCATGCTGTGGGGATGTTTTCATTGGCAGGGACTGGAAAACTGGTCAGAATTGAAGGAATGATGGATGGCGCTAAATACAAGGAAATTCTTGAGGGAAACCTGTTTCAGTCTTCGAGATTTGAGACTGGGACAGACGTTCACCTTCCAGCAGGACAATGACCCTAAGCATACTGCTAAAGCAACACTTGAGTAGTTTAAGGGGAAACATTTAAATGTCTTGGAATGGGCTAGTCAATGCCCAGACCTCAATCCAATTGAGAATCTGTGGTATGACTCAAAGATGGCTGTACACTAACGGAACCCATCCAACTTGAAGGAGCTGGAGCAGTTTTGCCTTGAAGAATGGGCAAATATCCCAGTGGCTAGATGTGCCAAGCTTATAGAGACATACCCCAAAAGACTTGCAGCTGTAATTGATGCAAAAGGTTGCTCTACAAAGTATTGACTTTGGGGGGGTGAATAGTTATGCACGCTCAAGTTTTCTGTTTTTTTGTCTTATTTCTTGTTTGTTTCACAAGAAAAAATATTTTGCATCTTCAAAGTGGTAGGCATGTTGTGTAAATCAAATAATACAAACTCCAAAAAATCCATTTAAATTCAAGGTTGTAAGGCAACAAAATAGGAAAAATGCCAAGGGGGGGGTGAATACTTTCACAAGGCACTGTATTAATGAAGCCGGTGACTGATGTGGTATACTCCTCAATGCCATCAGATGAATCCCGGAACATATTCCAGTCTGTGCTAGCAAAACAGTCCTGTAGCTTATTATCCGCTTCATCGGACCACGTCCGTATTGTGTGTGTCACTGGTACTTCCTGTTTGAGCTTTTGCTTGTAAGCCGGAATCAGGAGGATAGAGTTATGGTCCAATTTGCCAAATGGAGGGCGAGGGAGAGCTTTGTACGCATCTCTGTGTGTGGAGTAAAGGTGACGTAGAGTATTTCTTTGGGTCTGCCATGGGCCATTTCATTTGGTATCTGTTGGGGCCCGCTTGGGGCGGGATTCAAGTTCCCCATAGTTGTAATGTACCGAGAGTACTGACTGAAAGTGAACATAACATTATGACTGTAACTACTGTTCCCTGAAGGAGGGAAACGATGTACAACACCAGTTTGGCCCCGCTCCGCCTGTTCCTGGGCTCGATGAAGAGCGGCACTGAATTGAAGGAATTAATCCGAGCCTCCCGCTTCTTGCCTGTGAAGGCGGGGCTTCCAGCAAAGCACAGATTTCATTGGCCTTGTCCGGCTTGATTTTAGTTCTTCAATCAAAGTCACGAGAGTGCGACTCCACAAAGTCGTTGTTCCCCGTCTCCCTCCTTCAGGGAACAGTAGTTATAGTCATAACTAGTGCTGAGCGATTAACCAACATGTTTGTTATTTTTCGGTTTTTAAACAACTAATTGACCGATGTTGGTTCAATTATTTGAATTCCTTTTCGTTTATATTTTTTCTGTGAGCTCAATGCGCACATCGCACAGTTTCTCTAGAGATAAATCAGATCCAGCCTGAACTGTGCGATTTAGTAGGGAGTTGTAGTTTCCACCAGGCCATTATTCTACATAGTTTAGTGCATAAAATGTGGTAATTAACTACAATGAGCATAATCCATTGCGCATCTACTTTTCCGGTCTGTTTCTTTTACGACTGCTACTGAAGGGAGAAGAATGCGTGATCGTGAGGTGATATTTAGAGCAGCTGTTGCTTCGCGAGGTATCTCTATCTGAAAATACATGCTCTAAGTCACAGGTCAAACTCATTCCACAGAGGGCCGAGTGTTTGCAGGTTTTCGGTCCTCCCTTGTACTTGATTTATGAATTAAGGTCAGTTATTAGTAAGAAACTCCCCACACCTGGTTGCCTAGGCCTTAATTGAAAGGAAAAAACTAAAACCTGCAGACACTAGACACTCTATTGAATGGAGGGATTGATAGTTGGTATTCAGCAGTCATACAAGTATGTTTTATTTACTTTGATCACAAAATTGGGATTTTGTCAGACAGCATAGGCAGCAGCTCTATAGAGATGATGACTTGGAATGAAATAAAGTCATCAAATAAAACAAATGTAATACACACAACTGAAATATTTTATTTAAGTAAAGTAATGTGAATAAATGATAATAAGCAGTAATGGACAGTCACTACCATCATGGGACTTTTATTAAATTGTTTTATTCTTTGCTGTTACAGCATTCAACCCACATAATGCATTGTGCATTTAACCGAAATGACCTCAAAAAGCACTAATCGTTCAGCACTAGTCATAACGTTATGATCTCTCTTACAGAGTAAAACATTTTCCCCCGAAACTCAAAAGGAACCATTGTCAAACTGAGACAATCTGTTCATTGTGTATATTCGTCATATTTTTTTTGATTTATTACTTTCAAATAACAATTTATCCCTCTGCTGGCATTGTGCCAATCGTAAGGATTCCCACTCCCTACCCGAGTTTACGTTCTCTCTCTATGGGCTAAATTCTGACTTGAAATGCATGTGCCATACTCAGACTTTCACGCTAAGCTCCCATTGACGTATGCAGCCCAAGTTTGCATGATCTACTCGTACGTTCGAGTTACATGCGGGTATCTAAAGTTACGATTCTGCTTTATATAACCAACAACTGAGCTGTATCAATGGAAAGCTATGGCTTGGCAAATGCACACTCTTAGAAGTGTCAGATGCCCCATCCCAACTTCTAGTCTTCCACTTGTATGAATAACGGTTTTACCCTCTGCTATTTCTGTTTAGGCTATATGCATGGACTTTACATACCAGGTTCCATACACTGGTCTTAGCCCGCACTAAGAGCACTACTTCTCACACCTGTTCCAGTGCCTCTTTTCCACTTTTCTAACTATGTGATATCGCTTTTATTCCCAAACATTCAGCAATACATGTTTGTGGGGACCTAAGTATGTGACACAGACACACACTGTACAGTGACATATTGGGACAGTGACACATCTTTGGTTGTTTTGGCTCTGTACTCCAGCACTTTGCATTTGAAATGATACAATGACTATGAGGTTAAAGTGCAGACTGTCAGCTTTAATTTAAGGGTATTTTCATCCATTTAGAAATTACAGCACTTTTGTACCAAGTCCCCCCATTTTAGGGGATCAAAAGTATTGGAACAAATTCACTTGTGTATTCAAGTAGTAAAAAGTTAAGTATTTGGTCCCATATTCATAGCACACAATGACTACATCAAGCTTATGACTCTACAAATGTGTTGGATGCATTTGCTGTTTGTTTTGGTTGTGTTTCAGATTATTTTGTGCCCAATAGAAATGGATGGTAAATAATGTATTGTGTCACTTATATTGTAAATAAGAATAGAATGTTTAACACATCTACATTAATGTGGATGCTACCATGATTATGGATCATCCTGAATGAATCATGAATAATGACGAGTGAGCAAGGTACGGACACACAAATATCATACCCCCCCCCAATGATAACCTCCCTTGTTATTGTAATGGTAAGAGGTTAGCATGTCTTGGGGGTATGATATTTGTGCGTCTGTAACTTTCTCACTCATCATTATTCATGATTCATTAAGGATTATCCGTAATCATCGTAGCATCCACATTAATGTAGAAGACTTTAGAAACATTCTATTCTTATTTACAATAGAAGTGACTCCAAAATGACACACTACATTATTTACCATCCATTTCTATTGGGCACAAAATAATCTGAAACACAACCAAAACAAACAGCAAATGAATCCAACAAATGTGTTGGATGTCATTAGCCAGTCCCAACGTCTGGTCAAACCCCATCTGAGCAACCGTCTGGGTCTCTCTCGCTCTGCCTTGAGGAGTGAAAAGAGACCAGGGTGTCCACAATACACTTGGGCACAGTCCTCAGCAGACCTTTACCCTGGTCAACATTACCATGGCATGCAGAATCCCAGGCATGTGTGTGTGTCTCACAGGAGATATTCCCAGCCAAGTGCGCCTGAAATCCACAGCCATTCCTAAAACCCAATCAGCATTTCTCTGAATATGCAGTCAGCCAGCAGATTGCAATGTGTTTTAATTCTCCTTCCTGTCAGTTCCGGGTATATGCAATTATTCACCATGCATATGGGTTAACCTCCAGCTGGGGAACCACAAAAATAGGCAGCAACACACACACACAGCCAACCATATTTGCAAACACAAAGCCACACACAAACACACGGCCAACTGTGTTTGCTCTGACATGTCCCCCTTCTATTCCCATGCAATTGTAACAGGAAAACTGTTCAAAAGCTCCGCAATTTTCTTTACTAGTAACCAATAAGAAGTGCTTTTGCCCTGTCTGTCAATAGTGTAAGATTGGTATTGATTTTGCATATTTTCTTGCAGAATATTTTGTTATTTTGTCAATTATATTATTAACATTAGCTGTTGAAATTGCTGCTGTTCATAACTGTCATCTACCTATTTATTTCATTAGTTGTTTCAGTTGCACTACTTTTATACCTGACTGCGTGACATTTCATAATCTGCGTATTTCATAATATTCACTTTGGGTCTTTTGACAAAGAGGTGATTTGGGTGTGGCTCTAGTTCTGGTATTGACCCTGTGCTCTTGGTAAATCAGGCTGATGGGTGATCTGATTGTCCTCTGCCAAAGCTAAGTGAGTAGAGGAGGTTGTTTTCCTCTGTGTAGGGTTAGTATGAGCAGAGGACACATCTCTTCGAATGGGTAAACATATGACAGGGACGATAATTAATCAGTATGTCATGGCACAGGAGCATGATGATCTTCTCCTGCCAAATGGTTCTTGGCGTTCAGAAAACCGGAACGCCAAGCCAACATTACTCATCAAAACAGAGTGTACTTTATATGTCCTACTATTTTACTTTGGTATTGACATTTTAAGCCCTGAAGAAATGGATGGATGGACAGTTATTTAACTATATACAGTGAGGGGAAAAAAGTATTTGCTCCCCTGCTGATTTTGTACATTTGCCCACTGACAAAGAAATGATCAGTCTATAATTTTAATGGTAGGTTTATTTGAACAGTTAGAGACAGAATAACAACAAAAAAATCAAGAAAAACGCATGTAAAAAATGTTATAAATTGATTTGCATTTTAATGAGGGAAATAAGTATGCGTGCATATGTATTCACCCCCTTTGCTATGAAGGCCCTAAATAAGATCTGGTGCAACCAATTACCTTCAGAAGTCACATAATTAGTTAGATTGCACACAGGTGGACTTTATTTAAGTGTCACATGATCTGTCACATGATCTCAGTATATATACACCTGTTCTGAAAGGCCCCAGAGTCTGCAACTTAACTAAGCAAGGGGCACCACCAAGCAAGCGGCACCATGAAGACCAAGGAGCTCTCCAAACAGGTCAGGGACAAAGTTGTGCAGAAGTACAGATCAGGGTTGGGTTATAAACAAATATCCGAAACTTTGAACATCCCACGAAGCACCATTAAATCCATTATAAAAAAATTGAAAGAATATGGCACCACAACAAACCTGCCAAGAGAGGGCCGCCCACCAAAACTCACGGACCAGGCAAGGAGGGCATTAATCAGAGAGGCAACAAAGAGACCAAAGATAACCCTGAAGGAGCTGCAAAGCTCCACAGCGGAGATTGGAGTATCTGTCCATAGCACCACTTTAAGCCGTACACTCCACAGAGCTGGGCTTTACGGAAGAGTGGCTGGAAAAAAGCCATTGCTTAAAGAAAAAAATAAGCAAACATGTTTGGTGTTCGCCAAAAGGCATGTGGGAGACTCCCCAAACATATGGAAAAAGTTACTCTGGTCAGATGAGACTAAAACTGAGCTTTTTGGCCATCAAGGAAAACGCTATGTCTGGCGCAAACCCAACACCTCTCATCACCCTGAGAACACCATCCCCACAGTGAAGCATGGTGGTGGCAGCATCATGCTGTGGGGATGTTTTTTCATCGGCAGGGACTAGGAAACTGGTCAGAATTGAAGGAATGATGGAATGGCGCTAAATACAGGGAAATTCTTGAGGGAAACCTGTTTCAGTCTTCCAGAGATTTGAGACTGGGACGGAGGTTCACCTTCCAGCAGGACAATGACCCTAAGCATACTGCTAAAGCAATACTTGAGTGGTTTAAGGGGAAACATTTAAATGTCTTGGAATGGCCTAGTCAAAGCCCAGACCTCAATCCAATTGAGAATCAGTGGGATGACTTAAAGATTGCTGTACACCAGCGGAACCCATCCAACTTGAAGGAGCTGGAGCAGTTTTGCCTTGAAGAATGGGCAAATATCCCAGTGGCTAGATGTGCCAAGCTTATAGAGACATACCCCAAGAGACTTGCAGCTGTAATTGCTGCAAAAGGTGGCTCTACAAAGTATTGACTTTTGGGGGGGGGGTGAATAGTTATGCATGCTCAAGTTCTGTTTTTTTTGTCATATTTCTTGTTTGTTTCACAATAAAAAATATTTTGCATCTTCAAAGTGGTAGGCATGTTGCGTAAATCAAATGATACAAACCCCCCAAAAATCCATTTTAATTCCAGGTTGTAAGGCAACAAAATAGGAAAAATGTGGTGTACTACTCAATACCATCAGAAGAATCCCGGAACATATTCCAGTCTGTGCTAGCAAAACAGTCCTGTAGCTTAGCATCTGCTTCATCTGACCACTGGTGCTTCCTGCTTTAGTTTTTGCTTGTAAGCAGGAAGCAGGAGGATAGAATTATGGTCAGATTTGCTAAATGGGGGGCGAGGGAGAGCTTTGTACGTATCTCTGTGTGTGGAGTAAAGGTGGTCTAGAGTTTTTTTCCCCTCAGGTTGCACATTTAACATGCTGGTAGAAATGAGGTAAAACGGATGTAAGTTTCCCTGCATTAAAGTCCCCGGCCACTAGGAGCGCCGCCTCTGGATGAGCGTTTTCCTGTTTGCTTATGGCCGTATACAGTTCATTGAGTGTGGTCTTAGTGCCAGCATCGGTTTGTGGTGGTAAATAGACAGCTACGAAGAATGTAGATGAAAACTCTCTTGGTAGATAGTGTGGTCTGCAGCTTATCATGAGATACTCTACCTCAGGCGAGCAAAATTTCCTTAATATTAGATTTTGTGCACCAGCTGTTATTTAGAAATATACACCGGAGGCAGCTGTTCTATCTTGCCGATGCACCAAAAACCCCGCCAGCTGTATGTTATCCATGTCGTCGTTCAGCCTCGACTCGGTGAAACATAAGATATTACCTTTTTTAATGTCCCGCTGGTAGGATATTCTTGATCGGAGCTCATCCATTTTATTATCCAATGATTGTACGTTGGCTAATAGGACTGATGGTAGAGGCAGATTACCCACTCGCTGTCGGATCCTTACAAGGCACCCCGACCTACGACCCCGATATTGCCGTCTCTTCTTCATGCGAATGACAGGGATTTGGGCCTTGTCGGGTGTCTGAAGTAAATCCTTTGCGTCCGACTCGTTAAAGAAAAAGTATTCGTCCAGTACGAGGTGAGTAATCGCTGTCCTGATATCCATAAGCTCTTTTCGGTCATAAGAGACGGTGGCAGAAACATTATGTACAAATAAGTTACAAATAACGCGAAAAAACAAACACAATAGCACAATTGGTTAGGAGCCCGTAAAACGGCAGCCATCTCCTCCGGCGCCATATTATGTAAATCATGATTTGTCAAATGAATGAGACTTTCATGTGAATTGATTTGAATTAAATTCAACTTTTTTTTCCAATTCAATTTAGATTTTGCTTCCTGTGGGGTGTGGCCAATTCAATTCAAATGTATTGTTTAAATTAATTCAGAAATTCTGAATTGACCCCAACCCTGCGGCTAGCGCACACTCACATATCTCATTCCCATAGGTTTGTACACACACAGACACACTCCTGCCAGTGCCCAGACAGGCATGCAACAGCCATGAACTTTCACACACTAGTCTGGGCACTGGGCCAACACGGTACAAGGAAACATCTCAGGCTATCCCAACCATGCTTCGCTCCGCTGCATAGCACACACTCTCTCCAACTGGGCCAAACCAATGCTCAGCACTCCGCTGCACAATGAGCCCTATTCTTCCACATAATTTTTTATAATCAATATTAATCTCCTCTGTTGGGCACAGAATTAATTAAAATGTCTGGTGATGGAAAGGGAGTTTGAATGGTATCAGCTTCTTGTGTGGTCTAGCTGCCTCCAGTGTACTTAGTTACTGAGTCAGTTATCTTGCATGAAGAATTGGACAGGACCAAGATGCGTATGTTAGGATAGGCTATGAAACCATGGTACATTGATGTCCATATCTGAGATGACAAGAAGTGCACCGGAGTGAAAGGAGACTTGGCTCCTGCTTGTACAGAGGTCCATGTAGCCATCAATATGCAACAGGAGAGCAGACAGACATAATTTGATAACTTCTGCATGATCCTTTAAAGATGACCTCCTATCATAATGTCAAACTATTATGAAGCTCGGCATCACATAACCCCCAAATGGAAACGTTTGATGCCATTGTTGGTTACTAAAAGGAGGGAGACCTTTCAGATGTTTTACGACCTCTGAGACGGTTTGTGCGCTACAGGGCCAGATTACCGACCAGGCACGTGGCCCCAAATCCCCAAAATAGATTTATTTATAACATATGAACACTAAATAAGCAATGCCAAAATGTGTAGAATAGCAGGAAATTAGCTTTAAAACTGCAAAATTATCTCTCAGCCTCGTGGTAAAATGTGAAGAATAGCATGAGATGAGCTATAAAACAGCACATTTTTCTCTCTGCCCCATGGCAAAATGTGTAGAATTGCAGGAAATGGCTTTAAAACTGCAACATTTTCTCTCAACCGCATGACAAAATGTGTAGAATAGCATTCTAAAACTGGAAGTAGGTGCTCCGGGGCTGGTGCACTAGTGTACACTTCAGCGGCCACCAGTTATCTTTCACACTTGACTCTTACTGAACCCCATTTGACCATGGAGTTACTCTGATATTGTTAAAACGTCTCATGTACATGTCCCTGGCTAAACTTTTATCCTCATAGCTCAGCATGTCCACTTGTCTTGTCGTACCCAAACAAGAGTGTGCGGCTCAAGTGTTCCAATATTATCAATGCAGGATTCCAATCTCGTCAAGCTCTATTTTCATGTCATTTATCAAATGTAAACACCTGGAGTTTGCTAAACTGCATTGGTCTTGGATTAAACCCGGTGTTATGGTCAGATGACATGAAAATAGAGCTCTTTGGCCACGCACACCAGTGCTGGGTTTTGCGTAGAAAGAAAGACGCGTCTGCAGAAAGAGTCCCATACCTACTGTAAAATATGGTGGTGGATCTTTGATGTTATGGGGCTATTTTGCTTCCACTGGTCCTGGTGCCCTTGATAAGGTCAATGGGATCATGAACTTTACCCAGTACCAGGACATTTTAGCCAAAAACCTGGTTGGCTAGACTATGACTTGTTAAACAAAATCTATTTCGCTGAGCAATTGTATGGGAACAAAATAATTTTCTGTTTTTTTTCTGAGCATACAATATACAGTAGCTCAGTATAATTTATTGTAAAGTATTTTTTGTTCATCTTTATCAAGGGTGACAATAATGTTGGAACTGACTACATGAGACACAACATATAACATAACAATGAACAAGCATAAGAGAACTTAAAGGGCAGGAACTCCATTATACTTTTTTTTAGCTAATATTCTAAAAGAGGTGCAGGAACTCAATATGCCTACTAACTACTACTAGCTAGCTTCATTGATAAACACAGATGGAACTTTGCTAGCTAGCTAGGGATTTTGGGCACTGATAAAGTGTTGCTTGTGCTTTATTTACGATAGTTTGACAGCTTGCTAATGAAAGTTCTCAATCCTACGCAGCAGCAGAGTCAATAATCTCTGCAGTGCACTAGTAGTTTTCATGTACATTTTGTTAACTTGAGAAATACTGCACCAAACACAATAGCTAGATGTAAAATTGCGTGACTAAAACCTCTGCAAAAACGTAAAAATGTATTACATTTTATCTTAGATTATTTCAGACTATTTGAGTTGCAACGTTTTTTTGTCCCTATTGAGACACCGTAGGGATAAACAACTGTAACTGCCAGGGTACGATAACACAACCATATCAAACCACAACCCCAAGATTGAAATCTTGTTTTTCATAATAAGCAGCAGAAAAACACATGCAGAATCTGTGAGTTCAGTCGCTCTTTAAAAGAGCAGGTTTCCGAGCAAAATGCTCCTTAAAGGGGCAATCAGCAGCTGCTGCATCAATTTTTGGACTTATACTTGTTGAGGCAGGTTGCCTTTTTAAGAAAGCACTGGGTGAGGTAGGAGCTGATACTGGTTGCAGGTGTCCCGATAAGAAGACAAGGATAGGGAGAGAGACTTGAGGATTATTTTAGAGAGGTTTAGCTCCCATTTATTTTCTCCAATCAATGATCATCCATTTCATTTGCATTATTGCTTTATGTGTGGTTGGATATTGGACGCACAGATGAACAGAAATAAAATAAATACATGGTGGAGAGTTCTTCCCAACTGCATGGATTGTTTGGCACTGAACTAAAGACAAAGAAACTCTGGTATTTAAAGAGGGAGATGCACAAAAAAAATGTATGCACGCATGACTGTAAGTCGCTTTGGATAAAAGCGTCTGCTAAATGGCATATTATTATTTATTATTAGATGGTTGCAGGTGCGCTCACAGGAGCCTGCAGTTAAATGGACAGTTCCCCAAAAAGTGCAGTTAGAGACAAAAAAACTAAAAAGTGTGAGAGAATGAGAGCCTTTTCTACACCCATTGATTCTTGAAGAATATAGCTTATAAATGCCTCATTTGCATAGTTCAACTATCGTACCCCATCAGAACCCAAAATATAATCTTATTTTACTCCAATGTTTGTAAACTAAGTAAACAAAAACTGTATAGCCTAAAACATGATTAAAACTACAATGTTGATATCATGAATGGTCAGTCCTTGCATGATGTTGCATCCATAGCTCTGTCTTTGAATTTGAGAGTGGTTACATTTCTCCAGCCCCATCCCCCCACTTTTTTTACCGGAACGGTGGGAAGAAAGCTTTTAGTTATTGTTTCAACTGGTGATTGCCGATTTAAAAACATGTGCAATCTGTGGTCAACAGCGCTCTAATCTGGGATTTTAAATCATCAATCTGAATAAAATGATCTAGTTTAAAGTCCTTTTGCCAATTGTTCCAAGATGATGGGGCAGCATTGGGAACATTATATAAAATACAGTTCTGATCTCAGAAGGTAATTTCCATGACTCTGTAGGGTGAATACAGTGCCTTCAGAAAGTATTCATACCCCTTGACTTATTCCACAATTTGTTGATACAGCCTGAATTCTTAATGCATTATTTATTTATTTTACCCATCTACACACAATACCCCATAATGACAAAGTAAAAACATGTTTTTAGAAATAATATAAAGACATCTAATTTACATAAGTATTCACACCCTTGTGTCAATACATGTTGTTATCACCTTCGGCAGTGATTACAGCTATGAGTCTTTCTGGGTAAATCTTTAAGAACTTTGCACACCTGGATTATACAATATTTGCACATTATTAAAAACATTCTTCAAGCTATGTCAACTTGGTTGTTGATCATTGCTAGACAGCCATTTTCAAGTCTTGCCATACATTTTCAAGTCGATTTAAGTCAAAACTGTAACTTGGCCACTCCAGAACATTAGATGTCGTCTTGGTAAGCAACTCCAGTGTATATTTGACCTTGTATTTTAGGTTATTGTCTTGCTGAAAGGTGAATTTGTCTCCAAGTGTCTGTTGGAAAGCAGACTGAACCAGGTTTCCCTCTTGGATTTTGCCTGTGCTTAGCTCTATTCCGTTTCTTTTTATCCTAAAAAACTCCCTCCTTGCCGACAAAAACCATACCCATAACATGATGCAGCCACCACCATGCTTGAAGAAATGAAAAGTGGTACTCAGTGATGTGTTGGATTTGCCCCCAAAATAACGCTTTGTATTCAAGACAAAGTTCATTTCTTTGCCACATATTTTGCAGTTTTACTGTAGTGCCTTATTGCAAACAAGATGCATGTTTTGGAATATTTGTATTCTGTACAGGCTTCCTTCTTTTCACTCTGTCACGTAGGTTAGTATTGTGGAGTAACTACAATGTTGTTGATCCATCCTCAGTTTTCTCCTATCACAGAAAAACTCTGTAGTATCTTTGTAGTGACTGGGTGTATTGATACCTATTCCTTGATGAGATCCACAACTAGGGACTTTTCTAACACCTTCAAATGCCTGCTTTAATGAATTGACAGCTCAAAACTATTTGTTTTAATATCATATAGAGCTGGTCTTCTTTTATAAACAATCTTTATTAAGAGCTGTCATTTTATTGTGATGAACTCCGGTTTTATCCGAAATGTTTCTGTTTTGTCCTCTTATGTGAGTGATCCTTCTTTGCGAGGCATTGGAAAACCACCCTGATCTTAGTGGTTGAATCTGTGTTTGAAATGTATCGCTCAACTGAGGGACCTTACAGATAATTGTATGCGTGGGGTACAGAGATGAGGTAGTCATTCAAAAATCATGTTAAACACTATTGATGCATACAGAGTGAGTCCATGCTAATTATTATGTGACTTGTTAAGCAAGGTTTTACTCCTGAACTTCTTTAGGCTTGCCATAACAAAGGGGTTGAATACTTATTGACTCAAGACATTTCAGCTTTTCATTTTTGTATTAATTTGTAAAAATTTCAGAAAATATCATTCCACTTTTACATTATGGGGTATTGTGTGTAGGCCAGTGACACAAAATCTCAAATGTACATTCAGGCTGTAACACAACAAAATGTAGAAAATGTCAAGGGGTGAATACTTTCTGAAGGCAGTGCATGTTGGCAGCTGTCATAAAATGGCCTTAAAGACAAACATGTACCAATGAGTCTGTCTCGTTACAGTTAAGGATGGGCATGCTGCTAACTGATATACAGTACAGTGATGTGTAGAGATATTGTGTTGGTTACAAATCTTAGAGCAGCATGGTAAAGAGTACTAATAAGAGTTATGAACATTTAGGTGGATCAAAACCACTTTCAATGGCATTGCCACCCCCAAGAGTCAATGTGTAATCCAAACTTTGAATAAATAAACCCATATACCTGTAGCTACACAACACTCACAACAAATGCAGATGATCGCCAAAAATGTGCCGACCAATGGTATTGATAAATTGAATTGTCTCCAAGAATCCACCAATCCAATGTTATTTTTGCTGGGGGGTCTATCCACTGATGGCATGATAAGAAAACTACTGGGAGGGATATTGTCATAAAACAATCTGATCTCCCTCTCAGCATCCCCATCCCATTGCTTCTGAACTCATCAGTATTGGAGCATGGGGAGGAGGGGTTCATCGACTTTTGGGCCAACCTCCGCATTACCTCACCACCATCCTTGAACACTAATAATTGGTAATGCTTTTGTCGTGCATATCCGTTGTCTGTCTCTACTTTTAAAAAAAGATAAAGAGATGTGCACAACGTCAATTTATTTTCTTTGTGGACCCAAATACATTTCAATTCTTATTGGGACCCCTGTAAGATGGGGACCCCTTTAATTCTAACCCTGAATAGACCCATCTAGGACATTCCGTACCTTCATTTAGCCGACCAGTATGCCATTGCCATCTATTGCAGTGGTTCCCAACCAGGGGTACTAGGACCCCTGGGGGTACTTGGCCTATCCACAGGGGGTACTTGAGACCCCCTCCGCTGTGCCGTGCTCTCTGGATCAGAGCTCTGTCCCTTTGGCGGTTGTGGCCTGCACGCAGCCGGCGTCTCAGCAGCCCTCTTATCAGGTGAGTTCTGTGGCTCTGGCCTCGCAATCTGCTTCGAGACACGTCAGAGGCCGGATCATTCCGGCGATTGTGATAGGGAGTTCGATGGTGAGGCATATATCTGTACCTGGGGCAAAGACTTTATGTTTTCCTGGGGCAAAAGTTCAGGATATCACCAGGGTGCTTCCCGAGGCTGTGAGTCAGTCACCGGGGGCGGATCCTGTCATGGTTCATGTGGGGTCAAATGACATTCTGAAGGGCAGATCAGAACAGCTAAAGATGGATTTGAAAGAACTGATTGGGTCTCTACTTGACACCAACAAACACCCCATAATATCTGGCCCTCTGCCCTCCCTAAATCGTGGCATTGAACGGTTCATTAGACTTTTAGCCCTCCATAACTGGCTACGAGACTATTGCAAGTCTGTGGGTGTAACATTTATTGACAATTTTGATACCTTCTGGAAACAAAGCTCATATTATAAGGAGGATGGGATCCACCCAAATCATTTGGGTTCCTGGATCTTTTCACAGCATTATAATTCACAGCATTATAAGGCTGCGTTGAGACAATGACTTATCAAAGACCCAAGTCCAGCTCATTTAATCCCTACCATTGTGTCGCTGAGTCATCATAATGATTCAGCAAATGTACATTATCCTAGGGGCGTTGGAAGACACAATGTAAATAACCTAATTTATGTCCCTCTTACTGCCCGTAATGCCTCTGTTGATCCAACAGCTATTGTATGCAGTAATCATATGCCTATGAACCAGAGTAATACTGTTAGCACTGAGGTGGTGTGCCCTAGTTGGAAGACCACTGTGTGCAGCTCACCCTGCACTAATAAAAATAACCAGAGTATGTCTACCTCTGCTAAGCTTCCCAGTAAAGCAAGAACAATAATCAAGCATCCCAGAAAAGTGTTAAAAATAGCCCATGTTAACGTATGTAGCTTAAGAAACAAGGTTAATGATATTCATATTCTGACAATCTCTGAAACTCACTTAGATAATACCTTTGATGATACAGTGGTAGCAATACAAGGTTATGACATTTACAGAAAAGACAGAAATGCCAATGGGGGCGGTGTTGCGGTCTGTATTCAGAACCACATTCCTGTAAAGGTTAGAGAGGATCTCATGTTAAATACTGTTGAAGTAATATTGCTACAGGTTCACCTGCCTCACCTAAAGCCCATTCTGGTGGGAAGCTGCTATAGACCACCAAGTGCTAACAGTCATCTGGATAGCATGTGTGTGAAATGCTAGATAATATATGTGATATCAATAGAGAGGTATACTTTCTGGGTGATTTAAATATTGACTGGCCTTCATCAGGCTGCCCACTCAAAATAAAGCTTCAAACTATAACTTGTGCCTGCAAGCTGGTTCAGGTTCTCAATCAACCTACCAGGGTAGTTACAAACAGTACAGGAATGAAATCATCAACATGTATTGATCATATCTTTACTAATGCTGCAGAAATTTGTTTGAAAGCAGTATCCAAATCCATTGGCTGTAGTGATCACAATATAGTAGCCATATCTAGGAAAACCAAAGTTCCAAAGACTGGGCCTAATATTGTGTATAAGAGGTCATAGAAGAAGTTCTGAAGTGATTCCTATGTTGTTGATGTGAATAATATTTGTTGGTCTGTGGTGAGTAACGACGAGCAACCAGATGCTGCACTTGACGCATTTATGAAATTGCTTATCCCAGTTACTAATAAGCATGCACCCATTAAGAAAATAACTGTAAAAACTGTTAAATCCCCATGGATTGATGAGGAATTGAAAATTTTTATGGTTGAGAGGGATGAGGCAAAAGAGATGGCAAATAGGTCTGGCTGTACAATCGATTGGCAAACGTACTGCAAATTGAGAAATCATGTGACTAAACTAAATAAAAAGAAGAAGAAACTACACTATGAAACAAAGATAAATGACATAAAGAATGAAAGTAAAAAGCTTTGGAGCACCCTAAATGAAATTTTGGGCAAAAGGCAAACTCCGCTCCATCATTCATTGAATCAGATGGCTCATTCTTCACAAAACCCACTGATACAGTGGGGGAAAAAAGTATTTAGTCAGCCACCAATTGTGCAAGTTCTCTCACTTAAAAAGATGAGAGAGGCCTGTAATTTTCATCATAGGTACACGTCAACTATGACAGACAAATTGAGAAAAAAAAATCCAGAAAATCACATTGTAGGATTTTTAATGAATTTATTTGCAAATTATGGTGGAAAATAAGTATTTGGTCACCTACAAACAAGCAAGATTTCTGGCTCTCACAGACCTGTAACTTCTTCTTTAAGAGGCTCCTCTGTCCTCCACTCGTTACCTGTATTAATGGCACCTGTTTGAACTTGTTATCAGTATAAAAGACACCTGTCCACAACCTCAAACAGTCACACTCCAAACTCCACTATGGCCAAGACCAAAGAGCTGTCATAGGACACCAGAAACAAAATTGTAGACCTGCACCAGGCTGGGAAGACTGAATCTGCAATAGGTAAGCAGCTTGGTTTGAAGAAATCAACTGTGGGAGCAATTATTAGGAAATGGAAGACATACAAGACCACTGATAATCTCCCTCGATCTGGGGCTCCACGCAAGATCTCACCCTGTGGGGTCAAAATGATCACAAGAACGGTGAGCAAAAATCCCAGAACCACACGTGGGGACCTAGTATCAAAGCCTACCATCAGTAACACACTACGCCGCCAGGGACTCAAATCAAGTGGAAAATATAAAGATCCAGTCCATAAAAAAAATTGGAGGCCCCTTACACTTCAGTGTTTTGATGCAAAAATTCTAGCAAAATGTATAGCGCATAGAATTAAAAAGGTATTGTCGGACATTATTCATTCTAATCAGAAAGGTTTTGTTTACATGGAAGATTCATTGGAGATAATATAAGGCAAGTACTGGAAACAATAGAACACTATTAAAAATTCTGGGAAACCCCTTACACTTCAGTGTTTTGATGCAAAAATTCTAGCAAAATGTATAGCGCATAGAATTAAAAAGGTATTGTCGGACATTATTCATTCTAATCAGAAAGGTTTTGTTTACATGGAAGATTCATTGGAGATAATATATTCTATTCATAGCAGACTTCGAAAAGGCATTTGATAAAGTACGACTGGGGTTTATACAGTTTATACAGTGGGGAGAACAAGTATTTGATACACTGCCGATTTTGCAGGTTTTCCTACTTACAAAGCATGTAGAGGTCTGTAATTTTTATCATAGGTACACTTCAACTGTCAGAGACGGAATCTAAAACAAAAATCCAGAAAATCACATTGTATGATTTTTAAGTAATTAATTTGCATTTTATTGCATGACATAAGTATTTGATACATCAGAAAAGCAGAACTTAATATTTGGTACAGAAACCTTTGTTTGCAATTACAGAGATCATACGTTTCCTGTAGGTCTTGACCAGGTTTGCACACACTGCAGCAGGGATTTTGGCCCACTCCTCCATACAGACCTTCAACAGATCCTTCAGGTTTCGGGGCTGTCGCTGGGCAATACGGACTTTCAGCTCCCTCCAAATATTTTCTATTGGGTTCAGGTCTGGAGACTGGCTAGGCCACTCCAGGACCTTGAGATGCTTCTTAAGGAGCCACTCCTTAGTTGCCCTGGCTGTGTGTTTCGGGTCGTTGTTATGCTTGAAGACCCAGCCACGACCCATCTTCAATGCTCTTACTGAGGGAAGGAGGTTGTTGGCCAAGATCTTGCGATACATGGCCCCATCTATCCTCCCCTCAATACGGTGCAGTCGTCCTGTCCCCTTTGAAGAAAAGCATCCCCAAAGAATGATGTTTCCACATCCATTCTTCACGGTTGGGATGGTGTTCTTGGGGTTGTACTCATCCTTCTTCTTCCTCCAAACACGACGAGTGGAGTTTAGACCAAAAAGCTCTATTTTTGTCTCATCAGACCACATGACCTTCTCCCATTCCTCCTCTGGATCATCCAGATGGTCATTGGCAAACTTCAGACGGGCCTGGACATGCGCTGGCTTGAGCAGGGGGACCTTGCGTGCGCTGCAGGATTTTAATCCATGACGGCGTAGTGTGTTACTAATGGTTTTCTTTGAGACTGTGGTCCCAGCTCTCTTCAGGTCATTGACCAGGTCCTGCCGTGTAGTTCTGGGCTGATCCCTCACCTTCCTCATGATCATTGATGCCCCACGAGGTGAGATCTTGCATGGAGCCCCAGACCGAGGGTGATTGACCGTCATCTTGAACTTCTTCCATTTTCTAATAATTGCGCCAACAGTTGTTGCCTTCTCACCAAGCTGCTTGCCTATTGTCCTGTAGCCCATCCCAGCCTTGTGCAGGTCTACAATTGTATCCCTTATGTCCTTACACAGCTCTCTGGTCTTGGCCATTGTGGAGAGGTTGGAGTCTGTTTGATTGAGTGTGTGGACAGGTGTCTTTTATACAGGTAACGAGTTCAAACAGGTGCAGTTAATACAGGTAAGGAGTGGAGAACAGGAGGGCTTCTTAAAGAAAAACTAACAGGTCTGTGAGAGCCGGAATTCTTACTGGTTGGTAGGTGATCAAATACTTATGTCATGCAATAAAATGCAAATTAATTACTTAAAAATCATACAATGTGATTTTCTGGATTTTTGTTTTAGATTCCGTCTCTCACAGTTGAAGTGTACCTATGATAAAAATTACAGACCTCTACATGCTTTGTAAGTAGGAAAACCTGCAAAATCGGCAGTGTATCAAATACTTGTTCTCCCCACTGTACATACATACATACATACATACATACATACATACATACATACATACATATACATATCCTTTTTTTAAATATACAGTGAGGGAAAAAAAGTATACTTAACATTTTATTGGTTGCAAGAATTTTGTGTAATTTAAATAGAAAAACTCTAAGTTTTGAATCAGGCATTGTTTTGTGTATCAGTTCATAAACCATGTGCCATAGAATCGGCACATAAAAAATATCTTCGCAACCATTTTGCAGCCTGTATGGCCCAGCTGTCTATTTTTTGGCCCTTAAATGGAACTGGTATACTTTTTTTATTCATCCCAATTATTGTTTAGTTTTTTCAATTTTGGTCTTTAATGTAGGGCTTTCAGACAAGTTCCTTCCACTTGCCTCCCCCATTTTTGCGGTAATGCTGCAATCAGTTGGTTGTAATTTTGGATAGAACAGACATTTCCATTGATTTTTGTTAGCTCCATGTGTGACATAACTCCACCAGCCCTATTTATGATATAATTAACAAAAATGAAGCTTTTTTTTATTTTTATTTTTTTAAGTTGTTTTAATCAATTAGTATATTTGAGTTTAACCATAATATTTGTTGTAATATTTGTTCTGTCTTTTCTGGTGGATGAAACTGAAATTGCAACCAGCTTTCTATGGTTTGATTTAAAAATAACAATATTTTTTAGATTATTTCATTTTCAAATAACCGAAAGTGCGAGGTTGTAATCAGGCCATCTTTTAACACGGGGTGAGCCATTCTTCCTAATCTGCTGGAGAACCCGTTGGGATTTAAGTATACATTTTGTATGACTGAAGCCTTTAGTGAGAGGTTAATTGCTTTAATATTTAATCATTTTAGCCCTACGATTTCATATTCATTATATAAATAGGCCTGTTTAATTTTGTCTGGCTTGCCATTCCAACTAAAGTGGAATATGTTTTGCTCATATATTTTTTTTTAAACAAGTCGTTCAGTGTAGGCAGGGCCATAAGTAAATAGGTCAACTGGGATATGACTAAATAATTAATAGACAGGTATTTACCTTTCCATGGTAGCAAGACCTTATCTATTTTTGCTAACTTTATATTAACATTTATTGTAGTGAAATCATTTCTTTCTTTTGAGATATGAATACTGAATATGTCTACTTCACCGTCAGACCATTTTATTGGTAAACTACACGGTAATGTAAGGGCCTCCAGTTTTTGGGGTGGATTGGATCTTTATATTTTTCACCTGGGTCCTGTTTCAATAATAGTGAAATCAGACCTTCTTGCTGAGTATCTGATAATCTACCATTTTCATAGGAGTGGTTAAAACGTGCTAATAACTGACCTCTGAGTACATCGAAAAAGGTTATTTATACCTCAACTGGTATGCCATCCAGTCCTGGAGTTTTTGCAGACTTAAGGGCTTTAATTGCATCAAGAAGTTCCTCCTCTGTAATTTGGCCTTCACATAAGTCTTTCTGTACAGCTGTTAATTTTACACTATTATTAGAAAGAAAACATACAATTAACTTCAGTTAGTGGAGATGGAGGAGACTGAAATGAAAACATATGCTTAAAGTATTTTGCTTCCTCTTTCAAAATATAAACGCAACATGCAAAAAGATTTTACTTGGTTACAGTTCATATAAGGAAATCAGTCAATTGAAATAAATTCATTAGGCCCTAATCTATGGATTTCACATGACTGGGCAGGGGTGCTGCCATAGGTGGGCCTGGGAGGGCATAGGCCCACCCACTGTATACAAGCACACTATACACAAGCACATTTGACATTTGTTTGAGATTTCAAGTGTTGGTAGCTTTAACGGTTTAAGAGCAGTGGCGAATCCAAATACTTCCCATTCAAGCCTATGGAACTGTTGTGCACATTTAAAACGGTTATAGTTCAAAAAGTATAAATGGTATAAAAAAGCTGTATATAAGCACACTATTCCAGACAGGTCTGCATGTTTCAGAGTTTCAATGGCGTTTCTAACTTAAATGGTTGAAGACTAGTAGCAACTGGAATTTTTCCCATTCAAGTCTATGGCCCCTGAAATGCATTTGGATTTATGCAAATATGGTTGTAGTGTGAAAAGTATATGTAGTATCAAAACGGGTTTTTTCAACCAACAGTACCATAGCCAGTCTGCACGTTTTAAAGTATGAACAGTTTCTAAAGTTGTGCTTTGCTTTCAGCAAACACACCTAATGATCTCCAATGCATTTCAATGGCAATAAAAGTGCCAAATCTGATACTGGAGAGCCAAGTCTGGGACTAAAAGGCTCCTGAACAGCTTCTACCCTCAAGCCATAAGACTGCTGAACAGTTAATCAAATAGCTACCCGTAGATTTTGCATTGATCCCCTTTTTTTTGCACTGACATTCTTGCACTGGCTCTATGCACACTCACTGGACACTACCCACACACTCACACATACTACACTGACACTCCCAATACACACACGCAAAATACACATACATTTACATTTACGTCATTTAGCAGACGCTCTTATCCAGAGCGACTTACAAATAGGTGCATTCACCTTATAGCCAGTGGGATCACCACTTTACAATGTTGTTGTTTTTTTTTTTGGGGGGGGGTTGGGGTTGCGGTTGGGGTAAGGGGGGGGGTAGAAGGATTACTTTATCCTATCCCAGGTATTCCTTAAAGAGGTGGGGTTTCAAATGTCTCCGGAAGGTGGTGAGTGACTCCGCTGTCCTGGCGTCGTGAGGGAGCTTGTTCCACCATTGGGGTGCCAGAGCAGCGAACAGTTTTGACTGGGCTGAGCGGGAACTATGCTTCCGCAGAGGTAGGGGAGCCAGCAGGCCAGAGGTGGATGAACACAATGCCCTCGTTTGGGTGTAGGGACTGATCAGAGCCTGAAGGTACGGAGGTGCCGTTCCCCTCACAGCTCCGTAGGCAAGCACCATGGTCTTGTAGCAGATGCGAGCTTCAACTGGAAGCCAGTGGAGTGTGCGGAGGAGCGGGGTGACGTGAGAGAACTTGGGAAGGTTGAACACCAGACGGGCTGCGGCATTCTGGATGAGTTGTAGGGGTTTAATGGCACAGGCAGGGAGCCCAGCCAACAGCGAGTTGCAGTAATCCAGACGGAAGATGACAAGTGCCTGGATTAGGACCTGTGCCGCTTCCTGTGTAAGGCAGGGTCGTACTCTCCGAATGTTGTAGAGCATGAACCTACAGGATCGGGTCACCGCCTTGATGTTAGCGGAGAACGACAGGGTGTTGTCCAGGGTCACGCCAAGGCTCTTTGCACTCTGGGAGGAGGACACAACGGAGTTGTCAACCGTGATGGCGAGATCATGGAACAGGCAGTCCTTCCCCGGGAGGAAGAGCAGCTCCGTCTTGCCAAGTTTCAGCTTGAGGTGGTGATCCGTCATCCATACTGATATGTCTGCCAGACATGCAGAGATGCGATTCGCCACCTGGTTATCAGAAGGGGGAAAGGAGAAGATTAGTTGTGTGTCGTCAGCGTAGCAATGATAGGAGAGGCCATGTGAGGATATGACAGAGCCAAGTGACTTGGTGTATAGGGAGAATAGGAGAGGGCCTAGAACTGAGCCCTGGGGGACACCAGTGGTGAGAGCACGTGGTGCGGAGACAGCTTCTCGCCACGCCACTTGGTAGGAGCGACCGGTCAGGTAGGACGCAATCCAAGAGTGAGCCACGCCGGAGATGCCCAGCTCGGAGAGGGTGGAGAGGAGGATCTGATGGTTCACAGTATCAAAGGCAGTAGACAGGTCTAGAAGGACAAGAGCAGAGGAGAGAGAGTTAGCTTTAGCAGTGCGGAGAGCCTCCGTGACACAGAGAAGAGCAGCCTCAGTTGAATGACCAGTCTTGAAACCTGACTGGTTTGGATCAAGAAGGTCATTCTGAGAGAGATAGCAAGAGAGTTGGCTAAAGACGGCACGCTCAATAGTTTTGGAGAGAAAAGAAAGAAGGGATACTGGTCTGTAGTTGTTGACATCAGAGTGTTGGTTTTTTGAGAAGGGGTGCAACTCTCGCTCTCTTGAAGACGGAAGGGACATAGCCAGCGGTCAAGGATGAGTTGATCAGTGAGGTGAGGTAAGGGAGAAGGTCACCGGAGATGGTCTGGAGAAGAGAGGAGGGGATAGGGTCAAGCGGGCAGGTTGTTGGGCGGCCTGCCGTCACAAGTCGCAAGATTTTATCTGGAGAGAGAGGGGAGAAAGAAGTCAAAGCATAGGGTAGGGCAGTGTGAGCAGGACCAGCAGTGTCATTTGACTTAACAAACGAGGATCGGATGTCGTCAACCTTCTTTTCAAAATGGTTGACAAAGTCATCCACAGAGAGGGAGGGGGGAGGATTCAGCAGGGAGGAGAATGTGGCAAAGAGCTTCCTAGGGTTAGAGGCAGATGCTTGGAATTAGAGTGGTAGAAAGTGGCCTTAGCAGCAGAAACAGATGAAGAAAATGTAGAGAGGAGGGAATGAAAAGATGCCAGGTCCGCAGGGAGTCTAGTTTTCTTCCATTTCCGCTCAGCTGCCCGGAGCTCTGTTCTGTGAGCTCGCAATGAGTCATCAAGCCACGGAGCTGGAGGGGAGGACCGAGCCAGCCGGGAGGATAGGGGACATAGAGAGTCAAAGGATGCAGAAAGGGAGGAGAGGAGGGTTGAGGAGGCAGAATCAGGAGATTGGAGGGAGAAGGATTGAGCAGAGGGAAGAGATGATAGGATGGAAGAGGAGAGAGTAGCGGGAGAGAGAGAGCGAAGTTTGCGGCGGCGCATTACCATCTGTGTAGGGGCAGAGTGAGTAGTGTTGGAGGAGAGCGAGAGAGGAAAAGGATACAAAGTAGTGGTCGGAGACATGGAGGGGAGTTGCAGTGAGATTAGTAGAAGAACAGCATCTAGTAAAGATGAGGTCAAGCGTATTGCCTGCCTTGTGAGTAGGGGGGATGGTGAGAGGGTGAGGTCAAAAGAGGAGAGGAGTGGAAAGAAGGAGGCAGAGAGAAATGAGTCAAATGTAGACGTAGGGAGGTTGAAATCCCCCAGAACTGTGAGGGGTGAGCCATCCTCAGGAAAGGAACTTATCAAGGCGTCAAGCTCATTGATGAACTCTCCAAGGGAACCTGGAGGGCAATAGATGACAAGGATATTAAGCTTAAATGGGCTAGTGACTGTGACAGCATGGAATTCAAATGAGGAGATAGACAGATGGGTCAGGGGAAAAATTGAGAATGTCCACTTGGGAGAGATGAGGATTCCTGTGCCACCACCCCGCTGACCAGATGCTCTCGGGGTATGCGAGAACACATGGTCAGACGAGGAGAGAGCAGTAGGAGTAGCAGTGTTTTCAGTGGTAATCCATGTTTCCGTCAGCGCCAAGAAGTCAAGGGACTGGAGGGTAGCATAGGCTGAGATGAACTCTGCCTTGTTGGCAGCAGAACGGCAGTTCCAGAGGCTGCCTGATACCTGGAACTCCACGTGGGTGGAGCGTGCAGGGACCACCAGGTTAGAGAGGCAGCAGCCACGCGGTGTGAGGCATTTGTGTAGCCTGTGCGGAGAGGAGAGAACAGGGATAGGCAGAGGCATAGTTGACAGGCTGCAGCAGATGGCTACAATAATGCAGAGGAGATCGGAATGAAATGAACTAAACATCTGGGAAAGGAGAGAGCGGGGCCTCCCTCACCACAACTCCCAAATATAACTCTCCCAACTTCCACCTCAGAAACTATAATTGTTGTAAAACTACAGTGGTTCAATGTTTTCTAGGAATAGACTAACTTAGTTTATTCAGCTAGCTAACTAGGTGCAGTATTATTCCGTGAAAAATCGTCCAGGCACTTAGTCATAAGACGCCACAGCCAGCTAGCATGCCGGACTCCAACAACACGGTTTAGCGCCAATACTCGGCCACAACAAACCACCAGTGTATCAACACGCAAGCAGATCGTTCGTGTCCGTGTCTAACGTTGTGGGTTAGTCCCGACAGCTTGAGCGAGTACGTCGTCAACTTATTCAGCCAGTTAGTTAGCTAGAATAGTTAGCAAACTAGCTAGCCATTGCTTTCAGACAAAGAAGAACCCCTCCTTTCACGGCACGAACACACAGAGAGAGCCAAACTAACGTTAACTAGTCACCCATGTCCCGAATTCCTTGAACGACTCGGGCTATCAATATGTAAAAAACAAAACACAAATGTAGGTTATGACTTACCCCTAGCAGCTACTGTTAGCTAGCCAAGTGCAAAGCTAGCCACTGAATTGACTCAGCCAGTTCGCGTCTGTTCGCTCGGTCGTTCCAGCTATTGTTTACTAGTAGCTATCCAGGTAGCAACAAGCTAGCTAAATTTTAAACACAGTAGCCACTTGCTACCTAACGTTAACGGTTCAGACAATGAGGTTAGAAAACAGCTGAATGGTAGGCAATTATTGTATGTAATTATTGTAGGCAGCCAGCTGGCGTAATTACAGGCACTCTCAGGCGTGAAACAACTATACCGTTGCTAATAGCTACTCGCCAGCTAGTCCAGGTGGTGGGTTAGCTAGCTAGCTTCGTGCTACACCGGGCATAGCCGAATACAATACTAACCTACAATAATTACATACAACAACCCACGATAACTACCTACAATACCTAACTACAATCTAAATACATAGTTTAAGCCTTACTCGACAAAGCCCAAGCTATGTATAAAGCCAAGCTTACCCGACGCCAAGCTTACCCGACGACCTCCGACGACCTCACATAGACATGCATATTGACGCCACACACACACACTCACATATGCTGCTGCTACTCTGTTTATTATCTATCCTGATTGCCTAGTCACTTTTACCCCTACCTACATGTAAATATTACCTCAACTACCTCTTACCCCTGCACATTGACTAGGTACCGGTACTCCTTCTATATAGCCTCGTTATTGTTATTTTACAGTGTTACTATTTCCTTTTTTTTCTTGTTTGCTAATTTTTATTACTTTTTAACTGCATTGCTGGGAAAGGGCTCGTAAGTAAGCATTTCACGGTAAAGTCTACACCTGTTGTATTCTGCGCATGTAACAAATACATTTGATGTGATTTGATTTGTGGTCCTCTGTAGCTCAATTGGTAGAGCATGGCGCTTGTAACGCCAGGGTAGTGGGTTCGATCCCCGGGACCACCCATACGTAAAAATGTATGCACACATGACTGTAAGTCGCTTTGGATAAAAGCGTCTGCTAAATGGCATATTATATTATTATAAAAGGGCCATAGACTTTAATGGTAAAACAAACAAAAAATGATAAACCTCTCCTCTTTCACCATTTAAGCTATCAACTCCAAACCAACGTTCAAATGTTGTCACGGTTCTCTACGACAGAACCCAGAAGCAGACCAGGACAAGGTGAGTTGAACGAAGGTGAGTATTTATTACAGATTCAAAAAATGCAGAATAATCCAGGAGACGGAGCGGGCGGCGGAGATGAGTTGGTGGAGGTGAAGTGGCAGATCCAATGATGGCACGGCAGCCGCCGACAACCAGGCAGGGGTTGGGTGAAGGTCCCGGGAGAATGACTGTAGACAGAAAAAATATGGAGGTAAGTACACGGCGGGCCAACAAGGTGCAAAAACAACAAAACTAACGCTAGTAACTCAGAGGCTGATACGCTGACAAAACATACTGTTCATGGCTAACGATCCGGCAGGGAATGGATGTCAGGTCAGAGCTTATGAAGGGGTGATGATCAGGACCAGGTGTGCCGAAGCTGATGAGAAGCAGGTGCGGGTAATCGAGAGATCACCCGCCTAGCAACGTCGCCCGGCAACCGGACAGGGTGCGTTCAGGAACCTTCAGGAAACAGGAGATTCAGAGCAGAAAAACGGCAACACAGGCAGGAACAGACTCAGGACGTAGGGTTCATGACAGTACCCCCCCTCCGATGAACGCCACCGGGCGGACTACCCGGAGCGCCAGGTTTGAGGCGGTAGAAGTCACGAAGGAGGTCAGCATCAAGGATCTGACGCCGAGGAATCCAACTCCTCTCCTCAGGACCATACCCCTCCCAGTCCACGAGATACTGGAAACCCCGGCCCCGCCGTCTGGAATCCATGATGCGGCGCACCGTGTAGACAGGACCTCCTCCGATCATCCGAGGCGGAGGGGGCAACAGAGGGCTGAGGAGAACAGGCTTGAGGCAGGAGACATGGAAGGTGGGATGGACTCTGAGTGTACTAGGCAACTTGAGTCGAACCACAACAGGATGAATTACTCTCTCCACCACAAACGGACCAATGAACCTCGGCGACAGTTTCCTTGACTCAGTCCGCAGAGGAAGGTTCCGTGTAGCCAACCAGACCCTATCTCCGATGGCATAAGCGGGGGCTGGAATACGGCGACGATTCGCCTGGAGCTGATACCGGTCAGAAACTCTAAGGAGGGCCTTTCTGGCCCGATGCCAGGTCCGGTGGCAACGACGAATGTGGGCCTGGACAGAGGGAACCGAGAGATCCTTCTCCTGAGAAGGAAACAAGGGGGGTTGGTAGCCGTATAGGCACTGGAAGGGAGACATCCCAGTGGCAGAAGTAGGGAGAGTATTGTGGGCATACTCAACCCAAGGCAACTGAGAGACCCAAGAGGTGGGGTTGGAGGAAACAAGGCAGCGCAGCGTGGATTCCATCTTCTGGTTCGCTCTCTCCGCCTGACCATTAGATTGGGGGTGAAATCCAGATGTGAGACTGACTGTAGCTCCAATGGCCAAACAGAAGGATTTCCAGACAGCAGAGGTGAACTGAGGGCCACGGTCGGAAACTGTGTCACTGGGCAATCCGTGGACCCTGAAAACCTCCCTAACCAGGATCTTGGACGTCTCAGAGGCAGAGGGAAGCTTGGAGATGGGCACAAAGTGGGCGAACTTGCTGAATCTGTCCACAATAGTCAGAATGACCGTGTTCCCCTCAGAAGAGGGCAACCCAGTGACAAAGTCCAGGGCCAGATGTGACCATGGTCGCCGGGGAATCGTTAGGGGGTGAAGAAGTCCAGAGCTGGGCCGATTGGCACTCTTGTTCTGCGCACAAACTGGACAGGCAGCAACAAACCTCCGAGTATCTTCTCCCATGGCAGGCCACCAAAATCGTCTGCGTAGAAGCGCCATTGTCCGAGCCACGCCAGGGTGACAAGCCATCTTGCTGGCGTGGGACCATTGGGGGACAGCCGAACGGACCGACTCAGGCACAAACAACCGACCGGGTGGACCGTTACCGGGGCCGGGCTGCGTCCGAAGGGCCGCCATAACCTCCTCCTCAATCCTCCACATAACGGCTCCCACGACAAGGTTCCGGGGAAGAATCGTCTCAGTCTTGGCCCCACTCTCCTCCGTCTTGGAGAACATCCGGGACAAGGCCCGCCTTGCCGTTCTTAGACCCCGGTCGGAACGTCAAGGAAAAATTAAAGCGTCCAAAAAACAACGACCACCTGGCCTGACGGGAGTTGAGACGTTTAGCCGATTGCACGTAAGCAAGATTCTTGTGGTCAGTCCAGACAACAAACGGTTGCTCCGCCCCCTCCAACCAGTGGCGCCACTCCTCCAAGGCAAGTTTCACCGCGAGAAGCTCCCGGTTACCCACATCGTAGTTCCTCTCCGCAGACGAAAGACGACGAGAGTAGTAGGCGCAGGGATGGAGTTTACCGTCAGTGGAGCGTCGCTGGGACAGGATGGCGCCAACCCCCACATCAGACGCATCCACTTCAACGACAAACTGACGGGCCGTGTCAGGTTGAGAGAGAATCGGAGCGTTGGTGAATCACCTCTTCAAATCCAGAAATGCTCGGTCCGCCTCAGGATTCCAACTGAAGGTTCTGGTACTAGAGGTCAGGGCAGTTAAAGGAGCGGCCACACGGCTGTAATCACGGATAAATCTACGATAGAAATTCGCAAACCCCAGAAACCTCTGGAGCTGCAATCTCGTACCGGGCTTGGCCCAATCCAGAACCGCCCTAACCTTCTCTTGGTCCATCCTAATCTCTCCCCTGGAGATGATGTACCCGAGGAAGGATGTAGTGTGGGCGTGAAATTCACACTTCTCGGCCTTCACAAACAGACGATTCTCCAACAATCGCTGCAGAACCTGCTTGACATGCTGGACGTGGCTGGAAAGCTCCTTAGAGAAGATAAGAATGTCATCCAGGTAAACGAACACAAAAAGACCGATCATATCTCTCAGGACGTCATTCACCATACTCTGGAACACTGCTGGAGCATTGGTCAGTCCAAACGGCATCACCTGATACTCGAAATGACCCATCGGTGTATTGAAACCAGTCAACCACTCGTCCCCCTCTCTGATCTGGACCAGATGATACGCATTGCGTAGGTCCAGCTTGGTGAACACAGTAGCACCCTGTAAGGAGTCGAAAGCAGAGCTCATCAAGGGCAGGGGATACTTGTTCTTGACCGTGATATCATTCAACCCCCGATAATCAATACAAGGTCGAAGAGTGCCATCCTTTTTACTCACAAAGAAGAATCCTGCCCCCAGGGGTGATGACGAGGGACGAATGAGACCAGCAGCTAGGGACTCCTTTATGTACAGTGGGGAAAAAAAGTATTTAGTCAGCCACCAATTGTGCAAGTTCTCCCACTTAAAAAGATGAGAGAGGCCTGTAATTTTCATCATAGGTACACGTCAACTATGACAGACAAAATGAGGAAAAAAATTCCAGAAAATCACATTGTAGGATTTTTTATGAATTTATTTGCAAATTATGGTGGAAAATAAGTATTTGGTCAATAACAAAAGTTTCTCAATACTTTGTTATATACCCTTTGTTGGCAATGACACAGGTCAAACGTTTTCTGTAAGTCTTCACAAGGTTTTCACACACTGTTGCTGGTATTTTGGCCCATTCCTCCATGCAGATCTCCTCTAGAGCAGTGATGTTTTGGGGCTGTCGCTGGGCAACACAGACTTTCAACTCCCTCCAAAGATTTTCTATGGGGTTGAGATCTGGAGACTGGCTAGGCCACTCCAGGACCTTGAAATGCTTCTTACGAAGCCACTCCTTCGTTGCCCGGGCGGTGTGTTTGGGATCATTGTCATGCTGAAAGACCCAGCCACGTTTCATCTTCAATGCCCTTGCTGATGGAAGGAGGTTTTCACTCAAAATCTCACGATACATGGCCCCATTCATTCTTTCCTTTACACGGATCAGTCGACCTGGTCCCTTTGCAGAAAAACAGCCCCAAAGCATGATGTTTCCACCCCCATGCTTCACAGTAGGTATGGTGTTATTTGGATGCAACTCAGCATTCTTTGTCCTCCAAACACGACGAGTTGAGTTTTTACCAAAAAGTTCTATTTTGGTTTCATCTGACCATATGACATTCTCCCAATCCTCTTCTGGATCATCCAAATGCACTCTAGCAAACTTCAGACGGGCCTGGACATGTACTGGCTTAAGCAGGGGTACACGTCTTGCACTGCAGGATTTGAGTCCCTGGCGGCGTAGTGTGTTACTGATGGTAGGCTTTGTTACTTTGGTCCCAGCTCTCTGCAGGTCATTCACTAGGTCCCCGTGTGGTTCTGGGATTTTGCTCACCGTTCTTGTGATCATTTTGACCCCACGGGGTGAGATCTTGCGTGGAGCCCCAGATCGATGGAGATTATCAGTGGTCTTGTATGTCTTCCATTTCCTAATAATTGCTCCCACAATTGATTTCTTCAAACCAAGCTGCTTACCTATTGCAGATTCAGTCTTCCCAGCCTGGTGCAGGTCTACCATTTTGTTTCTGGTGTCCTTTGACAGCTCTTTGGTCTTGGCCATAGTGGAGTTTGGAGTGTGACTGTTTGAGGTTGTGGACAGGTGTCTTTTATACTGATAACAAGTTCAAACAGGTGCCATTAATACAGGTAACGAGTGGAGGACAGAGGAGCCTCTTAAAGAAGAAGTTACAGGTCTTTGAGAGCCAGAAATCTTGCTTGTTTGTAGGTGACCAAATACTTATTTTCCACCATAATTTGCAAATAAATTCATAAAAAATCCTACAATGTGATTTTCTGGATTTTTTTTCCTCAATTCGTCTGTCATAGTTGACGTGTACCTATGATGAAAATTACAGGCCTCTCTCATCTTTTTAAGTGGGAGAACTTGCACAATTGGTGGCTGACTAAATACTTTTTTTCCCCACTGTAGGTCTCCAAAGCTTCACGTTCAGGTCGGGAGATGCTGTATAACCGTCCCTTGGGATAGGCAGCTCCAGGGAACAGGTTTATGGCACAATCATATGGTCGGTGGGGAGGGAGTGACAGAGCCCTCTGCTTACTGAACACTTCCCCCAAATCGTGATGTGTTTCGGGAACCAGGGACAAATCTGGGGGGTTAGCCTCAATGACCTGACTGGGAACAGAATGGGAACAGGCAGTCTTGAGGCAGTTAGCATGACAATCAATGCTCCAACTAGTTACCTTGCCAGTCACCCAATCGAACGTGGGATTGTGTTCCTTCAGCCAGGGGTATCCAAGGACCAGAGGAACATGGGGAGAAGGCAGAATGAAGAATGAGATAACCTCAGAATGATTCCCTGACAACAGCATCTTAACCGGTTCAGTCCTCATCGTGATACGTGCCAGACTACTGCCGTTCAGAGTGGTAGCTTCAATGGCTTCCGGTAATCGCTCCTTGGGAAGCCCCAGCTGTACCACCACGTCGGCATCAATAAAGATGCCATCGGCACCTGAATCGACGAAAGCGTTAATCGCTAAACTCTGATTCCTGTTCATGAGGGTAGCCGGGAAACGGGGGCTGACAGGGGTATTGAGAGGTTGAAACTGTCTCGCTAAAAGTCCTCCCAAACTTAGCGAGCCGAGCAGTTTGACGGCCGCTGGGAACAAGTGGAGATGTAATGTCCCGAACTCCCACAGTAGAGGCAGCGGTTGGTCTCACGTCTATGTTGGCGCTCCTCCTTGGTTAACCCGTGCTGCCCCACTTGCATGGGTTCAGAGTCTGGAGGCAGGACCTCTCCACTAATCCCGTGTGGTGGACAATGATCGACGCGTTCTGGTCCACCTCCTGACCCAACTGGGAAACGAGAAGCTGATTGATTGGACGGGCCCCATTGCTTCTCCCTCCTTCTCTCTCGAACTCTGTTATCCACCCGAATAGACAAAGCTACCAAACTGTCCAGGTCACTAGGCTCCGGATAGGAGATCAACTCATCCTTGAGTTGCTCCGACAACCCCTGATAAAAGGCCGCTTGCAATGACTCTTCATTCCACCCACTCTCCACAGCCAATGTCCTGAATTCGATCACGAGTCGGCAACTCTCGCGAGCTCCTTGGCGAAGAGAAAACAGGCGCTTAGCTGCGTCCTTACCTCGGACTGGATGGTCAAACAGCTTCCTCATCTCTGCCGTGAACTCCTGGTATGACGCCATGCAGGTGTCCTGTCGTTCCCATACGGCTGAAGCCCACTCCAGGGCTCTACCACGCAGCAATTCAATAACAAAGGCTATCCTAGCCTTGTCTGTGGCGTAAGAGTGGGGCTGTAGATCGAACACTAATCCACACTGCATAAGAAAGGAACGGCATCTTCCCAAATCCCCTTCATACTTATCAGACGTCGGAACCTTGGGCTCACGGAAGGGCACAGCTCCAGAAACGGCAGGCGAGAGAGGTGAAACCGGTGGTGGATTCTCCACCGGCAAACTGAGCTGAGCCTGGATCTTCGTCAGACTGGTAGAAAAGTTCCGAACCGACAACGCTATCTCCTGTAGCGCCGTGCTGTGTTGTCCCAACATCTTTTCCTGATGGGTAATGGCAAGGCGAACAGATACCAGGTCCGCTGGGTTCATTTCTGGCCGGATCGTTCTGTCACGGTTCTCTACGACAGAACCCAGAAGCAGACCAGGACAAGGTGAGTTGAACGAAGGTGAGTATTTATTACAGATTCAAAAAATGCAGAATAATCCAGATCCAGTGGCAGATCCAATGATGGCACGGCAGCCGCCGACAACCAGGCAGGGGTTGGGTGAAGATCCCGGGAGAATGACTGTAGACAGAAAAAAAACGGAGGTAAGTACACGGCAGGCCAACAAGGTGCAAAAACAACAAAACTAACGCTAGTAACTCAGAGGCTGATACGCTGACAAAACATACTGTTCATGGCTAACGATCCGGCAGGGAATGGATGTCAGGTCAGAGTTTATGAAGGGGTGATGATCAGGACCAGGTGTGCCGAAGCTGATGAGAAGCAGGTGTGGGTAATCGAGAGATCACCCGCCTAGCAACGTCGCCCGGCAACCGGACAGGGTGCGTTCAGGAACCTTCAGGAAACAGGAGATTCAGAGCAGAAAAACGGTTACACAGGCAGGAACAGACTCAGGACGCAGGGTTCATGACAAATGTGCAGACGGACCCAACTTAGATTGATTGCTTCAGATTTGTGATACTATTTATACTTTTTGAACTATAACCATTTAAAATTTGCACAAATTAACATGGGTTTGAATGCGAACCATAGGAATACAGGGGTAGCTGTTCAAAATGGTCCTGCTCCTTGGCCAAGACCAACTTTAAAACGTTCAGGCTATCCTAACTTAAAATTCTCTAAGACCTTTATAAACTATAAATAATGTTATAGATTAGAATAAAACCATTTTAACACCAACCATAAGAACACAATTGTAAACATTTTAAATGCAACTGCTCTTGAACCATTACAGCTACAAACATTAAAACAACTAACATTTCCAAAACTTTAAATTAGAACTACAGTATCTACTAACAAATATTTAAAATGGGAAACGATTGGAATTACATAAGTAGAGATGGAGTCCTCCATCGGGGTCTTGAGAGGCAGTAGGGCTGATTTGGTTAGATTCATTTTATAACTTGAGATTAAGCTGAATTTATCTATGATGTTCAGTGCGTTTGGGAGCGATTGAGATACATTGTCCAGATATATTAAAATATTGTCTGCATATAATGAGATGAAGTGATCAGTAAAATTTAGGAAATCTGTGTTATTTCCTTTGATTGACGAATTGCCTGGGTAAGGGGTTCCATGGATAAAAAAAATAACAAAGGAGAAATTGAATCGCCTTGTCTGCTGCTTCTAGTGATTCTGAATGGAGCGGAGCAGATATTGCCTGTTATAACTATGGCTGAGGGATTGGCATATAGCATTTCAATCATATTAATGAAATTGGAGCCAATTCCCATATGTTCCAAGACAGACCAGAGATATGACCATTCTAGTCTATCAAAAGCTTTTTCTGCATCGAGAGAAAATAGCCCAAGGAGCTGTTGTTTCTGATGAAGCATTTAAGATTTTTATGAAATCAACAGAGGTTATCCGAGGATAAAACATTTTTTAACAAACCCGCTTTGGTCAAGTAAGTCTCGAGATGGGACGACAACATTTTGGAAAACAGTTTAATATCTGTGTTTATCAAAGATAGTGAAAACACTAGTTGGCATCCTTACCTTTTTTTTATAAAAGGGAAATTAGTGCTCTCCCAAATTAAACTTTGTGAAAGGCTGTGTTAATCATTTCGAGCAATAGTGGACCTATTACAATAATTACAACATTTACCTGGACCTAACTCTGCAAATAGCACTGCTGGGTGATTTGAAAAGTCATAGTCAATCAATCAATAATATAATAATACTCTTAGAAAAACATTTTATATTTTATATATTTTTCTTTATTTCACCTTTATTTGACCAGGTAGGCCAGTTGAGAACAAGTTCTCATTTACAACTGCGACCTGGCCAAGATAAAGAAAAGCAGTGCGATAAAAACAATAACAACACAGAGTTACACATGGGATAAACAAAACATACAGTCAATAACACAATAGTAAGTTATGTGCAAATGTAGTAAGTTACAGTGAGGGGAAAAAAGTATTTGATCCCCTGCTGATTTTGTATGTTTGCCCACTGACAAAGAAATTATCAGTCTATATTTTTAATGGTAGGTTTATTTGAACAGTGAGAGACAGAATAACAACAAAAAAATCCAGAAAAACGCATGTCAAAAATGTTAAATAATTGATTTGCATTTTAATGAGGGAAATAAGTATTTGACCCCCTCTCAATCAGAAAGATTTCTGGCTCCCAGGTGTCTTTTATACAGGTAACGAGCTGAGATTAGGAGCACACTCTTAAAGGGAGTGCTCCTAATCTCAGTTTGTTACCTGTATAAAAGACACCTGTCCACAGAAGCAATCAATCAATCAGATTCCAAACTCTCCACCATGGCTAAGACCACGGGAGGATCTTGTCAATGATCTCAAGGCAGCTGGGACCATAGTCACCAAGAAAACAATTGGTAACACACTACACCGTGAAGGACTGAAATCCTGCAGCGCCCGCAAGGTCCCCCTGCTCAAGAAAGCACATATACAGGCCCGTCTGAAGTTTGCCAATGAACATCTGAATGATTCAGAGGAGAACTGGGTGAAAATGTTGTGGTCAGATGAGACCAAAATCAAGGTCTTTGCCATCAACTCAACTCGCCGTGTTTGGAGGAGGAGGAATGCTGCCTATGACCCCAAGAACACCATCCCCACCGTCAAACATGGAGGTGGAAACATTATGCTTTGGGGGTGTTTTTCTGCTAAGGGGACAGGACAACTTCACCGCATCAAAGGGACGATGGATGGGGCCATCTACCATCAAATCTTGGGTGAGAACCTCCTTCCCTCAGCCAGGGCTTTGAAAATGGGTCGTGTATGGGTATTCCAGCATGATAATGACCCAAAACACACGGCCAAGGCAACAAAGGAGTGGCTCAAGAAGAAGCACATTAAGTTCCTGGAGTGGCCTAGCCAGTCTCCAGACCTTAATCCCATAGAAAATCTGTGGAGGGAGCTGAAGGTTCGAGTTGCCAAACGTCAGCCTCGAAACCTTAATGACATGGAGAAGATCTGCAAAGAGGAGTGGGACAAAATCCCTCCTGAGATGTGTTCAAACCTGGTGGCCAACTACAAGAAACATCTGACCTCTGTGATTGCCAACAAGGGTTTTGCCACCAAGTACTAAGTCATGTTTTGCAGAGGGGTCAAATACTTATTTCCCTCATTAAAATGCAAATCAATTTATAACATTTTTGACAAGCGTTTTTCTGGATTTTCTTGTTGTTATTCTGTCTCTCACTGTTCAAATAAACCTACCATTAAAATTATAGACTGATCATGTCTTTGTCAGTGGGCAAACGTACAAAATCAGCAGGGGATCAAATATTTTTTTCCCTCACTGTATGGAGTTAAGGCAATAAATAGGCCATAGTGCAAAATAATTACAATTTAGTATTAACACTGGCGTGATAGATGTGCAGAAGATGATGTGCAAATAGAGATACTGGGGTGCAAATGAGCAAAATAAATAACAATATGGGGATGAGGTAGTTGGGTGGGCTAATTACAGATGGGCTTTGTACAGGTGCAGTGATCTGTAAGCTGTTCTGACAACTGATGCTTAAAGTTAGTGAGGGAGATAAGAGTCTCCAGCTTCAGAGATTTTTGCAGTTCATTCCAGTCAGCAGCAGAGAACTGGAAGGAATGGCGGCCAAAGGAGGTGTTGGCTTTGGGAATGACCAGTGAGATATACCTGCTGGAGCGCATACTACGGGTGGGTTTTGCTATGGTGACCAATGAGCTAAGATAAGGCGGGGATTTGCCTAGCAGAGATTTATAGATGACCTGGAGCCAGTGGGATTGGCGATGAATATGTAGTGAGGGCCAGCCAACGAGAGCGTACAGGACACAATGGTGGGTAGTATATGGGGCTTTGGTGAAGAAACGGATGGCACTGTGATAGACTACATCCAATTTGCTGAGTGTTGAAGGCTATTTTGTAAATGACATCGCTGAAGTCAAGGATCGGTAGGATAGTTAGTTTTACGAGGGCATGTTTGGCAGCATGAGTGAAGGAGGCTTTGTTGCGAAATAGGAAGCCGATTCTAGATTTAACTTTGGATTGGAGATGCTTAATGTGAGTCTGGAAGGAGAGTTTACGGTCTAACCAGACACCTAGGTATTTGTAGTTGTCCACATATTCTAAGTCAGACCCGCCGAGAGTAGTGATTCTAGTCTGGCGGGCGGGTGCAAGCAGCGTTCGATTGAAGAGCATGCATTTAGTTTTACTAGCTTTTAAGAGCAGTTGGAGGCTACGTAAGGAGTGTTGTATGGCATTGAAGCTCGTTTGGAGGTTTGTTAACACGGTGTCTAATCTTTAATTTACAATCTGTAGAAACTATGAGAACAGAAAGGTTCAGGACTTTTCAGGACTTTTGTGAAACATTACAGCAATAGAAATCAAAACTGGATGGTGTTCAGAGATAGATGGAAGGGGTTGACGGGAGCTGAAGGGTGGGACTACAAATAACAAATATAGCAACAAAAAAACTAGATAACTAATGTAAAATATACTGTGTCTGTAAAATGTATATGGTACAGTGCATTGAGAAAGTATTCAGACCCCTTGACATTTTGTTACGTTACAGCCTTATTCTAAAATGGATTAAATAAATACAAAATCCTCATCAATCTGCACACAATATCCCATAATGACAAAGCGAAAATAGGTTTTTAGAAATTTTCGCAAATTTATTTAAAATAAAAAACAGAAATGCCTTATTTAAATAAGTATTCAGACCCTTTGATATGAGACTCGAAATTGAGCTCGGGTGCATCCTGTTTCCATTGATCATCCTTGAGCTGTATCTACAACTTGATTGGAGTCCACCTGTGGTAAATTCAATTGATTGGACATGATTTGGAAAGGCACACACCTGTCTATATAAGGCCCCACAGTTGACAATAAATGTCAGAGCAAAAACCAAGCCATGAGGTCGATGGAATTGTTCGTAGAGCTCCGAGACAGGATTGTGTCGAGGCACAGATCTGGGGAAGGGTACCAAAAAATGTCTACAGCATTGAAGGTCCCCAAGAACACAGTGGCCTCCATCATTCTTAAATGGAAGAAGTTTGGTCGGACCATCATATAATTGGCATATACATTACTCTTACTGAATTTCCACGTGGGCGAGGATATTGGAAATGTAATCAAAGCCTATTGGATGATAACTTGTTTTTAACTAGGACAGAGGAATGTATAACTGATTTTGTACGACATAACATAGGTACAGCAAATCCCCTTATTGTATGGGACACCTTTAAATGTGCCTTTAGAGGCCATGCAATTCAGTACTCATCTCAAAAACAAAAGCAATTTAGGTCAAAAGAGTCCACACTAACAAAGGAAATAGAAGGTCTAACAGAACAGATAGATAGCAATAAAAACTGTAACAATAAATTAGAGGAAAACCAAAAAGAAATGGAGAAACTTATTCAAGAAAGATCAAGTGTAATATATTATAATAATAAAGCAAACTGTATGGAATATGGGGAAAAATGCACCAAATTCTTTTTTAATCTTCAACATAGGAATGCTACCAAAAATAATTTATTGAAACTGGTTACAAATGACGGAGTCAGCCATGATTCACCAAATTATATTTTGAAGGCGGAAACAAAGTACTTTAAGCATATGTTTTCATTTCAGTCGCCTCCATCTACTCTAACTGAAGCAAATTGTAGAGATTTTTTTCTATTGATAATGTAAAATTAACAGCCATACAGAAAGAGGTGAAGGTGAAATTACAGAGGAGGAACTTCTGGATGCAATTTAAGACTTTAAGTCCGGGAAAACTCCAGGGTTGGATGGCATACCAGTCGAGGTATACCAAACCTTTTTTGATATACTCAGAGGACCGTTATTAGCATGTTTTAACCACTCCTATGTAAATGGTAGGTTATCAGACACTCACAAAAAAGGTCTGATTTCATTATTACTGAAACAGGATAGAAGTGGAAAATATAAAGATACAGTCCATTTAAAAAATTGGCGGCCCCTTACACTTCAGTGTTGTGATGCAAAAAATTCTAGCAAAATGTATAGCGCATAGAATTAAAAAGGTATTGTCGGACATTATTCATTCTAATCAGACAGGTTTTTTTACATGGGCGAAACATTGAAGATAATATAAGGCAAGTACTGGAAACAATAGAACACTATGAAAAATCTGGGAAGCCAGGCCTACTATTCATAGCAGACTTCGAAAAGGCATTTGATAAAGTACGACTGGGGTTTATATACAGTGGGGAAAAAAAGTATTTAGTCAGCCACCAATTGTGCAAGTTCTCCCACTTAAAAAGATGAGAGAGGCCTGTAATTTTCATCATAGGTACACGTCAACTATGACAGACAAAATGAGAAAAAAAAATCCAGAAAATCACATTGTAGGATTTTTAATGAATTTATTTGCAAATTATGGTGGAAAATAAGTATTTGGTCAATAACAAAAGTTTCTCAATACTTTGTTATATACCCTTTGTTGGCAATGACACAGGTCAAACGTTTTCTGTAAGTCTTCACAAGGTTTTCACACACTGTTGCTGGTATCTTGGCCCATTCCTCCATGCAGATCTCCTCTAGAGCAGTGATGTTTTGGGGCTGTCGCTGGGCAACACAGACTTTCAACTCCCTCCAAAGATTTTCTATGGGGTTGAGATCTGGAGACTGGCTAGGCCACTCCAGGACCTTGAAATGCTTCTTACGAAGCCACTCCTTCGTTGCCCGGGCGGTGTGTTTGGGATCATTGTCATGCTGAAAGACCCAGCCATGTTTCATCTTCAATGCCCTTGCTGATGGAAGGAGGTTTTCACTTAAAATCTCATGATACATGGCCCCATTCATTCTTTCCTTTACACGGATCAGTCGTCCTGGTCCCTTTGCAGAAAAACAGCCCCAAATCATGATGTTTCCACCCCCATGCTTCACAGTAGGTATGGTGTTCTTTGGATGCAACTCAGCATTCTTTGTCCTCCAAACACGACGAGTTGAGTTTTTACCAAAAAGTTCTATTTTGGTTTCATCTGACCATCTGACATTCTCCCAATCCTCTTCTGGATCATCCAAATGCACTCTAGCAAACTTCAGACGGGCCTGGACATGTACTGGCTTAAGCAGGGGGACACGTCTCGCACTGCAGGATTTGAGTCCCTGGCGGCGTAGTGTGTTACTGATGGTAGGCTTTGTTACTTTGGTCCCAGCTCTCTGCAGGTCATTCACTAGGTCCCCCGTGTGGTTCTGGGATTTTTGCTCACCGTTCTTGTGATCATTTTGACCCCACGGGGTGAGATCTTGCGTGGAGCCCCAGATCGAGGGAGATTATCAGTGGTCTTGTATGTCTTCCATTTCCTAATAATTGCTCCCACAGTTGATTTCTTCAAACCAAGCTGCTTACCTATTGCAGATTCAGCCTTCCCAGCCTGGTGCAGGTCTACAATTTTGTTTCTGGTGACCTTTGACAGCTCTTTGGTCTTGGCCATAGTGGAGTTTGGAGTGTGACTGTTTGAGGTTGTGGACAGGTGTCTTTTATACTGATAACAAGTTCAAACAGGTGCCATTAATACAGGTAACGAGTGGAGGACAGAGGAGCCTCTTAAAGAAGAAGTTACAGGTCTGTGAGAGCCAGAAATCTTGCTTGTTTGTAGGTGACCAAATACTTATTTTCCACCATAATTTGCAAATAAATTCATAAAAAATCCTACAATGTTATTTTCTGGATTTTTTTTTCTCAATTTGTCTGTCATAGTTGACGTGTACCTATGATGAAAATTACAGGCCTCTCTCATCTTTTTAAGTGGGAGAACTTGCACAATTGGTGGCTGACTAAATACTTTTTTCCCCCACTGTATAAATGACTGGAGCATTTCAATTTTGGACAATCTCTTATAAATTGGGTTAAAATCATGTATAGTAACCCTAGGTGTAAAATAGTAAATAATGGCTATTTCTCTGAAAGTTTTAAACTGTCAAGAGTAGTGAAACAAAGTTGTCCACTATCAGCATATCTATTTATTATGGCCATCGAGATGTTAGCTATTAAAATCAGATCCAACAATAATATCAAGGGATTAGAAATCCAGGGCTTAAAAACAAAGGTGTCATTGTACGCTGATGATTCATGTTTTCTTTTAAATCCACAACTTGAATCCCTCCACAGCCTCATAGAGGATCTAGATAAATTTTCTAACCTCTCTGGATTACAACCAAATTATGATAAATGTACTATATTACGTATTGGATCACTAAAAAATAAAAAAATAAAAATGTCCATGTAGTTTACCAATAAAATGGTCTGATGGTGATGTGGATATACTCGGAATACATATCCCAAATGAAATAAATGATCTCACTCCAAAACATTTTAATAGAAAGTTAGCTAAAATAGATAAGATCTTGCTACCATGGAAAGGTAAATACCTGTCAATTTGTGGAAAAATCACCCTGATTAACTCTTTAGTATTATCCCAGTTTACCTATTTGCTTATGGTCTTGCCTACGCCTAGCGAACAGTTTTTTTAATCATATGAGAAAAAAATATTCAATTTTATTTGGAACGGCAAGCCAGACAAAATTAAACGGGCCTATTTATATAATGAATATGAATTAGTAGGACAGAAATTATTAAATATTAAAGCATTAGGCCTATCACTAAAAGCTTCACTCATACAAAAATTATACTTAAATCCGAACTGGTTCTCTAGCAAACTAGTAAGATTGTCTCACCCAATGTTCAAGAAGGGACTTTTTCCCTTTATTCAGATTACAACCCCTCACTTTCAGGTATTTGAAAAGGAAATCATATCCCAAATATCACTATTTCTAAAACAAGCCATAGAAGGTTGGTTGCAATTTCAATTTAATCCTCCAAAAATGACAGAACAAATATTGCAACAAATATTGTGGTTAAACTCAAAACAATAAAAAAAAAAAAAAACGTTATTTTTTGAGAAAAAAAAAAAAAGGTATAATCTTCGTAAATGATGGTGGAGTTATGTCGCACATGCAGCTAACAAAAACATATGGAAATGTCTGCTCTACCCAAAATTACAACCAAATAATTGCAGCATTACCGCAAAAATGGAAGAGGAAAGTGGAAGGAGGAAAAAGTAAGGAACTTGTCTGTCGGCCTTGCATTAAAGAACATAATTGGTTTAAGAAAATTGTGATAAATAAAAAAGTTTACCAGTTTCATTTAAGGACGAAAAGATTGACAGCCGTCCCATATAGATTGCAAAATAGTTGGGAAGAGATTTTTGACGTACCGATTCCATGGCATAGTGTTTATGAACTGATACGCAAAACGACGCCGGATTCCAAACCTAGAATTTTTCAATTTAAATTATTATATAAAATTCTTGCTACCAATAGAATGTTATTTGTATGGGGGATACAATCTTCCCAGCTCTGCAGATTTGGCTGTGAAGGGACAGAATTTAGATCATTTGTTTTGGTACTGTCCATTTGTAGCTTGTTTCTGGACACAGGAGCTGACCCTGCAGATAGCACTACTGGGTGATCTGAAAAGTCATAGTCAATCGATCAATAATATAATAATACTTTTAGCAAAGATGTTTATTTTCAATTCACAAACTGTAGAAACAATGAGAATAGAAAGGTTCAGAACTTTTGTAAAACATCACAGTACAGTTGAAAAATATATGGCAAATAGAAATCCAATATGGATGGTGTTAAGAGATAGATGGGAGGTGTTGAATGGAGCTGAAGGATTGGACTAATAACAACAACTAATAACAACAACATAACTAGTGTAAGACATGCTGTGTCCATAATAAGTATATAGGTTATATATTGTGAGCTTTTGTGAAAGAACACAGTTAGAAAGATATGGCATATAGAAGCATACCAGATGGACATCATGAAAATGATCGGAGGAAGTTCAGGAGTAAAAACAAAATATAATTATTGACCATGTCCCTAAAATTTATATAGTATGTATAAGCATGAAGTAGAGGCCTAAGCATTGTTGTTCACTAGTTTACTCCAATTAGGGAGGGGATGGTGGGGTTGGAAAGTAATAAAGGGAAATATATATATTTCTAAAGGATATGTATGTATATACAGTGGGGAGAACAAGTATTTGATACACTGCCAATTTTACAGGTTTTCCTACTTACAAAGCATGTAGAGGTCTGTAATTTTTATCATAGGTACACTTCAACTGTGAGAGACTGAATCTAAAACAAAAATCCAGAAAATCACATTGTATGATTTTTAAGTAATTAATTTGCATTTTATTGCATGACATAAGTATTTGATCACCTACCAACCAGTAAGAATTCCGGCTCTCACAGACCTGTTAGTTTTTCTTTAAGAAGCCCTCCTGTTCTCCACTCATTACCTGTATTAACTGCACCTGTTTGAACTCATTACCTGTATAAAAGACACCTGTCCACACACTCAATCAAACAGACTCCGACCTCTCCACAATGGCCAAGACCAGAGAGCTGTGTAAGGACATCAGGAATAAAATTGTAGACCTGCACAAGGCTGGGATGGGCTACAGGACAATAGACAAGCAGCTTGGTGAGAAGGCAACAACTGTTGGCGCAATTATTAGAAAATGGAAGAAGTTCAAAATGACGGTCAATCACCCTTGGTCTGGGGCTCCATGCAAGAGCTCACCTCGTGGGGCATCAATGATCATGAGGAAGATGAGGGATCAGCCCAGAACTACACGGCAGGACCTGGTCAATGACCTGAAGAGAGCTGGGACCACAGTCTCAAAGAAAACCATTAGTAACACACTACGCCGTCATGGATTAAAATCCTGCAGCGCACGCAAGGTCCCCCTGCTCAAGCCAGCGCATGTCCAGGCCCGTCTGAAGTTTGCCAATGACCATCTGGATGATCCAGAGGAGGAATGGGAGAAGGTCATGTGGTCTGATGAGACAAAAAATAGAGCTTTTTGGTCTAAACTCCACTCGCTGTGTTTGGAGGAAGAAGAAGGATGAGTACAACCCCAAGAACACCATACCAACCGTGAAGCATGGAGGTGGAAACATCATTCTTTGTGGATGCTTTTCTGCAAAGGGGACAGGACGACTGCACCGTATTGAGGGGAGGATGGATGGGGCCATGTATCGCGAGATCTTGGCCAACAACCTCCTTCCCTCAGTAAGAGCATTGAAGATGGGTCGTGGCTGGGTCTTCCAGCATGACAACGACCCAAAACACACAGCCAGGGCAACTAAGGAGTGGCTCCGTAAGAAGCATCTCAAGGTCCTGGAGTGGCCTAGCCAGTCTCCAGACCTGAACCCAATAGAAAATCTTTGGAGGGAGCTGAAAGTCCGTATTGCCCAGCGACAGCCCCGAAACCTGAAGGATCTGGAGAAGATCTGTATGGAGGAGTGGGCCAAAATCCCTGCTGCAGTGTGTGCAAACCTGGTCAAGACCCACAGGAAACGTATGATCTCTGTAATTGCAAACAAAGGTTTTTGTACCAAATATTAAGTTCTGCTTTTCGGATGTATCAAATACTTATGTCATGCAATAAAATGCAAATTAATTACTTAAAAATCATACAATGTGATTTTCTGGATTTTTGTTTTATATTCCGTCTCTCACAGTTGAAGTGTACCTAAGATAAAAATTACAGACCTCTACATGCTTTGTAAGTAGGAAAACCTGCAACATCGGCAGTGTATCAAATACTTGTTCTCCCCACTGTATATATATATATATCTACAGTGAGGGAAAAAAGTATTTGATCCCCTGCTGATTTTGTACGTTTGCCCACTGACAAAGACATGATCAGTCTATCATTTTAATGTTAGGTTTATTTGAACAGTGAGAGACAGAATAACAACAAAAAAATCCAGAAAAACGCATGTAAAAAATGTTATAAATTGATTTGCATTTTAATGAGGGAAATAAGTATTTGACCCCTCTGCAAAACATGACTCAGTACTTGGTGGCAAAACCCTTGTTGGCAATCACAGAGGTCAGACGTTTCTTGTAGTTGGCCACCAGGTTTGCACACATCTCAGGAGGGATTTTGTCCCACTCCTCTTTGCAGATCTTCTCCAAGTCATTAAGGTTTCGAGGCTGACGTTTGGCCACTCGAACCTTCAGCTCCCTCCACAGATTTTCTATGGGATTAAGGTCTGGAGACTGGCTAGGCCACTCCAGGACCTTAATGTGCTTCTTCTTGAGCCACTCCTTTGTTGCCTTGGCCATGTGTTTTGGGTCATTGTCATGCTGGAATACCCATCCACAACCCATTTTCAATGCCCTGGCTGAGGGAAGGAGGTTCTCACCCAAGATTTGACGGTACATGGCCCTGTCCATCGTCCCTTTGATGCGGTGAAGTTGTCCTGTCCCCTTAGCAGAAAAACACCCCCAAAGCATAACGTTTCCACCTCCATGTATGGTGGGGATGGTGTTCTTGGGGTCATAGGCAGCATTCCTCCTCCTCCAAACACGGCAAGTTGAGTTGATGCCAAAGAGTTCAATTTTGGTCTCATCCGACCACAACACTTTCACCCAGTTCTCCTCTGAATCATTCAGATGTTCATTGGCAAACTTCAGACGGGCATGTATATGTGCTTTCTTGAGCAGGGGGACCTTGCGGGCGCTGCAGGATTTCAGTCCTTCACGGCGTAGTGTGTTACCAATTGTTTTCTTGGTGACTATGGTCCCAGCTGCCTTGAGATCATTGACAAGATCCTCCCATGTAGTTCTGGGCTGATTCCTCACCGTTCTCATGATCATTGCAACTCCACGAGGTGAGATCTTGCATGGAGCCCCAGGCCGAGGGAGATTGACAGTTCTTTTGTGTTTCTTCCATTTGCGAATAATCGCACCAACTGTTGTCACCTTCTCACCAAGCTGCTTTGCGATGGTCTTGTAGCCCATTCCAGCCTAGTGTAGGTCTACAATCTTGTCCCTGACATCCTTGGAGAGCTCTTTGGTCTTGGCTATGGTGGAGAGTTTGGAATCTGGTTGATTGATTGCTTCTGTGGACAGGTGTCTTTTATACAGGTAACAAACTGAGATTAGGAGCACTCCCTTTAAGAGTGTGCTCCTAATCTCAGCTCGTTACCTGTATAAAAGACACCTGGGAGCCAGAAATCTTTCTGATTGAGAGGGGGTCAAATACTTATTTCCCTCATTAAAATGCAAATCAATTTATAACATTTTTGACATGCGTTTTTCTGGATTTTTTTGTTGTTATTCTGTCTCACACTGTTCAAATAAACCTACCATTAAAATTATAGACTGATCATTTCTTTGTCAGTGGGCAAACGTACAAAATCAGCAGGGGATCAAATACTTTTTTCCCTCACTGTATTATAGTTGTGGTATTCAATTTTGGCCTTCTTTCCAAAATCAAGTTTTGACTCCATTATATAATTGTCAGAATGATTGCTTGCATAGGCCAGCACTTGAGGGCCCGCTTCAAATACAATTGCAATTCAGACAGAATATATGCAATAAACATTCACACCCCTTGATTTTTCCAAATGTTGTTTTTACAGCCTGAATTTAAAATATATTAAATTGGGATTTTTTTGTCACTGGCCTACACACAATACCCCATAATTTCAAAGTGGAATTATGTTTTTAGAAATGTTTACAAATTAATTTAAAAAAGAAAAGCTGAAATGTCTTGAGTCAAAAAGTATTCAACCCCCTTTGTTATGGCAAGCCTAAACAAGTTTAGGAGTAAAACTGTGCTAACAAGTCACATAATAAATTCCATGGACTCACTCTGTGTGCAATAATAGTGTTTACCATGATTTTTTAATGACAACCTCACCTCATTGATGCTTGGCAAGCATATAATCCTAAAGCAAAAGAGTACACTTTCTACTCAAACAGGCATAAATCATTCTCACAAATTGATTTAATACTATTATCTACACCTCTATTTTCTTTAATCAATATATATATATATTTTTTACATATGAGCTTGTCTGACCACCACACCTACTACTGTCAACTTCAAATTTCAGAATCACAAGAGGGTGTTTCAACATTTCATTACTACAAAATCCTACATTCTGTGATCACTTTGAAATTCAACTAAATTAATTAATAATGATCAAAAAAAATTATGTTGATGACCCCCGAATTATATGGGATGACACCAAAGGTTTTATAAAAAATAATGCAACTGCATTTGCATCTGGGTTGAATAAATCACAATTAAAGAAGATATCAGAATTGGAAATGTTGTTAACTGCATAAGAGCGTTCTCAACAAACACTCTTTTCAGACCAGGTAGCTACTACTCTTTCAAAAGTCAAGACAGAAAATAATTGATTGATAAGACAGAGAGCAGAATTTGCCATCCATCGAGTTCGACTCAACCATTACTTCCATGGTAATCGTCCCAGTCGTTTACTGGCCAACAAGCTACGCAGTAAGGATCAATTAGCTGATATTGCAACTATTGAATCTGAAACTGGGGAATTACTATCAGAACCCAAATTAATCAAAGATTTTCCCGCTTCTATAAAGAACTCGACACCTCTGATTGTAAATCCACACCAAGCCAGACTATTGTCAAAGATTCTGCTGCCATGGGTGGATCCTGGCCATCTAGCTACGATGTTAGTGAGTTGACCTTTGTCATCACAGACAGCCTGCACGTTGATGGAGCAGTAACCTTTCTGATTACGGAATAGTTCTCCATTCTCGCCACCAGGATTAGGAATAGGAATGTGTGTACAGTCTATTGCCCCTAGTACACCTGGGAATCTAGCTCTCCTGTAAAATCCAGCTGCTGTTTCCTCTGTAGGGCTGAACCTTATATACTGATTCTTCAGACTGGCAATAGCACTGGACACTGACTACAATCCTGCAGACGGTTGACTTGTGGAGTCCAAAAAGGCCCCCATCCACCATCTGGAAACATACAGTTGCGTAGAACCGTAGGGCCACCAGGAGCTGAAGTAGTGGGGGTACAGCCGCGTTCCTATCACTCCCATGCTTAATGGTTGGTCCAACCTTTCTTTCCAATTGCATTACAGAGTCCTTGGAGAAGCGGCATCGCCTTGAAAACTCATCATTATCATAAAATTCAACAGGATTTAACCTGTCTCTAATTATTCTCTGAGGAACTCTGTCGTTTTGGTCTCTCCACAGTATATATACTGCCATTTTATCAGTTAAACCACCTCAAGTGGCAGTTTAGAATTAATCTCCAATCTAAATGTATATTCATTTTTTTTTTATTGAGCAACAGGCTTAAATGTATCTAGGTTTAAAGTGAAAACTAAACTTAGATTAGAGGAAGGATTTAATTTAACTAGGATTAATCTAAAACCTAGGTTTAAAATTTCGTGCAACAAGATTAATAGATAAACCTTTAAGAGTTAATCCATGTTGGTGCAACCCACCTTAAGTCCTTCTAAAATAATTACCAACTCTTCTCTCAACAGAGGAAGCCACATCACTGGGAGCCCAGATCGCTATCAATGAACTCAAAAGGGCATTGGATAGCATGAATAAAGGCAAATCACCTGGATGAGATGGTATTCCTTCTGAGATCAGCTTTAATATTGCTGATACTGTAGATTGTGTAAGTATCTGCATCATTTCCAATCCCACATATATTTTTTGGTAAATATTTATTTGTAATATATCTACCTTCTTTATTACAATATTTTCCCCTAACCCTATCATCCTTTGCCTAATTGGAGTAAACTAATGAACAACAATTATTGGGCTGCTACTTCCAGCTTATACATCCAGTGCATTCGGAAAATGGTGCCAGGTTTCCTCCAGACGTAACGTTTGGCATTCAGGCCAAAGAGTTCAATCTTGGTTTCATCAGACCAGAGAATCTTGTTTCTCATGGTCTGAGAGTCGTTTAGGTTTCTTTTGCCAAACTCAAAGCGGGCTGTCATGTGCCTTTTACTGAGGAGTGGCTTCCGTCTGGCCACTCTACCATAAAGGCCTGATTGGTGGAGTGCTGCAGAGATGGTTGTCCTTCTGGAAGGTTCTCCCATCTCCACAGAGTGACCATCAGGTTCTTGGTCACCTCCCTTACCAAGGCCCTTCTCCCACGATTGCTCAGTTTGGCCGAGCGGCCAGCTTTAGGAAGAGTCTTGGTGGTTCCAAACTTCTTCCATTTAAGAATGATGGAGGCCACTGTGTTCTTGGGGACCTTCAATGCTGTAGAAATTTTTTGGAACTCTTCCCTAGATCTGTGCCTCGACACAATCCTGTCTCGGAGCTCTACGAACAATTCCATCGACCTCATGGCTTGTTTTTTTTTTTTGTTTTTTTTATGGTATCGATTCATCCCCTCAGGAAGTCTCCACTCTTCCTCATCCCCCTCTTCCTACGCCTCCTCCCTCCCACCAAGTTAAAAGATATATGTCTGTGACAGAATGTCCTCTGGTCCCTGTCATCCAGCTAGAGCTGCTGACTGGGCTGACCGAGGCTGACCTGTCCCACACTGCCTTGCTGCTTTGTTTGGGTTTGAAACTCAGGGCAGAGTATCAGTTGTCCAGCGGCCTGGCAGGGGTTCAGAGGAACAAATGAAGAAAACACGTTCCTGGTTAGATTTGACACAGGTGTACAAGCATTGGTCTTGTACTATTATATTCCTAAGAAAAGCAGAAGCCTTTCTACCCCCATAACATGAACAGTCTGTCATATATATATATAACATATTTTTTTATTTTTTTGAGGAGGTACATCAGCTTTAATATTGCAGATAGATTGTAACTTCCATCAATGTAATTGTCTGCATCACTTCCAATCCCCCATATGTTTTTTTTATCTCGCGCATATATATATATATATATACATACACATACATACACATATACAGTGGGGAGAACAAGTATTTGATACACTGCCGATTTTGGAGGTTTTCCTACTTACAAAGCATGTAGAGGTCTGTAATTTTTATCATAGGTACACTTCAACTGTCAGAGACGGAATCTACAACAAAAATCCAGAAAATCACATTGTATGATTTTTAAGTAATTAATTTGCATTTTATTGCATGACATAAGTATTTGATACATCAGAAAAGCAGAACTTAATATTTGGTACAGAAACCTTTGTTTGCAATTACAGAGATCATATGTTTCCTGCAGGTCTTGATCAGGTTTGCACACACTGCAGCAGGGATTTTGGCCCACTCCTCCATACAGACCTTCTCCAGATCCTTCAGGTCTGGAGACTGGCTAGGCCACTCCAGGACCTTGAGATGCTTCTTACGGAGCCACTCCTTAGTTGCCCTGGCTGTGTGTTTCGGGTCGTTGTCATGCTGGAAGACCCAGCCACGACCCATCTTCAATGCTCTTACTGAGGGAAGGAGGTTGTTGGCCAAGATCTCGCAATACATGGCCCCATCCATCCTCCCCTCAATACGGTGCAGTCGTCCTGTCCCCTTTGCAGAAAAGCATCCCCAAAGAATGATGTTTCCACTGTCATGAGCCCTCTCACTCCACTGGGTTACCACCTTAAGTTGTTTCCACTCTGCTCACCACTCTCTCTCTACTCAGCCTAACTAGCTCCACCTGTCCCTGCTCTGCTCGGCTCTAATTACTCTGCCAGCTGCGCTGCATTACCCACTAACCTCTCCCAGTATTTATAGCCCTGTCTTTCAGCTCTCCTTTGTCAGATCGTCTGCAAAGCTCACACCCGGAACCTGTGTGCTCGCGCTTCTGGTTCACCCCTGTTTTGTGACCCCGGACCTGCCTGATTCCTGGATACTCTTCTGCCCCAGGAGAACCAGACCTGCTTTCTGCCATTACGACTCCTGACTACTCTTCGACCCCGGTAACTCTGACCAGCCTTCTGCCTTGCTACAACGTATTTGGATTTCCCTTGAACTGTACTTCTGCCTGTTTTCATCCGCCCCGTTGTGTCTGTGTTTCCTCCCCCCCCCAGGACTTCTGGACCACCAACCACCGGCGTCATCGGACGCATCGCTGCCACTGGGGGGAGGCACAGACCCAGCACATCGGACGGGATAACCCCTGGAGCCTTCACTCACTCCCTACATCCCTTTCCCCTTAAGTTTAAATAAACTTTCTGGTGTGACGCAATTGTGGTCCTCTTGTCGTCTGTCTGAACCGTGACATCCACATCCATGCTTCACGGTTGGTATGGTGTTCTTGGGGTTGTACTCATCCTTCTTCTTCCTCCAAACACGGCGAGTGGAGTTTAGACCAAAAAGCTCTATTTTTGTCTCATCAGACCACATGACCTTCTCCCATTCCTCCTCTGGATCATCCAGATGGTCATTGGCAAACTTCAGACGGGCCTGGACATGCGCTGGCTTGAGCAGGGGGACCTTGCGTGCGCTGCAGGATTTTAATCCATGGCGGCGTAGTGTGTTACTAATGGTTTTCTTTGAGACTGTGGTCCCAGCACTCTTCAGGTCATTGACCAGGTCCTGCTGTGTAGTTCTGGGCTGATCCCTCACCTTCCTCATGATCATTGATGCCCCACGAGGTGAGATCTTGCATGGAGCCCCAGACCGAGGGTGATTGACCGTCATCTTGAACTTCTTCCATTTTCTAATAATCGCACCAACAGTTATTGCCTTCTCACCAAGCTGCTTGCCTATTGTCCTGTAGCCCATCCCATCCTTGTGCAGGTCTACAATTTTATCCCTAATGTCCTTACACAGCTCTCTGGTCTTGGCCATTGTGGAGAGGTTGGAGTCTGTTTGATTGAGTGTGTGGACAGGTGTCTTTTATACAGGTAAAGAGTCTGTGAGAGCCGGAATTCTTACTGGTTGGTAGGTGATCAAATACTTATGTCATGCAAATTAATTACTTAAAAATCATACAATGTGATTTTCTGGATTTTTGTTTTAGATTCCGTCTCTGACAGTTGAAGTGTACCTATGATAAAAATTACAGACCTCTACATGCTTTGTAAGTAGGAAAACCTGCAAAATCGGCAGTGTATCAAATACTTGTTCTCCCCACTGTATATATACACATACATACAGTGAGGTCAGACAAGCTCATATGTAAAAAAATATATATATATTGATTAAAGAAAATAGAGGTGTAGATAATAGTATTAAATCAATTTGTGAGAATGATTTATGCCTGTTTGAGTAGAAAGTGTACTCTTTTGCTTTAGGATTATATGCTTGCCAAGCATCAATGAGGTGAGGTTGTCATTAAAAAATCATGGTAAACACTATTATTGCACACAGAGTGAGTCCATGGAATTTATTATGTGACTTGTTAAGCACAGTTTTACTCCTGAACTTGTTTAGGCTTGCCATAACAAAGGGGTTGAATACTTTTTGACTCAAGACATTTCAGCTTTTCTTTTTTTAATTAATTTGTAAACATTTCTAAAAACATAATTCCACTTTGAAATTATGGGGTATTGTGTGTAGGCCAGTGACAAAAAAATCCCAATTTAATATATTTTAAATTCAGGCTGTAAAAACAACATTTGGAAAAATCAAGGGGTGTGAATGTTTATTGCATATATTCTGTCTGAATTGCAATTGTATTTGAAGCGGGCCCTCAAGTGCTGGCCTATGCAAGCAATCATTCTGACAATTATATCATGGAGTCAAAACTTGATTTTGGAAAGAAGGCCAAAATTGAATACCACAACTATAATACAGTGAGGGAAAAAAGTATTTGATCCCCTGCTGATTTTGTACGTTTGCCCACTGACAAAGAAATGATCAGTCTATAATTTTAATGGTAGGTTTATTTGAACAGTGTGAGACAGAATAACAAAAAAAAATCCAGAAAAACGCATGTCAAAAATGTTATAAATTGATTTGCATTTTAATGAGGGAAATAAGTATTTGACCCCCTCTCAATCAGAAAGATTTCTGGCTCCCAGGTGTCTTTTATACAGGTAACGAGCTGAGATTAGGAGCACACTCTTAAAGGGAGTGCTCCTAATCTCAGTTTGTTACCTGTATAAAAGACACCTGTCCACAGAAGCAATCAATCAACCAGATTCCAAACTCTCCACCATAGCCAAGACCAAAGAGCTCTCCAAGGATGTCAGGGACAAGATTGTAGACCTACACAAGGCTGGAATGGGCTACAAGACCATCGCCAAGCAGCTTGGTGAGAAGGTGACAACAGTTGGTGCGATTATTCGCAAATGGAAGAAACACAAAAGAACTGTCAATCTCCCTCGGCCTGGGGCTCCATGCAAGATCTCACCTCGTGGAGTTGCAATGATCATGAGAACGGTGAGGAATCAGCCCAGAACTACATGGGAGAATCTTGTCAATGATCTCAAGGCAGCTGGGACCATAGTCACCAAGAAAACAATTGGTAACACACTATGCCGTGAAGGACTGATATCCTGCAGCGCCCGCAAGGTCCCCCTGCTCAAGAAAGCACATATACATGCCCGTCTGAAGTTTGCCAATGAACATCTGAATGATTCAGAGGAGAACTGGGTGAAAGTGTTGTGGTCAGATGAGACCAAAATTGAACTCTTTGGCATCAACTCAACTTGCCGTGTTTGGAGGAGGAGGAATGCTGCCTATGACCCCAAGAACACCATCCCCACCAAACATGGAGGTGGAAACATTATGCTTTGGGGGTGTTTTTCTGCTAAGGGGACAGGACAACTTCACCGCATCAAAGGGACGATGGACAGGGCCATGTACCGTCAAATCTTGGGTGAGAACCTCCTTCCCTCAGCCAGGGCATTGAAAATGGGTTGTGGATGGGTATTCCAGCATGACAATGACCGATAACACACGGCCAAGGCAACAAAGGAGTGGCTCAAGAAGAAGCACATTAAGGTCCTGGAGTGGCCTAGCCAGTCTCCAGACCTTAATCCCATAGAAAATCTGTGGAGGGAGCTGAAGGTTCGAGTGGCCAAACGTCAGCCTCAAAACCTTAATGACTTGGAGAAGATCTGCAAAGAGGAGTGGGACAAAATCCCTCCTGAGATGTGTGCAAACCTGGTGGCCAACTACAAGAAACGTCTGACCTCTGTGATTGCCAACAAGGGTTTTGCCACCAAGTACAAAGTCATGTTTTGCAGAGGGGTCAAATACTTATTTCCCTCATTAAAATGCAAATCAATTTATAACATTTTTGACATGCGTTCTTCTGGATTTTTTTGTTGTTATTCTGTCTCTCACTGTTCAAATAAACCTACCATTAAAATGATAGACTGATCATGTCTTTGTCAGTGGGCAAACGTACAAAATCAGCAGGGGATCAAATACTTTTTTCCCTCACTGTATATGCATTGATTAGGCCTATTATTGGTTTGAGTCATATTTGTGCAATTAGGCCAAATATACAGTAGGCTTAGGCTACAATCATGTATAATCATATAAACCATTAGGCCTATGTCAAGTTGTAGCCTGCTGGCGCGTTTTATGCCCAAAAGCAAAGCCTTGATAGTGAAAGTACATAAGATCCATAAGAACTTTCGATTCTCCCATTATCTATCCATCAACACACACAGGAGTGCTCTGACACATTGTTTCTAGAAGGTCAATTACCCTACTAGAATAATCCTTATTCCCAAGAAATTATCATTTGATTACCCACGCGGACATCCATGGCGGATCCGCGTGTTATATCTGATAGGTCGTCTCTGAATATATTGATAATTCTGACCAAGACGCACACCAACAACATGACTCATCAATCTCACCAGAGAAAGCATCCGAGCTTGGCAAACAGCGCCCCTCTGTCTTAATTATTATATTATTAATATGTGTAGGCCATGAATCTGATCCTATCTGGCCAAAAAGAGTATGACATGTCATATTATTTTTGGCCAGACAGCATCAAATACATGGGCTACAGATACTAAGACAGAGGGGCGCTGTTTGCCTCGCTCGGATGCTTTCTCTGGTGAAATAGATACATCCTCTTACGAATTGAAGGAAAATTATGAAGCATGGATTGACACAAATGAGTAATCATTTTATAAGTTTGTTTCTTTTTTTATTGTAAAACTGTTGGGGGAAGCATGGCTTCCCTTGGCATCCATTAATACACGCCACTTTGTAGGCTGAATGTCATTACACTTATGGTGTTTGTAATAATGTCCTCTTCCATTCAAATGGTGTATGCACAGTGCACTGCTGGACTTATTTTGGAGTAGACGAAAGTGCGTAAGTAACCTACTTAACCTACTTTTTGAAAGGATTTGTTTGACAATCAGATGAAATCATGACTGGTTGTGTTCATAAAAAGGTAATACATTATTACAGTTATATTATGTCTTTACTATGAAGCCCATAAAGTTCCCATTTTGCCTTTAGTTCTACCTCTCGTAGTTGCACGTCTATGGGGTGTACTCTACCACCCGTAGGACCCATTTCATCAACCTCCCTCTCCTGAAGGATTTCCTCCTCCACCAAAGCAGTACCGATCAACTGACTATTGCTTTTGGATTGCCAGATGCCACTTTGATGTCATAATACTTTGCAATGACGAGCAGATTCGCCTTTCTACATTTATCTAGCAACTCCCATGTAGGGTTTTCCACAAATGCTTCCATCTTAAAGTCCATGGCTTTATTTTATTAGCCTGTGTGTTTATGCAACTTTCAAAATGATTCCACCAATTTTATAACCCCTCAAGGTGGAGGTCAGTAACAGATATTCTACCACAAAAGTGTATTTTGAACACTTAAATATCTGGGCACAGCAGAGCTTCAGAGTAGGTGACTAGAGCGACTACAATACTCAGGGGAAACTAAATCCTGGACGAGCTCCCATTTTGTTACGTTCCCCAGCAAGAAAACCAAAAATGCCGCTCAAACAGAAGAGGGAACTAACAAAGAGTTACTGACCAACAACCAAAACAAAACAGGTGGGGTTTTAGGAGTGGTTCTGAAAGACACTCATTGGGGTGTCCACTGAAAGTTGACTAGCAACAACAACTGGAACCTAAAAGACACCCACCATGAGTTACACACTAAATTTGCCAGAGAAGACGCAAACAAAAGAAAAACCCACACCAAACTTAAAGACAGGAACCAAACCAAAAAGGTAGAGCAAAACGAAATTAGGGAAAACAGATAAAGGATTGTTTTTCTAAAAATGTAAATAGGGAGAGCCAACTAAAGGTGTTAACCTTCCACATCTATCAAGACAACTGGAGCACTGGGCCAGCCACCAGTGTTGCCAACTCCTCAGTAAGGAAAGTAGGTATTGGCTGTCCTAAAAGTCGCTAAATGACGTCATCACCTAATTTGCATAATTGGCCATGTGCATGTAATTGTGATTGACGCTGTATGAGAGAGGAATAACGTCGTGGGAAAGACAAAAAGTGAGAAAAAACACCCTAAATATGTTTAAAACTACAAATGAACTTTCTTCTGTTGATTCTTGTTTTTTTTTATGTCATATTCCAACCCGCCTCCTTTATCCGGGCTTGGGGCCGGCAAAAGAGACACTCTGGCGGAGGTACTTTTTCTTTTTCTTTTTTTTGGTTTGGTTTTTAACCTTATGGTCCACTTAGGAGCCTACAACAAGTCACAGTAAAACATGAACATTTTTAACCATAACATAAACAAATATATATCAAGACCCCCCCTCCACACACACACAGGCTGTGCTGGCTCACAGAAAGAGTGGGTCTTCGTCATTTTGGTCAAGGCTCTCAATGGCAGGTTCAGCAACTGAGGGAGCTGACTTAAATGAGTAAGCAGCTGATGTGCCAAAAAACTGCAAAACATTATCAGGCAGCTGGTGCTCATAGCAAGCCTCACCAGACAGCTTCAGTCCATATCGAATGTACAGGATGGAGTTAAGGGTCTGCAAGGACATCCGATTTCTACGTTTGCTTTTTACCACACTCATCTGGCTGAATACTCTCTCGACTTCAGCAATCGAGTGTGGCAAGGACAACACAGACACAGCAGCCATGGCAAGTTCTTGAAATGGGTTGATATCAGCTGCATCCCTGAACTTTCAAATCTCACTCCAGAAGCCCAGTGTGTTTTTTGTCTCATTCCATTTACTAAGATGGATGGCACGCCATTGCTGGACAATCTTGTCTCTCTCTGTAGGGGAGTAGCCAAGGAGCTTGGCTATTTTTTCTATTTCTCCAGGGCTCTTATTGTGCTTTAGAGTTTCCTCCACATTGAAAACTGACATGTACTGCAATGCTTCGATGTTGTCCGGCAGTCTCACCCTCAACTCATTAGTGAGGGAGATGGTGAAGGCTACACACCGCTTTCGGACATTGTTTTCATCCTCAGGCGCAAGGTGGAGCTCAGCTGCCTTTGACTCAAAAAGGTAACCAAGGTACGGTTTGGGACTGATGTTTCCATCTATTGGCCCTTTGAGTACATCACCCAGCACCCAGCACTGACTTCAAAAAAGTCAGATACAATATGTTTTGAGGATCACCGTACATGGAGTATAAAACCTCAGCCATGTAGCAGTGTTCACTGGACTTGGTGACTGCGTAATGCAGCCTAAGCTCCTCCCACTGGTCCAAAATGTGTGAAACCGCGGGTTCAATGGAGAGCCAATGTGTGGCACACACAGCGAATAAGAACCAGATCTTTGAGGCCATACTCCTCCTTCAGCACTTTATGGACCCCATTGTTAATCCCCGCCATAACAGAGGCATTGTCAGTCCCTATCCCCAGGAGTTTCTCTTTTTTAAGACAACACTTCTCGAGGAAAGCCACAACAGCACGTGCTATAGATTTGGCATCTCCTCCCTCCAACTCAACAAGCCCCAGAAATGTTGATACAATTGTCTGCTTGGTGTCACTAAAGTACCTTATCACAACCCCCAGGTACTTAGAAACACTTACATCCGTGGACTCATTGAGGAGGAGGCTGAAACGCTGGTCACCCACATCTGCGACCAACTTTTTCAGAAAGTATGGCGCTAGAACACCATTAATCATTTCTGTGCACTTTGTCCTGTGCATTTTGAAGTGGGTAGTAGCAGCAGTGGAGTCTGAGAAAGCAGCTCTACATGCTTCTCCAATGTGATCACATGCCAGCATGGAACAGTGTTCAGCGATAGCTAATGCCATGGTGGCATCAGCCTTTTTTGCAGTTTTAACCATAAATGGCAGCTTGTTTTGGGTGGAACTGTTATAAGGCTTTGCCTTTTGAGTATGTTTTTGAGTTGTCATGTGTTTTTTTTACATCACTAAGTTTTGTGTAGAAATCAGCCTTACAATACAGGCAGTATGCCTGTGTATCATCTCCAATTTTGAAAGAGCTGCAAAATCTGGACCCCTACAAATCAGCTGGGCTAGACAATCTGGACCCTTTCTTTCTAAAACTAGCCGCCGAAATTGTCGCAACCCTCTGTTCAACCTCTCTTTCATAACGTCTGAGATCCCCAGAGATTGGAAAGCTAAACGATATCATAACCGCGATTGATAATAGACAGTACTGTGCAGCCGTCTTCATCGACCTGGCCAAGGCTTTCGACTCTGTCAACCACCGCATTCTTATTGGCAGACTAAATAGCCTTGGTTTCTCAAAATGACTGCCTCGCCTGGTTCACCAACTACTTCTCAGATAGAGTTCAGTGTGTAAAATCGGAGGGCCTGTTGTCTGGACCTATGGCAGTCTCTATGGGGGTGCCACAGGGTTCAATTCTTGGGCCGACACTTTTCTCCGTGTATATCAATGATGTCGCTCTTGCTGCCGGTGACTCTCAGATCCACCTCTACGCAGACGACACCATTTTGTATACATCTGGCCCTTCATTGGACACTGTGTTAACAAACCTCCAAACGAGCTTCAATGCCATACAACACTCCTTCAGTAGCCTCCAACTGCTCTTAAACACTAGCAAAATTAAATGCATGCTCTTCAATCGAACGCTGCTGGCACCCGCCCACCCGACTAGAATCACTACTCTCGACCGGTCTGACCTAGAGTATGTGGACAACTACAAATACCTAGGTGTCTGGTTAGACTGTAAACTCTCCTTCCAGACTCACATAAAGAATCTCCAATCCAAAGTTAAATCTAGAATCGGCTTCCTATTTCGCAACAAAGCCTCCTTCACTCATGCTGCCAAACATGCCCTCGTAAAACTGACTATCTTCCGATCCTTGACTTCGGCGATGTCATTTACAAAATAGCCTCCAACACTCTACTCAGCAAATTGGATGTAGTCTATCACAGTGCCATCCGTTTTGTCTCCAAAGCCCCATACGCTACCCACCACTGTGACCTGTACGCTCTTGTTGGCTGGTCCTCACTACATGTTCGTCGTCAAACCCACTGGCTCCAGGCCATCTATAAATCACTGTTAGGCAAATCCCCGCCTTATCTTAGCTCATTGGTCACCATAGCAGCACCCACCCGTAGTCTGCGCTCCAGCAGGTATATCTCACTGGTCATTCCCAAAGCCAACACCTCCTTTGGCCGCCATTCCTTCCAGTTCTCTGCTGCCAATGACTGGAACGAATTGCAAAAATCTCTGAAGCTGGAGACTCTTATCTCCCTCACTAACTTTAAGCATCAGTTGTCAGAGCACCTTACCGATCACTGCATCTGTACACAGCCCATCTGAAATGAGCCCACCCAACTACCTCATCCCTATATTGTTATTTATTTTGCTCTTTTGCACCCCAGTATGTCTATTTGCACATAATCTCTTGCACATCTAGCATTCCAGTGTTAATAATATTGTAATTATTTTGCACTATAGCCTATTTATTGCCTTACCTCCATAACTTGCTACATTTGCACACACTGTATATATATTTTCTGTTGTATTTTTGACTTTATGTTTTTTACCCCATATGTAACTCTGTGTTGTTTTTATCGCACTGCTTTGCTTTATCTTGGCCAGGTCGCAGTTGTAAATGAGAACTTGTTCTCAACTGGCTTACCTGGTTAAATAAAGGTGAAAAAAAAAAATGAAAAAAAATAAACAGCTTCAACCAGCCTTTGAATTCAGGGTTTGATTCCCACTCCTTTCTGTATTTTTGAGTGTACAGTTTAGACATGATGAGCTAGCCAGCTAGATGTTTAACTTATGTCACAGAGAGGCACACACACAGTGGACGAGGTGAGTAAGTGACTGAGGCTGTGTGAGTCAAATGCAGTCATTTATTTTAGACAAAGAACAGTTTATATTTACATCCCACCCTGAATGTAAGCCAGGGCGGGATCAGCCAGCGGCGGCTTCCAGCATGCGCGATGCATTTGCAGTCTGGACGCGGAGGGGTGAACATCTCCTGCTCTGACTGCAGCTGGGAGGGACTGCTGCGCGAGGACTGGGCCGCCTGTGAGTGCTTTGGGACGGGAGTGGGGCCCGCGGCAGCACCCGTTGCTCGTTGAGGGTGGGGCCCACGGCAGCACCCGTGGCTCGTTGAGAAGAGCAAGAATGATAACACCAGAAAAAGTCTCTAGATTTGACGCTAGTCACATTTTTGAAAATGTGTCGCTAGAGGGGTCTTAATACTCGCTAAATATAGCGACAAATTAGTTAAGTTGGCAACACTGCCAGCCACTCTTAAATAGCACCTGGGCCAGCACAGGTGAAACACCTTCCCACAAATGAGATAGCAACCAGCAGAGGTCTAACGAGGTGACACCAATTGGCACGCCCTACGTGCTAACGAGCTATATGTGCTAAAGTCCAACCTCAAAACAGGCACTTTCAAGTGAATTTACTGTTGTTTGCTAATACTCTTATATAGAATCCTGCCCTTAAATGCAAACAATGTAACAAGACTTTTGGAATTGATTATAATTTTTTTTGAACAGGGAAATGTACCAAACATTTAATGCGTTGAACCATCATAATTATATTGAAAAAATCCAACTTGCATCGATTAAGGTTCAAAATGTTATGGCCCCACAAAAATGGGTCTGTGCGCCACGTTGGCCACACACCCCTAGGGCGTCACTAGGGCGTCAGTTCCGTCTCATAATTCAAAGAAGCAGGGAGGAATGTCGAGAACGCGGAGGATAATGTTGTGCGCACGTGGAGAGAGTTGAGAGTTCAGATAAAAAAAATTTGAAGTCACAGCTCAGAGAAAATTTTTGCGTGCCCAGGAAGTGGAATTGAGAGCAAGAAATTACGTTTAGAGCACACATCTCCCTGCTCATGGTATACTTGCCTGCGCTCTGTCGAAATTCACCTGTGCTTGCGTGATATGATCTCTGTGCGCTCGCAAATCTACAATGACGTTACTCAAATATGATTGGCAGCCTTATTGACCAATCATAGCACTGCTTTTTGTTATAATGCCATTGATTGGCTAGCTAAATGGAAGACGGGACCCAGACAACATGATGTTTACATCCCCAGGTTGGTATTTAGCCAGCAGTGTTGCCAACTTAGCGACTTTGTCGTTATATTTAGCGAGTATTCAGACCCCTCTAGCAACACATTTTCAAAAAATCGACTCACTTACTCACCTCGTCCACTGTGTGTGTGCCTCTCTGTGATATAAGTTAAACATCTAGCTGGCTAGCTCATCATGTCTCAGTCTAAACTGTACACTCAAAAATACAGAAAGGAGTGGGAATCAAACCCTGAATTCAAAGGCTGGTTGAAGCCGTTTATTGGAAATGATACACAGGCATACTGCCTGTATTGTAAGGCTGATTTCTACGCCAAACTTAGTGATGTAAAGAAACACATGACAACTCAAAAACATACTCAAAAAGCAAAGCCTTATAACAGTTCCACCCAAAACAAGCTGCCATTTATGGTTAAAACTGCAAAAAAGGCTGAGGCCACCATGGTATTAGCATGGCGGCCTCATATGGCATGTGATCACATTGGAGAAGCATGTAGAGCTGCTTTCTCAGACTCCACTGCTGCTACTACCCACTTCAAAATGCACAGGACAAAGTGCACAGAAATGATTAATGGTGTTCAGCCTCCTCCTCGATGAGTCCACGGATGTAAGTGTTTCTAAGTACCTGGGGGTTGTCATAAGGTACTTTAGTGACACCAAGCAGACAATTGTATCAACATTTCTGGTGCTTGTTGAGTTGGAGGGAGGAGATGCCAAATCTATAGCCTGTGCTGTTGTGGCTTTCCTCGAGAAGTGTTGTCTTAATAAAGAGAAACTCCTGGGGATAGGGACTGACAATGCCTCTGTTATGGCGGGGATTAACAATGGGGTCCATAAAGTGCTGAAGGAGGAGTATGGCCTCAAAGATCTGGTTCTTATTCGCTGTGTGTGCCACACATTGGCTCTCCATTGAACCCGCGGTTTCACACATTTTGGACCAGTGGGAGGAGCTTAGGCTGCATTACGCAGTCACCAAGTCCAGTGAACACTGCTACATGGCTGAGGTTTTATACTCCATGTACGGTGATCCTCAAAACATATTGTATCTGACTTTTTTGAAGTCAGTGCTGGGTGACGGACAGTTGGCCATCAAGGCTTTTGAGGGAGAGCAAGTAGATCCTCTTAAGCTACTTGACAGCTTGGTTAGCCTGATCAAGTCTGTGAGCAGCAGGGTGCTGAATCCACTGGCAAATGTTGATGTACTCAAAGGGCCAATAGATGGAAACATCAGTCCCAAACCGTACCTTGGTTACCTTTTTGAGTCAAAGGCAGCTGAGCTCCACCTTGCGCCTGAGGATGAAAACAATGTCCGAAAGCGGTGTGTAGCCTTCACCATCTCCCTCACTAATGAGTTGAGGGTGAGACTGCCGGACAACATCGAAGCATTGCAGTACATGTCCGTTTTCAATGTGGAGGAAACTCTAAAGCACAATAAGAGCCCTGGAGAAATAGAAAAAATAGCCAAGCTCCTTGGCTACTCCCCTGCAGAGATAGACAAGATTGTCCAGCAATGGTGTGCCATCCATCTTAGTAAATGGAATGAGACAAAAAACACACTGGGCTTCTGGAGTGAGATTTGAAAGTTCAGGGATGCAGCTGGTATCAACCCATTTCAAGAACTTGCCATGGCTGCTGTGTCTGTGTTGTCCTTGCCACACTCGAAGTCAAGAGAGTATTCAGCCAGATGAGTGTGGTAAAAAGCAAACTTAGAAATCGGATGTCCTTGCAGACGCTTAACTCCATCCTGTACATTCGATATGGACTGAAGCTGTCTGGTGAGGCTTGCTATGAGCACCAGCTGCCTGATAATGTTTTGCAGCTTTTTGGCACATCAGCTGCTTACTCATTTAAGGCAGCTCCCTCAGTTGCTGAACCTGCCATAGAGAGCCTTGATCAAAATGACGATGACCCACTCTTTCTGTGAGCCAGCACAGCCTGTGTGTGTGTGGAGGGGGGTCTGGGGAAAAAAAACTATTAACCTGAATTAAGGCCAGACTAGTTACCATCATTTTCTCACATTGCCATTGACAGTTTTTTCTATTGTCTCTTTTTGGTCCATTTAGATTGTTAATGTAGATTGTATGCACTTTTTTTTATTTATGTTATGGTTAATAAATGTTCATGTTTTACTGTGACTTGTTGTAGGCTGCTAAGTGGACCATAAGGTTAAAAACCAAACCAAATTAAAAATAAATAAATAAATAAGTAACTCCGCCAGAGTGTCTCTTTTGGGTAACTTTTGCCGGTCCTAAGCCCAGATAAAGGAGGAGGGTTGGAATTATGACATTAAAAAAAAAAACAATCGACAGAAGAAAGTTCATTTGTAGTTCTAAACATATTTAGGTTATTTTTTACTCACTTTTTGTCTCTCCCACGACGTTATTCCTCTCTCATACAGCGGCCATCACAATTACATGCACATGGCAAATTAGGTGATGACGTCATTTAGCGACTTTTAGGACAGCCAATAGCTACTTTCCTTACTGAGGAGTTGGCAACACTGCTAGCCAGTAGCCACATTGCAACATGGCAGACTCCCAGCAAGTCACTTCTTCTCAGGTAAGAAAGCTAGCTAGCTAGCTAGCTAATTCAGCCTAATGCTATTTCAATGTCTTTTTGATGATCTCATTTATTTAAAGGTTTGCCAGTGGATATCTGTAATGGTAGACTCAGTAATTCCAGTTTAGCTATAAACCTTATTCTGATATGATGTCATTCCTTCGGATTTCATCACTCAATTATCTAGTTGATGGTGCCCATATAGCTACTGTCACACATTGCATTAATCCTAACTACTATACTATCAACTGGCTTGCTATATTAGCCAGCTCTAGATGTGAGGGGAAAATTAATATTTTTATATTATCTATAAAGATTATAAAAAGGCCATTAGCTAGCTAGCATAAAAACCTCTGGAAGAACTAGCTAGCTAGATAACTAACTCCCACCATCACCTGAGTTCATCAATGTAGCTAATGATAGGTTTCTAAAAAATAAACAATATTTGCTAGTTATATTTTAAAGACTAAGGCACATAACACCCAGACAGATGTAGAACCTTAGGGACCTCCCAAGCACCAGGAAAGTCTCCTTATGTTTATTCTGGAGTTTATTCAGGAAGGTGCAACATGTTAGATAAAAATACAGGTAACTGCCAAAACAATGTAAACACTTCAGTAAATGAGGAAAACAAAGTATATTGAAAGCAGGTGTTTCAACACAAGTGTGGTTCCTGAGTTAATTAAGCAATTAACATCCCATCATGCTTAAGGTCATGTATAAACATGCTGGGCAGGCCATTATTTTGGCTACCATGGCTATGCCCCCATAGGATGGCAATGCCCCCATCCCATAGGGCACGAGTGCCTGAATGGTTTGATGATCATGAAAACGATATAAACCATATGCCATGGCCGTCTCCTCCACCAGATCTCAACCAAATTGAACACTTATGGGAGATACTGGAGCTGCGCCTGAGACAGCGTTTTCCACCACTTTCAACAAAACACCAAAGGATAGAATTTATTGTGGAAGAATGGTGTCGCATCCCTGCAATAGAGTTCAGACACTTGTATCATTGAAGCTGTTCTGGCTCGTGGTGACCCAACGCCCTATTAAGACACTTTATGTTGGTGTTTCCTTTATTTTGGCAATTACCAGTAGATCCACACGTTATTGTCCATATCATGCAGAATTGTCATCTCATTGTTACTTAGGGAGGTCGTTCTATAATAAAGACGTAGGTGATTTCTGTCCCAGGTAGTTGCAAAAATCGGGTAACTTTCCCCAAATTCCCTGGTTTTCCCGAAAACCCGGTTGGAAAATTCCCGGAATCAGAAGGGAATAAGCAGGAAATCTGGAACACTCCAACCAGGATTTCTGGAAAACCTGGGGATTCTGGGAAAGGTACTGGATTTTTGCTACCCTAGTCCCAGGGGACTGAACTGTGTGCACGTTTTTATTCCTGCATAGCACAAACATCTCATTCAACTAATCGTGGTCTTCAATTTAGACCACAATTAGTTCAGTGACGTGTTAGTAGAGTGCTGGAACAAAAACCTGTACACTGTGGCTGTCTTGACTACAATTGTCTAAATACAGGTACAATTTTATTTTGCTAATCAATTCAGGTTTGTCACCTGATTTCCAAAGAGCCAGGTGGAGATAGATGCAACCATACTCCAAGGCAGGGCATTTCCCCACATCCAGGTTAAGGCCTGCTACCATGGAAGAACATGGAGCACCCCATGTCAGTGTCAGTATGTCATGACGGCACCTTTCGGTTATAGGTCCAACTCCTTAGGCGCTGGGCTCCCTACCGATACTATTTGAAGAACTAATACTCCAATCATATGAGTAGTGGAGAACTACAGTGAGGGAAATAAGTATTTGATCCACTGCTGATTTTGTATGTTTGCCCACTGACAAAGACATGATCAGTCTATAATTTTAATGGTAGGTTTATTTGAACAGTGAGAGACAGAATAACAACAAATAAATCCAGAAAAACGCATGTCAAAAATGTTATAAATTGATTTGCATTTTAATGAGGGAAATCAATATTTGACCCCTCTGCAAAACATGACTTAGTACTTGGTGGCAAAACCCGTGTTGGCAATCAATCAATCAATCAATCAATTTTATTTTATATAGCCCTTCTTACATCAGCTAATATCTCGAAGTGCTTTACAGAAACCCAGCCTAAAACCCCAAACAGCTAGTAATGCAGGTGTAGAAGCACGGTGGCTAGGAAAAACTCCCTAGAAAGGCCAAAACCTAGGAAGAAACCTAGAGAGGAACCAGGCTATGAGGGGTGGCCAGTCCTCTTCTGGCTGTGCCGGGTGGAGATTATAACAGAACCATGCCAAGATGTTCAAAAATGTTCATAAGTGACAAGCATGGTCAAATAATAATCAGGAATAAATCTCAGTTGGCTTTTCATAGCCGATCATTAAGAGTTGAAAACAGCAGGTCTGGGACAGGTAGGGGTTCCATAACCGCAGGCAGAACAGTTGAAACTGGAATAGCAGCAAGGCCAGGCGGACTGGGGACAGCAAGGTGTCAGCATGCCCGGTAGTCCTGACGTATGGTCCTAGGGCTCAGGTTCTCAGAGAGAAAGAGAGAACGAGAGAATTAGAGAGAGCATACTTAAATTCACACAGGACACTGGATAAGACAGGAGAAGTACTCCAGGTATAACCAACTAACCCCAGCCCCCCGACACATAAACTACTGCAGCATAAATACTGGAGGCTGAGACAGGAGCGGTCCGGAGACACTGTGGCCCCATCCGAAGAAACCCCCGGACGGGGCCAAACAGGAAGGATATAACCCCACCCACTCTGCCAAAGCACAGCCCCCGCACCACCAGAGGGATATCCTCAACCACCAACTTACAATCCTGAGACAAGGCCGAGTATAGCCCACAGAGGTCTCCACCACAGCACAAACCAAGGGGGGGCGCCAACCCAGACAGGAAGATCACGTCAGTAACTCAACCCACTCAAGTGACGCACCCCTCACAGAGGTCAGACGTTTCTTGTAATTGGCCACCAGGTTTGCACACATCTCAGGATGGATTTTGTTCCACTCCTCTTTGCAGATCTTCTCCAAGTCATTAAGGTTTTGAGGCTGATGTTTGGCAACTCGAACCTTCAGCTCCCTCCACAGATTTTCAATGGGATTAAGGTCTGGAGACTGGCTAGGCCACTCCAGGACTTTAATGTGCTTCTTCTTGAGGCACTCCTTTGTTGCCTTGGCCGTTTGTTTTGGGTCATTGTCATGCTGGAATACCCATCCACGACCCATTTTCAATGCCCTAGCTGAGGGAAGGAGGTTCTCACCCAAGAGTTGACGGTACATGTCCCCGTCCATTGTCCCTTTGATGCGGTGAAGTTGTCCTGTCCCCTTAGCAGAAAAACACCCCCAAAGCATAATGTTTCCACCTCCATGTTTGATGGTGGGGATGGTGTTCTTGGGGTCATAGGCAGCATTCTTCCTCCAAACACGGCGAGTTGAGTTGATACCAAAGAGCTCGATTTTGGTCTCATCTGACCACAATACTTTCACCCAGTTCTCCTCTGAATCATTCAGATGTTCATTGGCAAACTTCAGACGGGCCTGTATATGTGCTTTCTTGAGCAGGGGGACCTTGCGGGCGCTGCAGGATTTCAGTCCTTCGTAGTGTGTTACCAATTGTTTTCTTGGTGACTATGGTCCCAGCTGCCTTGAGATCATTGACAAGATCCTCCCGTGTAGTTCTGGGCTAATTCCTTACCGTTCTCATGATCATTGCATGAGATCTTGCATGGAGCCCCAGGCCGAGGGAGATTGACAGTTCCTTTGTGTTTCTTCCATTTGCGAATAATCGCACCAACTGTTGTCACCTTCTCACCAAGCTGCTTGGCGATGGTCTTGTAGCCCATTCCAGCCTTGTGTAGGTCTACAATCTTGTCCCTGACATCTTTGCAGAGCTCTTTGGTCTTGGCTATGGTGGAGAGTTTGGAATCTGGTTGATTGATTGCTTCTGTGGACAGGTGTCTTTTATACAGGTAACAAACTGAGATTAGGAGCACTCCCTTTAAGAGTGTGCTCCTAATCTCAGCTCGTTACCTGTATAAAAGACACCTGGGAGCCAGAAATCTTTCTGATTGAGAGGGGGTCAAATACTTATTTCCCTCATTAAAATGCAAATCAATTTATAACATTTTTGACATGCGTTTTTCTGGATTTTTTTGTTGTTATTCTGTCTCTCACTGTTCAAATAAACCTACCATTCAAATTATAGACTGATCATTTCTTTGTCAGTGGGCAAACGTACAAAATCAGCAGGGGATCAAATACTTTTTTCCCTCACTGTATGCACCATAAACCTGTCTACTGGAGTAACTTCCTGTCAGAGACTGATTAGAGGGTTAGACAGGAGGCCCTGGGCCAATGGGAGGTCACGGGTGAGCACATTCCATTGGTGCTTAAGTAAAACTCCACCCATCCGGGGCACCGGGCCATGCAAAACGAACTCACCCAGTAAGAGGGGAAGTTACAGACATGAAGATACAACTTGAAACACAGAGTAAGGCTGCCCTCAAATAAAAATGCATATAACGCTTGTCCGACGCAGCGGTGTGGTTAGGAGAAACACTGCTCTACATTTTCAATGGATACGTCTTTGCAACTTTCCTGATGGACAGCGCAACACAATGCTAGGGCCTCCCAACACACTCCTCCCATTGAAAACCATTGAGTTGCTGCGTCTTTTACACATCCATTTTCTGATTTGAAGGCCCCCTTAGTCCTCAATAATCAAACATGTAATACTTGTTACTTGTTAACTCTCTAGCTCTCTTTCTTTCAAGCACTCTCAGTACTTCTATCCATCTCTCTCTCTCCAGGTGATACAGCGACAGAATATTCCAAGGACCTCTAGAGCCTTCTGACCAACTACCTGCGATCTCTCCAGAGCACAGAGAAGTAGGCTCCGATCGTAATAGTATACTTATGCACCTTCACTATTGGGGTCTGTGATTATAGTATATAATCAAGGGTCACTGGTTGGATTTACTGTACTCACTTAAACTCATACTCTCTCCTCCCTCTAAAAGTCTCCCAGACTTTAATAAAAAACGAACATGCATCTTTCCCCATGTCCCCAGGTGAGTCTGCTGGGCCATGGAACTCTAGAGCAGCACATCAAAATACATGCCACCCTGTTGTCAGCTGTCAGCAGGCCGTTCCCTGAGGAAGGATACAATGGTCAATGGCCGAATTTGGGGGATGACTAAATGCCATAAAGCTGTGTCTAAACTATGCATGTTAATTTTTATTTTAAATAGTTAGGTTACAAAATAATAACTTGTTCATAGTCTGTTGGTCTTCACATTTTTACTAACTATGGTAACTTAACAAACAATATGCAGACTTTATCAATCAAGACAACACTTAGAGTTTATGATTCAAAAGTTCTAAAAATCAATTAAAGTCTCATGTCCCGGGTGAATACATTTGTATTCATGTATATTAGACACATCACACGGGTGTATCAACTTAAATATATATCAAAGACCAGATTGAAGAATGGGACAATAGACAAGTGAATATGTCAGTTATTGCATTTGTATCAGTTTGTATGAATGAGTGGTTAAAAGAAATGTAGACCTTCCAAACACACACCAGAGACAGAAGGGTGTTCTACACTATTTACAGTGGGGGAAAAAAGTATTTAGTCAGCCACCAATTGTGCAAGTTCTCCCACTTAAAAAGATGAGAGAGGCCTGTAATTTTCATCATAGGTACATGTCAACTATGACAGACAAATTGAGAGAAAAAAATCCAGAAAATCACATTGTAGGATTTTTTATGAATTTATTTGCAAATTATGGTGGAAAATAAGTATTTGGTCACCTACAAACAAGCAAGATTTCTGGCTCTCACAGACCTGTAACTTCTTCTTTAAGAGGCTCCTCTGTCCTCCACTCGTTACCTGTATTAATGGCACCTGTTTGAACTTGTTATCAGTATAAAAGACACCTGTCCACAACCTCAAACAGTCACACTCCAAACTCCACTATGGCCAAGACCAAAGAGCTGTCAAAGGACACCAGAAACAAAATTGTAGACCTGCACCAGGCTGGGAAGACTGAATCTGCAATAGGTAAGCAGCTTGGTTTGAAGAAATCAACTGTGGGAGCAATTATTAGGAAATGGAAGACATACAAGACCACTGATAATCTCCCTCAATCTGGGGCTCCACGCAAGATCTCACCCCGTGGGGTCAAAATGATCACAAGAACGGTGAGCAAAAATCCCAGAACCACACGGGGGGACCTAGTGAATGACCTGCAGAGAGCTGGGACCAAAGTGACAAAGCCTACCATCAGTAACACACTACGCCGCCAGGGACTCAAATCCTGCAGTGCCAGACGTGTCCCCCTGCTTAAGCCAGTACATGTCCAGGCCCGTCTGAAGTTTGCTAGAGTGCATTTGGATGATCCAGAAGAGGATTGGGAGAATGTCATATGGTCAGATGAAACCAAAATAGAACTTTTTGGTAAAAACTCAACTCGTCGTGTTTGGAGGACAAAGAATGCTGAGTTGCATCCAAAGAACACCATACCTACTGTGAAGCATGGGGGTGGAAACATCATGCTTTGGGGCTGATTTTCTGCAGAGGGACCAGGACGACTGATCCATCTAAAGGAAAGAATGAATGGGGCCATGTATCGTGAGATTTTGAGTGAAAACCTCCTTCCATCAGCAAGGGCATTGAAGATGAAACGTGGCTGGGTCTTTCAGCATGACAATGATCCCAAACACACCGCCCGGGCAACGAAGGAGTGGCTTCGTAAGAAGCATTTCAAGGTCCTGGAGTGGCCTAGCCAGTCTCCAGATCTCAACCCCATAGAAAATCTTTGGAAGGAGTTGAAAGTCCGTGTTGCCCAGCGACAGCCCCAAAACATCACTGCTCTAGAGGAGATCTGCATGGAGGAATGGGCCAAAATACCAGCAACAGTGTGTGAAAACCTTGTGAAGACTTACAGAAAACGTTTGACCTGTGTCATTGCCAACAAAGGGTATATAACAAAGTATTGAGAAACTTTTGTTATTGACCAAATACTTATTTTCCACCATAATTTGCAAATAAATTCATTACAAATCCTACAATGTGATTTTCTGGATTTATTTTTCTCATTTTGTCTGTCATAGTTGACGTGTACCTATGATGAAAATTACAGGCCTCTCTCATCTTTTGAAGTGGGAGAACTTGCACAATTGGTGGCTGACTAAATACTTTTTTCCCCCACTGTATTTAACAATAGCTAATTCCCAAATAAAATGCAATTGTGTTCATTTCCCGTAGCTTATGCCTGCCCATACCATAACCCCACCGCCATCATGGGGTACTCTGTTCACAATGTTGACATCAGTCTGCCATCTGCCCGGTACAGTTGAAACCGGGATTCATCCGTGATGAGCACACTTTTCCAGCATGTCAGTGGCCATCGAATTTGAGTATTTGCCCACTGAACTTGGTTACGACGCCGAACCTCAGTCAGGTCAAGACCCTGGTGAGGACGACGAGCACACAGATGAGCTTCCCTGAGACGGTTTCTGACAGTTTGTGCAGAAATTCTTCAGTTGTGCAAACCCACAGTTTCATCAGCTGTCCGGGTGGCTGGTTTCAGACAATCCTGCATGTGAAGAAGCCAGATGTGGAGGTCCTGGGCTGGCGTGGTAACACGTGGTCTGCGGTTGTGAGGCCGGTTGGACATTCTGCCAAATTCTCTAAAACGACGGCTTATGGTAGAGAAATTAACATTAAATTCTCTGGCAACAGCTCTGGTGGACATTCTTGCAGTCAGCATGCCAATTGCACACTACCTCAAAACTTGAGACATCTGTGGCATTGTGTTGTGTGACAAAACTGCACATTTTAGAGTGGCCTTTTATTGTCACTGCATCAGGGATAGCATACACAGACGATTCGGCTTTACAGCCTTCTTCAGTATGTAACTTTATGCGACATATTTTTGAGTGCGAACCCATTACACTTTTTTGTTTGTCTGAATTAGCTGATTTTACGCACCAGCCAAGCTTCTAGGAGAGCGCGATGGTTCTCTTGATTAACCTTTTATTGTCCTCAGCACAAGGTGCACCTGTGTAATGATCATGCTGTTTAATCAACTTCTTGATATGCCACACCTGTCAGGTGGATGGATTACCTTTGCAAAGGATAAATGCTCACTAACAGGGATGTAAACACATTTGTGCCAAATGAGAGAAATCAGCTTTTTGTGTGTATGGAAACATTCTGTGATCTTTTATTTCAGCTCATGAAACATGGGACCAACACTTTACATGTTGCCTTTATATTTTTGTTCAGTGTAGTATAGTATAAGCTTATGTCTTAAGCATCCTAAATAATGCCATAGATTGTTTTTTTTTAATAGTAAACTTGAAGGCAGAAAAGGGAAGAAGGATGTAAGATGCGAACCTGTGATTCCAACTGATTATAGGCTACTAAAGCCAAGGAATTACCACTGCGCTACGTAGTTTTAATGAAAACAGTGGAGAATTGTATTTATTTATCTGATAATCACACACTGCTATATTGCTGACCAGCAGATTTCACTAATGAGCATTGTAAACATAATGAAGCTTCGAGTAATTAACAGTTTTTTGCCTAATTTGTGGAAAGCGCAGAAGCCTTCAGAAAGCCTCGGTGTCCCATCACTACCCTAAAAGAAGAAGCGCCTTGCAGGAAGTACTCCATGTTGTAATGTGGCTACTGGTTAGCTACTTGGGGATGTAAACATAACGTTGGTCCGTCCTTCCATTTAGCTCGTCAGTCAATGGCATTGTAACAAAAGCAGTGCTGGTCAATAAGGCTGGCAAAAATATGAGTAAGATGTCATTGCAGATTTGCAAGCACACAGAGGTCAAATCTTGCAAGCACAGCTGCATTTCGAGAGAGTATACTGTGAGCAGGTAGATGCTGAGCTCCACACTTAATTTATTGTGCTCAATTCCACTTTCTGGGCATGCAACATTTTTGTCTGAGTTCTTAACTGTCTCTCAGCACCTCAACATCATCCTCTGCCCCTCAATATTTTTTATCTCAACTCTCTCCACCCATGCTCAACATTATGTGGTCCTCTGTAGCTCAGCTGGTAGAGCACGGCTTGTAACGCCAAGGTAGTGGGTTCGATCCCCGGGACCACCCGTACACAAAAAAATGTATGCACGCATGACTGTAAGTCGCTTTGGATAAAAGCGTCTGCTAAATGGCATATTATATTATATTATTTCCCACGTTCTCGACATGCCCCCCTGCGCCTTCCAATTGTGAGACGGAAATGACGCCATACACCCCATTAAAAATGTTCTGGACACGCCACTGGCAGACATGAAAGTTACTCACAAAAAGCCTCTGAAGAAGATGCACCAAATCTGTGCCTGTATTTGGCGCTGTTACAGTCAATCGTGGGTATTTCAGTGTTCGGTAATTCTCTTAAAATGACATCCGGGGAAAGGGGCTGTATGGCTTGAACTATAGAAGAACACCAAACGTCAATGCAGATTCCGAGTAAAACCACTATTACTTAATCGCGCAAGGTGCACACATGCCGTTTTGGCAAGCTTCCACTTTAATGAAAAGCGGGTCTGGATTTTCTCTCGTGCTCACACAAAGACCGAGGCGAGCACCCAACAGGAAAACCCCGAGTCAGCAAAGAATCCATGTAGCCTATTGCAATACATTCTCAGTAGGCCCTTTATGAGTAGATAATTCGCAGTATTAACGAATTATTGAATTGAGAAGCATAGGCCTATAATAGGATCACGAATGGACCTATTGCTCAACATCTACAGGACTGGAAAATGCATTCCAAAAAAAGTGAACACTAATTTAACATTGATTATTCTGGAGTTACTGAAATACAACATATTAACCCCACTGTGACTGAAACAAAGCACACCCGAATATTATAGGCTAAACAGCCTGACATGATTTTGCATGTTTGTTTCATACTCGTGTAAAATTGATTATCCACATCAAATAAACGTCATATAATAGGAGTAGGCTAAGCTACATTGATATAGTAAGCTACACTCTTTTTAATATGTGATTTATGGCAACACATCTTAATTCTTATCATGCATGATCTGTTTGCTATTCATTTCCTCTTAATAATAGCCTAGACAGAGAAATGCAGTGCAGGAAAATTGTTTCTCAGCAGCTCCACCGGTGTCTGAGAAAATTGATTAGGCTATTTACCCTCCACGTGTGCGCTACTTTGGGTTGGTCTGACTTCTGCCATCTGATTGGACACACCTTCCAAATAGTTCACGCCTACTGCGTCCCAGCCTTGCCACTGGGCGGGGTCGACTCCAGCATTTGCTTTCATTGGCCCACACTGAGAAACTTAACAACTCTAGTTCGGCATGGGTCTAGCGGTATAAATACAGTGTCTTGGTGCGAGATGAGCGCCGACACCCGACACACTTGCCATCGTTCATCTTCCATTGTATGAACATAGCCATAAGGATGCTGCAGCAAGCCCTCAAAGTGTCCGGTCGCAGTGCGTCCCCGCTGATCAAGTGGATGGAGAAGTGGGCTGAGAGCGCAGCTAGCCTGAAGAAGACGGAGGCGACGCACCGGATGAAAACCCTGGAGGAGATGCCGGGACCAACCGTCGCCAAATTTGCCTGGGACCTCTTCGCCAAACGGGGACTGTCCCGCCTCCACGAGCTGCAGGTAAATTATTTGAATGACTTGTTCATCTTTCTTTTTAATCATTACTTTTTAGCCAGACAGACACTGATGTAAATGTATGAAATTAGTGTTTTATAATGTCTTATACTTAGTGCTTATGGGTCTGTCATTTTAACAGGAGTACCATAGTAATGTATCTTTCATTGGCAGATGTAACTGGTCATCACATTGTGTCTTGTAATAGATAGGTTATTACATTACTGTTGGGTATGGCATAGCCTACGCGGAGTCGCCAGAAAACGCTATCATCCGATTTTCAGGGGTACAGTATTTTCAACCTAACTTCTGTTTCCCCTGAAAAACGGAAGTGGGAACTCAGCTTAGCAGTCTTTCTACACCTGCTCCATTAGGTTAGATATGGCATGGTGCTATAGGGAAGGGCAGGCTTGCCCCCCTCAGTCAGCCAAGGCCATAAACAGTGTCAGACTGGCAGACACTGTCACTGGCTCTTCTTACATGTACTGTATAACATAACCATCAGTGTGTAATGTAATTGTTCAGCAATTAAAAAGCTATGAGGGGGCCAACAAAAGCTACCTAAATGCACCAGACATGCAGTTGCAAATGCATAAGCTATGTAAGACAAGTGGTTCATTGGTTCATTGAGCAGGAAAGTGCCTTGGGCAACTCAGGCACTTTCCTGTGCTTTGCGGGTGTCTGCTACATCATAGGGGTAGATGGGGAGCATAAGGAGCAAGAGGGCAAGCTTTATATCACATCTTGACCATAGGGCGGCTCCCAAAGCTTTGAACATTGAACAGATTTTGTCCATAAACTTTACTTTAGAACTGTAGCTAGGTCTGCTCACAACATGTTGATGTTCCATCCATAGAAATAGATTCATTCTAATTCTAAGGACTGTTCCATCTCCAGTGAATCATGCTATCTAAATGCGTTGTGTGCTAATGTGTTGTCCTCTCCCAGCTTGAGGGTGTGAAGCGCTACGGGCCAATGTGGAAGGCCAGCTTCGGTCCCATCCTGACAGTGCATGTGGCCGAGCCAGCCCTGATAGAGCAGGTGCTGAGGCAGGAGGGCCAGACCCCAATCCGCTCTGACCTCTCCTCCTGGAAGGACTATAGGAAACAACGAGGCCATGGCTACGGACTGCTCACAGCGTGAGTACCATTCCTCTCCTCTGCTGTTTCCCCCCCATGCTGTCCCCCTCCCCTCTACTCCGTTGCCCTTGCCTCCCCTATCTTATCCCTTTCCCTCCCCTATCTCCATATTCCTTTGTCTCTCATCACCACACCTCTCCTCTTCCCCCCTCCCGTCTCCTCTTCTCTCACACCCTCAGACAGCCACAGTCATCATCATTGGACACTGTTCAACTTGACACATAGCATCTGTGTGTCCCATATTTAATAATATCACTATAGCAGCCTAATTATCTTTATGACAGTGTATGACTGTGTGATCTTACTCAATGAGTTGTCATCCTGATTTAAACTGTTCTGATGTCAGGGTGACGTGCTGTTGACAGGAAACAGGAAAGACTAACAGAGACGAAGCAAAGACTTTAGACAAAGGACTAATTGGCCTAGCAGCCAGACAGTGAGTCAGCCCTCCATCTATGATCTATGATGGGTTATTATTACCTATGGGTTATTACCTAATCACCAGGAATATGAAAATACTATCTCAAATCAAATTAAATCAGGCTTTATTTATACAGCACATTTCAGTCATGGAATGCAATGCAATGTGCTTTAAAGGAAAAAACAATGAAAATAAAAGCTGAAATATTTACTACACAACAAACATAAGATAGAAAACTAAAGAATGACACAAACTGAACAATTACAATTCAATCAAGTAGCCTACAGTACAGTTGGCCCAGCCTGTATAAAACATGTACATTATTGATGTTTGTTGGTGTGAAAACTCATTTGATGGCATTATTTTCTGTTTACCTTAATCTTCAGTGAGGGGGAGGAGTGGCAGGCGGTGCGGAGTCTCCTGGGGAAGCACATGCTACGTCCAAAGGCGGTGGAGGCCTACGACGCTACTCTAAACGGCGTGGTAGATGACCTCATCACTAAGCTCCGCCTCCGCAGGCGCCAGGACCCCCGCGGCCTCGTCCCGGACATCGCCAGCGAGTTCTACCGCTTCGGCCTCGAAGGTAAGGCCTATTTACATTCACTGTGGTGCGCTCCTGAGGCCTGCTTTTACTCAACTCTGTTTCTTTGTTGGTATTTTTAAACGGTGGCATATGAGGTCAGCATCTGAGGTCAGGTGCCCGTAATAAGAGACAACAACAAGGAAGCAGCTTTATCATTGTCATTCTATTGTATCAATGTCAATTAGCATTGTAGGCTACTAGTTTAGTCTATTACCATAACTTACTCGTGTATGGTACGAGTATGTTACTCTGACAAGTCTATAATAGGCTTGATTGGATCTGTATTACAGAGGGCAAACAAACAAAGCCCTTCAAACCCTTCACACCATCTCCCCTTACCCTCTGCCTGTCTTCCTCTCTGCAGGGATCTCCTCAATCTTGTTTGAGTCCAGGATTGGTTGCCTAGACCCTGTGGTTCCCACGGAGACAGAACGTTTCATTCAGTCCATTAACACCATGTTTGTCATGACGCTCCTCACCATGGCTATGCCCGCCTGGTTACACCAGTTGTTCCCCAAGCCCTGGGACACTTTCTGCCAGTGCTGGGACTACATGTTCCAATTCGGTGAGCTGCCATCTTGGATAGCCTCATACTTGCTCCACCTTGGTTTAATTCCGTGGACTTCTTTAATCCATGCTATTCGACTGACCTACTGATTATTATTAGTTGCCCCCAGTGTTAGTTACACTCTACTGATAGATTTCTAGTAATTTATAGTAACTATAAATAGTTCCCATTGAACAGGACCCATAGTGTGTGGTCTCCTTCCATTCATTACCTGTAATCCCTGTAGTAAGCTTTCCCAGAGGTCTATTTTTTCCTCTTTAAGCTGTACGGATCCCTTTAGTCTGACTAGAGCTCCTTCAGACCTGGGTTCAAATACTATTTGAAATAATTTCAAATACTAGCTGGAATTGATTGAGCTTGCCTGGTGCTATGGAACCAGTAGAATTGTCGCAATACTGCAAACCTAGCCCATCTGGCACTCAAGTCAGACTAAAAGCAAACGCTGAAAGTATTTGAAAGATTTCAAATAGTATTTGAACCTAGATCGGACTAATATTTGAACCTAGGTCTGACTGAGCTCCTTCATTCTGATCTTGACCCCTGATCTCTCTCCTTGCAGCTAAAGGTCACATTGACCAGCGTCTGATGGAGGAAGCAGAGAAGGTGGCACGGGGAGAGGAGGTGGAGGGGCGATATCTGACTTACTTCCTGACCCGCACGGGGCTGCCCATGAAGACAGTGTACAGCAACGTCACCGAGCTGCTCCTGGCTGGGGTGGACACGGTGAGGAACATTTCTCATCTCTCCTTCCTCTCGCATCTCTCTCACCTCTGTCTTCTCTGTCTCCATCTTTGACCTAGTACTTTAATATTAGTTTTTAACATATCCAATAGCCAAACATCTCCATTTCCTCTCAGTCCTAGTTACAGCATACTTCCTCTTCTTAATCTCCCTCTCTGTGTGTTAAGTCTGATCCCATACAGTTAGGCTTAGCTGTAGGGAGCTCACTACCCTCTCCATCCACTGCTACAGTGACCTTATGGTGAATGATCTTTCAGTCGTACTGACCTGCTGTGTCCTGTGTGTTCAGATCTCCAGCACCATGTCCTGGTCCCTTTACGAGCTGTCTCGGCACCCCGAGGTGCAGGCCTCGCTTCGGGAGGAGGTACTGGCCGTGATGGGGGGTCGGAGGGTGCCTGGGGCTGCAGACGTGGCTCGCATGCCCCTCATGAAGGCTGTGGTCAAGGAAGTGCTCAGGTAGAAATGTTGGATGATGATAATGATAATAGTAATAATAATGATATAGGTTTGGATTAATATAGCGCTATTCCAAGTGCTCATAGCTCCTCATTATATAAATCAAATCACATTTTATTTGCCACATGCGCCGAATAGACATTACAGTGAAATGCTTACTTACAAGCCCTTAACCAACAATGTAGTTTTTAAGAAAATAAAAAAAAGTGTTAAGTAGAAAAGAGATAAGTAAAAAATAGCAACTAATTAAAGTGCAGCAGTAAAATAAAATAACAGTAGGGTGGCTATATACAAGGGGTACCGGTACAGAGTCAATGTGCGGGGGCACCGCACATAGGGAAGTTCATTTCATCCACTACCAATTGGGGTGAACTATGTACCCTTGATTCAATCAACTACTACAACCAATCGTAAATCATTAGACTGATCAGTCACACTGACATCGTTATGTTTTGGCTTCTCCAGACTTTATCCTGTTATTCCGGCCAATGCCAGGGTCATCGCAGACAAAGACATCCAGGTCGGCGGCTACCTCCTCCCCAAAAACGTAGGTGTTGACTTAATGTTGAATGCTTCTTTCTCAGAACTTTTAAAGCAATCTGGTGTAATATGGTGTAATATTCATGTGTAAAGGCAAATGTGTGTAATAGAACGTTTTTTAAACTGATTCCTAACAGCAGTATCTCACGATTCTATCCTATCCAGACTCTGATCACCCTCTGCCACTTCGCCACATCCCGGAATGCAGCATTTTTCCCGAACCCGAATGCCTTCCAGCCCCATCGCTGGCTGAACCGGGAAGAAGGCCACCACCCCTACGCCTCAGTGCCCTTTGGTGTGGGCAAACGCAGCTGCATCGGCCGGCGCATCGCAGAGCTGGAGGTCTACCTGGCACTTGCACGAGTGAGTAGATTTTTGGTCACTTTTACAGCTAGGCTTTGGCAGAAAGTGTCTCCGAAAATGACATTCATTTTCATAGCATTTTGAGTCCCAGTACATACAGTCATGACTGAAATTATTGGCACCCTTGATAAAGACTGCAAAAAAAAAAAAAAGACTGTATAAAATAAATAATACAAATATTGAGCTATATTTTATGCTACATCTTTTGGGAAAATTGTATTATTTTATGAGATTTTGTTTAACAAGTAATACATTTTCCTCTCTGGTCTAAGATCCCTCCCAATGTGTTCTCCAATCTCATATAACATTTTAGAAAAAGGCTCAGTGCCGTTATCTTCGCAAGGGGAGGGTGCCAGAGTATTGAAAAAAAAAAAAGATCTCTGAGCAATTGTATTAGCAATATATTTCCCAATTTTTTTTGGGGGGGGATACAATATAGCTCAGTATTTTGATTCTTTATTTTATACAGTATTTTTTGCTAATCTTTATCGAGGGTGCCAATCATTTCGGTCGTGACTGTATACTGTGTTTTTAGCCTCGTAGTGGACTTCCATTCTTCTAAGTACTGTTTCATGTGAGGGGTGCCCTCTAATTTTCTCAACCCCTCTCCTGGTCGCCTCAGATTCTGATGCAGTTTGATGTGAAGCCCGATCCAGATGGCAGTGGTGCAGCAGTCAAACCCATGACCCGGACACTGCTGGTGCCAGAGAGTGAGATCAACCTGCAGTTTATTGAAAGATGAGTCGATGACCTGCTGAACACTAGCTATGTGTATTTGACAGTGACTGACAATCCAAGTCTCTCAGAGTGAGACAGTTGGCAGCACTGGGAAAAGCACTGATAAAGAGGGCCCGACTGAATTTGCAGCCCTGTAGGCCTAAACACATAGACCAGGCCCTCAGCCCCTCAGATCTCAAGCCCAGATGGTTTGGGCTGGCCTGGGTCTGAGTTGATACAGCAGCTGAATGAGGGGCTGATAGAGGTCTCAGATTAATGTCATTGTTAATTGAAAACATTCCTCTCTGTATATGAACAGTAGTAGTTGCATTTCCAGTGTACTGAAACTCACTTCCCACACATTTTTTGCACAAGGAGGCTAGGAGAGGGTGAAGGGTGGGTAAGGCAATATTTAAAGTGTCTTAGAGCCTATCTTGAAACTTCTCCCCATGCAGAGTGAAATGCATAAAACTTGAAACCTTTGACTGAAACTTGAAAAGTGCATCAGGACTAATTATGTGACATAGTACTATAAAGCTGCAATCAGCAGTAGAAACGATAACAAAGCGGCCCCGCCCCTGTTTTGGTAAAAACCTGAGGGATGGGGCTGAAGAAATGTAACCACTTACAAATTCATAGACAAAGCTATGGATGATAGGACTGATCATCCATGAAATCAAAATTATAGTTTTAACCATGTTTTGAGGCTATATAGTGTTTGTTTACTTTGTTTACAAACATTGGAGTAAAACAAGCTTATATTATGGGTTCTGATGGGGTACGACAGTTGAACTAAGATCATGAGGCATTTATAAGTTATATTATTCAAGAATCAATGGGTACATATCATTAATTGATAAGTAAAAAATTGGATGTAGCAACTGCTGATTTCCCCTTTAATGACAAGTGATTTTCCTTCTCAATATCAGGTTGATCCCTCTTTACACCACTTAAAGATGCGTTATAAAGGTTTTGTATAATTTCAGCCAGTAGTTTTGAAAGTAGAGCTCATTAATCAAAACGGGCCCCTGAAAATGGTGTACAACGTCATCCATTTTGTATGATATGTTACGTCCTGCAATATTTTTTTTTACAAATCTGCAATTCCTATGATATGTTACAAATTCCAATTTGTACAATATGTTACGAATTTGTAAGTTCTTAAGATCCCGTTCAATCTCTTTAAACCTTCTGCTTTATTCAATAATGCTTGTGAATACAATCACTTATACATACTTTTAGTGGTTTAGATTGTAGCCAATGGTATTGCCAGTTGCCAATGGTATTACCAAAGGAATCTGATATCTACATATGTTCCTCTCACCTAACCAGACATCAATTACTATTTGACTGTAAGCATCCTGACCATGGCATGTAATGCAAAACAAATATGGACTGAGAAGTTGTAACTCATTCCTTAGCGAAGACAAACAGAAAGTAGGGCGGCAGGTAGCCTAGCAGTTAAGAGCGTTGGGCCAGTAACCAAAAGGTTGCTGGTTCGAATCCCGAGCAGACTCTGTGAAACAAATCTGCCGATGTGCCCTTGAGCAAGGCACTTAACCCTAATTGTTCCTGTAAGGCGCTCTGGATAAGAGCGTCTGCTAAATGACTAAAATGAAAATGTAAAATGAAAGCAATTTATCCTTCTCTAATTTAAATCATAGATTGGCAGATGCCAAACAGAGCCTCAGTTGCATTTAATAATGTTTACGCATTGCTGATGAAGGTTCTATAAAATGGTTAGAAATGTGTCATGTACTACCTTTAGAAGAGTGTTATTTAATTATTATTATTTTGGACAAAACTATGATGCTCATATCAGGATGGTGCTCATTTGGTGCTTATATGGCGCTTATATGGTGCTCGTTAAAATCTTAGTGAAAAATGGCAGCTGGTGGGACTAACATGGTGCTCCATATCCTCCCACCTGGGTTACTCTTTTTAAATACACATTTTATGTTGTTTTTTTTATAGTATTTTGAACTTTTATGAAGTCCTACTCAGTTGTACCAAACTATTTATCTAATGTGAGTTGTCTGTACCTTTTACATCTAAAAAATTATTTATGTGTTACCCGTTTTTCTACATCTAGAACCTTATGTGGCTTGTATGATGTGGTGCTTCAAAAGCTTCTTTCTCTGTTGGGATAACACATTGTAGAAAATTGTTATAGCAATATGGAACTATTTTACTTTTGTATTTGTTCTCTAATAAAAACATTTCATACATGTATGCATGGTCTTCTTTTTCTGTTCTAGAAATGTGAAAATTATGCTACCTTGCGGCATCATTTTTTTCCCTGTAAGGCATTAGTGATGGGGGGAAAAATCAATAGTTACATATTGCACTATTATTTTTGGACGGTATTATATTGATATATCGATTTGTATAACAAATAAGAATGTAAACAGTACCAGTCAAAAGTTTGGACACACCTACTCATTCAAGGGTTTTTCTTTATTTTTACTATGTTCTACATTGTAGAATAATAGTGAAGACATCAAAACTATGAAATAACACATGGAATCATGTAGTAACCAAAAAAGTGTTAAACAAATCAAAATATATTTGAGATTTGAGATTATTCAAATAGCCACCCTTTGCCTTGATGACAGCTTTGCACACTCTTGGCATTCTCTCAACCTGCTTCACCTGGAATGCTTTTCCAACAGTCTTGAAGGAGTTCCCACATATTCTTAGCCCTTATTGGCTGCATTTCCTTCACTCTGCGGTCCAACTCCTCCCAAACCATCTCAATTGGGTTGTGGTCTGGGGATTGTGGAGGCCAGGTCATCTGATGCAGCACTCCATCACTCTCCTTCTTGGTCAAATAGCCCTTACACAGCCTGGAGGTGTGTTGGGTCATTGTCCTGTTGAAAAACAAATTATAGTCCCACTAAGCCCAAACCAGATGGGATGGCGTATCGCTGCAGAATGCTGTGGTAGCCATGCTGGTTAAGTGTGCCTTGAAATCTAAATAAATCACAGACAGTGTCACCAGCAAAGCACCATAACACCTCACAAAGACACAGTGGTTGGAACCAAAAATCTCAAATTTGGACTCCAGACCAAAGGACACATTTCCACCGGTCTAATGTCCATTGCTCGTGTTTCTTGGCCCAAGCAGGTCTCTTCTTATTGGTGTCCTTTAGTAGTGGTTTCTCTGCAGCAATTTGACCATGAAGGCCTGATTCACACAGTCCACTCTGAACAGTTGATGTTGAGATGTGTCTGTGGCTTGAACTCTTTATTTGGGTTGCAATTTCTGAGGCTGGTAACTAATGAACTTATCCTCTGCCGCAGAGGTAACTCTGGGTCTTCCATTCCTGTGGTGGTCCTCATGAGAGCCAGTTTCATCATAGCGCTTGATGGTTTTTGCGACTGTTCTTGAAGAAACATTCAAAGTTCTTGAAATGTTCCATATTGACTGACCTTCATGTCTTAAAGTAATGATGGACTGTCGTTTCTCTTTGCTTATTTGAGCTGTTCTTGCCATAATCTGGACTTGGTCTTTTACCAAATAGGGCTATCTTCTGTATACCACCCCTATCTTGTCACAACACAACTGATTGGCTCAAATGCATTAAGAAGGAAAGAAATTCCACAAATTAAGTTTTAAGAAGGCACACCTGTTAATTGAAATGCATTCCAGGTGACTACCTCATGAAGCTGGTTGAGAGAATGGCAAGAGTGTGTAAAGCTGTCATCAATGCAAAGGGGGGCTATATGAAGAATCTCAAATATAAAATATATTTGTTTAATACTTTTTGGTTACTACTTGATTCCATAGGTGTTATTTCATAGTTTTGATGTCTTCACTATTATTATGTAGAAAATAGTAAAAATAAAGATAAACCGTTGAATGAGTAGGTGTGTCCAAACTTTTGACAGGTACAGTATATACAGTGGGGAAAAAAAGTATTTAGTCAGCCACCAATTGTGCAAGTTCTCCCACTTAAAAAGATGAGAGGCCTGTAATTTTCATCATAGGTACACGTCAACTATGACAGACAAATGAGAAAAAGAAATCCAGAAAATCACATTGTAGGATTTTTAATGAATTTATTTGCAAATTATGGTGGAAAATAAGTATTTGGTCAATAACAAAAGTTTCTCAATACTTTGTTATATACCCTTTGTTGGCAATGACACAGGTCAAACGTTTTCTGTAAGTCTTCACAAGGTTTTCACACACTGTTGCTGGTATTTTGGCCCATTCCTCCATGCAGATCTCCTCTAGAGCAATGATGTTTTGGGGCTGTCGCTGGGCAACACAGACTTTCAACTCCCCTCCAAAGATTTTCTATGGGGTTGAGATCTGGAGACTGGCTAGGCCACTCCAGGACCTTGAAATGCTTCTTACGAAGCCACTCCTTCGTTGCCCGGGCGGTGTGTTTGGGATCATTGTCATGCTGAAAGACCCAGCCACGTTTCATCTTCAATGCCCTTGCTGATGGAAGGAGGTTTTCACTCAAAATCTCACGATACATGGCCCCATTCATTCTTTCCTTTACACGGATCAGTCGTCCTGGTCCCTTTGCAGAAAAACAGCCCCAAAGCATGATGTTTCCACCCCCATGCTTCACAGTAGGTATGGTGTTCTTTGGATGCAACTCAGCATTCTTTGTCCTCCAAACACGACGAGTTGAGTTTTTACCAAAAAGTTCTATTTTGGTTTCATCTGACCATATGACATTCTCCCAATCCTCTTCTGGATCATCCAAATGCACTCTAGCAAACTTCAGACGGGCCTGGACATGTACTGGCTTAAGCAGGGGGACACGTCTGGCACTGCAGGATTTGAGTCCCTGGCGGCGTAGTGTGTTACTGATGGTAGGCTTTGTTACTTTGGTCCAGCTCTCTGCAGGTCATTCACTAGGTCCCCCCGTGTGGTTCTGGGATTTTTGCTCACCGTTCTTGTGATCATTTTGACCCCACGGGGTGAGATCTTGCGTGGAGCCCCAGATCGAGGGAGATTATCAGTGGTCTTGTATGTCTTCCATTTCCTAATAATTGCTCCCACAGTTGATTTCTTCAAACCAAGCTGCTTACCTATTGCAGATTCAGTCTTCCCAGCCTGGTGCAGGTCTACAATTTTGTTTCTGGTTTCCTTTGACAGCTCTTTGGTCTTGGCCATAGTGGAGTTTGGAGTGTGACTGTTTGAGGTTGTGGACAGGTGTCTTTTATACTGATAGCAAGTTCAAACAGGTGCCATTAATACAGGTAACGAGTGGAGGACAGAGGAGCCTCTTAAAGAAGAAGTTACAGGTCTGTGAGAGCCAGAAATCTTGCTTGTTTGTAGGTGACCAAATACTTATTTTTCACCATAATTTGCAAATAAATTCATAAAAAATCCTACAATGTGATTTTCTGGATTTTTTTTCCTCATTTTGTCTGTCATAGTTGACGTGTACCTATGATGAAAATTACAGGCCTCTCTCATCTTTTTAAGTGGGAGAACTTGCACAATTGGTGGCTGACTAAATACTTTTTTTCCCCACTGTATACACTGAACAAAAATATAAACGCAACATGTAAAGTGTTGGTCCCATGTCTCATGTGCTGAAATAAAAGATCCCAGAAATGTTCCATACGCACAAAAAGCTTATCTCACAAATGTGGTGTACAAATTTGTTTACATCCCTGTTAGTGAGCATTTCTCCTTGGCCAAGATGATCCATCCACCTGACCGGTGTGGCATATCAATAATCTGATTAAACAGCATGACCATTACACAGGTGCATCTTGTGCTGGTGACAATTGGCATGCTGCCACTGCAGGAATGTCCACCAGAGCTGTTGCCAGAGAATTGAATGTTAATGTCTCTACCATAAGCCGCCTCCGAAGTTGTTTTAGAGAATTTGGCAGTATTTCCAACCAGGCTCACAACCGCAGACCACGTGTAACTACGCCAGCCCAGGACCTCCACATCCTGCTTCTTCACCTGTGGGATCGTCTGAGACCAGCCACCCGGACAGCTTATGAAACTGTGGGTTTGCACAACTGAAGAATTTCTGCACAAACTGTCAGTAATCATTTCAGGGAAGCTCATCTGCGTGCTCGTCGTCCTCACCAGGGTCTTGACCTGACTGCAGTTTGGCGTCGTAACAGACTTCAGTGGGCAAATGCTCACCTTCGCTGGAGAAGTGTGCTCTTCACGGCTGAATCTCTTTGTCAACTGTACAAGGCAGACGTGTGGGGCAAGCGGTTTGCTGATGTCAACGTTGTGAACAGAGTGCCCCATTGTGGCGGTGGGGTTATGGTATGGGCGAACACAATTGCATTTTATCTATGGCTATTTGAATGCACAGAGATACCATGACGAGATCCTGAGGCCCATTGTCGTGCCATTCATCCACCACCATCAACTCATGATTCAGCATGATAATGCACGGCCCCATGTCGCATGACAAACCATCAAACAGGCAAAGCGTCAATTCAGGACTAAGATTGAATCCTACTACACCGGCTCTGACGCTCGTCGGATGTGGCAGGGCTTGGAAACTATTAGGGACTACAAAGGGGAACCCAGCCGCGATCTGCCCATTGACGCAAGCCTACCAGACGAGCGAAATGTCTTTTATGCTCGCTTCGAGGCAAGCAACCCTGAAGCATGCATGAGAGCACCAGCTGTTCCGGACGACTGTATGATCCCGCTCTACGTAACCGATGTGAGCAAGACCTTTAAACAGGTCAACATTCACAAGGCCTCGGGGCCAGACGGAATACCAGGATGTGTACTCAGAGCATCCGCAGACAAACTGGCACGTGTCTTCACTGACATTTTCAACCTCTCCCTGACCGAGTCTGTAATACCTACATGTTTCAAGCAGACCACCATAGTCCCTGTGCCCAAGAAAGTGAAGGTAACATGCCTCAATGACTACCACCCCGTAGCACTCACGTCGGTAGCCATCAAGTGCTTTGAAAGGCTGGTCATGACTCACATCAACACCATCATCACGGAAACCCTAGATCCACTCCAATTCGCATACCGCCCCAACAGATCCACAGATGACGCAATCTCAATCGCACTCCACACTGCCCTTTCCCACCTGGACAAAAATAACACCTATGTGAGAATGCTGTTCAATGACTACAGCTCAGCGTTCAACAACATAGTGCCCACAAAGCTCATCACTAAGCTAAGGACCCTGGGACTAAACACCTCCCTCTGCAACTGGATCCTGGACTTCCTGACGGGCCGCCCCCGCCTGCCACACTGATCCTCAACACGGGGGCCCCTCAGGGGTGCATGCTTAGTCCCCTCTTGTGCTCCATGTTCACCCATGACTGCGTGGCCAAGCACGACTCCAACACCATCATTAAGTTTGCTGACGACACAACAGTGGTAGGCCTGATCACCGACAACAATGAGAAAGCCTATAGGGAGGTCAGAAACCTGGCAGTGTGGTGACAGGACAATAACCTCTCCCTCAATGTGAGCAAGACAAAGGTGCTGATCGTGGACTACAGGAAAAGGAGGGCCGAACAGGCCCCCATTAACATCGACGGGGCTGTAGTGGAGCGGGTTGAGAGTTTCAAGTTCCTTGGTGTCCACATCACCAACAAACACACCAAGACAGTCGTGAAGAGGCCACGACAACACCTTTTCCCCCCAGAAGACTGAAAAGATTTGGCATGGGTCCCCAGATCCTCAAAAAGTTCTACAGCTGCACCATCGAGAGCATCCTGACCAGTTGCATCACCGCCTGGTATGGCAACTGCTTGGCATCCGACCGTAAGGCGCTACAGAGGGTACTGCGTACGGCCCAGTACCTCACTGGGGCAAAGCTTCCTGCCATCCAGGACCTATATACTAGACGGTGTCAGAGGAAGGCCCAAAAAAATTGTGAAAGCCTCCAGTCACCCAAGTCATAGACTGTTCTCTCTGCTACCGCACGGCAAACGGTACCGGAGCGCCAAGTCTAGGTCCAAAAGCTCCTTAACAGCTTCTACCCCCAAGCCATAAGACTGCTGAACAATTAATCAAATGGCCACCCGGACTATTTACATTGACCCCCCCCTTTGTTTTTACACTGCTGCTACTCTGTTAATTATTTATGCTTAGTCACTTTACCTCTACCTACATGTACATATTACCTCAATTACCTCAACTAACCTGTACCCCCGCACATTGACTCGGTCCCGGTACCCGCTGTATATAGCCTCGTTATTGTTATTTTATTGTGTTACTTTTTATTAGTTTTATTTTTTACTTTAGTTTATTTAGTAAATATTTTCTTAACTCTATTTCTTGAACTGCATTGTTGGTTAAGGGCTTGTAAGTAAGCATTTCACAGCAAGGTCTACACCTGTTGTATTCGGCGCATGTGACAAATACAATTTGATTTGATTTGATTTGAAGGGCCTGTACACAATTCCTGGAAGCTGAAAATGTCCCAGTTCTTTCATGGCCTGCATACTCACCAGACATATCACCTATCGAGCATTTTTGGGATGCTCTGGATCGACGTGTACGGCAGCGTGTTCCAGTTCCCGCCAATATCCAGCAACTTCGCACAGCCATTGAAGAGGAGTGGGACAACATTTTACAGGCCACAACCAGCAGCCTGATCAACTCTATGCTAAGGAGATGTGTCGTGCTGCATGAGGCAAATGGTGGTCACACCAGATACTGACTGGTTTTCTGATCCATGCCCCTACCTTTTTTTTAAAGGTATCTGTGACCAACAGATGCCTCTCTGTATTCCCAGTCATGTGAAATCCATAGATTAGGGCCTAATGAATTTATTTCAATTGACAAATGTCCTTATACGAACAGTAACTCAGTAAAATCTTGGAAACTGTTGCATGTTGCATTTATATTTTTGTTCAGTGTGTATATCATTTTTTGCTACTGTTGGTAGCGTTAGCTAGCGCTAGTCGGCTGTACCTGCGTTAACATTCCGCTATTTTTCAACCTATAGCTTGTTCTCCATCTTCTTTTTAAATAGTGAGCCTACGTGTTTTCAGCACTTTTATTTCCCAGACTGATCAAAACTCATTTTCTCATGCTCTCTCGACTCTCTGCAGAAGACATATAGTGAGCAATATGTTTGGAACATCAAATCGCAATAAAATCGCAGTATCGTATCGCAATACATATTGTATCGGCACCTAAGTATCGTGAGAATATTGCATTGTGAGGTCCCTGGCAATTCCCAGCCGTATAAGACATTGTAACCTAGTTTCTGGTTCGAACTTGTCTGTGGTTCAAACCGATGGACTAATATTTAGACATGAAGGCAGGTGGTTCTGAGAAAGCCGCTGCTGGGTATCGCTGTTCCTGTGGGACGTGTCTGTGGGGACATTGTGCTACCGTACATTGGTGCTAAGTTTGCAGGTCAACAGTTTGCTTCACATTCCGCTCCACCCCCAATTACATTCTGGATGAGAGAGTGAGGTTTTTGTACATAACCCTGACTGTCCAAAACGCCCAAATCACACTGGAACAAAGGTTGAGACAGACAGGATGCAACCCTCTAGATTATAAATTATGTAAAATAGTACACTGTAGTGGTCGGCCTACTCATTAGTAGGATGTTCTTGTGATGGGTATGCCTCTCTTTCTGAGTAAAATACCAACCACACTTCCTTCAAGTAATCATGATTCACTCTCCAAAATGTTCTGGTCATGAACAGAACAATGCATTACCAACACAGCTGTAAACATACGTTGCATTTTATAGTATTATATATGCATAGGCCTACAATAAATGAAGACCGCCTAAGTGGTGGTTGTGGTGGACTGAAATACTGGAGGAAGGACATCCATAGCCAGTCAGAGCTGAAATTTTCCAAAAAGGTTAATAATTCATAGACTCCTTTTCTCTTATTTCCCCCTCTGCCTGGCAGAGGCAGCAACAGAGGTAGGGGCCTTAGGTGGCCTGAGACCAGACCAGGTCAATGCTGGACTTTAGCAGGTGACTGTAAGCAGTGGGTCTGTGCCTTTCAGTGCCTATACTGACTCAGAGGTCTAGTCTGCCTAATTTATGTTGTCTGGTAAACAGACAACATGTAACATGATGTGTTGAAGGGGATGTTATGTGATTGTATAGGTGAAAAGTTAATGGCGAAATTTGAAATAGATAGCACAAATTATATATTTTAATGATTGATTTGTTTTTTCAGAATTGCTCAATCCATTAGTGTGATTGTCCTTCCTAATTTCGAAAATAATGTAGTTTATTTTAGTCGTGTGAATTCAAACCATAGATATGTATAGAGGACTAGCACCCAAAATCCTGTTTTAGCATAGGCACCGGCATTGAGGACTTTCACCATTTTGAAATAGTCAACTGGGTGGGACTTCCTATGGGTTAAGGAAGGATCACATAATTCCATCCAGGTCATCAGGAGGGATCAACCAATGAATTATACTTGTGAGCAAACATTCCATAACTGCAAGTGGCAGTAAATCACAAACCTTGGCTTTACCTGTTCAAACAACACACAGTGGCAGTTTGCACCCTTTCAGTTTGTTTACCAAGTCATAGAAGTAGCTAGTAGAAGAATGACATTGACTACTTTAAAATGGAGAGGACTCTGCCCTCTCACAAATGCCATAATGGGACAGATACAACGTTGTGATCTCTATACATCTCTATGATTCAAACAAAACGTTGTATTGTGCAATGACCCTAAAAAGAAAAGTGTCTTGCAGCACCATCTGTTGGTAAAACATTTGACTAAACCAGGTCATCATTAATTGCACATTTCCTAAGAGTTCACATGCTGGAACTACATAGCATTTATTTGTATCACACATAGAGAATCGTGTTGAAATAAAGCGCAAGCATTTTGGGGTCAACCACCTCGCTACATGTCAACGAGCATTCCATACTCCAGCCCTGTTGGTGGCAGCAGTAATGTACGTTATGAGAATGTTGTGAAGAAGACTGCAAACGACATTTCCTGTGCATATCGGAAATGTGTTTCGTTCTGTTATTGTTAGCTAGCTAATGTTGAATATAAGTTAACATATTCGTATAGCAATTGTGTTAATCGAAGTGTCAATATGCCTGGCTAGATTCTAGTTTGCTGATAAACGAGGTAAGTAGAGAATGAGCGAAGAGGCTGTTTCGTTACTGTTATAACCAACGTTAGCTCGCGAATGATGTGAAACGTTCCTAGCTACATCCATCTAAGGTTAGATAGCTGGCTTTCGAAACATCTATCAATATTGTTCACATCAAGCTAGCTAGCTAGTTAATAGCTGCATAGCACAGCTTATATTTATCACATTGAGCTTGCTAGCAATCCGCACATGCCTCCCATTTACTGCCCATCACTGACTGATACCTTCCTCTCTCTCGTCTCAGATTACCACCTGATATACGTTGTCTGAGTGACACCTGCCGAATGTAGCAACGTTACTATTCGAAAGTTCTGGACTGTGACCAAGATCATGGACCAAGGTAACGTTATACACATCTCTTGGTTGTCTGTCTGCCTCTTGTTGTAAGTTGTTGTCATCATAATCCAAAGACTCTAGTGTCTAACATCGAAGTCTATCTCCGTCTGGGGACAGATATACAGGCAGGTGTTGCAATTGCATCTGTGGTTGGGGCACCGATTGGAGCAGCTGGGTCAGAGGAGGAGGAGTCGACTGGGATGAAAGACATCAAAAGGACAGCAACACAGGCTTTCGTTGGGGGTGGTGGTGTTGTGCCCAAACGCAGGAGCTCTTCAAGGTTGGACTGCCACTCACTTGTGTCCAGCTTAATGTTATAGCTTACTCTGCAAGCACTTTTTCCCGCTTCAATCTTTCCACCAGTGTTAAACTGAAAGATGAACATGCAACACCTTGTACAGTTCACTGATTCAAATGAACTGCCTACACGTCTGACCATTGGACAGCATTCGTTCTGCATCACCTACCTACTGAATTTGAAGTAGGCCTGGCGAAAAGATAGCTCAGGGGTGCTGTCTGTGTCCGCTCTGGTGGCTATATGATATCTAACCTGTTCCTCTCCTACTTCCAGGTCAATTAAGAGGAAGAAGTTTGATGATGAGCTGGTGGAGAGCAGCCTGGCCAAGTCATCTAGCAGGGTCAAGGGTCCACCTGTCATCGAGCCAATCCGCTGCTCTGGGAGCGAACCCTCATCCAATGAGAAGAAGAAGGTAGAGGGGAGGAGTTGAATCCAAAGAGAGGGTGGTGTTATTGTGGGTAGCTCATAAGAGAAACATAGAGGGAGAAACCTGTAGTTGTTGTTCAATTTGCTCTTGATTACATGGCTAGTTTATTATGCTGTTTATATGGTCAGGTTTTTCTTTGTCTCCAGACTCTTGATCATCACCCTATTAAATGGCATGTAAGGGTGATACCTAATAAAGGTGTCTGGCAGATGACAAAATGCCTACTAGAGTAAATGCTGAATGAGGCAAAGGAGATGCCTCATTGGTTCCCCTCCTCCATGCCCCCCTATGTTAGGTGTCCAAGTCCAGCACGGCCCTCACGCCACCCCTCACCATGGTGATCACCCCCCCACCCATTGCCAAGCGGGTGAAGAAGAGTAAGCAGCCCCTCCAGATCACTAAAGACCTGGGACGCTGGAAACCCACCGACGACCTTCTGCTCATCAATGCTGTGCTACAGGTAACAGACCTAAAGAGAATTGAGATACACTATTGATATACACTGAACAAAAATATAAACGCAACATGTAAAGTGTTGGTCTCATGTTTCATGAGCTGAAATAAAAAATCCCAGACATTTTCCATACGCACAAAAAGTGTATTTCTCTAATTTTGTGCACACATTTGTTTATATCCCTGTTAGTGAGCATTTCTCCTTTGCCAAGATAATCCATCCACCTGACAGGTGTGGCATATCAAGAAGCTGACTAAACAGCATGATCATTACACAGGTGCACCTTGTGCTGGGGACAATCAAAGGTTACTTTAAAATTCACAGTTTTGTCACACAACACAATGCCACAGATGTCTCAAGTTGACTGCAGGAATGTCCACCAGAGATGTTGCCTGAGAATGTAATGTTAATTTACCTACCATAAACTGCCTCCAACGTCATTTTAGAGAATTTGGCAGTACGTCCAACTGGCCTCACAACCGCAGACCAAGTTTAACCACGCCATCTGAGGGGGGAGGGGGGTGCTGAGGAGTATTTCTGTCTGTAATAAAGCCCTTTTGTGGGGGAAAAATCTTTCTGATTGGGTGGGCCTGGCTGACAAGTGGGTGGGCCTATGCCCTCCAAGGCCCACCCATGGCTGCAACCCTGCCCAGTCGGGTGAACTCTATAGATTAAGGCCTAATGAATTTATTTCAATTGCCTTATTTCCTTATGAACTGTAGCTCAGTAAAAACTTAAAAATTGTTGCATGTTGCGTTTTACATTTTTGTTCAGTATATAACTGATGCATCAGGGCTATACATCTTTGGAATTTGGCAGTTAGTGTACTGTGTAACTTTGACCTGTGAAGTCTCAATGTGTTTGATGTATCCAGATTATTTTTCTATGGATGTATATCATACAGCTCATTGACTATGGTAATGCACTGAAACCGTAAGTGGCTGCAACTGACTGCGTGTGTGTGTGTGTTGTATCTGTGTGTGGGTGCTGTTAGACGACAGATCTGACCTCTGTTCATCTGGGGGTGAAGTTCAGCTGTCGTTTCACCCTGCGGGAGATCCAGGAGCGCTGGTACGCACTGCTCTACGACCCCGTCATTTCCAAGTAAGAGCTCCACCACAACCCACAAACCCCTGGCCAGTGTTGTAATACTCGAGTCCAGCACTCGGACTCAAGTCACGATTTTCATGACTCGACTCGGACTCGACCAGTGGTGACTCAGACTTGGGCCAGGACTCGACCAATCTTCATAATTCAATTTACTAACTATAACAGCAAATGATAGATGGCTGTATTATTAAATCCAGATTGTATTTATAAAAAAATAGAATCAAATGTTATTTGTCACATGCTTCGTAAACAACAGGTGTAGACTAACAGTGAAACGCTTACTTTTCCAACAATGCAGAGTTAAAGATTTAAAAAAATATATATATATATATATATATATATACACAGTGACTAACAATTAAAAATAACATGGCTAAACAGTGCATTCGGAAAGTATTCAGACCCCTTTACTTTTTCCACATTTTGTTACGTTACAGCCTTATTCTAAAATGGATTAAATTGTTTCCCCCCCTCATCAATCTACACACAATAACCCATAATGACAAAGCAAAAACAGGCTTTTTGAAATTTTTGCAAATGAATAAAAAAAAGTATTCACATTTACATAAGTATTCAGACCCTTTACTCAGTACTTTGTTGAAGCACCTTTGGCAGCGATTACAGCCTCGACTCTTCTTGGGTATGACGCTACAAGCTACTACAAATCAACACCTGTATTTGGGGAGTTTCTCCCATGCTTCTCTGCAGATCCTCTCAAGCTCTGTCAGGTTGGATGGGGAGCATCGCTGCACAGCTATTTTCAAGTCTCTCCAGAGATGTTCGATCGGGTTCAAGTCCGGACTCTGGCTGGGCCACTCAAGGACATTCAAAGACTTGTCCTGAAGCCACTCCTGCATTGTCTTGGCTGGGTGCTTAGGGTCGTTGTCCTGTTGGAAGGTGAACCTTCGCCCCCAGTGTGAGGTCCTGAGCGCTCTGGAGCAGGTTTTCATCAAGGATCTCTGTACTTTGCTCCGTTCATCTTTCCCTCGATCCTGACTAGTCTCCCAGTCTCTACCGCTGAAAATCATCCCCACAGCTTGATGCTGCCACCACCATGCTTCACCATAGGGATTGTGCCAGGTTTCCTCCAGACGTGACGCTTGGCATTCAGGCCAAAGAGTTCAATCTTGGTTTCATCAGACCAGAGAATCTTGTTTCTCATGGTCTGAGAGTCCTTTAAGAGGCTTTTGGCAAACTCCAAGCGGGCTGTCATGTGCCTTTCACTGAGGAGTGGTTTCCGTCTGGCCACTCTACCATAAATGTCTGATTGGTGGAGTGCTGCAGAGATGGTTGTCCTTCTGGAAGTTTCTCCCATCTCCTCAGAGGAACTCTGGAGCTCTGTCAGAGTGACCATCAGGTTCTTGGTCACCTCCCTTACCAAGGCCCTTCTCCCCCGATTGCTCAGTTTGGCAGGGCAGCCAGCTCTATGAAGAGTCTTGGTGGTTCCAAACTTTTTCCATTTAAGAATGATGGAGGCCACTGTGTTCTTGGGGACCTTCAATGCTGCAGAAATGTTTTGGTACCCTTCCCCAGATCTGTGCCTTCACACAATCCTGTCTCGGAGCTCTACGGACAATTCCTTCGACCTCATTGCTTGGTTTTTGCTGTGACATGCACTGTCAACTGTGGGACCTTTTTTATAGACAGGTGTGTACCTTTCCAAATCATGTCCAATCAATTGAATTTACCACAGTTGTAGAAAAATCTCAAGGATGATCAATGGAAACAGGATGCACCAATTTCTAGTCTCATTGCAAAGGGTCTGAATACTTGTAAATAAGTAAATAAGGTATTTCTGTTTTTTATTTCTTATAAATTTGCTAAAATAGTTTTCACTTTGTCGTTTATGGGGTATTGTGCTGGAGTACGAGGTAATTGAGGTAGCTATGTACGTATAGTATGGGTAAAGTGACTAGGCAACAAGATGGACAGTAGCAGCAGCGTATGTGGTCCAGTTTGTGGGCATTGTCAGTGCAAGAGAGTTGGTGCAAAAAAGGGTAAATGCAGGTAGTCCGGGTAGCCATTTGATCAGTTGTTTAGCAGACATTGCTTGGGGTAGAATCTTTTCAGGGTCCTGTTGGTTCCAGATTTGGTTCATGCCATGCGGTAGCAGAGAGAACAGTCTATGAGTTGGGTGGGTGGAGTCTTTGACAATTTTTTGGGCCTTCCTCTGACACTGCCTGGTATAGAGGTCCTGATTGGCAGGGAGCTCGGCCCCAGTGATGTACTAGGCCGTACTCACCGCCCTCTATAGCGCTTTGTGGTCGTGCGCCTTGCAGTTGCCGTACCAAGCAGTGGTGCAGCTGTAGAACTTTTTGAGGATCTGAGGGCCCATGCCAAATCTTTTCAGGCTGCTGAGGGGGAAGAAGCATTGTCGTGCCCTCTTTACAACTGTGTGGGTGTGTGTGGACCATGTTATTTCCTTAGTGATGTGGACACCGAGGAGCTCTCGACCAACTCCACTACAGCCCCATCGATGTGGATGGGGGCATGCTCGCCCCTCCTTTTCCTGTAGTCCACAATCAGCTCCTTGGTCTTCCTGGCGTTGAGTGAAAGGTTGTTGTCCTTGCACCACACTGCCAGGTGTCTGACCTCTTCCATATAGGCAGCCTCATCATCGTCAGTGATCAGTTGTGTCGTCAGCAAACTTGATGATGGTGTTGGAGTCGTGTGTGGCCACGCAGTCGTGGGTGAACGGGGAATGCAGGAGGGGACTAAGCACACAGCCCTGAGGGGTCCCTATGTTAATGATCAGACTGGTGGATGTGTTGTTGCCTACCCTCACCACCTGGTGGCGGCCCATCAGGAAGTCCAGGATCCAGTTGCAGAGGGAGGTGTTCAGTCCCAGGGTCCTGAGCTTGACATTTAGTATGTATTAGGATCCCCAATTAGCTGCTGCCGAGGCATCAGCTATTCTTCCTGGGGTCCAAATAGGAAACAACACAACAAATAAAATACATAATATACACAACCATTTCAAAAGTTTGGGGTCACTTAGGGTCAGATTTTTTTGTCCATTAAAATAACACCAAATTGATCAGAAATACAGTGTAGACATTGTTAATGTTGTAAATGGCTATTAGTCTAGTCCCGATGGTCACTCTGACAGAGCTCCAGAGTTCCTCTGTGGAGATGGGAGAACCTTCCAGAAGGACAACCATCTCTGCAGCACTCCACCAATCAGGCCTTTATGGTAGTCTAGTGAAGAGGTGACTCCGGGATGCTGACCTTCTAGGCAGAGTTGCAAAGAAAAAGCCATATCTCAGACTAGCCAATAAAAAGAAAAGATTAAGATGGGCAGTCTGAGATATGGCTTTTTCTTTGCAACTCTGCCTAGAAGGTCAGCATCCCAGAGTCGCCTCTTCACTGTTGACGTTGAGACTGGTGTTTTGCGGGTACTATTTAATGAAGCTGCCAGTTGAGGACCTGTGAGGCGCCTGTTTCTCAAACTAGACACTCTAATGTATTTGTCCTCTTGCTCAGTTGTGCACCGGGGCCTTCCACTCCTCTTTTATTCTGGTTAGAGACAGTTTGCGTTGTTCTGTGAAGGGAGTAGTACACAGCGTTGTACGAGATCTTCAGTTTCTTGGCAATTTCTCGCATGGAATAGCCTTCATTTCTCAGAACAAGAATAGACTGACGAGTTTCAGAAGAAAGTTATTTGTTTCTGGCCATTTTGAGCCTGTAATCGAACCCACAATTGCTGATGCTCCAGATACTCAACTAGTCTCAAGAAGGCCAGTTTTATTGCTTCTTTAATCAGCACAACAGTTTTCAGCTGTGCTAACATAATTGCAAAAGGGTTTTCTAATGATCAATTAGCCTTTTAAAATGATAAACTTGGATTAGCAAACACAACATGCCATTGGAACACAGGACTGATGGTTGCTGATAATGGGCCTCTGTACGCCTATGTAGATATTCCATTAAAAATCAGCCGTTTCCAGCTACAATAGCCATTTACAACATTAACAATGTCTACACTGTATTTCTGATCAATTTGATGTTATTTTAATGGACAAAAAAACAGTAGTGTACATAAATATACATACATAGCACTACATTTACATTACGATTTAGACATTCAGCAGATGCTGCCATCCAGAGCAACCTACAGCTAGTGCATTCATTTTAAGATTGCCAGGCGAGACAACCACATATCACAGTCATATCCCAACAATTTATCACATACATTATACAATGCAAAATACAATACAAATGCATAAACATTTCTGTGTGTCTCTTCACAGTCCCCGTTGTGCCATAAGGTGTTATTTTATCTGTTTTTGGACTCTTCAACACCTCGCACAAGGACTAATACCGATGCAGTCAATCTCTCCTCAACTTTGAGCTAGGAGAGATTGACATGCATGCCATTGACATTCGCCCTCCGTGTACATCTAAGTGCAATAGGTGCTCCTCTGTTTTGGACCAACTGCAATTTGTCTATGTCCTTCTTTGCTGCACCTGACCACACAACTGGACACTAGTCCAGGTGCGACAAAACTAGGGTCTGTGGGACCTGTCTGGTTGACTGAGATGTCAAGAAAGCAGAGCAACGCCTTATCATGGACAGACTTCTTCTCATTTTAATAACCATTGAGTCTATATGTTTTGACCATGATGATTCATACATAGGTATTCCTTTTGTCCAGGTGGGTGAGGGCAGTGTGGAGTGTAATAGAGATTGCGTCCTCTGGATCTGTTGGGCGTTATGCGAAATGGAGTGAGTCCAGTGTGTCTGGGATGATTGTGTTGATGTGAGCCATGACCAGCCTTTCAAAGCAATTCATGGCTAAAGATGTGAGTGCTACGGGGTGATAGTCATTTAGGCAGGTTTCCTTGGCGTTCTTGGGCATGGGGTCTATGGTGGTCTGCTTGAAACAAGTTGGTATTACAGACTGGGTCAGGGATAGGTTGGAAATGTCAGTGAAGACACTTGCCAGCTGTTCAGTGCATGCTCTGAGTATGCATCCTGGTATTCCGTCTGGCCCCGCTGCCTTGCAAATGTTAACCTGTTTAACCCTTTGACACGTACCAACACACTGGTGCGATCATTCTACAGTGGTTCCTGTAGCGTACGCTCAAACCGGTGTGATTAGAACGCTTTTTTAGAACGTCCAGTTACGATTGATGCAACAGTCAGCGTTTGATTATTTTGCACAAACAGTCCTTACAACGTTATGTCCTGAATGGGACCAGTTTATTTTTGGATGCAATGTTCAGACATTCACAGAAGTAGCGACATCATAACACAATCATCCAAACCGGAAAATGTAGGCTACATTAGTCTTAACGCTGAGGAAAGATTGACGTAACACAAGCGGTCATATTTATCTAACTCTCGGCTGACAGAAACAATAATATGAGTTAGCTAATAGCAATTGCTATTTACAATTCATCACATTACAGGTGACCTCACAATTGAGTAAAGCACTTTCTAAAAATGAAAAGTAATCCGATGATGGGTAGTTTGTGCGCGCTGCCATGTTTTTTCCCCCCCGCATCAAACAAAGGTAAGAAGAGGAGACAAGATGAGTTTGGTCTGTTTGCAGTATGCAAGTTGAATGGGGTGTGTTGTCTACCATCATTCACTTCCCATCATTCACTTCCGGAAGTTTACTCGAAAGATGAGTTAACCATCTCTTCACCTCATTTTGTTATAACATCTTTGGTCAGAGAGACGTTTACGTGACACCCAGAATGCATTGTACAAACATGGCGCCACACATAGCTGGCAAATAGCTTAGCATTAGCTCATCAAACTCAGTACAACCTTCAAAAAAGTATTTTACACGCATCATGTGTGTCCATTACAATCCATGCAAGAATCAAAATGCATGATTTGTCACCATGTGAATATAACAGTAAATACATAATGCTCCATACATGCATACGGTATGCTACAATAGAAACGACAACACGATATACAGAAAATAAGGCACTTACTTTGATAGGAACGCACACATGTTCAAAGTTATTATTTGTAAGGAAAACAACAATGAAGGCATTGTGGGCGCCAGCCGGAAAATGTGCCAGGGGGGGAAAGTTTGTGCAAGGCCTGTTCTGACTGGAGATGTGCAAATCTCTGCATACTTGATCTTGGGAAACACTGGGGAAGTGCTTGGGCTCTTGGCGAAGAGAGAAGTTTGTCTGGCTCGGTAAAGCCTCAAACATAAATTGTCCGCAAACACTGTTTCCCATGCTTGTTCAATGAACCATAAACAATTAATGAACATGCACCTGTGGGACGGTCGTTAAGACACTAACAGCTTACAGACGGTAGGCAATTAAGGTCACAGTTATGAAAACGTAGTACACTAAAGAGGCCTTTCTACTGACTTTGAAAAACACCAAAAGAAAGATGCCCAGGGTCCCTGCTCATCTGCGTGAACGTGCCTTAGGCATGCTGCAAGGAGGCATGAGGACTGCAGATGTGGCCAGGGCAATAAATTGCAATGTCCGTACTGTGAGACGCCTAAGACGGCGCTACAGGGAGACAGGACGGACAGCTGATCGTCCTCGCAGTGGCAGACCACGTGTACATCCGAACATCACACCTGCGGGACAGGTACAAGATGGCAACAACAGTTGCCCGAGTTACACCAGGAACGCATAATCCCTCCATCAGTGCTCAGACTGTCTGCAATAGGCTGAGAAAGGCTGGACTGAGGGCTTGTAGGCGTGTTGTAAGACAGGTCCTCACCAGACCTCACCGGCAACAATGTCGCCTATGGGCACAAACCCACCGTCGCTGGACCAGACAGGACTGGCAAAAAGTGCTCTTCACTGACAAGTCGCGGTTTTGTCTCACTAGGGGTGATGGTCGGATTCGCGTTTATCGTCGAAGGAATGAGCGTTACACCGAGGTCTGTACTCTGGAGCGGGATCGATGTGGAGGGTCCGTCATGGTCTGGGGCGGTGTGTCACAGCATCATCGGACTGAGCTTGTTGTCATTGCAGGCAATCTCAACGCTATGCGTTACAGGGAAGACATCCTCCGCCCTCATGTGGGACCCTTCCTGCATCCTGAAATGACCCTTCAGCATGACAATGCCACCAGCCATACTGCTCGTTCTGTGTGTGATTTCCTGCAAGACAGGAATGTCATGGCCAGTGAAGAGCATCTCACAGCAAGAACTGGCAAATCTGGTGCAGTCCATGAGGAGGAGATACACTGCAGTACTTAATGCAGCTGGTGGCCACACCAGATACTGACTGTTACTTTTGATTTTGACCCCCCCTTTGTTCAGGGACACATCATTCCATTTCTGTTAGTCTGTGGAACTTGTTCAGTTTATGTCTCAGTTGTTGAATCTTATTATGTTCATACAAATATTTACACATGTTAAGTTTACTGAAAATAAACGCTGAGTTTACATATTAAATTAGTAAAACAGTATGAAAACATTATTAACTAGTATTACATTATTAAAGTGACCAGTGATTCCATGTCTATGTACATAGGGAAGCAGCCTCTAAAGTGCAGGGTTGAGTAACCGGGTGGTAGCTGGTTAGTGACAGTGACTAAGTTCAGGGCAGGGTACTGGGTGGAGGCCGGCTAGTGATGGCTATTTAACAGTCTGATGGCCTTGAGATAGAAGCTTGTCCGGGAGCAAGATGTTGGTGTCTGCGACGTGGCTGGTTTTCCCTTTGTAATCCGTGATTGTCTGGAGTCCCTGCCACATACGTCTTGTGTCTGAGCCGTTGAATTGCAACTCCACTTTGTCTCCGTACTAACGTTTTGCCTGTTTGATTGCCTTACGGAGGGCATAACTGCACTGTTTGTATTGAACCATATTCCCAGTCACCTTCCGTGGTTAAATGCGGTGGTTCGTGCTTTCAGTTTTGCGTGAATGCTGCCATCTATCCATGGTTTTTGGTTTGGGTAGGTTTTAATGGTCATAGTGGGAACAACATCCGTCATACACTTCCTGATGAACTCAGTCACCATTTCCGTGTATACGTCAATGTTATTCTCAGAGTTAACCCCGAACATATCCCAATCCGCGTGATCAAAACAATCTTGAAGCATGGATTCCGATTGGTCAGACCAGCATTGAGTAGACCTTAGCACGGGTATTTCCTGTTTGAGTTTCTGCCCATTGGAAGGGAGGAGCAGAATTAAGTTGTGATCTGATTTGCGGAAGGGAGGGCAATGGTCGAGAGTTTTTGAAGTTTGAGTACTACAGGCAATGTGTTGCTAGAACTTCGGTAGCGTTTTCCTCAAATTTGCTTTGTTAAAGTCCCCAGCTACAATAAATGCGGCCTTAGGATATGTGGTTTCCAGTTTGCACAAAGTCTAGTGTAGTTCCTTGAGGGCCGTCATGGTTGATTGAGGTATTCTAGGTCGGGTGAACAAAAGGACTTGAGTTCCTGTACGCAATCACAATCACATCATGAGTAGTTAAACATGAAACCTACACCTCTGCCTTTCTTCTTCCCGGAGAGTTCTTTATTCCTGTCTGTGCAATGTACTACTGAGAACCAAGCTGGCTGTATGGACGGGTACAGTATATCCGGAGAGAGCCAATGATTCAGTGAAACAGAGTATGTTACAGTCCCTGATGTCTCTCTGGAAGGGGATCCTCGCCCTGAGCTCATCTACTTTATTGTCCAGGGACTGAACATTAGCGAGTAATATACTCGGAAGCAGTGGATGGTGTGCACGCCTCCTGAGTCGGACTAGAAGTCCACTCCGAATACCTCTTCTCTGCCGGCGGCGTCTTGGAGCAGCCTCTGGGATAATTTCAGTTGCCTTGGTGGGTACAAACAAATAATCTAATTCGGGAAAGTCGTATTTCTGGATGCTGGTGAGTTACCACCGCTCTGATATCCAAAGGTTATTTCCGGCTGTATGTAATCACACAAAAAACTTTCTGGGCTAATAATACAGTAGAATACTCCAACACCTCCACTACGCTGATCCTCAATGCAGGGGCCCCACAAGGGTGCATGCTCAGCCCGCTCCTACCCATGACTGCCACACACGCCTCCAACTCAATCATCAAGTTTGCAGGACGGTGCCTTAGTTTTTCCACATTTTGTTGTTACAGCCTGAATTCAAAATTGATTAAATTGAGATTTTGTGCCACTGGTGTTAAATTCCACAGCAAGAAAAAATTGTTGTTCAAACAGAAGGGGGAACTAACAAAGAGTCACTGACAACAACCAAAACTAAACAGGTGGGGTTTTAGGAGGTGTTCTGAGAGACACTAATGGGGGTGTCCACTGAAAGTTGACTAACAACAACAACTGGGACCTAAAAGACACCTATCATGAGTGCCCACTAAAGTAGCCTAAGAAGAGGCAAACAAAAGAAAAACCCACACCAAACTTAGACAGGAAGCATACCAAAAAGTGGAGAAAACAAAAACAGGGAAGCTCAGATAAAGGATTGTTTTTCTAGAAATCAAAGAGAGCCAACTAAAGGTTTTAAGCCTCCACATTTCTCAAGAAAACTGGAGCACTGGGCCAGCCACTCTTAAATATCACCTGGGCCAGCACAAGTGAAACATCTTCCGACTAACGAGATGGACAAGCCAGCACAGGTGTAACACATACTGACTAACGAGGTGACACCAATCGGTGCGCCCCACGCGCTGACGTCCAACCTCGAAATATAAATGGAAAAACCAAAGCCTGTAACACTAGCCTTCACACAATATCCCATAATGTCTAAGTGGAATTATGTTGAGACATTTTTACAAATTAATTACAAATGAAAAGCTGAAATGTCTTGAGCCAATAAGTATTCAACCCCTTTGTTATGGCAAACCTAAGTACAGTAAGTTCAGGAGTAAAAATGTGCTTAACAAGTCACATAAATTGCATGGACTCAATCTGTACATGAATTGTGTTTTTAAATGATTTTTTTTATGACTACCTCATCTCTGTACCCCACACATACAATTATCTGTAAGGTCCCTCAGTCGAGCAGTGAATTTCAAACATAGATTAAACCACAAACACCAAGGAGGTTTTCCAATGCCTCGCAACGGACGACAGCCATTGGTAGATGGGTAAAAAAACTAAACAACATTGAATATCCCTTTGAGTGTGGTGAAGTTAATTACACTTTGGATGGTGTATCAATACACCTAGTCACCAGAAAGATACAGGTGTCCTTCCTAACTCCGTTGCCGGAGAGCAAGGAAACCGCTCAGGGATTTCACCATGAGGCCAATGGTTACTTTAAAACAGTTACAGAGTTTAATGGCTGTGATTGGAGAAAACTGAGGATGGATCAACAACATTGTAGTTACTCCACAATACTAACCTAAATGACAGAGTGAAAAGAAGGAAGCCTATACAGAATACAAATATTCCAAAACATGCATCCTGTTTGCAATATGGCACTAAAGTAGAACTGCAAAAAATGTGGCAAAGAAATTAACTTGATGTCCTGAATACAAAGCGTTATGTTTGGGGCAAATCCAACACAACACATCACTGAGTACCACTCTTAATATTTTCAAGCTTGGTGGTGGCTGCATCATGTTATGGGTATGCTTGTCATTGGCAAGGACTAGGGATTTTTTTAAAATAAAAAGAAACAGAATAGAGCAAAGCACTTTCCAACAGACACTGGGGAGACAAATTCACCTTTTCAATTTTTCAATTAAAAATATTATAAAATTCTTGCTATCAATAGAATGTGATTCATATGGGGGATACAATCTTCCCAGCTCTGCAGATTTTCCTGCGAAGAGACAGAATCATTAGATCATTTGTTTTGGTACTGTCCATTTGTAGCTTGTTTTTGGACAAATATATGGCAAATAGAAATCCAATATGGATGGTGTTAAGAGATAGATGGGTGGTGTTGAATGGAGTTGAAGGATGGGAATAATAACATCTAACAACAACTAATAACAACAAGATAACTTATAATGTAAGCATACTGTGTCCATAATAAGTATATAGGTTATAGGTTGAGAGCTTTTGTGAAAGAGCACAGTTAGAAAGATATGGCATATAGAAGCAAACCGGATGGACATCATGAAAATGATCAGAGAGGTTGAGGGTAGAGGAAGTTCAGCAGTAAAAACAAACAAAATAGAATGATTGTAAAATTGACTGTGTCCATAAAATGTATATAATAAGTATATGCTGGAAGTAGAGGCCTAAGCATTGTTGTTCACTAGTTTGCTCCAATTAGGGAAGGGGTGGTGGGGTTGGAAAGTAATAAAGGGAAATATATTTAAAAAGGATATGTATGTACAGTGGGGAAAAAAAGTATTTAGTCAGCCACCAATTGTGCAAGTTCTCCCACTTAAAAAGATGAGGCCTGTAATTTTCATCATAGGTACACGTCAACTATGACAGACAAAATGATAAAAGAAAATCCAGAAAATCACATTGTAGGATTTTTAATGAATTTATTTGCAAATTATGGTAGAAAATAAGTATTTGGTCAATAACAAAAGTTTCTCAATACTTTGTTATATACCCTTTGTTGGCAATGACACAGGTCAAACGTTTTCTGTAAGTCTTCACAAGGTTTTCACACACTGTTGCTGGTATCTTGGCCCATTCCTCCATGCAGATCTCCTATAGAGCAGTGATGTTTTGGGGCTGTCGCTGGGCAACACGGACTTTCAACTCCCTCCAAAGATTTTCTATGGGGTTGAGATCTGGAGACTGGCTAGGCCACTCCAGGACCTTAAAATGCTTCTTACGAAGCCACTCCTTCGTTGCCCGGGCGGTGTGTTTGGGATCATTGTCATGCTGAAAGACCCAGCCACGTTTCATCTTCAATGCCCTTGCTGATGGAAGGAGGTTTTCACTCAAAATCTCACGATACATGGCCCCATTCATTCTTTCCTTTACACGGATCAGTCGTCCTGGTCCCTTTGCAGAAAAACAGCCCCAAAGCATGATGTTTCCACCCCCATGCTTCACAGTAGGTATGGTGTTCTTTGGATGCAACTCAGCATTCTTTGTCCTCCAAACACGACGAGTTGAGTTTTTACCCAAAAGTTCTATTTTGGTTTCATCTGACCATATGACATTCTCCCAATCCTCTTCTGGATCATCCAAATGCACTCTAGCAAACTTCAGACGGGCCTGGACATGTACTGGCTTAAGCAGGGGGACACGTCTGGCACTGCAGGATTTGAGTCCCTGGCGGCGTAGTGTGTTACTGATGGTAGGCTTTGTTACTTTGGTCCCAGCTCTCTGCAGGTCATTCACTAGGTCCCCCCGTGTGGTTCTGGGATTTTTGCTCACCGTTCTTGTGATCATTTTGACCCCACGGGGTGAGATCTTGCGTGGAGCCCCAGATCGAGGGAGATTATCAGTGGTCTTGTATGTCTTCCATTTCCTAATAATTGCTCCCACAGTTGATTTCTTCAAACCAAGCTGCTTACCTATTGCAGATTCAGTCTTCCCAGCCTGGTGCAGGTCTACAATTTTGTTTCTGGTGTCCTTTGACAGCTCTTTGGTCTTGGCCATAGTGGAGTTTGGAGTGTGACTGTTTGAGGTTGTGGACAGGTGTCTTTTATACTGATAACAAGTTCAAACCGGTGCCATTAATACAGGTAACGAGTGGAGGACAGAGGAGCCTCTTAAAGAAGAAGTTACAGGTCTGTGAGAGCCAGAAATCTTGCTTGTTTGTAGGTGACCAAATACTTATTTTCCACCATAATTTGCAAATAAATTCATTAAAAAGCCTACAATGTGATTTTCTGGATTTTTTTTTCTCATTTTGTCTGTCATAGTTGATGTGTACCTATGATGAAAATTATAGGCCTCTCTCATCTTTTTAAGTGGGAGGACTTGCACAATTGGTGGCTGACTAAATACTTTTTTCCCCCACTGTGTGTGTGTATATATATATGTATGTATATATATATATATATATATATATATATACATATACACACACACACACAGTGAGGGGAAATTTTTTTTGATCCCCTGCTGATTTTGTATGTTTGCCCACTGACAAAGACATGATCAGTCTATAATTTTAATGGTAGGTTTATTTGAACAGTGAGAGACAGAATAACAACAAAACAATCCTGAAAAACACATGTCAAAAATGTTATAAATTGATTTGCATTTTAATGAGGGAAATAAGTATTTGACCCCTCTGCAAAACATTACTTAGTACTTGGTGGCAAAACCCTTGTTGGCAATCAGAGGTCAGACGTTTCTTGTAGTTGGCCACCAGGTTTGCACACGTCTCAGGAGGGATTTTGTCCCACTCCTCTTTGCAGATCTTCTCCAAGTCATTAAGGTTTCGAAGCTGACGTTTGGCAACTCACACCTTCAGCTCCCTCCACAGATTTTCTATGGGATTAAGGTCTGGAGACTGGCTAGGCCACTCCAGGACTTTAATGTGCTTCTTCTTGAGCCACTCCTTTGTTGCCTTGGCTGTTTGTTTTGGGTCATTGTCATGCAGGAATACCCATCCACGACCCATTTTCAATGCCCTGGCTGAGGGAAGAAGGTTCTCACCCAAGATTTGACGGTACATGGCCCCGTCCATCATCCCTTTGATGCGGTGAAGTTGTCCTGTCCCCTTAGCAGAAAAACAATCCCAAAGCATAATGTTTCCACCTCCATGTTTCACGTGGGGATGGTGTTCTTGGGGTCATAGGCAGCATTCCTCCTCCTCCAAACATAGCGAGTTGAGTTGATGCCAAAGACCTCGATTTTGGTCTCATCTGACCACAACACTTTCACCCAGTTCTCCTCTAAATCATTCAGATGTTCATTGGCAAACTTCAGATGGGCCTGTATATGTGCTTTCTTGAGCAGGGGGACCTTGCGGGCGCTGCAGGATTTCAGTCCTTCACGGCGTAGTGTGTTACCAATTGTTTTCTTGGTGACTATGGTCCCAGCTGCCTTGAGATCATTGACAAGATCCTCCCGTGTAGTTCTGGGCTGATTTCTCACCGTTCTCATGATCATTGCAACTCCACGAGATGAGATCTTGCATGGAGCCCCAGGCCGAGGGAGATTGACAGTTCTTTTGTGTTTCTTCCATTTGCGAAAAATCGCACCAATTGTTGTCACCTTCTCACCAAGCTGCTTGGCGATGGTCTTGTAGCCCATTCCAGCCTTGTGTAGGTCTACAATCTTGTCCCTGACATCCTTGGAGAGCTCTTTGGTCTTGGCCATGGTGGAGAGTTTGGAATCTGATTGATTGATTGCTTCTGTGGACAGGTGTCTTTTATACAGGTAACAAGCTAAGATTAGGAGCACTCCCTTTAAGAGTGTGCTCCTAATCTCAGCTCGTTACCTGTATAAAAGACACCTGGGAGCCAGAAATCTTTCTGGTCAAATACTTATTTCCCTCATTAAAATGCAAATCAATATACAGTGGGGAGAACAAGTATTTGATACACTGCCGATTTTGCAGGTTTTCCTACTTACAAAGAATGTAGACATCTGTAATTGTTATCATAGGTACACTTCAACTGTGAGAGACGGAATCTAAAACAAAAATCCAGAAAATCACATTGTATGATTTTTAAGTAATTAATTTGCATTTTATTGCATGACATAAGTATTTGACCAGTAAGAATTCCGGCTCTCACAGACCTGTTAGTTTTTCTTTAAGAAGTTTTTCTTGTTATCAGTATAAAAGACACCTGTCCACAACCTCAAACAGTCACACTCCAAACTCCACTATGGCCAAGACCAAAGAGCTGTCAAAGGACACCAGAAACAAAATTGTAGACCTGCACCAGGCTGGGAAGACTGAATCTGCAATAGGTAAGCAGCTTGGTTTGAAGAAATCAACTGTGGGAGCAATTATTAGGAAATGGAAGACATACAAGACCACTGATAATCTCCCTCGATCTGGGGCTCCACGCAAGATCTCACCCGTGGGGTCAAAATGATCACAAGAACGGTGAGCAAAAATCCCAGAACCACACGGGGGGACCTAGTGAATGACCTGCAGAGAGCTGGGACCAAAGTAAAGCCTACCATCAGTAACACACTACGCCGCCAGGGACTCAAATCCTGCAGTGCCAGACGTGTCCCCCTGCTTAAGCCAGTACATGTCCAGGCCCGTCTGAAGTTTGCTAGAGTGCATTTGGATGATCCAGAAGAGGATTGGGAGAATGTCATATGGTCAGATGATTTTGAGTGAAAACCTCCTTCCATCAGCAAGGGCATTGAAGATGAAACGTGGCTGGGTCTTTCAGCATGACAATGATCCCAAACACACCGCCCGGGCAACGAAGGAGTGGCTTCGTAAGAAGCATTTCAAGGTCCTGGAGTGGCCTAGCCAGTCTCCAGATCTCAACCCCATAGAAAATCTTTGGAGGGAGTTGAAAGTCTGTGTTGCCCAGCGACAGCCCCAAAACATCACTGCTCTAGAAGAGATCTGCATGGAGGAATGGAGCATCCTGACTGGTTGCATTACCGCCTGGTATGACAACTGCTTGGCCTCCGACCGCAAGGCACTACAGAGGGTAGTGCGTACGGCCCAGTACATCACTGGGGCCAAGCTTCCTGCCATCCAGGACCTCTATACCAGGCGGTGTCAGAGGAAGGCCCTCAAAATTGTCAAAGACTCCAGCCACCTTAGTCATAGACTGTTCTCTCTGCTACCGCACGGCAAGCGGTACCGGAGTGCCAAGTCTAGGTCCAAAAGACTTCTCAACAGCTTCTACCCCCAAGCCATAAGACTCCTGAACAGCTAATCATGGCTACCCTGACTATTTGCACTGCCCCCCCCCACCCCATCCTTTTTATGCTGCTGCTACTCTGTTAATTATTTATGCATAGTCACTTTAACTCTACCCACATGTACATATTACCTCAACTACCTCAACTAGCCGGTGCCCCCGCACATTGACTCTGCAACGGTACCCCCCTGTGTATATATAGCCTCCCTACTGTTATTTTATTTTACTTCTGCTCTTTTTTTTCTCAACACTTTTTTTGTTGTTGTTTTATTTTTACTTTTTTTGTTAAAAATAAATGCACTGTTGGTTAAGGGCTGTAAGTAAGCATTTCACTGTAATGTCTGCACCTGTTGTATTCGGCGCATGTGACCAATACAATTTGATTTGATTTGATTTGAGGAATGGGTCAAAATACCAGCAACAGTGTGTGAAAACCTTGTGAAGACTTACAGAAAACGTTTGACCTGTGTCATTGCCAACAAAGGGTATATAACAAAGCAAAGTATTGAGAAACTTTTGTTATTGACCAAATACTTATTTTCCACCATAATTTGCAAATAAATTCTTAAAAAATCCTACAATGTGATTTTCTGGATTTTTTTTCTCACTTTGTCTGTCATAGTTGACGTGTACCTATGATGACAATTACAGGCCTCTCTCATCTTTTTAAGTGGGAGAACTTGCACAATTGGTGGCTGACTAAATACTTTTTCCCCCACTGTATATATAAAATAAAAAAATAAAATTCACCTTTCAGCAGGACAATAACCTAAAACACAAGGCCAAATATACACTGGAGTTGTTTACCAAGACTACTTATGGTTTTGACTTAAGTCATTTAGAAAATCTATGGCAAGACTTGAAAATGGCTGTTTAGCAATGATCAACAACCAACTTGACAGAGTTTGAAGAATTTAAAAAAGAATAATATGCAAATATTGTACAATCCAGGTGTGCAAAGCTCTTATCAAGAAAGACTCCGCTGTAATCGCTGCCAAAAGTGATTCTAACATTTACTGACTGATGTGAATACTTATGTAAATGAGATATTTCTGTATTTCATTTTCTATAAATATGCACACATTTCTAAAATCATGTTTTCACTTTGTTATTATAGGGTATTGTGTGTAGATGAGTAATTTAATAAAACAAAATTATCCATTTTGAATTCAGGCTGTAACACAACAAAATGTGGAATAAGTCAATGAATCCAGTGACTGATGTGGTAAACTCCTCAATGTTATCGGATGAATTCCGGAACATATTCCTGTACATGCTATCGAAATAGTCCTATAGCTTATCATCCGCTTCATCAGGCCACTTCCATATTGAGCACATCACTGTTACTTCCTGTTTGAGTTTTTGCTTGTAAGCAGGAGGATAGAGTTATGGTCTGATTTAGCCTTTAAAAAATGAGCAACAGTGTAATGAAATGTAGCTTTAAAAATAGTTGGACAGGCCTGAGTAGCACAGCGGTCTAAGGCACTGCATCGCAGTGCTTGAGGCGTCACTACAGACCAGGGTTCGATCCCAGGCTGTGACCGGGAGACCAATGAAGCGGCACACAATCGGCCCAACGTCGTCCGGGTTAGGGGAGGGTTTGGCCGGCCGGGATTTCCTTGTCCCATCGCGCTCTAGCGACTCCTTGTGGGGGCCGGGCGCCTGCAAGCTGACATTGGTCGCCAGCTGGACGGTGTTTCCTCCAACACATTGGTGCAGCTGGCTTCCGGGTTAAGCGAGCAGTGTGTCAAGAAGCAGTGCAGCTTGGCAGGATCGTGCTCTCGACCTTCGCCTCTCCCGAGTCCATAGGGGAGTTGCAGCGATGGGACAAGACTGTAACTACCAATTGGATATTACAAAATTGGGGAGAAAAAGGGGTGGACTGCAGCTTTTAGCACTACCAAGGGACTCGTGATTCGAGTATAAAGGACTCAGACTTGGACTCGGACTCGAACACAAAGGACTTGGGACTCAGACTCAAGGTTTAGTGACTTGACTACATCACTGCCCCTGGCCATCTCCTACTATCCACTTCCTCCTATCTTTTTCCTTCCTCTCTCTTTCTTTCTCTCTCCCTCTACCACATTTAACCACCACTATCAAATCTGTTTTCCCCTTAGTTATTTAACTTCAAAACTGTTATTGTAATAGACAACAAATTGTGTTGTAGGTTGGCATGGCAGGCGATGCGACAGCTTCATCCGGAGGCCATTGCTGCGATCCAGAGCAAAGCGCTCTTCAGTCAGGCTGAGGAGGCTCTGCTGGCTAAGATTCCCTCAGTGAGTGAGTCTCGGGTTTCTATGGGGTTTGAAATATGGAGTCACATGAGGTGAAGAAGACCCAGCTCTTGCTCTTGAAATATGGAGTCAGTCAGCTCCTACTACACAAAGCAACGGCCAAATATAGACTTACGTAAAGGATTGATGCTCTCCATTACTTCTCAACCTTTTAATCATACACACAGTTCAGAGATAATAAACACCATAAACCAGAACCATATACAGTCCACACCATATGTATTTGCACAGTGAAGCTAAACATTTAAATGTGGCTTTATACTCCAGTATTTTGAATTTGAGATAGAATGTTTAATATTAGGTGACAGTACAGAATGCCACCTTTTATTTGAGGGTATTTTCATACATATCTGTTGTACTGTTTAGAAATGAAAGCGCGTCATGTATCTAGTTTGAAGAGTGTAAAGTGTATTAAAAAAGTCAAGTTTAATATTTGGTCCCATATTCCTTGCACTCAATGACTACATCAAACTTGTGACTCTTCAAACTTGCTGGATGCATTTTTAGTTTGTTTTCGTTGTGTTTTGAATTACGTTTTGCCCAATAGGAACTGAATGGTAAATAATATCTTGTGTCATTTTGGAGTCACTTTCATTATAAGTAAGAATAGATGTTTCTGAACACTTACAGTTGAAGTCGGAAGTTTACATACACTTAGATTGGAGTCATTAAAACTCGTTTTTCAACCACTCCACACATTTCTTGTTAACAAACTATAGTTTTGGCAAGTTGGTTAGGACATCTACTTTGTGCATGACGCAAGTAATTTTTCCAACAATTGTTTACAGATAGATTATTTAACTTATAATTCACTGTATCACAAGTCAGAAGTTTACATACACTAAGTTGACTGTGCTTTTAAACAGCTTGGAAAATTCCAGAAAATGATGTAATGGCTTTAGAAGCTTCAAATAGGCTAATTGACATCATTTCAGTAAATTGGAGGTGTACCTGTGGATGTATTTCAAGGCCTACCTTCAAACTCAGTGCCTCTTCACTTGACATCATGGGAAAATCAAAATGAATCAGCCAAGACTTCCGAAAATAAGTTGTAAACCTCCACAAGTCTGGTTCATCCTTGGGAGCAATTTCAAAACGACTGAAGGTACCACGTTCATCTGTACAAACAATAGTACGCAAGTATAAACACCATGGGACCACGCAGCCATCATACCGCTCAGGAAGGAGAAGCGTTCTGTCTCCTAGAGATTAACGTACTTTGGTGTGAAAAGTGCAAATCAATCCCAGAACAACAGCAAAGGACCTTGTGAAGATGCTGGAGGAAACAGGTACAAAAGTATCTATATCCACAGTAAAACGAGACCTATATCGACATAACCTGAAAGGCCGCTCAGCAAGGAAGAAGCCACTGCTCCAAAACCGCCATAAAAAAAACAGACTACGGTTTGCAACTGCACATGGGGACAAAGATCGTACTTTTTGGATAAATGTCCTCTGGACTGATAAAACAAAAATAGAACTGTTTGGCCATAATGATAATCGTTATGTTTGGAGGAAAAAGGGGGAACTTGCTAGCTGAAGAACACCATCTCAACTGTGAAGCACGGGGGTGGCAGCATCATGCTGTGGGGGTGCTTTGCTGCAGGAGGGACTGGTGCACTTCACAAAATAGATGGCATCATGAGGAAGGAAAATGATGTGCATATATTGAAGCAACATCTCAAGACATCAGTCAGGAAGTTAAAGCTTGGTCGCAAATTGTTCTTCCAAATGGACAATGACCCCAAGCATACTTCCAAATTTGTGGCAAAATGGCTTAAGGACAACAAAGTCAAGGTATTGGAGTGGCCATCACAAAGCCCTGACCTCAATCCTATAGAAAATGTGTGGGCAGAACTGAAAAAGCATGTGTGCGAGCAAGGAGGCCTACAAACCTGACTCAGTTACACCATCTCTGTTAGGAGGAATGGGCCAAAATTCACCCAACTTATTGTGGGAAGCTTGTGGAAGGCTACCTGAAACGTTTGACCCAAGTTAAACAATTAAAAGGCAATGCTACCAAATACTAATTGAGTGTATGTAAACTTCTGACCCACTGGGAATGTGATGAAATAAATAAAAGCTTAAATAAATCATTCTCTGCTATTATTCTGACCTTTCACATTCTTAAAATAAAGTGGTGATCCTAACTGACCTAAGACAGGGAATTTTTACTAGGATTAAATGTCAGGAATTGTGAAAAACTGAGTTTAAATGTATTTGGCTAAGGTGTATGTACATTTCCGAATTCAACTGTATATTACTCCAGTTATCATTCACCATTCAGTTAATATTGGGCAAAACATAACCAAAACAAACTGCAAATGCATCCAACGAGTTTGTAGAGTCCCAAGCTTTATTCTAGTCATTGTGTGCAAGGAATCTGGTACCAAATACTAAACAATTGGCTACTTTAATACACAATAGGTGAATTTGTCCAAATACTTATGATTTCTTCAAATGAGGGGGAATAGAAGCATAAAGTGCTTTCATTTCTAAATGGTAAAACAGATATGTATTTGCTTATGGTCTTGCCTACACCTAGTGACTTGTTTTTAAAATTACAGTGGGGAAAAAAAATATTTAGTCAGCCACCAATTGTGCAAGTTCTCCCACTTAAAAAGATGAGAGGCCTACAAATTGAGGAAAAGAAATCCAGAAAATCACATTGTAAGATTTTTAATGAATTTATTTGCAAATTATGGTGGAAAATAAGTATTTGGTCACCTACAAACAAGCAAGATTTCTGGCTCTCACAGACCTGTAACTTCTTCTTTAAGAGGCTCCTCTGTCCTCCACTCGTTACCTCTATTAATGGCACCTGTTTGAACTTGTTATCAGTATAAAAGACACCTGTCCACAACCTCAAACAGTCACACTCCAAACTCCACTATGGCCAAGACCAAAGAGCTGTCAAAGGACACCAGAAACAAAAATTGTAGACCTGCACCAGGCTGGGAAGACTGAATCTGCAATAGGTAAGCAGCTTGGTTTGAAGAAATCAACTGTGGGAGCAATTATTAGGAAATGGAAGACATACAAGACCACTGATAATCTCCCTCGATCTGGGGCTCCACGCAAGATCTCACCCTGTGGGGTCAAAATGATCACAAGAACGGTGAGCAAAAATCCCAGAATCACACGGGGTGACCTAGTGAATGACCTGCAGAGAGCTGGGACCAAAGTAACAAAGCCTACCATCAGTAACACACTACGCCGCCAGGGACTCAAATCCTGCAGTGCCAGACGTGTCCCCCTGCTTAAGCCAGTACATGTCCAGGCCCGTCTGAAGTTTGCTAGAGTGCATTTGGATGATCCAGAAGAGGATTGGGAGAAAGTCATATGGTCAGATGAAACCAAAATAGAACTTTTTGGTAAAAACTCAACTCGTCGTGTTTGGAGGACAAAGAATGCAGAGTTGCATCCAAAGAACACCATACCTACTGTGAAGCATGGGGGTGGAAACATCATGCTTTGGGGGCTGTTTTTCTGCAAAGGGACCAGGACGACTGATCCGTGTAAAGGAAAGAATGAATGGGGCCATGTATCGTGAGATTTTGAGTGAAAACCTCCTTCCATCAGCAAGGGTATTGAAGATGAAACGTGGCTGGGTCTTTCAGCATGACAATGATCCCAAACACACCGCCCGGGCAACGAAGGAGTGGCTTCGTAAGAAGCATTTCAAGGTCCTGGAGTGGCCTAGCCAGTCTCCAGATCTCAACCCCATAGAAAATCTTTGGAGGGAGTTGAAAGTCCGTGTTGTCCAGCGACAGCCCCAAAACATCACTGCTCTAGAGGAGATCTGCATGGAGGAATGGGCCAAAATACCAGCAACGGTGTGTGAAAACCTTGTGAAGACTTACAGAAAACATTTGACCTGTGTCATTGCCAACAAAGGGTATATAACAAAGTATTGAGAAACTTTTGTTATTGACCAAATACTTATTTTCCACCATAATTTGCAAATAAATTCATTAAAAATCCTACAATGTGATTTTCTGGATTTCTTTTCCTAATTTTGTCTCTCATAGTTGATGTGTACCTATGATGAAAATTACAGGCCTCTCTCATCTTTTTAAGTGGGAGAACTTGCACAATTGGTGGCTGACTAAATACTTTTTCCCCCACTGTATATTAGCAAAAAATATTCAATTTTATTTGGAATGGCAAGCCAGACAAAATTAAATGGGCCTATTTATATAATGAATATGAATTCAGAGGGCAGAAATGATTAAATATTAAAGTATTAGACCTCTCACTAAAGGCGTCAGTCATACAAAAGTTATACTTAAATCCGGACTGGTTCTCTAGCAGATTAGTAAAAATGTCTCACCCCATGTTCAAGAATGGCCTTTTTCCCTTTATTCAGATTACAAACTTTCACTTTCGGTTATTTGAAAATGAAATAATCTCCAAAATATTGCTATTTTTAAAACAAGCCATAGAAAGTTGGTTGCAATTTCTGTTTAATCCACCAGAAAAGACAGAACAAATATTACAACAAATATTATGGTTAAACTCAATTATATTAATTGATAAAATGTTTATTTTGGGGGGGAAATGTTTTTAAAAGTTATATTTTGTAAATGATATCATTAGTAGGACTGGTGTAGTTGTCACACATGCTGCTAACAAAAATATATGTAAATGTCTGCTGTACTCAAAATTACAACCAACTAATTGCAGCATTACCGCAAAAATGGAACAGGGAAATGGAAGGGGGAGAAAGTAAGGAACTTGTCTGTCGCCCTGCATTAAAGACCAAAATTGGCTAAAGAAAATTGTGATAAATAAAAGTATACCAGTTTAATTTAAGGAGTAAAAAATTGACAGCTGTGCCATATAGATTGCAAAATAGTTGGGAAGAGATTTTCGATGTACCGATTCCATGGCACATGGTTTATGAACTGATACACATAACTACGCCGGATTCAAAACTTTGAATTTTTCGATTTAAATTATTATACAAAATTCTTGCAACCAATATAATGTTTTTTATATACAGTATTTCACAAAAGTGAGTACACCCCTCACATTTTTGTAAATATTTGAGTATATCTTTTCATGTGACAACACTGAAGAAATGACACTTTGTTACAATGTAAAGTAGTGAGTGTACAGCTTGTATAACAGTGTAAATGTCCTGTCCCCTCAAAATAACTAAACACACAGCCGTTAATGTCTAAACCGCTGGCAGCAAAAGTGAGTACACCCCTAAGTGAAAATGTCCAAATTGGGCCCAATTAGCCATTTTCCCTCCCCGGTGTCATGTGACTCATTAGTGTTACAAGGTCTCAGGTGTGAATGGGGAGCAGGTGTGTTAAATTTGGTGTCATCTCTCTCACACTCCCTCATACGGGTCACTGGAAGTTCAACATGGCACCTCATGGCAAAGAACTCTCTGAGGATCTGAAAAAAATAATTGTTAATCTACATAATGATGGCCTGGGCTATAAGAAGATTTCCAAGACCCTGAAACTGAGCTGCAGCACGGTGGCCAAGACCATACAGCGGTTTAACAGGACAGGTTCCACTCAGAACAGGCCTCGCCATGGTCGACCAAAGAAGTTGAGTGCACGTGCTCAGCATCATATCCAAAGGTTGTCTTTGGGAAATAGACGTATGAGTGCTCCCAGCATTGCTGCAGAGGTTGAAGGGGTGGGGGGATCAGCCTGTCAGTGCTCAGATCATACGCCGCACACTGCATCAAATTGGTCTGCATGGCTGTCGTCCCAGAAGGAAGTCTCTTCTAAAGATGATGCACAAGAAAGCCCGCAAACAGTTTGCTGAAGACAAGCAGACTAAGGACATGGATTACTGGAACCATGTCCTGTGGTCTGATGAGACCAAGATAAACTTATTTGGTTCAGATGGTGTCAAGCGTGTGTGGCGGCAACCAGGTGAGGAGTACAAAGACAAGTGTGTCTTGCCTACAGTCAAGCATGGTGGTGGGAGTGACTTTATGTTTTTTTTACCCCATATGTAACTCTGTGTTGTTGTTTTTATCGCACTGCTATGCTTTATCTTGGCCAGGTCGCAGTTGTAAATGAGAACTTGTTCTCAACTGGCTTACCTGGTTAAATAAAGGTGAAATAAAAAAATAAAAATAAAAAAGGTCTGGGGCTGCATGAGTGCTGCCGGCACTGGGGAGCTACAGTTCATTGAGGGAACCATGAATGCCAACATGTACTGTGACATACTGAAGCAGAGCATGATCCCCTCCCTTCGGAGACTGGGCCGCAGTCAAGCTCCATAGAGCTCCGAGACAAGGTACCAAAAAATTTCTGCAGCATTGAAGGTCCCCAAGAACACAGTGGCCTCCATCATTCTTAAATGGAAGAAGTTTGGAACCACTAAGACTCTTCCTAAAGCTGGCCACCCAGCCAAACTGAGCAATCGGGGTTGAAGGGCCTTGGTCAGGGAGGTGACCAAGAAACCCGATGGTCACTCTGACAGAGCTCCAGAGTTCCTCTGTGGAGATAGGAGAACCTTCCAGAAGGACAACCATCTCTGCAGCACTCCACCAATCAGGCTTTTATGTTAGAGTGGCCAGACGGAAGCCACTCCTCAGTAAAAGGCACATGACAGCCCGCTTGGAGTTTGCTAAAAGGCACCTAAAGGACTCTGACCATGAGAAACAAGATTCTCTGGTCTGATGAAACCAAAATTGAACTCTTTGGCCTGAATGCTAAGCGTCACGTCTGGAGGAAACCTGGCACCATCCCTATGGTGAAGCATGGTGGTGGCAGCATCATGCTGTGGGGATGTTTTTCAGCGGCAGCGACTGTGAGACTAGTCAAGATTGAGGGAAAGAAGAACGGAGCAAAGATACAGAGAAATCCTTGATGAAAACCTGCTCCAGAGCGCTCATGACCTCAGACTGGGGGCGAAGGTTCACCTTTCAACAGGACAACGACCCTAAGCACACAGCAAAGACAATGCAGGAGTGGCTTCGGGACAAGTCTCTGAATGTCCTTGAGTGGCCCAGCCAGAGCCCGGACTTGAACCCGATCGAACATCTCTGGAGAGACCTGAAAATAGCTGTTCAGCGACACTTGAGAGGATCTGCAGAGAAGAATGGGAGAATCTCCCCAAATACAGGTGTGCCAAGCTTGTGGCATCATACCCAAGAAGACTTGAGGCTGTAATCACTGCCAAAGGTGCTTCAGCAAAGTACTTAGTAAAGGGTCTGAATACTTATGTAAAAGTGATATTTCAGTTGTTAATTTTTAATACATTTGCAAAAATTTCTATAAACCTGTTTTTGCTTTGTCACTATGGGGTATTGTGTGTAGATTGATGAGGGAATAAAACAATTTAATCCATTTTAGAATAAGGCTGTAATGTAACAAAATGTCAAAAGTCAAGGGGTCTGAATACTTTCCGAATGCACTGTATATATTTATGAAAAAAATATGGGGGATTGGAAATGATGCAGACAATTACATTGATGGAAGCCACAATCTATCTGCAATATTAAAGCTGATCTACCCCCCCCTCCCAAAAAAACAACAACAACAACAACAACAACAACAACAACAACAGATCTGTATGAAAATACCCTCAAATAAAAGATGACATTCAATACAAAATGCTGGAGTTTAGAGCCACATGTAGATTTTAACTTAATTGTCTAAATACATATGGTGTGGACTTGATATACATGTGTATATAGACTAATTTATATACACTTCAGCCAAGTGGTGAAATATGTATCTATTTTACATGTGTGTGATTGATGGCACTGTATTTGTGTCAGTTTGAAGAAGTGTGTGCATTTGTTTTAATACATGTTTGAATAAGTGTGTGTTTGTGTTTTCTGATGAACAGAGCAGTCAGCCCAAGCTGGAGGTGTTCCAGGAGATGCTGAGTAAGCACCCTAGTGTGTTCTACCCCTCCCGCACTCCCAAGAGCTTGCTGGTGCACTGGCAGCTACTCAAACAGTACTACCTGCTGGAGGACCAGAGTGGTGAGAGAAACTCAACTTACGCAGGTTACATACCAAATGGCACCCTATTCCCTTTTAGTTGGTCAAAAGTAGTGGTGCCATTTGGAACACTGCCACACTCTCTTAGCCCATCACTTATTATTATTATTATTATATTATTATCACTTGACATCCATGGAGTGAAGTTAATGTAATTATTTCAAACAAGTTTTTAACTGTACACAAATGTTTGACTGTTGAAAACTAAAACTAAGTGAATTGAGCCTTATTGTATGGTTTGATTATCTTTTGCAGTCCAACCTCTCCCTAAAGGCGACCAAGTCCTCAACTTCTCTGATGCTGAGCAGCTGGTGGACGATTCTAAGCTAAAGTAAGAGAAATGGTCAACGTTCTGAGCACAATTAATTTCAGTTTCCCTAAGGTTAAATTCAGAGCTCCTCCCGTGTCAGTCATTTTAATCAGTGTCTGTCTCGTTACCCAGGGAGAGCAGGGATGAGGTGCTGGAGCATGGTGAGTTACGCAACCATAGATTCTTGCATATAAATTACACATTACTAACACATAAAAAGGAGTCTAAGAAGGTGCTTAATTTACCAAATTCAGAGCAACTGAATGCATGTTAATGGTTTATTGGAGTAGAAATGTGTTGCGTCATCTCTCCTTCTCCCCTTCCTTATTCTCTCCTTACTCTCAGAGCTGATGATCTCTGACCGCCATCAGAAGAAAGAGATAAGACAGCTGGAACAGGAGCTACCACGCTGGCAGGTCCTGGTGGACAGCATCACAGGTGAGCATTATGTGCGTATGTGTTTGTGTGTGTGCCTGCCTGTGTGCATATATAGTACCAGTCAAAAGTTTGGACACACCTACTCATTCAAGGGTTTTTCTTTATTTTTACTATTTTCTACATTGTAGAATAATAGTGAAGACATCAAAACTATGAAATAACACATATGGAATCATGTAGTAACCAAAAAAGTGTTAAACAAATCAAAATATATTTTATATTTGAGATTCTTCAAATAGCCACCCTTTGCCTTGATGACAGCTTTGCACACTCTTGGCATTCTCTCAACCAGCTTCACCTGGAATGCTTTTCCGACAGTCTTTAAGGAGTTCCCACATATGCTGAGCACTTGTTGGCTGCTTTTCCTTCACTCTGCAGTCCGACTCATCCCAAACCATCTGAGTTGAGGTCGGGAGATTGTGGAGGCCAGGTCATCTGATGCAGCACTCCATCACTCTCCTTCTTGGTCAAATAGCCCTTACACAGCCTGGAGGTGTGTTGGGTCATTGTCCTGTTGAAAAACAAATGATAGTCCCACTAAGCCCAAACCAGATGGGATGGCGTATCGCTGCAGAATGCTGTGGTAACCATGCTGGTTAAGTGTGCCTTGAATTCTAAATAAATCACAGACAGTGTCACCAGCAAAGCACCCCCACACCATAACACCTCCTCCTCCAAGCTTTACGGTGGGAACTTCACATGCAGAGATCATCCGTTCAACCACACCGCGTCTCACAAAGACATGGCGGTTGGAATCTCCAATTTGGACTCCAGACCAAAGGACATTTCCACCGGTCTAAAGTCCATTGCTCGTGTTTCTTGGCCCAAGCAGGTCTCTTCTTCTTATTGGTGTCCTTTAGTAGTGGTTTCTTTGCAGCAATTCGGCCATGAAGGCCTGACTTACATAGTCCCCTCTGAACAGTTGATGTTGAGATGTGTCTGTGACTTGAACTCTGTGAAGCATTTATTTGGGCTGCAATTTCTGAGGCTGGTAACTCTAATGAACTTATCCTCTGCAGCAGAGGTAACTCTGGGTCTTCCATTCCTGTGGCGGTCCTCATGAGAGCCAGTTTCATCATAGCGCTTGATGGTTTTTGCAACTGCACTTGAAGAATTGACTGACTTTCATGTCTTAAAGTAAAAATGGACTTTCGTTTCTCTTTGCTTATTTGAGCTGTTCTTGCCATAATATGGACCCCCTACCTTGTCACAACACAACTGGTTGGCTCAAACGCATTAAGAAGGAAAGAAATTCCACGAATTAAGAAGGCACACCTGTTAATTGAAATGCATTCCAGGTGACTACCTCATGAAGCTGGTTTAGAGAATGCCAAGAGTGTGTGTCACGATCGTCGGGAACAGAGGAGGACCAAGGCGCAGCGTTGAAGACGAACATACTCTTTATTTAGTGATTAACCGAACAAAACAACAAAACGATAACGTGACAGCTCACGGTCTAACACAAAACCAACTAGAACAAGATCCCACAACCACTGTGGGAAAACAGCTTGTCTAAATATGGTTCCCAATCAGAAACAACCAGCAACAGCTGACACTCGTTGCCTCTGATTGGGAACCACTCTGGCCAACATAGAAATACAACTACTAGACAAACAACTGAAACTCACACCCTGGCTCAACATACAAGTGTCCCCAGAGCCAGGGCGTGACAGTACCCCCCCCTAAAGGCGCGGACTCCGACCGCGCCAACTAAATACCACAGGGGAGGGACCGGGTGGGCACTCCGCCTTGGCGGCGGATCCGGCTCCGGGCCTGATCCCCACTCCCTCTCCAACCCCCCAAAGAACCCCTGGTCCGGTCTGGCCCCGCTGACCGGAGCTGGACTGCACACTGGTGGAGCGGATTGCTCTAGCTCCGGCGTGAAGCAGCTGACCGGTGCCGGACCAGGCACCGGTGGAACAGGCACGGGCCGTGCCGGACTGACGACGCGCACCATAGGCTTGGTGCGGGGAGCAGGAGCGGGCCGGACCGGGCTGGCGACGCACACCACTGGCTTGGTGTGGGGAACAGGCACGGGCCGAGCCGGACTGACGACGCGCACCATAGGCTTGGTGCGGGGAGCAGGAGCGGGCCGGACCGGGCTGGCGACGCGCACCATTGGCCTGGTGCGGGGAGCAGGAACAGGCCGGGCCGGGCTGGCGACGCGCACCATAGGCTTGGTGCAGGGAGCAGGAGCGGGCCGGGCTGGCGACGCGCACCATAGGCTTGGTGCGGGGAGCAGGAGCGGGCCGGACCGGGCTGGCGACGCGCACCATTGGCCTGGTGCGGGGAGCAGGAACAGGCCGGGCCGGGCTGGCGACGCGCACCATAGGCTTGGTGCGGGGAGCAGGAACAGACCGGGCCGAGCTGGCGACGCGCACCATAGGCTTGGTGCGGGGAGCAGGAACAGGCCGGGCCGAGCTGGCGACGCGCACCATAGGCTTGGTGCGGGGAGCAGGAACAGACCGGACCGTACTGGGGACACACACCACTGGCCCTACGGCGGGATCTGGAACGGGCCGGACCGGACTGGTAACACACCCCAGTACCTCTCGCCGTGCCTCTACACCTTCCTTCCCCTCTTTGACCAGTGGCCCCCGTAACCTGGCGGCCTCCTCTGCCAACCCGCTGGGCCGCCCTATCGCGGTCTCCTGCTGCCCCGTCGTCCACGGCGTTAGCCCCCCCCTAAAAAAATTCTGGGCTTCTCTCCTACCCGTGGACCAGGTCTCCATACTTTTCGCCAGCCTTTCGCCCTTCTGCTTCCACGTCAAGCCCCTCTCTTGCTCACCCGGCTTGACCCAGTCGAGGAGGCGCTGGATATCCGCCAGAGATTTCCCTGGCGATGGCTCCTGGACCCGCTGCTTGGTCCAGTTCTGCTGGGATCTTCTGTCACGATCGCCGGGAACAGAGGAGGACCAGGGCGCAGCGTTGAAGACGAACATACTCTTTATTTAGTGATTAACCGAACAAAACAACAAAACGATAACGTGACAGCTCACGGTCTAACACAAAACCAACTAGAACAAGATCCCACAACCACTGTGGGAAAACAGCTTGTCTAAATATGGTTCCCAATCAGAGACAACCAGCAACAGCTGACACTCGTTGCCTCTGATTGGGAACCACTCTGGCCAACATAGAAATACAACTACTAGACAAACAACTGAAACTCACACCCTGGCTCAACATACAAGTGTCCCCAGAGCCAGGGCGTGACAGTGTGCAAATCTGTCATCAAGGCAAAGGGGGCTATTTGAAGAATCTCAAATATAAAATATATTTTGATTTGTTTAACACTTTTTTGGTTACTACATGATTCCGTATGTGTTGTTTCATAGTTTGGATGTCTTCACTATTATTCTACAATGTACAAATAAAGAAAAGCCCTTGAATGAGTAGGTGTGTCCTATCTTTTGACCGTTAGTGTACATGCGAGCGTGTGTGTGTGTAAGAAGCCAGTCTTACAGGGCCTTTGACCTCGATTCAATCCGATCGAGCGTTAAACCGAGCTGGCAGACTTCCGCATAACAGATGTTCTTGCGGTGTTTGAGGTGTATCTATCAAATGAGCGGAAAAATAAGTGAGCGGCTGCTCTTGTGTGTCACAAACCACTCCCTTATTATCCCTAATGTGTTAGAAGTTCAAAACGGCGATAGGAAGTGTAGGCTAATGCATGTTTTCATGTTCATTTGGATCAGAATCAGTCACCTTTATTAAAAATCCATTTAAATTACAGGTTGTAATGCAACAAAATAGGAAAAACACCAAGGGGGATGAATACTTTTGCAAGGCACTGTAGCTCTATCATAGCCCTTCTAAGTATAGCCTTTCCACTCCCTATTTAATCTTGCTCAAATTCAGGATCTCTGCCTCGCAAACACATGTGACTGCCTTCCTGAATGGTTTCAACTCACCACACTATTGAAAAAGGCCTTTTTCAATTGCTCAAGGAGCGACACTTCAGGCTTATGAGTGAGTTTCACAGATCCCCATCTGCTACATTCACCCTCTTAGCTCACTCCACAGCGACCCCAGTGGTTGAACCAGCGCAACTGTAGATCCGAGTCCAGTGACACCATTGTAAAGGACGTCACACTACCTGCTTAGCGAGTACCTCTTCCCCCTGATTCAGCTCATATGGAGACTCAAACTCAGGACCTCTGCCTCACAAACACAGGTGACCGCCCTCCTGAAGCATTCCAACCCATCGTGCTATTAAAAAAAAGCCTTCAATTGCGCAAGGGGCGATACTTCAGGCTGAGGAGTGAGTTTCACAGATCCCCATCTGCTACACTAATACAAGTCTTCAAGATCCAGCAAGGTTACTCGTCAAAAGAGCGTGGTTTAGTGATCCATGCTTATGTGATGAAAACCTGCCTGAGACCTGAAGACATGTTAGTTTGACATGTGCTAATTTGTGTTGAACGTGTTAGTTTCAAGCAGTGGCAGACTGGCCATCTGGCATTTCGGGCAAATGCCAGATGGGCTGGTCCATTTTTAGCTCAGTGGGCCTGTCTAACTTTGTGCAAAATTATCATTATCTAGCTAATGATGAGGACCTCAAGGATAATAATGGGCAAGTCTGGGGGCCTCAAGGAAAATAATTGGCTGATGTGTTAGAAATGCCAGGGCCGATTATTATAATTATTTTGTCCCAGTCCGCCCCTGGTTTCAAGTCCCTGCAAGGGTAGTCATTATGAGGTTAAAATGTGACTGAGTGGGTTAAGACTGTGTTAGCCTGTTGCGCTAAAGCCTAGGTATTGGTCCTGTGACTTGGATGGGTCTCTTCAAGGAAGAGGTCAAAGGGGGGTGAAGTGTAACACAGGTGGTTCGGTGACCACGCTCGTGTGATGAGTAACTTGTCTGAGACCTGGGTTAGAACCCCATCAGTCAAACTTACACGTCTTCATGTATCAGGCAAGGTTGCTCATCACATAGCCTCGCGAGCGAAGTGATCCCACAAGCTTATATGAATGGTTTCGCTACAAGCGGTAATCAGTCTGGCAATTACGAGGCTACTCATCACATTCATGGATCACCAAACCACCTCTTTTACACTAATTTAATGGGGTCCACAGATCCTTCTGCTTTCGTTTGCCACAGACAGTGTTGTTTTTTAGTACGCCTGATTTTCAAACCCAGTCAGTTATATTGGTGCCGTGATCTCTGAGTATGAGATCAAAGAGGGGTGAAATGTAAGCAAGATGAGTAACTTTGCTGTATACTTGAAGACTTGTGTTAGCTTCCTGATCTCATCCCAATGGGCTTTAGCTAAATTTGCTAACACAGTCTGGTGACATGTAGTAGACCTGGTTCGAACCTAGTCAGTCACAAGAGTAAGATTAAATAGAGAGTGGAAGGGCAATGACAGGGCTATTCAACTATATTCTTATGGGGGTCAAAATGCGTTTTTTGTGACACTCCCTTCTAACGCGGCCTGTGTGAGCATAATAGAGGGGAACATTTTCCAGAGAGTCTTACCTTTCAGGAATGGGGTCATAATAGCTTATTCAAATGAGGTTCAAATGCTAGAGCCAAATTAATTGGAAGAAAATAAATTCAACATGTCACATTGGATTCAGAAACCGCCAGAAGCTTCTGTTTACCACAGAGAGCGTTTGATTCTATCTGTTCTCCTCTATGTTGTCTCTGGTTTTGAATCTGAATTTAGGGAACTGAATTTGAAAGCTGAGTCTGAATGCATCTGAGAAGATGAATATATTAAACTTAATTGAACTTGAAATTATGTTTTGTAAACTTGAGACAATGAAAGCAATATCTACCATATTGAAACTGAATATATAAATAATGAATTAGAATATAAAATAAAATGTTTATTTAACCTTTATTTTAACAGGAAAGACCTATTGAGACCTAGGTCTCTTTTACAAATGCGCCCTGTATATACAACATAAATATGCACATTATACCCAAACATAATCATGGGAAGCACAAATAAAACATCACAAATCACCCAGAAAACATTTACATTCCTCCACAAATAAGTCCCCAATCAATGCTTTAAATTGCCCGAACGGTACCAGAACATCAAGATAAAACGTATTTAGAATTTTGTTCCAGCAATACGGTGCATTAAAAGTAAAAGCAGATTTACCTAAGTCAGTGAAGACCATAGGAACCTCAAGAGTTAACCAATCCTGTGAACGGGTTAGGCAACTCCGGTGTTTATACTTCAACAGCAAAGTTAGATAAGACGAAAGTTTATGAAGTAAGGCCTTGTAAACAAAAAGGGAGTAATGTAGAGATATATACGGGTCTTTAGTGAAGTCCAGCCAAACTTTTGATACAGGATGCAGTGATGAGTATCAAAACTGTCACCTGTAACAAAATGAAGGGCATTATGGTAGATGGCATCCAAAGGTTTAAGAGTAGGAGCAGGCAGCTGCACTTTGGTAAATAATATCACCATACTCAAGAACAGATAAAAAGGTTGACCAAATAATCTGCTTCCTACTGCTTAAAGGCACGATCTGTTTCTGTAGAAAAATACCATTTTAAATCTTAGCTTCTTAACCAGCTCATCTATATGTTTTTTAAATGTCAAATCCATATCAATCCAAATGCGGAATTATTTATATGCGTTCGAACACGTTCGATTGGAGAACCATCTGAAGTACATGTTGTTTTCAAACTCTCGGAAGAATGTTTCAGATGAACTACACGTCTTGAAAACAACATGTGTTTTCTTTTGCCCGTATTAAGCACAAGTTTTAACCTCTACGGGATCGGTGTCCCGTATACGGGACGGTTGAGCTAACGTGCGCTAATGTGATTAGCATGACTGTTGTAAGTAACAGCAAACTTATGTTTTATGTGGGCAGAAAGCTTAAATTCTTGTTAATCTAACTGCACTGTCCAATTTACAGTAGCTATTACAGTGAAAAAATAACATGCTATTGCTTGAGGAGAGTGCACAACAACAAAAAACGTATCACGGCAACTGGTTTGATACATTCACCTCTGAAGGTAAATAATGTACTTATATTCAGTAATCTGTCATCCTAAGGGTCCCAGAGATAAAATGTAGCATAGTTTTGTTTGATAAAATCCCGGCCATCTAGATGTGTGAAGGTTGGTGTATAAGCTAATGATCCATCATGTATGACATTCCTGGGAGTGTGTAAACTTACATTTTGTATTACCATATCATTTTTGTATGTTCTCTATAGTTATATACTTGAAAATGTATCAATTGACCAATTCGGCACATTTGGGCAGACTTGATACAAAATAGTCCAGTATTGCAATGCTTCACTGGATCAATCTGAAATTTTGCACACACACTGCTGCCATCTAGTGGCCAAAATCTAAATTGTGCCTAAACTGCAATATTATATTTTGGCCTTTCTCTTGCATTTAAAAGATGATGGACAAAAAAAAAAAAAAAAGCATTGTTTTTTTGTTTGTATTATCTTTTACCAGATCTGATGTGTTATATTCTCCTACATTAATTTCACATTTCCACAAACTTCTAAGTGTTTCCTTTCAAATGGTATCAAGAATATGCATATCCTTGCTTCAGGTCCTGAGCTACAGGCAGTTCGATTTGGGTATGTCATTTTAGGCGAAAATTGAAAAAAATATCCTTGAGGTTAAATCCGCAAGGGATTCCTGCATAGCTATCAATGCAAATAGTCTGGGTAGCCATGATTAGCTGTTCAGGAGTCTTATGGCTTGGGGGTAGAAGCTGTTAAGAAGCCTTTTGGACCTAGACTTGGTGCTCTGGTACAGCTTGCCGTGCGGTAGCAGAGAGAACAGTCTATGACTAGGGTGGCTGGAGTCTGATAATTTTTAGGGCCATCCTCTGACACCGCCTGGTATAGAGGTCCTGGGTGGCAGGAAGCTTGGCCCGAGTGATGTACTGGGCCGTACGCACTACCCTCTGTAGTGCCTTGCGGTCGGAGGCCAAGCAGTTGCCATACCAGGCAGTGATGCAACCAGTCAGGATGCTCTCGATGGTGCAGCTGTATAACTTTTTGAGGATCTGAGGACCCATGCCAAATCTTTTCAGTCTCCTGAGCGGGAATAGGCTTTGTCGTGCCCTCTTCACAACTGTCTTGGTCTGTTTGGACCATGATAGTTTGTTGGTGATGTGGACACCAAGGAACTTGAAGCTCTTAACCGGTTCCACTACAGCCCCGTCGATGAGAATGGGGGCGTGCTCAGTCCTCTTTTTTTCCCTGTAGTCCACAATCATCTCCATTGTCATTAACAACTAAAATGGTTGCTGTAATAGTGCTATGCCCAGTCCTAAACCCTGATTGGTTTACATTCAAAATACATTTCTCAGATAAAAAAGATTAAAGTTGTAAATTTACCAAGGATTCAAGAATCTTAGCTAGACAAAGAAGCCTTGAAATGGGGCAATAATTATTAAGATCACTACTATCCCCGCCCTTATGGAGTGGCAGCACATCAGGAATATTTCCTGATAACAATGTTAAATAAAAAAATGTGGTTATTCAGCCAACAGTGATGGGCGCTGCACACTTAAGCAGACCGGGATCCAAATGGTCGGCCCCTGTGGATTATTTTGTTGTCTATTGCTAGCAAAGCATCAAGGACTTATTTTTCTGTAAATAGCCAAAATGAAAAGCTTTGACTGTCATTTCTGTGATCATTCAGCAAGTTTCCCCTATCAGCATCCAGCCCAATATCATTGTGAATATGCTTAGGAGTTCTTTCACAAAGAGAGAGCCCGCTGAAAAAAATGGTGATTAAATGCATCAATGATGGCATTTTTTTCCATTAATGAGGCCAGTGCCTGAATTAATTTGTTGTGGCAGAGAGGAAGAAGTAGAACCCTTCAGGGATATGACAGTTTTCCAGAATTTAGCCGGGTTCCCATTACAATCCCAAAGAGCGGTTACATAATAATCCGATTGATCCTTTCTGATTTGTCTTACCCAATGATTTTTCAGTTGCTTGAAATTGAATTTTAAAACAGAATGCCATATTCATTCAACTCAGTTTCAAATCATGAAATACAAGTTCAATTTATGAATTCAATGATTACATTTGTGCTTTACAACTTAAAAAATGTCAAATTCAATATCGTAATTCAAAATGATAAAATTCTAATACAATTTCTGTTAGCACTGAAATTGCTCCATACATATGGTTTATCTACTAGAAACTCATGGAATATATAGACACAGATATAATAAATTAATACTATATATGAATACATATATTTTTTAAAGTTATTCAAATCTAAATAGACCAACATTATGATCAATTGCCATAGACTTTCTGTTATTTACTTTGCTAAATTAGCGGGAGCTTTGCAACCCTAGCTGTGATGTTGTCCTCCCACTTGAGGTTGTGGGAGATGATGGTCCCCAGGAATTTAAATGACTCAGCCATACTTACAGCTGAACCGTTGATTTCAAGGGGGAGAGGTGGTGAGGGACTCTTCCTGAAGTCAATCACCATCTTCAAGGTTTTGAGTGTTCAACTCCAGGTTATTGTGACTGCACCAGGCCACCATCCGGTCAACTTCTAACCGGTACATGAATTCATCACCGTTGGAGATAAGACCGACCAGGGTGATGTCATCTGCAGACTTTGAGTAGCTTGACAGACATGTCGTTGGAGGTGCAGTCGTTGGTGTAGACGAGAGGGGAGAGCACGCAACCCTGCGGCGCTCCCATGCTGAGGGACAGAGTGCGAGAGGTGTTTCCCCAGCTTGACGTATTGTGTCCTGTTGGTCAGGAAGTCGGTGATCCACCGACAGATGGTGTCAGATACGTTCAGCTGGGTAAGTTTGTCCTGCAGCAGCTCTGGGATGATGGTGTTGAACGCAGAACTGAAGTCCACAAACAGTATCCTTGCGTATGTCCTTGGGTTGTCAAGGTGCTGAAGGATGTAGTGGAGACCAGTGGCAAACCGTGACTATAGGACCTAGGCCTTCAGAGGAACCAGAAATCTTCCAATACATTGTATCAAACTCAAAAATCAAGAAAATAACAAAACATAGCATCACTTAATGCGACATATCTTCTGTTGTCGGACCACACTAGTTCTAGTGAAGGAGGAGCAATGCTTTTCGATTACATTTATGAATGAATCAAACAGGCCTGGCTGCGCTTCGGGCTGCCGCGCACACAGAGACAAAATGGCATGGACACGTGACACACACAGCATAAAATAATGTGACCAGCAAAACAAAAAACACACTGTTTACACAACCTATGGTAGCCTAATGTCACTATTACCAATAGCGACAACAACAGTGTCACATCAAAGGTGACAGGCTCGTGGCACTGAAAGGACAGCGACCGTAATACCTGTGCACTCCATGGCGCTGAAGGAGAGCCAGTTTTGGTGAAACACATAGACACGACTGATAGACAGGCAACAGCAATCAAACACAGCATCAAATAATGTTAAAGAATAAGCAGCCCATTCACTCCAGAAGGCACCATGAAATCATAACAAGACAAAAGCACAACCATTTAATTTCCTAAATGAAATTAACAAACCAGCTATTACACTGAACAAAAATATAAACACAACATGGAAAGTGTTGGTTTCATCAGCTGAAATAAAACATCCCAGAAATGTTCCATATGCACAAAAAACGTATTTCTCTCAAATTTTGTGCACAAATTTCTTTCTATCCCAGTTAGTGAGCATTTCTACTTTGCCAAGATAATCCATCCACCTGACAGGTGTGGCATATCAAGAAACTGATTAAACAACATGATCATTACACAGGTGCACCTTGTGCTGGAGACAATAAAAGGTCACTTTATAATGTGCAGTTTTGTCACACAACACAATGCCACAGATGTGTCAAGTTTTGAGGGAGCGTGAAATTGGCACGCTGACTGCAGGAATGTCCAACAGAGCTGTTGCCAGAGAATTGAATGCAAATTTCTCGACCATAAGCTGCCTCCAATGTCATTTTAGAGAGTTTGGCAGCACGTCCAACCAGTCTCATAACCGCAGACCACATATAACCACGCCAGCCCAGGACCTCCACATCCGACTTCTTCATCTGTGGGATTGTCTGAGGGTGGGTGCTGAGTAGTATTTATGTCTGTAATAAAGCCCTTTTGTGGGGAAAAACTCATTCTGATTGGCTGGGCCTGGCTCCCCAGTGGGTGGCCTGGCTCCGAAGTGGGTGGGCCTATGCCCTCCCAGGCCCAACCATGGCTGCACCCCTGCCCAGTCATGTGAAATCCATAGATTAGGGCCTAATGAATTTATTTCAATTGACTGATTTCGTTATATGAACTGTAACTCAGTAAAATTGTTGCATGTTGCGTTTATATTTTTGCTCAGTATACTTACCATTGCAAAAAAATAAATATCATCACACTAACCTATGATCTATAGTTTCAACGTAACAATGTTTGTCATTATTTTCAAAGAGATAGCTAAACGGCCCCACCCATTGCAAGTCAAAATGTGATTGATTCATTCCACTGTCATTCCAAAATTCTGCTCTAATACAGTTGAATGGCAGAGGCCTTCTGTCCATCTTCTGAAGGCCTAGTCAATGGCTGACTTAGCTAGCTATATGTTTCTAACCAGAGACCACCAAACAAAAACATGATTGGATATTTTTTTCTCTTCAGCATTAACCTTTCTCTTTCCAACACAAACTGAAGAGATGAAATCAGAAGATCATTAAAATTATTGTAAAGAGGAAAGAGAAATTAAAAATGATTTTAATTTCATTGGAGACCAATGTTGACAGTGTTGTCCACAGACCTGTTGGCTCTGTAGGCGAACTGCAGGGGGTCAAGGAGGGCATCTGTGATGGTTTTGAGGTGGGATAGGATAAGGCGCTCAAATAGGATAGGGTGGATTTATAGCCTAGTATCAGTCTAATTGAGGTGTAGAAAATAGAACATCACGCATTCGAGTGTTTGAACTTGTTAACGCGGCTGCATGAACTTCTAACACGGCTCCATGGGATTTGTCAGATTATACATTCAGGTGGTTTCTTGTATCCAATGGCAGTGTTCGCGATAAGCTAACGCAAGGAGCTGCTTGTGGATTTGACAGTTCTAACGCAGTTCCACTTCCGACACGTGGTGGATATTTTAATCAATAATGAGGAGAGACAAGGTCAATCACCAATCAGAATATTAACTTTATTAAAAACGTATCGATAAGGGAGCTGGTCACACCACCCACAGAGTGAGTAGAGTGAGAGCCCAACGAACAGGAAATGCTGACATCTTATATAGTGGACCTAAAAATGCTTAGTCATGGCTGGTTCCACCCCTCCCCGGCAGATCAGGAGCTACCTTGTTTTCTTCTTGTGGCTATTTGTATTGGGTCATAGCGCACAAACAAGTGAAAACGTTAGCTCCGTTACTGCCCATATCTCCACACAGCTGTGGAAAGGATGAACTGAAAAACTGTGGTCATTCTGAGGCTCTTTGTCTTGACCGTGTGACCAGATTACTCAGAAGCAAAGAGAAATTGAAACAATACAGGTCTATCTGTTCCTCAAGTTTATCTCTATCCCATGTCCTTGACTACACGCCCAGACCAGCTGCAGGGAGCTAGAGGGAACCATCCTTATGAAAAGCACAGCATTGGTAGTTAAGAAATGTCTCTACTATTGTTAAGCATATTCATTGTTAACTATTAATATTAAACAAATCAGGTAAATATGTGATTTTTGTCCCACACACCGACAAAACAACCGCTATGCGGGTGTCGGCTAGTGCGGATCTGATAGAATCTAGCCCTTTTATTTTGTTTTGTTCTCAGGGATGAACTCTCCAGACTTTGACAACCAGACACTGGCAGCGCTGAGAGGCCGGATGGTTCGCTACCTTATGAGGTCACGAGAGGTGAGCAGCTCATTTCAGATTTACCAGTTAACTGAATTTACAGTACAGACTGTCCAATACCAAATTATATTAGCACCATAGTAAGATGACTGTGGAGCAGGTTAATTATACGGAAATGTATGCTTACAAAATATGAAAATATATGCACACTTGACTGTAAATTGCTTTGGACTGCTAAATGCCCTATATTTTATTAAGCTAATCTGACTGTTCCTCTAGATCACCCTGGGCAGAGCCACCAAGGACAAGCAGATAGATGTGGATCTGTCTCTGGAAGGACCTGCATGGAAGATCTCCAGGAAACAAGGTGACTCACTTACTACATCACCTGCAGCACCATGACATGGTCCTCATTTAACACTGGTTGTGTCTGAAATGGTACCCTATGGGGTGGCCCTATGAGCCCTGGTCAAAAATAGTGCACTATGTAAGGAATAGAATGCCATTTCAGACGCACCCCCTATCTGCATTACCTGGGTCTGAAGCTGAAGAACCTGTATTATCTGGACTCTAGAGGGCAGTGCTTGCCTTGTCCTCACGTCACCTTAGTGAAATTATACCCTGTTAAAATATTTTTATTATTTTTTTTTTATTAAAATGTGACTGTTTTCTGCTAAACGTCGATCATGTAGTAATATTATTAGGACTTAATCTAGTTTGTCATTGTGTGTTTATAACTGGTAATAATGTACAGGGATCATTAAACTGAAGAACAACGGGGACTTCTTCATAGCCAACGAAGGCCGCAGGCCCATCTACATAGACGGCAGACCAGTCTTGTCTGGCTACAAGTGGAAACTCAACAACAACTCTGTGGTGGAGGTGTGTGGAGGGTTCTGGACAACTTAAATGGCAGGGGATATGATAGGGGAGCTGGTGCAAGAAGATTGAGATTGATAAATCTGTTAAAATTGGCAAAATGTATTTTTCATAAACAACAACAGCCACCTCTTATAATACATGAACCTCACAACAAGTTGTTTGTCTCTCCAGATTGCAGGTCTTCGTTTTGTGTTCCTGATCAACCAGGAGCTGATCTCACTCATCAAGGCAGAAGCAGCTAAGATGAACCAGCAGTGAGAGAGAGAGAGAGCCGTGCTGCCTCAGTGGAGGAGAGAGACTGGAGCAGAGGCCAAGTCACATGCCTGTGTCTACTGCACAGCCAGCTCCTCCATACAGAGCAACGTACAGTGGCCTCCAGTGGACACACTGTACACCACCAGGAGCCTAGTAGACGAGGTCCACATGAAGGAGCACAGACTTGAATGAAAGGAACCCAGAACCCTTTTGGTCATGGTTATACAGTGGAGTAAGAGCAGGGGACACCCACACACACACACTGAGAATGGTGATATTTGGTTACATCTCATACCTTTCCACTGCTGGACATTTTAGGGGGAATCCCATCTCAAAGACACTCAATGATACTTTCCTTGTAACTACAGGACCATAATAACACCAGTTTAGTCTTGTTTTAAAGTTTAAATTGGCATTCATATCATGAGGTTCCACACTGCCTATAAGACAATGAATTGGTTTTAATTCTGTGTTTCCTTTTTTCCCCCCATACAGATTGATTTAGGTTGAGCTGGTACATGCAAAGATGCATTTAGGACCAGGATAGGGTATCACTTGTAAAAGTGATATTGTGTATGTATGTATCTATGTTAGTGCTACTTAAGCCAAAGCCATGTAAATGTGACAGTTTGTTAGATTTTTGTATGAAAGCTTGGATTAAACTGTCATTAGTTGAATGTCCTTCCTTTGTGGAGCCGTTTCTTAAGTGGCATCATAATAGCATGTAAATGTAGGGTTTTTGTTCTACCACAAGGTAGAGCTGTTGGATAATTAATCGGTTCAAAATGGCAGTTTTAGTTTTTTTGCAACTCTTCAGTCTTGATACTGAAGCACAAATTATTACAGAGTATCTTTGATGTTATTAATATCTGAGAGTTAAGCTGTCAATGGAAAAACAGAAATTCTACTCCATAATTTGGCAGATAAGTGTAGACATGGCATCAACAGAACCTCAGAGTCCCACGAGCAGGTGTAGTGCTTGTCAGACTACAGTACATCTCAGCAGAGCTATTTTCTTGCAACATAGTAGAAAGTTGATCATTAATTTCCAGAATCAGAGATACCGCAGTCCCGTTTTAATAGGATGCAATATCAAAGAATATCAGATAGGTGGATATGCAGATTTTCTAGAAGTGTGAAAGACAGTCTATTGAAAGATAATATATTAATGTTAACACTCACAAAAAAAATGTAAATTTTAACACTTGTAGTAGCAGTTAATACATTTATAAATAGTTTTATGAATTCCATAAACCCTCTGATCTTATGCTTTCTCCTCATTGTGGAACTTTCTGTTAAACTTAAATCAAACAAGTTCTGTGTTATCCTGGGTGCCAGTCTGTAGTGATGGGCATTGAGTCTTTTTGGTTAGCCGGATCATTTTGGCTCCGTTCAACTAAAAGAGACATTCATTTGTCTAAATACGGATCTTCGTTTAGAAATCTTTCCCCACTATGTTATTCATGCAGTGAGGATTTACCATCTTCAGAGAATGTTTTTATAATTTATCTGCAGATAATTGATATCTGGAGCTCAAAAACCAGTAGTTAGCACTATGGGGGAATGGCGATGGGCTGGTCCTTTTGTAGGCCAGTGGGACTGTCTTAACTAGTTTCTTCCCCCACAGTATTTTCATTATCTGGCAAGTAATGGGGGCCTCAAGGAAAATAATGGAGTAGGCAAGAGTGCAAACAGATCTGGGACCAGGCTAGTTCTGTGTCTTTTGAGGAAATAATTGGTCGTTTTGCATACTTTTTATTCCTTTAGGGAAGTGGCCCCCAAGACCTGCCCCCATGTTGTTACAAACAAGAAAATAACATCCCCGCTTTTTTCATTGTTTTGCTCATTAGGCCTATGTATGAAATGAATGAAAAGGAGAGCAAGAAATGTAAAACAAAGTCGTATCTGATAAAATGTGGATGTTGAATATTTAAATTCATCAGCATCACAGGAATTGGATTAACAAAATAAGTTTGCTTTGTGTTCTACCATTTGATTTGGGGATGTGGTTATTTTTGTGCTGACTTACCTAGTTAACCCTACTTGGCCAATTTCTGCTAGCGAGTATCCAACAATGAGCGAGTTCGTTTAACATTGCCAGGTGCCCTGGGTAGGCTGATGTTGCATATTTTAGACCATTCTCCTCCACCGACCCGGTGCACCGGGGAATGCAAAACGAACTCGCCCACTGACAAGCAACCTACGTACACAACCGGCTAGTGGAGGAGAGCTCGAGCCTCGAGTACTTGACAGCAGTGCATCTGGAATAATAAAACATACACTATATTAAAGTTTAGGTGAGTAACAGTTAATGTCGCTTGCTCTTTAAGATATTAATTTCTCGTTTCTATTCAATTATTGGAATGCAAGAACACTAGCCACACCTTGAAATACTATTGAGTGGCTTGTTTATGACATGGTCCTGGCATGGCAAGCTGGTAAATCCACATGCTAGCTAATGCTAAAATAATGTAGCTAGCTTGCTGCTGGGAGCAGCTATGAAACAAGCCACATTACGATACCCTCTATGACATTTTATCAGGTCTTTGCCATCCATCCGACTTTCTGATAATGCAGGCACATCAAAGGTAAGGTTAGCTAATGAAATAATGAGTATTTCTAAATCAATTGAACCATTGATGCCATTCGAAATAAAGGTAAGAGGGAATTCGTGCTGTAGCTAATAATGTTTTGATTACTTAAGAAGAAAAAATTACATTATATATATATATATATATATATATATAAAAAGGTCATTTAACACAACATATATAAATGAGCATTATTTATATAAATGAGCTTTATTAAAGCTCATTTATTTATATATATATATATATATATATATATATATATATATATATATATATATATATATATATATATATATATATAAATAAATAAAGCTCATGTATATATGTTGTGGAGGGTTGCATAAAAAGTAAGATATTGTAGCGAACGGCAGGCCAAGAAATCGAACCCCGGGTCGCTGGTGTGAAAGGCAACGCACGGGTCAATAGTGACGTCACTTGGTAGGAATTAGAGCACTGCTGACGCTACACTGTCCCTTCCAAACGGGAAGGCACGTCCCCGTGCTTCGTATACTTAGCCCCCCTCACAAGTCCGGGCCGTGCGTTCCGATGGCCTCACAGCCGTCATCCCACTTTTGACACGAACGGCAAGGCATCGAACCCGGGTCGCTGGCATGAAAGTCAAACACCCGAGTTGCGTCAATAGGGTTAACCCTCTTGGTGGGAATTGTACCGTGGCTCAAATAGAAGGATAGCTATAATACCATTTCAGTGTCCAGGATTTGTTAGTCTGTGTGTTTCTATGTATCAAGCCAGGATGCTGTGTTTAACGTATATTTGACTTTTGACTAAAAACCTACTTAAAGGGTGTTTACCACGAGTGCCTCAATTTGCATGAAAATAAGTAAATGCACTCTTTCAGTGTCCAGGATGTTTGTTTCCAGGAAGGAAGCCCCAGGATGCTGCGTTTAAACTGTTATCACGATCAGTCTTAGGTAGATTTATGATGGACAATAAACCACTTAAAACAGTCGATTAATCACAGACCTTTCACTCTTCTGATAGTGTAGGGTGATTCTCATGAAACCCGTTTTAACCATGGCAGTAGCAAATGGAGTTACATTTTAAATTTTTTAATTTTAGTCATTTAGCAGACGCTCTTATCCAGAGCGACTTACAGTTAGTGAGTGCATACATTTTTTTCATACTGGCCCCCCGTGGGAATCGAAGCCACAACCCTGGCATTGCAAGCGCCATGCTCTACCAACTGAGCTACAGAGGAGGCCACGTCCCTGAGTTACACTGAACTAAAATATGAACGCAACATGCAACAATTTCAAAGATTTTAATGAGTTACAGTTCATATAAGGAAATCAGTCAACTTAAATAAATTAAATAGGCCCTAATCTATGGATTTCATGTGATTGGGAATACAGATATGCATCTGTTGGTCACAGATACCTTTAAAAAAAGGGTAAGGGCATGGATCAGAAAACCAGTCAGTATCTGGTGTGACCACCATTTATTTGCCTCATGCAGCGTGACACATCTTCACATAGAGTTGATCAGTCTGTTTATTGTGACCTGTGGAATGCTGTCCCACTCCTCTTCAATGGCTGTGCGAAGTTGCTGGATATTGGCGGGAACTGGAACACGCTATCGTATACAGAGCATCCCAAACATGCGACATGTCTGGTGAGTATGTAAGCCATGGAAGAACTGGGACATTTTCAGCTTCCAGGAGTTGTGTAGAGATCCTTGCGACATGGGGCCGTGCATTATCATGCTGAAACATGAGGCGATGGCGGCGGATGAATGGCATGACAATGGGCCTCAGGATCTCGTCATGTTATCTCTGTCCATTCAAATTGCCATCAATAAATGCAATTGTGTTCGTTGGCCGTAGTTTATGCCTGCCCATACCATAACCCCACCGACACCATGGGGCACTCTGTTCACAACTTTGACATCAGCAAACCGCTCGCTCACACAATGCCATACATGCTGTCTGCCATGTACAGTTGAAACTGGGATTCATCCGTGAAGAGCACACGTCTCCAGCGTGCCAATGGCCATCGAAGGTGAGCATTTGCCCACTGAAGTCGGTTTCGACGCCAAACTGCAGTCAGGTCAAGACCCTGGTGAGGACGATGAGCATGTAGATTAGCTTCCCTGAGACAGTTTTTGCAGAAATTCTTCAGTTGTGCAAACCCACAGTTTCATCAGCTGTCTTTATTTAACTAGGCAAGTCAGTTAAGAACAAATTCTTATTTACAATGACGGCCTACACCGGCCAAACCCGGACAACGCTGGGCCAATTGTGCGCCGCCCTATGGGACTCCCAATCACAGCCGGTTGTGATACAGCCTGGAATCGAACCAGGGGGTCTGTAGTGACGCCTCAAGAACTGAGATGCAGTGCCTTAGACCGCTGCGCCACTCGGGAGCCCTGGCTGGTCTCAGACGATTCCGCAGGTGAATAAGCCGTTGGTGGCAGCTTATGGTAGAGAAATTAACATTCAATTATCTGGCAACAGCTCTGGTGGACATTCCTGCAGTCAGCATACCAATTGCACGCTCCCTCAACTTGAGAGATCTGTGGCATTTTGTTGTGTGACAAAACTGCACATTTTAGAGTGATCTTTTATTGTCCTCAGCACAAGGTGCACCTGTGTAATGATCGTGCTGTTTAATCAGCTTCTTGATATGCCACACCTGTCAGGTGGATGGATTATCTTGGCAAAGGAGAAATGCTCACTAATGGTTGTAAACAAATGTGTGCACTAAATTTGAGAGAAATAAGCTTTTTGTGCAAATGGAACGTTTCTGGGATCTTTTATTTCAGCTCATGAAACATGGGACCAACACTTTACATGTTGCATTTATTATTTTGTTCAGTATACTTCCATATAGATGGGTTAGCTGAAAACGTCAAGAAAACAATGCACACGCTTCAATGGGGCAGAAGTCAGTTGTGATTCTGGATGGCCAGATGTCCTTAAAAAAGTTTTCTAATTTGTCTTTGTATGCAGCCTTGAACTCCCTTCATTTTGCTTTTGTCTTTGAATATTTTTCCTTTCCTCTTTACTGCCACCTGATTTTAAACACTTTTTTTCTTATTGAGAAGCTCTTTTAATTCCCGAGTCACCCACGGTTTATTATTGGGAATAACGAGATCCTCACAGAAACAGATGTACTCCGAGACAGTATCCACTGCCTCTTCCAGGTCGTCGGCGCTGTCCGTCAGGGCCGCCCAGTCAGTGGACTCTCTTCCAGGTCGTCGGCGCTGTCCGTCAGGGCCGCCCAGTCAGTGGACTCTCTTCCAGGTCGTCGGCGCTGTCCGTCAGGGCCGCCCAGTCAGTGGACTCTCTTCCAGGTCGTCGGCGCTGTCCGTCAGGGCCGCCCAGTCAGTGGACTCTCTTCCAGGTCGCCGGCGCTGTCCGTCAGGGCCGCCAGTCAGTGGACTCTCTTCCAGGTCGTCGGCGCTGTCCGTCAGGGCCGCCCAGTCAGTGGACTCTCTTCCAGGTCGTCGGCGCTGTCCGTCAGGGCCGCCCAGTCAGTGGACTCTCTTCCAGGTCGTCGGCGCTGTCCGTCAGGGCCGCCCAGTCAGTGGACTCTCTTCCAGGTCGTCGGCGCTGTCCGTCAGGGCCGCCCAGTCAGTGGACTTGAAACAGTCCTGGAGGGCTTCAGTAGCTTCAGGAGTCCAGCTGTTAATCTCCACCTATTTAGCCTTCTCTCGCTGCAGTCACTGTTTGTAGACTGGGATGAGCCCAACCATGTTATGAGCCAAATCCCCGAGATTGGGTAGTACCTTGGAGGAATACGCACCTGGGATGTTACCATAACAGAGGTCCAGACAGGCTTCATTTCGGATAGGACATGTAACATATTGCTGGTATGATGGTAAATGTTCAGATTGACTGCACATTTTAAAGTCTCCCATGATCAGCTTTACTGCTTCAGCTGACTGTCCCAGCATGGGAAACAAGGTCATGGATCAGGTCGGCAGCTGTTTGGGTGTCAGCGGAAGGGGGCTATTTAAATAATAAACAGTCAGACTTGATTTATTTCCTGTGGCAGGTAGTATGGCAGTAGGTTAAGAGCAAGGAGTTCAATATTTTTAGTACAGACCTGGTGCTTCGTTGTGATATGGGCTGAATTGCAGTATTTCTCATTGATGAACTCACAAACTCCTCCGCATTTCCTCTTACCGGAGTTGATGTTTTGGTCCATTCTAACGATTGTGTAGCCGTCCAGCTCCACTGCAGAGACGGTTTCCTGTTCCGTAAGCCAGGTCTCAGACAGATCAGGCAGGATTGTCGGTACTCGGAAAGGTATTGGGTACAAGCCTGTAGCTCGTCGGCTTGGGCGGTATACTGTTTACCGGGGTATTTGGAAATAGCCACAGGATGGTTTTTCAATACCGTTTTAAACTATGTTTTTGAAGTTTTTCAATCAATATTCATATTTACTTTTTAAGTAAATACCTGCAGTCAACTTGTGCAATACGTTAGGAGGTAAAGCAGATTGCGTTCTTCATTTCACCTGTCACATTATTTTACATTATGAAACTTATCGTAGTTCCCCAGAACAGTTGAGCCAGTCAAGTGTTTGTTTGTAAATAGCAGAAGAAAGCGGGAGCAGGTGAGTCCAGCTGTGTATTGACAATATTTGCGTTTTATATTGAAAGTCAAATGTTTTTTTTGCTTCAATAGAGTTATCAGGGACGTGCAACTATAGTTTTCCTTCACAGAAAATACATTAGTGCAACACATTCGGCAGAAAATAGCTTCATTGTCATGAGATGACAACAGAAGTGCAACACTATTTGGCTGGCGGCCACACAAGTAAATGAGCTTACAATGAAAAAGCAAGGTATTTTTTTGCAAAAAACGATGCATGGCCACCATATTTCTAATGTTATCATAGAAAGATTGTAACCAGTGACAGTTCCTAATGTTTTGCTTTAAGTTAATCTTGTGTTTTACCTGAGAAAATTAGGCTGGCTACACCAAGAAAAGTACTGGAGAAAAGTAGCTACACATCATTCAGAGCGCTGTCTTTTGATAGAATGCCTGTTCGTGAATTCTCATCCGAGTGGAGAAGTGCAACTAAGCCTCCAAATGATTTTGATGCTGAGCAGAAATTACAATAAGAAGCATTTTAGATTTATATTGACGAAACGCTGCAAGATATTTCATATGCGTTGTATCTTTTTTTCCTGCGTGAAAAAATACGAATTTTGCATTAGGGCGACCCCTAAGTTTAACTTGCTAGTTATCTAATTAAGTGGCGGAATAATGAAGTCACGGGGGATCATATTGTGTTCGCTTTCTGCTGTGTTTGAGAAGTAAAAGCCCTTTGGATGGGTTATCTGTACAGCTGCCGCTGCTGCCTGATTTCCTTGCATTTTTTCTCCTATCCGTTCTGCCCCATCTGCTCCTCCCTTATCTTCTCCAAGCAGAGCAGGCAGCCCCGCGACCCCCAGACTCCACACAGACACAGTGTGTACACAGTACTGTTCTTCCTTCAGACAAGCATATATCAAAACTTTGTTGATTTGCACAATGTTTCTCGTTCACATTCGCTTGTAAATGTCCAAATTCACCAAAAATGACATTCGGTAGCGCCTACCTATGTATAACTTTATGAGCTGGATTGCCTGTCTTTGCAATTTAGTTTATTTTCGTTTGCTCTCGTTAGCATATTTAGCTAGCAGCATCCATGGAAATTTGCTATTACTTGTACTAATTTTGTTAGCATTCTGGTAATAGAAGGCCAATTGACTTTTTTGGGGTGCTTTTTGGCGCCCCCTTGTGTACTAAACCAGTAATACCGTAAATTCTGGTGTGAGGATATGAAAATCTGGATGCCGCCCAACACTACTCGTCAGTCTTATTCTTTATGATTTGTGCATTGCCTTGCACAATAGATGGAAGACGTTTTCTGAAGGGCTGTTTTTTAATCCGATTCCGAATTCCTCCTCTACTGCCACTCTTCTTTTCTTTAGATGCCTTTTCTTGGGAACATGTTGATTGTATTGATTGTAATATTCCATTGTAGCCTAAGCTTGCAGCAAAGGGTCGGAGATTAAGCAGGACGTCTCTTGTGTATGATATCCGCGGTTGCAGCAAAAGTACTGCTATTTGCCTCATTATTAGCTATCTGATTTCATACCAAACTTGGTTGATTGAGGTGGGATCGCAACTTTAAACAAACAAACAAGCACGAAAACGACGAGCACAAATGACCGTGTCACTGCAAGAGGTCCTCTGTAGCTCAGCTGGTAGAGCACGGCGCTTGTAACGCCAAGGTAGTGGGTTCGATCCCCGGGACCACCCATACACAAAAAAATTTATGCACGCATGACTGTAAGTCGCTTTGGATAAAAGCGTCTGCTAAATGGCTTATTATTATTAAGAGCAGCCCCCATACATAATATAATGTTTTATAAACATGGAAGGATCTTACAGATTGCATTCGCTCACTGTTTTGCTGCTCCCAAACTTGATCTTTTAATAAAGCTTTGGTAATTCATATTTATTTAAAGCAGTCTCACGAACCAAATCCTTTATTGATAGTCTGCTATTTGGGAATGCATTGGGCATGACAAAAAAAACAGGCTTCGCTGAAATGAAAAACAAGCAATCTGTGTTATTGTTAAGACCTGCTTTTGGTTGGTCTTAAAACTTTAGCGCTGCATGAAATTGTCACTTTTGTGCATGTTTTTAAGGACACACCTCAAATATTGCCACCCCTCCCACCTCAGCACAAGCGGGCTGATGTGAGACAGGTAAACCTGGCATTAGGGATGGAAAATGCCAGTGCCAGTGGTTTTACATGACGAAATTGTCCTCGATGTTCAATTTCACACACAGCTTGGATACAACCATGATTACAGATACAGATTTCAGGTACAGATCTACTATGTTATAATATCTGACAGTACAGTAGGGTCAGCATTTCTCACGAGGCAGTGGACTGTGTTAAACATAATGACATCCAGGTTTTTACGGGTCTATGAAATGGGTATGTTTAAATGAGATGTTCATGTTAGGGGGACGTGTGTATTTGTGCTTCTTGTTTATTAATTGTACTTCTTTCCCCTTAGACTACCAACACCAATGCAATGTTGCTCCTCAGACACTGCCGAGGCCTAACCAGAGTAGGCCTTCTCAAGACTCAAAGGTAAAGTATTAAAAAAAACACTACTGTCACCTGTCACACAGGTAGTCATAAAATAAGCTGCATTTGTTACCTTTGAGCATAAAGGTAATGTCAAAGTTATAAAAAATATATCACTAAAGGCATGGCCATTCTGGCAGACCTGGCATTTGCCTTGTCTCCTTATTGCTATAGTCCACTTTAATGGCCTGTTTGGCCTGTTAATGTCTTGCCTAGTCAAAGGTCTGAGTCAGTCAGAACAGCCACTAAAAGATCTTACATGTCTCCAAAAAACAAGCAGGTTATACACCAGCCACCCAGGGCTGTCAGCCAGCAAAGTGCAACGCAAGGCCACTATGTCTTGACTGACTTAAAGGAATAATTTTCATTACAGCTAACTGCATCCGAAATGTTGCTCTATTCCCTAGCTATGTGCATTCAGAAAGTATTCAGACCCCTTGACTTTTTCCACATTTTGTTACGTTATAGCCTTATTCTAAAATTGATTAAATAGTTTTTTTCCCTCATCGGTCTACACACAATACCCCATAATGACAAAGCAAAAAACGTTTTTTATAAATTTTAGCAGATGTATAATTTTTTAAATCACATTTACATAAGTATTCAGACCCTTTACTCAGTACTTTGTTGAAGCACCTTTGGCAGCGATTACAGCCTCGAGTCCTCTTGGGTATGACGCTAAAAGCTTGGCACACCAATATTTGAGGAGTTTCTCCCATTCTTCTCTGCAGATCCTCTCAAGCTCTGTCAGGTTGGATGGGGAGCATCGCTGCACAGCTATTTTTAGGTCTCTCCAGAGATGTTCGATCGGGTTCAAGTCCTGGCTCTGGCTGGCCACTCAAGGACATTCAGAGACTTGTCCTGAAGCCACTCCTGCGTTGTCTTGGCTGTGTGCTTAGGGTCGTTGTCCTGTTGGAAGGTGAACCTTCGCCCCAGTCTGAGGACCTGAGCGCTCTGGAGCAGGTTTTCATCAAGGATCTCTCTGTACTTTGCTACGTTCATTTTTCCCTTGATCCTGACTAGTCTCCCAGTCCCTGCCGCTGAAAAACATCCCGACAGCATGATGCTGCCACCACCATGCTTCACCGTAGGGATGGTGCCAGGTTTCCTCCAGATGTGACGCTTAGCATTCAGGCCAAAGAGTTCAATCTTGGTTTCATCAGACCAGAGAATCTTGTTTCTCATAGTCTGAGAGTCCAAACTTCTTCCATTATAGAATGATGGAGGCCGCTGTGTTCTTGGGGACCTTCAATGCTGCAGAAAGTTTTTGGTACCCTTCCCCAGATCTGTGCCTCGACACCATCCTGTCTCTGAGCTCTAAGGACAAGTCCTTCGACCTCATGGCTTGGCTTTTGCTCTGACATGCACTGTCAACTCTGGGACCTTTTATAGACAGGTGTGTGCCTTTCCAAATCATGTCCAATCTATTGAATTTACTACAGGTGGACTCCAATCAAGTTGTAGAAACATCTCAAGGATGATCAATGGAAACAGGATGCACCTGAGCTCAATTTCGAGTCTCATAGCAAAGGGTCTGAATACTTACAGTTGAAGTCGGAAGTTTACATACACCTTAGCCAAATACATTTAAAATCAGTTTTTCCACAATTCCTGACATTTAATCCTAGTAAAAATTCCCTGTCTTAGGTCAGTTAGGATCACCACTTTATTTTAAGAATGTGAAATGTCAGAATAATAGTAGTGAGAATGATTTATTTCAGCTTTTATTTCTTTCATCGCATTCAAAGTGGGTCAGAAGTTTACATACACTCAATTAGTATTTGGTAGCATTGCCTTTAAATTGTTTCACTTGGGTCAAACGTTTCGGGTAGCCTTCCACAAGCTTCCCACAATAAATTGGGTGAATTTTGGCCCATTCCACCTGACAGAGCTGGTGTAACTGAGTCAGGTTTGTAGGCCTCCTTGCTCGCAAACGCTTTTTCAGTTCTGCCCACAAATGTTCTATAGGATTGAGGTGAGGGCTTTGTGATGGCCACTCCAATACCTTGACTTTGTTGTCCTTAAGCCATTTTGCCACAACTTTGGAGGTATGCTTGGGGTCATTGTCCATTTGGAAGACCCATTTGCGACCAAACTTTAACTTCCTGACTGATGTCTTGAGATGTTGCTTCAATATATCCACATAATTTTCCTTCCTCATGATGCCATCTATTTTGTGAAGTGCACCAGTCCATCCTGCAGCAAAGCACCCCCAAAGCATGATGCTGCCACCCCCGTGCTTCACGGTTGGGATGGTGTTCTTCGGCTTGCAAGCAGTTTTGGAGCAGTGGCTTCTTCCTTGCTGAGCGGCCTTTCAGGTTATGTCGATATTGGACTCGTTTTACTGTGGATATAAATACTTTGTACCTGTTTCCTCCAGCATCTTCACAAGGTCCTTTGAAGTTGTTCTGGGATTGATTTGCACTTTTCGCACCAAAGTACGTTAATCTCTAGGAGACAGAACGCGTCTCCTTCCTGAGCAGTATGATGGCTGCGTGGTCCCATGGTGTTTATACTTGCATACTATTGTTTGTACAGATGAAAGTGGTACCTTCAGGCATTTGGAAATTGCTCCCAAGGATGAACCAGACTTGTGGAGGTAAAAATTGTTTTCTTCTGAGGTCTTGGCTGATTTCTTTTGATTTTCCCATGATGTCAAGCAAAGAGGCACTGAGTTTGAAGGTAGGCCTTGAAATACATCCACAGGTACACCTACAATTGACTCAAATGATGTCAATTAGCCTATCAGAAGCTTCTAAAGCCATGACATCATTTTCTGGAATTTTCCAAGCTGTTTAAAGGCACAGTCAACTTAGTGTATGTAAACTTCTGACCCACTGTAATTGTGATACAGTGAATTATAAGTGAAATAATCTGTCTGTAAACAATTGTTGGAAAAATTACTTGTCATGCACAAAGTAGATGTCCTAACCGACTTGCCAAAACTATAGTTTGTTAACAAGACATTTGTGGAGTGGTTGAAAAAACAGGTTTTAATGACTCCAACCTAAGTGTATGTAAACATCTGACTTCAACTGTATGTAAATAAGGTATTTCTATAATTCTGTATTTTTTTTTGTGCTAAAAATTATAGAAACCTGTTTTTGCTTTGTCATTATGGGGTATTGTATGTAGATTGATGAGGGGGAAAAAACGATTTAATCAATTTTAGAATAAGGCTGTAACGTGACATTGTGGAAAAAGTCAAGGGGTCTGAATACTTTCCGAATGCACTGTACATAGTGCACTACTTTTGACCAGGACCCAAAGTAAAAAGTGATCAAAAGTAGTGCACTAAATAGGTATGCGGCCCTAGTGTCAGCTGCTGGGTTAATGATTTCCAAGCAGGAGCAGAGATAATCAATTACCTCCTTATCAAACAAGCTTCTGAAATACAGATTTGTCTCTCCCCCTTTATTTGTTTAGTCTTATTGCCTTGTTGAAATGAACTGTAATCAGTTTGCCTGACCTCTAACATTTTTAAGGAGTGGAGTCTCCTAGGAGAGGCCTTTGTCTGGGTTATCAGGTGAAATCTGGACCATAGAAACCATTTTAACATTTTCACAAGTCAATTAAGTCTAATGGGCCCAAACCTTTTCATGAATAGAAAAAGCTTTTGTCAGTTGCATAGTTACTGCCTACCATAACTTCTCTTTTGTATGGACATGGGTGTAACTAACTGTAACATGAATGCATTCAGTACATGAGTAAACTGCTAGGTGTGTCTCAAATGACTCCCTATATAGTGCACTTATTTTGGCCAGAGCCCAGAGCCATTTGGGACACACCCCCAGTGTTTGTCTGATTGTGACACTGGTCTGTGTGTCTCCTACAGGGTGCAGTTGTTGCAGGGTGCGGTCCCTCCTGTGGCAGTGTGTGTGGGCAGCCTCTGTGCACGCTGGGGCAGCAGTCATGGGGGGCAGGAGTCAGGGCAGTACCAGCGCAGCCATGGCCCCAACTGGAGACACGCCCTGGCAGGGCTGCTGGCTGGGACAGGGGCTGTACTGGCCTATGGCCTCCACCACAGCCAGGTGAGAGGGACAGTCTACGTGCTAAGAGCTGGTGTGATGGAAGTTGTGGTGCATTTATGCTATGATACTGTTAGAGAAATGTATCCTACAATATGGGCATTTAACAACATTTATAGTTTTTCAAGGTGTTATTTTGTTCAATACAATTCATTTTGTTACATGTTTTGTAGCATGAATAATGTCAAAAATTAACCATTTGTTTTTGACATTAATCATGCTACAAAACATGTAACAAAACGTTGTTTCTACTCTTTTTTTCCCTGTAGCTGATATTTGGCTGTTATTTGTCTTGTCTCCAGACTGAGCAGGCAGCCACCACTATAGTCCAGCCCATAGCCCCAGCCTCCTCTCTGCCCATCTACACCCAGGACGAGGTCACCAAGCACCGCTCCGTTGAGGAGGGCGTCTGGGTCACCTACAAGGGCAGCGTCTATGACATCACAGAGTTTGTGTCCATGCACCCTGGCGGTGATAAGATCCTGCTAGCAGCAGGTGGGGCTCTGGAGCCCTTCTGGGCGCTGTACGCCGTTCACAGGCAAGACCATGTGCTGGAGATCCTGTCAGAGTATAAGGTGGGCGAGCTGTGTGGTTTAGTTATCTGGTCTGTGCAAGTGTAAATAATTATAATGTTGCTACGACAGCATATATTCCCATAACCAATTCTTATTATGAAACCTTTGTTGCAATTGACTATGTTTTTATTATCTAAACAACATAACAGTGAAATATATATATATATATATATATATATATACAGTACCAGTCAAAAGTAACTACTCATTCCAGGGTTTTTCTTTATTTTTTACTATTTTCTACATTGTAGAATAATAGTGAAGACATCAAAACTATGAAATAACACATATGAAATCATGAAGTAACCAAAAAAGTGTTAAACAAATCAAAATATATTTTATATTTGAGATTCTTCAAAGTAGCCACCCTTTGCCTTGATGACAGCTTTGCACACTCTTGGCATTCTCTCAACCAGCTTCACCTGGAATGCTTTTCCAACAGTCTTGAAGGAGTTCTCACATATGCTGAGCACTTGTTGACTGCTTTTCCTTCACTCTGCGGTCCAACTCACCCCAAACCATCTCAATTGGGTTGAGGTTGGGTGATTATGGAGGCCAGGTCATCTGATGCAGCACTCCATCACTCTCCTTCTTTGTCAAATAGCCCTTACACAGCCTGGAGGTGTGTTGGGTCATTGTCCTGTTGAAAAACAAATGATAGTCCCACTAAGCGCAAACCAGATGGGATGGCGTATCGCTGCAGAATGCTGTGGTAGCCATGCTGGTTAAGTGTGCCTTCAATTCTAAATAAATCACAGACAGTGTCACCAGCAAAGCACCATCACACCATCTCCTCAATGCTTCATGGTGGGAACCACACATGCGGAGATCATCCGTTCACCTACTCTGCGTCTCATAAAGACACGGCGGTTGGAACCAAAAATCTAAAATTTGGACTCAAGGACAGATTTTCACCAGGTCTAATGTCCATTGCTCGTGTTTCTTGGCCCAAGCAAGTCTCTTCTTCTTATTGGTGTCCTTTAGTAGTGGTTTCTTTGCAGCAATTCGACCATGAAGGCCTGATTCACACAGTCTCCTCTGAACAGTTGATGTTGAGATGTGTCTGTTACTTGAATTCTGTGAAGCATTTATTTGGGCTGCAATTTCTGAGGCTGGTAACTCTAATGAACTTATCCTCTGCAGCAGAGGTAACTCTGGGTCTTCCTTTCCTGTGGCTGTCCTCATGAGAGCCAGTTTCATCATAGTGCTTGATGTTTTTTGCGACTGCACTTGAAGAAACTTTAAAAGTTCTTGAAATTTTCCGTATTGACTGACCTTCATGTCTTAAAGTAATGATGGACTGTCATTTCTCTTTGCTTATTTGAGGTGTTCTTGCCATAATATGGACTTGGTCTTTTACCAAATAGGGCTATCTTCTGTATACCCCCCCTACCTTGTCACAACACAACTGATTGGCTCAAACGCATTAAGAAGGAAAGAAATTCCACAAATTAGAAGGCACACCTGTTACTTGAAATGCATTCCAGATGACTACCTCATGAAGCTGGTTGAGAGAATGCCAAGTATGCAAAGCTGTCATCAAGGCAAAGGGTGGCTATTTGAAGAATCTCAAATATAAAATATATTTGGATTTGTTTAACACTTTTTTGGTTACTACATGATTCCATATGAGTTATTTCATAGTTTTGATGTCTTCACTATTATTCTACAATGTAGAAAATAGTAAAAAATAAAGAAAAACACTTGAATGAGTAGGTGTGTCCAAACTTTTGACTGGTACTGTGTATATATATACAGTGCCTTCGGAAAGTATTCAGACCCCTTGACTTTTTCCACATTTTGTTACGTTACAGCCTTATTCTAAAATGAATTAAATAAAAACAATTCCTCAGCAATCTACACCCAATACCCCATAATGACGAAGCGAAAACAAGTCAAGGGGTGTGAATACTTTCCAAAGGCACTGTATATATATTTATTTATAACAATTTTAAAAATTAAGGTGGGTGAGCTGAGTGCGGAGGACTGGCGGAAGCAGCAAAGCGTGAAATCCACGGATCCCTACTCCACCGACCCGGAGCGGCACCCTGCCCTGCGCATCAACAGCCTCAAGCCCTTCAATGCCGAGCCCCCGCCCGAGATCCTCTCCGACAACTACATCACCCCCTCAGCCATCTTCTTTAAGAGGAACCACCTGCCCGTGCCACAAGTGGACCCGAAATCCTACCGGCTGCAGGTGGAGGGTCTGCCTGGGGGAGCACCTCTGAGCCTCTCTCTGGAGGAGCTGAAGACACGCTTCCCCAAACACACAGTCACGGCCACGCTGCAGTGTGCTGGCAATCGCCGCTCGGAGATGAACAAAGTCAAACAGGTGAAGGGGCTCAACTGGGGCATTGCTGCGATAAGTAATGCTACGTGGAGCGGTGCCAGGCTGAAGGATGTGCTGCTGGCAGCTGGCTATAGGCCAGAGGTGGCCCGGCAGACATGCCACGTTCAATTTGAAGGACTGGACAGTGACGTGACCGGCACCACCTACGGGGCATCTATCCCGCTCAACAAGGCGGTCAGTGAAGAGGGTGACGTGCTGTTGGCGTACCAGATGAACGGAGAAGACCTACCTGCTGACCATGGCTATCCCGTACGGGTGGTGGTGCCGGGAACGGTGGGCGCCCGCAATGTCAAGTGGCTGGGAAGGATCATAGTGAGTGAGGAGGAGAGCAGCAGCCACTGGCAGCAGAATGACTACAAGGGCTTCTCCCCCGCCACTGACTGGGACACGGTGGACTTCAAGTCGGCCCCAGCCATCCAGGAGCTGCCCATCCAGTCGGCCATCACCCAGCCAGCGGAGGGAGCCGTGGTGGAACGCAGCGCAGAGGAGGTGACGGTGAAGGGCTACGCCTGGAGCGGGGGCGGACGGGAGGTTGTGCGTGTCGATGTGTCTCTGGACGGGGGGCAGACCTGGCAGGTGGCGCAGCTACAGAGCAGTGAGAAGGGGCAGGTCCCGGCCCCCTCGCCCCCACCCGGCAGAGCCTGGGCCTGGAAGCTGTGGGAGCTGACAGCCCCGCTGCCCCCCGCGGCCCAGGAGCTGGAGATTGTGTGCAAGGCGGTGGACAACAGCTACAACATGCAGCCAGACTCAGTGGCGCCTATCTGGAACCTGAGGGGAGTGCTGAGTAACGCCTGGCACAGGGTGAAAGTCACAGTCAAGGAGGATGAGGAAAAGGAAGAAGAGTAGAAACTGTTGTGATCTAGGGGGTTGTGTTCAAGTCTTAAAGAGTATAGAGGGAAACGGATGATGATGTTTTAACCTGGCCCTCTCCAGACAGACGACGTCAAACCCACTCAAGCTCAGTGGGGGAACTGACCGTACCACAGGTGCTGTGTGTGTGTGATGCCCTGACACTAAAGACCCCTCTGTTGTCTTGTTGCACAGCAAAACAGATAATTCTGTTCAGTGGAGATGGAAAAATGTAAATAGGCATTCATCTGTGCGTAGCCAATGTTGAGCGCTTAAAGAACATTATGTGGCCAGTTGGGTTAAAAAGAATCCCAAACGCACCACAAAACAAGATAACAGTAACAAATCTGTTGGTGTCAACAGTTGCTCAAGGACAAGCAAAAAACGCCTTGCCAGTGCAGTCCTTTTCATATCCTGAAATCTATTCACTAACCTCTTTGGCTTTGATGACAAGCTTGCTTCCATTTCATGATTTTATATGGGTGTCATTTGCTGGATCCAGAGAATATTCTAATTCTTTGATTTGCATTGTCTTAACTCATATTGATTATAGCTATTGATAAATTGTCTATCATATTACTAATTATTCATTGTGTAAGATCAAAAGCACTTAGATCTTGTAAGTTTCAGCTAGTGTTAGCTGCTGCATTAAGCAAGGTACTACATTGTTTAGATTTTCACAAAATAAAGTTCTCAGTTATATTTTTTAGATAAATTGTTTTGCACACAATGTATGCATTTAAATGAATCAGCGATGCTACTTTTGAAATGTATTTTTTCCCACTGTCAAGTGTGATAAAACATATTTTCTCCACCTATCTGGTTCTAGTATTCATTTGGAGACAACTTTTTATAAGAAAATAATTTAATCAAATAATTAACAAATTACATGCTACATGATTGATTACGAGCTTTAAATGAACAAGTGATAAATAAACAACACTTAAAACATTTATCAATAACACATTCATATTAAATATTAAACTTACACTATATGACCAAAAGTATGTGGACACCTGCTTGTCGAACATCTCATTCCAAAATCATGGGCATTAATATGGAGTTGGTTCCACCCCCTCTTGCTGCTATAACAGCCTCCACTCTTCTGGGAAGGCTTTCCACTAGATGTTGGAACATTGCTGCATGGACTTTAATTCAGCCACAAGAGCATTAGTGAGGTCGGGCACTGATTAGGCCTGGCTCGCAGTCGGCGTTCCAATTCATCCCAAAGGTGTTCGATGGGGTTGAGGTCAGGGCTCTGTGCAGGCCAGTCAAAGTCTTCCACACCAATCTTGACAAACCATTTCTGTATGGACCTCCCTTTGCGCACTGGGGCATTGTCATGCTGAAACAGGAAAGGGCCTTCCCCAAACTGTTGCCACAAAATTGGAAGCACAGAATCGTCTAGAATGTCATTGTATGTTGTAGCGTTAAGATTTCCCTTCACTGGAACTAAGGGGCCTAGCCTGAACCATGAAAAACAGCCCCAGACCATTATTCCTCCTCCACCAAACTTTACAGTTGGCACTATGCATTCGGGCAGGTAGTGTTCTCCTGGCATCTGCCAAACCTAGATTAGTCCGTCGGACTGCCAGATGGTGAAGCGTGATTCATCACTCCAGAGAACGTGTTTCCACTGCTCCAGAGACCAATGGCGGCAAGCTTTACACCACTCCAGCTGACACTTGGCATTGCGCATGGTGATCTTAGGCTTGTGTGCAGCTACTCGGCCATGGAAACCCACTTCATGAAGCACCTGACGAACAGTTCTTGTACTGACGTTGCTTCCAGAGGCAGTTTGGATCTCATTAGTGAGTGTTGCAACCGATGACAGACAATTTTTAGTGGTGTGGCCTACCACTTTGCGGCTAAGCTGTTGTTGCTCCTAGACATTTCCACTTCACAGTAACATCACTTACAGTTATAATAATAATAATAATAATATGCCATTTAGCAGACGCTTTTATCCAAAGCGACTTACAGTCATGCGTGCATACATTTATTTTTATTTTTATTATTATTATTTATTTTTTTGTGTATGGGTGGTCCCGGGGATCGAACCCACTACCTTGGCGTTACAAGCGCCGTGCTCTACCAGCTGAGCTACAGAGGACCACAGTTGACCGGGACAGCTCTAGCAGGGGAGACATTTGACGAACTGACTTGTTGGTAAGGTGGCATCCTATGACGGTGCGACGTTGAAAGTCACTGTGCTCTTCAGTAAGGCCATTCTACTGCCAGTGTTTTCTATGGAGATTGCATGGCTGTGTGCTCGATTTTATACGCCTGTCAGCAACGGGTGTGGCTGAAATAGCCTACTATCTACTAATTTGAAGGGGTGTCTACATACTTTTGTGTATATATATATATAGTGTATGTCCAACTGTTATTCAGCTGTTGTGCAATCATCATGAATTAAGCTTCTGTACCTCTGGCTAGACTCTAGAAAGAGATACATTGCTGGCCCCTGGTGGCCAGATAGCACATGACAAAACGTATACCAGTTTACTGTCTTTGCTAGTGCTAATCTAATGGTATTCATGACATATAACATAAATATACTTGCGGCAAAGATGATCCATTACATAGACAAAATAGTCGACAGACCGCTCTAATAATGGAAAAATTATATTTTACACAAAGGCAGAAGGGGGCGAGATCAGGTGGGAACATTTTAGCCAATGAGAGGGCAGATACGTGTTAACAACAGACACAGCTCCGATATAAAATTGTTTTGCTCAAAATTGCCGGAATGCCACGTGCGCCCTTACAAAAAAGAAACTGCAGTAAAAGTGCAGTAACTGCAGTCAACTGTGGTATTTTGGACGCAGTAATTGCAGAATAACTGCAGTGTACTGCAGTTGAACTGCAGTTATACTGCATTGTAACTGACAAAATTACTGCAGTAAAAAAAAACGGTGTTATTTTGGATGATGTATTTGCAACATACTGCACTTATACTGCACACTGACGGTACTCTTATTTTGTAAGGGTGTCCACTTATATCAGTACATTTGTAACAACCTAAACATTATGAAACTTTTATTCCATCAAATAAGCCTCACATAGCAAATTAGCAATGACATTTTTTGTTGACCAAATTCGCAGAATTTGTTATAGGAAATAACCACTGCCACCTGGTGAGGTTAGCATAAGGCTAACGTGTGCCAGGTTATCTGATGGGACCAGCTACAATGTACAGTAGCATTCTATCATGTGCAAGTAAATATACAAATGTAATTGGCTGATCCCCATTTTGAGATGGATGTCTAGGCATAGCCGCAGGAAGTAGGGGTGCTGAGGATGCTGCTAAAAACAAAATATATATACATTCACAAAAAGTAGTGCACTGTGCCTTTATTACTCCTGTAAAGCAGACCAAAATAGCCTTCAGCAGTGCAGAGAGAAATTATGACTAACAACATCAGAATATAGGTCAAGTTTAAGAGCTCAACTAGATAACTGTCACCACTGAGATACTAACACACAAGGAAAAGCAACAAGTAGGTAATACTGAGTAAATTAGTGATATGTACATCCCAAAAGTTCACTGGTGCTTTGCCAAAAGATAGTCCAGGTTGAATTAAAGCACAGCATATGCTGTGGGTGAGCTTCCTTTCTTTATGCAAAATGACTAATAGGAAGAAACCAATGCTACATAATTAAAAATGACTTCCTGTATATACTGTATATGTATGCAGGGATGACCAAAGATTATCTATTATATTGACTGCTCTAATGCCGCATTTCCATGGAGACTTCCCCCCACACCAGTATGCTGCCAGCATTTTATGTTAATGTAAACTCTAGTGTAATTGTGTTTTCAGAGCTAGGGCTGACAGTGAGACTTGTTAAGAGCAGGGTCAACATCCTCAATCAACAGCCTGCCCCATAGATGGAAACAGAAAAGTCTGAGCCTTTTGGGTAAAACACTGGGGTAAATCCTGTGTGGAAATGCACCATAACAATGGAAACACATGTCCTCAAAGATGGAAGACACTCAATAGCTAGCGTTCCATCCAATTGGCGACAGATTTTCATGCAAATATTCAAAAATCCACATAAAGAAAATATGCGAATTTTCCCACCAGTGGTGTTTCCACCAAATAGACTAAAAATCAGTGCGTGTTGAGGTAGTGCACACAAAATGTACTTTATCGCTTACATTTTCATGTACCGAATAAAACAATCCAAAGATCAATGTGTTTCCATCGCATGTTCAACTCTGCTGATAGTTTTGTCACAAAAACTTTTGCATTAAATAGCAAATGTGCCTACTCTGGTCTTGGCACTTGCTCTCTAGCCAACAGCTAGCAGATACAGTGCGGGTAGGCTGGTCTACATTATGAGATTATTCTGGGTAAGAGCGAGTCAAAAGGCAGTCAAGCATCGATCATCATGTCACCAGAATCAGATCCTCAATATTTATTGGAAAAGAGCATCAAGATCATCGTGCACTTTCATCACCCTGTGAAGTTCTCAGAAATTATTTAATCTATAGCCTAATAAAGTGCATGGTTTCCCGAGTCTTAGTGGGAGGACCACACAACATATAATCGCGTAATATGATGGTTATTATATCAATATATGCGCATTAAAGGCATTTCCATTGCCATTTCTCGCATATAGTTGAAGTCGGAAGTTTACATACACTTAGGTTGGAGTCATTAAAACTTGTTTTTCAACCCCTCCACACATTTCTTGTTAACAAACTATAGTTTTGGCAAGTCGGTTAGGACATCTACTTTGTGCATGACACAATACATTTTTCCAACAATTGTTTACAGACAGATTATTTCACTTATAATTCACTGTATCACAATTCCAGTGGGTCAGAAGTTTACATACACTAAGTTGACTGTGCCTTTAAACAGCTTGGAAAATTCCAGAAAATGATGTCATGGCTTTAGAAGCTACTGATAGGCTAATTTACATCATTTGAGTCAATTGGAGGTGTACCTGTGGATGTATTTCAAGGTCTACCTTCAAACTCAGTGACTCTTTGCTTGACATCATGGGAAAATCAGAAGAAATCAGCCAAGACCTCAGAAAGAAATCAGCCAAGACCTGGTTCATCCTTGGGAGCATTTTCCAAACGCCTGAAGGTACCACTTTCATCTGTACAAACAATAGTACGCAAGTATAAACACCATGGGACCACGCAGCCATCATACCGCTCAGGAAGGAGATGTGTTCTGTCTCCTAGAGATGAACGTACTTTGGTGCGAAAAGTGCAAATCAATCCCAGGACCTTGTTAAGATGCTGGAGGAAACAGGTGCAAAAGTATCTATATCCACAGTAAGATCGTACTTTTTGGAGAAATGTCCTCTGGTCTGATAAAACAAAAATATAACTGTTTGGCCATAATGACCATCGTTATGTTTTTGAGGAAAAAGGGGGACTTGCAAGCCGAAGAACACCATCCCAACCGTGAAGCACGGGGGAGGCAGCATCATGCTGTGGGGGTGCTTTGCTGCAGGATGGACTGGTGCACTTCACAAAATAGATGGCATCATGAGGAAGGAAAATGATGTGGATATATTGAAGCAACATCTCAAGACATCAGTCAGGAAGTTAAAGCTTGGTCGCAAATGGGTCTTCCAAATGGACAATGACCCTAAGCATACTTCCAAAGTTGTGGCAAAATGGCTTAAGGACAACAAAGTCAAGGTATTGGAGTGGCCATCACAAAGTCCTGACCTCAATCCTATAGAAAATGTGTGGGCAGAACTGAAAAAGCGTTTGCGAGCAAGGAGGCCTACAAACCTGACTCAGTTACACCAGCTCTGTCAGGAGGAATGGGCCAAATACTAATTGAGTGTATGTAAACTTCTGACCCACAGGGAATGTGATGAAAGAAATAAAAGCAGAAATAAATCATTCTCTCTACTTTCTGACATTTCACAATCTTAAAATAAAGTGGTGATCCTAACTGACATAAGACTGACTTTTTACTAGGATTAAATGTCAGGAATTGTGAAAAACTGAGTTTAAATGTATTTGGCTAAGGTGTATGTAAACTTCCGACTTCAACTGTAATAAATGTTACTGGCATACAAAGATCTCACCATGTTGAATGAACAAATTATCTGTTGGAATTTATACAATTGTACCAAAACTTCCTGTTTCCATCACAGCAGTCATGATAATTTTTTTAAAATATGGTATGACTTTACTCGCATAAAAACTATGGATGGAAATGTGGTTATTGACACTCCATACTTTTTTAAAAAGGTATCTGTGACCAACAGATGCATATCTGTATTCCCAGTCATGCGAAATCCATTGATTAGGGCCTAATGAATTTATTTCAATTGACTGGTTTCCTTATATGAACTGTAACTCCTTAAAATCTTTGAAATTGTTGCATGTTGCATGTATATTTTTTTCAGTGTAATTTATCTCGTTTTGGGATGATGCTTTTATGGCGATGTGGGTGCCTTCTATTGCTCCGTTCCTATTTGGGAACCCATTGATGGCAAAGAAACCCCTCTTGACTTCAACCTGTTGTGCGATGGTATATGGAAATGGTATGTTACAGTTCATTTAGCTGATGATTGCATCCAACACATTGGCTCATCGAGGGATGTGAGATGCAGATCGGCAAGCTCCCACTGAAAAGTGCACACTGCCAAAAACCGCAGGGTGGATAGCGCTTTGATGTGCACCAGAATGGCATGTGTTTGACTTTCTAAAGTAGGTCTTAAATCCTCGCAAAGATCCTATAAGATTGGTTTTGGGAAACTATATCTGATGAACTGATCTGTACTTTCTGCAAAAAAGTTCCACCTGTCTCTAAAAACGCACTCTCTGCGAAATGCAGCATGTGCCAAATCTTCCAACAGAGCAAAATCAGCCATCTCTCATTCGATTTCCCATTATCTCAGTCTTTTATAGTATTTCAACAATGGTTTCACTTTCACAGTTGCCTCTAATTTAACATATTACTGTACTTTATATGGATTATTATCGTAACAAATGCACTGATGTGGTCAAATTATATACAGCCTGTCAAGATAGGCCTATGTATGAATTCACAATGGAAATACAATTACATTGAAAATGATTTAATTATTAGGCCTACTCTCACAATTTCACACATGTCAATACATATTTCCCCCCTTCTGCGCTTCACAAGCAGTTCCCTCATTCCACCACTTGGCACGTGTCACCACTTGGCATGGTCATGGCCCTGCATAAGCATGAGTGATAAATGAGGTCCCAGGTTTCCATCCAACCTTTTTATGCGAGTAAAGTACATATGTCGAATAAAGAAAATGTCATGAAATACCTGATGGAAACAGAAGATTTGTCGGAAAACTTTACAAATGTCAACAAAACAAAATATTCTAGACAAAGTGAGATCTTTTTGTGTTAGTAAAATTAATTATGTGAGAAATGTCGTTGGGAACGCTTTTATACGCAAATAATAATATAATAAACAGCGAAGTAAACTTGTCACAAGATTATATATTGTGTGGTCCTTCCACTACGATTTGTCGGGGAAAACATGCGGTTTATTAGGGTACAGATGGAAAAAAAATATGATGAACTTCTCAGGGTGGTGAAGTGCAAGCTTGATGCTCCTTTCCAGTAAATATCGAGGGTCTTATTCTGGTGACATGATCATTGATGCTTGGCTGCCGTTTGAAAAATTTAAATAATATTGCTATTTTGTCCATAATCATCTCATCATGTAGGCCAGTAGTTCCCAACCAGGGGTACTATGACTCATGAGACCATAGGCCTACTGGTAAAATGCACATGAGGAGGTACTTCAGGGGTACTCTGGGCAGAGCAAAATTCAGTTGGTAACCAAAAAAGGTTGGGAACCACTGATATAGGCTATACCCGCACTGTATCTGCAAGTTGTGGGCTAGAGTGCAGGTACCAATACCAGAGTGGGCACACTCGCTGTATAACCCAATCTTTTTTTGTGAGAAAACCATCAGTAGAGTTGGAAATGCGATGGAAACCCATTTAACTTGTATTTTTTATTCGGTATATGGGAATTTGACCGCAAAATGTATTTTTATGTGCACTACATCATCACACACAGCCTTTTATCCAATAAGTCAATTTGATGGAAACACATCTCTGATGGGAAGATACTAGAATATTTGCATGAAAATCTGTTGCCAATTGGATGGAAACCTAGCTACTTGCTCTGCAGTTTTAAAATAAATTAAGTAAATTTTAACCTCTTTTATCTCAGTCATTGTTTTTAAGCCTTTTTAAGTGTTAGAGTAAGGCCAGCTCTTTCACACACACACACACACACACACACACACACACACACACACACACACACACACACACACACACACACACACACTTCTATCTATCTACACTTGTTTAGTTTACTTTGTGATGTACAGAGGAGGCTCCGGCTGTTTAATCTGCACGCTGAACTCATTGATGCACAGATGTGGTGAGGTATTTCATCTAGCAAGAGAAAGAGGGAAGAAGGAGGGAGAGAGAGACAAACAGGGTGGAGAGGGAGAAATAGAAAGAGAAAGACAGAAGTGAGAAATGGAACAAGAATAAGAAAGGTAATTGAAGGGATGAAAAGAAAAACAGAGTGAGAGATGGGACAGACTGCCCAGAGAAATAAAGTCGGTTTATGATGTAAAAGACAACAAACTCAGCGTGTGACCAGACCACAGACACATATGTTTTAGCCCTCCTACTCCATAAAATCAGGGAGCTCATCCAACATGAATTCACTTTAGAGAATGGCACTTGGGGAATCTGTAGATGATCTCTGAGAGATTGCTGTTCTGTTAGGAAGTCTGAGCCAAAACTAACCTCTGTGATAATGAATGGAAACAAAGGATGAATTTAGGGAGAGTTGGCTAAGTGGAGAGAGATAGGGCACAGAGTCAGACAGAACCATGCAGGTGTCTAGGTGACATGGCGAGACCCGAAACGGAGACTCATTGACTGAGCACATTATTCCCACCCGTGACCTCCCTCCACAAATAAAAGGACAGACCCCTGCTGTGTGTGAAGTAGAAAGAGAGAGAGACAGAGCAAGATAGTGTCACGACTTCCACCGAGGCTGCCTCCCCTCCTTGTTCGGGCAGGCTTCGGCGTTCGTCGTCACCGGCCTACTAACCACTGCCGCCCCAATTATCATCATCACATTTGTCTTGTCTTGTCAATCCCACACACCTGGTTCTAATCCCCTCATTAGTCTGTGTATAAGTGTTCCCTCTGCCCCCTTGTCCTTGTGGGTGATTGTTTGAATGTGAGAGTAGTGTAGCTCGGTGGAGCTACTCGTACCATTTTGTTGCCAGGGTAGATATTTCCCATGTGCCTATGTATTGTATGGCGATACCATTACATTGTATTGCCAGGGTAGACAGTTTCCCCTGTGCCTGTTTCGTTTGTCGCTATTCCAGCGTATTTTGTGTAATGGAGGAATAAACTCTGTATTCGGTGAGTACCCTCCTGCGCCTGACTCCTTCCATCACACCCATCACAGATAGACAGACAGATAAAGGGGGCATTCAGTACCTCAGATAACTTGCTCTTGGACAGTATAAATCAAAACCAGATAACCATCCGGACAGTCATTTCACAACCTGATTTACATTCCATCTTTCCCTCTGCCTTACATACACTGCAATAGAGAATTAATCACTTATTATCAGTTAATAATGCTTAAAATATCAATAATTTGTTAGTAACACGTGCTCTATTTCAAATAGAGGTCCAACTATTTTTCCGGTATCACCTGGATTTGGAATTCCTGAGTCTATAGGGAGTCTTTTTTTTGCCTAGTTGTCAGACATCCGTATTCCCTTCAAACTGTTATAATTTACTTTGTGTTTCATGCAGAATGTGCAGATATGTGACCTTGTGCTCTAGCTCTCTTCCTCTATGACTCAAAGTCAATGATGACTCAACCTGGGATGAGCAGAACAGAGCAGACTATAGTGAAAGCATTCCCTTACTGCCTAGTCCTTCATTTACAGGCACCGTTAGTAAACAGAACTGTTTGGTTCTGAGAAAAAGTAATTTGATTTACTGTTTTTTCTCAGGGAGTGTAGAAAGATCTCCAGCTGTGGACGTTTTTTCACACAGCATGATACACTTACATTAACACTGGTATGAATCAGTGAGAGAGAACTCATACTTATACAGAAACAGGGCTGGAAAGATCGAAAGGAGGGAAACAACAAAAGAGAGTTTAAGGCATCTGAGGAATACCACTGTGAACATTCCATGTACACTGAACAAAAATATAAACGCAACATGTAAAGTGTTGGTCCCATTTTTCATGAGATGAAATAAAATAATCCAGAAATGTTCCATATGCACAAAAAGCGTATTTCTCTCAAATGTTGTGTACACATTTGTTTACATCCCTGTTAGTGAGCATTTCTCCTTTGCCAAGATAATCCATCCACCTGAAAGGTGTGGCTTATCAAGAAGCTGATTAAACAGCATGATCATTACACAGGTGCACCTTGTGCTGGGGACAATAAAAGGCCATTCTAAACTGTGCAGTTTTGTCACACAACACAATGCCACAGATGTGTCATGTTTTGAGAGAGCATGCAATTGAAATGCCAACTGCAGGAATGTCCACCAGAGCTGTTGCCAGAGAATTGCATGTTCATTTCTCTACCATAAGCCGCCTCCAACGTCATTTTAGAGAATTTGGCAGTAGGTCCAACCGTCCTCACAACCGCAAACCACGTGTAACCACGCCAGCTCAGGACCTCCACATCCAGCTTCTTCTCCCGCGGGATCATCTGAGACCAGCCACCCGGACAGCTGATGAAACTGTGGGTTTGCACAACCGAAGAATTTCTGAACAAACTGTCAGAAACCGTCTCAGGAAGCTCATCTGCGTGCTCGTCGTCCTCATTACGGTCTTGACCTGACTGCAGTTTGGCATCGTAATCGACTTCGGTAGGCAAATGCTCACCTTCGATGGCCACTGGCACTCTGGAGAAGTGTGCTCTTCACGGAACAAGTCAAACACCGAAACATAGATCGTGGCAGCTAGTACTCCGGGGACGACGAACGCCGAAACCTGCCCGAGCAAGGAGGAGGAGCAGCCTTGGCTGATTCCGTGACAGTACCTCCCCCTTGACGCGCGGCTCCAGCCGTGCGCCGACCCCGGCCTCGGGGACGGCCAGGAGGACGCGGAGCAGGGCGAGTCGGATGACTCCGGTGGAAGTCCCTCAACATGGAGGGATCTAGAATGTCCCTCCTGGGGACCCAGCACCGTTCTTCCGGACCGTACCCCTCCCACTCCACGAGATACTGCAGGCCCCCCGTCCGACGCCTCGAATCCAAGATGGAACGGACTGAGTACGCAGGAGCCCCCTCGATGTCCAACGGGGGCGGAGGAGCCTCTCGTACCTCATTCTCCTGGAGTGGACCAGCCACCACCGGCCTGAGGAGAGACACATGGAACGAGGGGTTAATGCGATAATACCTGGGCAGTTGTAACCTATCTCCACCCCCCTCCAGGTGTCGCCCATCTTCCCCATTACCCCCAGTGTATTTATACCTGTGTTCTCTGTTTGTCTGTTGCCAGTTTGTTTTGTTTCGTCAAGCCTACCAGCGGTTTTCCCCTTGCTCCTGTCTTTCTCAAGTTCCTGTTTTCCTGGTTTTGACCATTCTACCTGCCCTGACCCTGAGCCTGCCTGCCGTTCTGTACCTTGTCACACCACCCTGGATTATTGACCTCTGCCTGCCCTGAACTTGAGACTGCCTGCCATTCTGTACCTTTTGGACTCTGATCTGGATTACTGACCTCTGCCTGCCCTTGACCTGTCGTTTGCCTGCCCCCTGTTTTTGTAATAAACTTTTGTCACTTCGACACTGTCTGCATCTGGGTCTTCTCCTGAAACGTGATACAATTTTTGAAGGGTAACTCTCTCAACCCCAATTTCAGCCTTTGCCCAACCTCTTCAAATTTAAAATAAAATGCGTTCAGTTGAGAAGTTGTGGGTGGTAAATGTAGTTGTACCCAGTGGCGGCTGGCCGATAGAGGGCGCTAGGGCGCCGCCCCCTTAAATAAAATTATTTTAAAAAATAAAATAAAAAATAAATAAAAATAATAATAATAATAATAAAAACATCAGTATGTCAATATTTGTGTGTTTGAAATATGGAATGCACACAGTAATATGTGTAAGATATGATAGAAAATCATATTTGCAACCTTTCCTCTGCCTGTCAAACGCCTCGTCAGCTCTGGGCGATACAGAAAGTGCCCCGAGGAGGCGGGTCTACGTAGCAGTTAAGTCAATTGCTAATTTAAGATATGAATGTATGACATAAAATGTAGCCAATCAGCGATCTTAAATCGAATCCAAGGAGGGCGATTATTTTATCGCCCCAAGCTCGCCCCTGATAAAATAAGGACCGGGCTCCAGTGGCGCCATTTTTACTAGACGACAATGGCGAGCGCAAACGTTACTCCTCCAAGACCCAACCCTAACTCGGTGAAATCTCTCCTCCAAGATCCGTTTGAGAGGAGAACTTTGTCAGAGAAAGTTCGGGTGAAAGAGCTGGGCCCAGATCAACCTGACCTCTCAATCAGACAGCAGGCTAGCGAGAAAGGGAAGCAGTATATGCGCGGCTTCTCCCGTAGCTGGTACACCAGGAAGGCTTGGCTAGCTGGGTGCACTGATGCTAATGCTTTATTTTGCTTTCCGTGCTTGCTTTTTAAAACGACGGGGTCAGATTCAGCATGGACAGGTACCGGAGTGAGGGATATGAAGCACCTGTCAGAGAAGGTAAAGAAACATGAGAACACCAGGGCACACATGGACAACTCTGTAAAGCTAGCTGTATTAGGAAGGGTGAACATTGCTACGCAGCTGGATGACGGCCACAGGATTGCGGTGAGGAAACACAATGAGGAGGTGGATAAAAACAGGCACATTCTATCCAAAATTATCGATTGTGTGAAGTTCTGTGGGGCTTTTGAGTTGGCCTTGCGTGGGCACGAGGAGACTGACTCCTCGGACAACCCCGGCATTTTCCGGGGCTTAGTGGATTTTGTTGCCTCCCTCGACAGTGTGCTGGAGGAGCACCTGAAGACAGCTACCGTTTTTAAGGGCACGTCAAAGACGATACAGAACGAGCTGTTGGACTGTATGCTGTCAGTGCTTAAGGATTACATCCTGGAGGAAGTAAAGAGTGCTGATTTTATCGCCATTCAAGCTGACGAGGCGACTGGCGTTTCCACCCACTGCCAGTTGGTGCTTGTGATACGCTACATCGATGCTAAAAGTAACGTCCAAGAGCGTTTTCGAGTTCATTTTGATCGAGAACGCAACCGCCGACACCATCGCTACAGCGCTGCTGGAGAGGCTCAGCACCATACTCTCACATGGACAAAAGGCCAAACTTATTGCCCAGGCTTACGACGGAGCAAGTGTGATGAGGGGAGCCACCGGCGGAGTGCAGCGTAAAATAGTGGATGTGTACGAAAATGCGCACTACGTCCACTGCTATGCACATCAGCTGAACCTCATCATGCAGCAGGCTACTTCACGCATCCCCAGGATCGGCACTTTCTTTTCCGACCTTGCAGGATTTTCTGCTTTCTTCTCCAGGTCTCCCAAGCGAACCACCGTGCTTGACGAAGTGGTTGCGCATAGACTCCCAGAGCCTCTACAACACGGTGGAACTTCCACAGTCGCGCTGTAAACACTGTGTACGAGTACAGGGATGACCTCCTAACGTGTTTCCAGACCATCAGAGACTCTGGGAACTTTGATGCCCCGACTGTCAGAGAGGCGGGGGGCTTTGTGAGGATGCTCGAAGACGAGGCTTTCTGTTTTTTCCTGGCACTGTTCCACAAGATCATGCCAAATGTGGACATGCTTTTCAGCCAGCTGCAGAAGAGGAACATCGACCCTGTCTTCATTAAAGCACTTGTCCAGAGGTTCACAGACAGCATGCTAACAATCAGGTAAATAACTATATTTACTATTGGCTGATAAAGATGTTGTTAGAAAGATGAATAGTTCACTTACAACAGTTTAAAAGCCTAAATGTGTCTGGTCATCAAAGTGAGTGATTATCATAGAGCTGTCACAATTATATTTGTTTTAGTATTTTAAAAGGAAAGAGAAGACACAATCAGACGTTGATAATAATGCAGGAAAGTACTACACAGTTTGTAATAATTATTCAGGTGTCCACCAGGTCAATTTCTAGAAGAGGCCTAGTTGTTATTGAAGATTAACTTTATTGCTAAGTGCACAGCAGAACAAAATGATGTTGCATCCCTCTCACAAATGTAATAGAAAAAGGCTTTAAAACGTAATAACATCAGTTAATTATGTACATCACAGGTTAAAAGCAGTTACTAGACATAGTTTGTGTGTATATACACACTATCTGTCTGTCTGTCTGTCTGTCTATATATATATATATATATATATATATATATATATATATATATAAAAAGTCACTGGTTGTGTGTTGAGGGGGAATTACAGTGAGTTAAGAAGTCTGATTGCAAGTTATCAAATTAAACTTTATTTTTGGACCCAGGGCCTCAATTCCCTCTTTGTGTGGGGACAGCGCATCTGACGAGCAGCAACAGCCCATCAAGCGACGGAGGATGCTGGGACCAGGAGAACAACAGAGGTTGGCTATAGAGGTAAGTTGTGATGTAATTGTCAGTGTTTCCCCCCTAGAACTTTTTTCAGGCCTGGTAGTATGTAGCCAAAACCCTGAACAATCAGCACCTTGGTAATCATATACTTGAGTTGGACATAGGCATGTGTCAGTCAGGATCACTTGCATCAAAATAGCTTAATTGCAAATTAAAGCTGATGATGTATCTTTACAGGTATGTGATACCATCCTGAGTCATGCCAAAGAGAGGTTCTCCCTTCACCCAGCACCTCATCAGCGCAACACTATTGCACGGAGAGTTGTTCCCACAACACAGTGTGAAGTTCCCCGATACAGCGCTTGAAACAACCGTGGAGGCGTACCCCATGTTGAACAAGGCCAAGCTCAAAACCGAACTGTCCCTCATCTATGAGAACAGTGAGTTCAAGGCTTGTAGTGGTGCAGTGCCCCTGTACCAGTTCTTAATGGAGAACAACCTTCAGAGCACTTTCACAGAGACTGCCAGCCTCCTCAAGATCCTCATCACCACACCCATGACAACTGCTGAGTCAGAAAGGTGCTTCTCTACACTGAAAAGGATCAAGACCTTCCTGAGAAACAGCATGACACAGGATCGCCTGAACGCTCTGGCCATGCTCTCCATGGAGAAGAAACTTGTCAGGGACATTCCTGACTTTAATCAAAGGGTCATTGAGAGGTTTGCCACTCAGAAGGACAGACGGGCAAAATTCCTGTACAAATAAGATGACAGACACACACACACAGAGCAGCTCTGGCCGCATGTTTCTTTGTATATAGTTGACCTTAGCATAAAAAATCCAGTTATATATGGTACTCTAGAAAGTCTTAATAGTGTCTTTGCTAATATTACTGTATATATGTTGTTTTGTATCAATTAATTGTTGCAGTTCTGGAGCACATTAACAATTAGTCACATTTAGTATGATCATAAAATACTGTATGCTATTCTTCCAGTCAAAGGTTTGAGTTCATCCACTTGATATCCATTTCTATATTATACATCCTTTTATACAGTGTAAGATTTCCTATAAACGTTATAATAATTTCATGTTATTGTCCACTTTCCACTCTGTTCTGACAGCATGCCTGTTGCGTTGCCTGTTTACTACCAATGGTGAAAAGTTCACTTTAAATGCAAATGAAAGGCTTGGGTTTGTGTAATATGTTTTTGTGTAAGAATGCCTCAACTTTTTAATATTGGCATTAAATAATTACTGAATGTTTCACTGAGCACTGCTGTCCTGCAGTTTGTGTTAAAATATATCGCGATGGTTACAGGAAAAAAAAAGTATGGCACAGCCCCACCGAGAATATTTTTCACCAGCCGCCACTGCTTGATATCCATTTCTATATTATACATCCTTTTATACAGTGTAAGATTTCCTATAAACTTTATAATAATTTCATGTTATTGTCCACTTTCCACTCTGTTCTGACAGCATGCCTGTTGCGTTGCCTGTTTACTACCAATGGTGAAAAGTTCACTTTAAATGCAAATGAAAGGCTTGGGTTTGTGTAATATGTTTTTGTGTAAGAATGCCTCAACTTTTTAATATTGGCATTAAATAATTACTGAATGTTTCACTGAGCACTGCTGTCCTGCAGTTTGTGTTAAAATATATCGCGATGGTTACAGGAAAAAAAAAGTATGGCACAGCCCCACCGAGAATATTTTTCACCAGCCGCCACTGGTTGTACCTGATCCCAACATTTCTCACTAAAGCATATTTACCAGAAGTCCACTGGCACGCTCTGATAATACAGTTATGTGCATTGCATCTATTGCCACTTGCAGTGTAAATTCAAATCCCCCATGGGGCACAAAAAAAAATGGTGAAATGTGGACTCACATTTATTGCGTTATTGTGTTGGGAAGAAATGTCCAATCATCACCTTGAAAATGAAAAGGGCTCAGTTCAATCCAACCCGCATTGCAGTATTTACGCAGTAACTATTTTTCCAATGGTCAAATTAACTCACAGATTGGTTTTGGGTACTGTATAAAAACGTACAACTACTACCAGGGGGACCTCTCTGCTTTCACTTTTCTGAATGAAAAGTGTGTGGGCATCTGATGAATTGTGTAAATAAAGGATTTGGAGAAAAAGAAAAGATATCTGCACCATGTGCGATTAGAACTCACATCCATTGATCTATGAAGCAACTGTATGGAGTCAAATCTGGTTCAAAAGTCGAACATACATTAGATGACGCGAGCAAGGTGAAATGTCATTGCACGATCAAACATTAGGCATTTTCTATTGACCCAGGTTTATTCAGGTTTCCATTGACCCAGGTTTATTTGACAAAAGCAATGTCGCCCCCCAAATTTATTTTGCGACATGTGTAATGGAAACCGCAGATATAGGAGACATTTTCTAAAGATAAAAAAAAAAAATCGTTCGACGGGTGGATTTTTATTTGGTTGAATTTTCATTAATGCGACAAATTATGATGGAAATGTTGTTTTTATAATAAATGATGATTGCCGAATACTTTTGAAGGTATGCGGGGCTCGTGATGTCATCACGTAACTATAAGCGCCACTCCACATTTAATTCTAAATGCCTAGCCTACTGCTTGCAAAATCTATTTTTTCAACTATGAAAATAATGTTTCTTTGCAGGACAAGGATTGTCCTGACTTTCAAGAATGCCTGAATTGCTTCACCTTGCTTTTCTGATTGGCTGGGTTGGCTGGCAAGTTTCAACCTCTAATTATTGCAGATCTACAGGAGTGCAAGTTTCACCATCTAATTATTTTAGATCTACAGGAGTGCAAGTTTCACCATGGCACGGACTAGCCTAGGCATGGGCGCTAGATTCGTGGCGATATGTTAGGCACATGACAGTTATGAGAATATAACAAATATTAGTCAATTATTGCATTCTATCCATGCTGGCTTTCACGGGCTACCTGAGACATGAAACAGATAGGTGGGAGGGCATACAGCTGTTGCCAATTTATTAATGCCGAATTTGCCTAAATGGGTAATGGAAACACATCAACCAGTAAAAAAAATGTTAGACACCGTAGGTTTTTGGGAAAAGACTCCATACTTTTTGGGGAAAGTCGTCCCCCCTATACAACTGTCTTAGCGGACTGCGCCACCAATCAGTCATAGCTGTTGGGAAAAAATACAACCAGTTGATATAACCACCATTGGCATCTATTTATTTTTATGATGGTTGTAGCTACAAATATAAACATATACTCCTCATAGTCTACATGTTGTTTTCTTCTTCTTAAAGCACATACAGTGCCTTCAGAAAGTATTCATACCCCTTGACTTTTTCCACATTTTGTTGTGTTACAGCCTGAATTCAAAATGGATTAAATATATTTTTTTCTTACCCATCTACAAACAATACCCCATTATGACAAATTGAAAACATGTTTTTAGACATTTTAGCAAGTTTATTGAAAATGAAATACAGAAATATCTCATTTACTTAAGTATTCACACCCCTGAGTCAATACTTTGTAGAAGCACCTTTGGCAGCGATTAAAGCTGTGAGTGTTTCTGGTTAAGCCTCTAAGAGCTTTCCACACCTGGATTGTGCAACATTTGCCCATTGTTCTTAAAACAATTATTCAAGCTCTGTCAAGTTGGTTGTTGATCATTGCTAAACAACGATGTTCAGGTCTTGCCATCGATTTTCAAGTAGATTTAAGTCAAAACTGTAACTCAACCACTCAGGAACATACACTGTCTTCTTGGTAAGCAACTCCAGTGTATATTTGGCCTTGTCCTTTAGGTTAATGTCCTGCTGAAAGGTGAATTCCTCTCCCAGTGTCTGGTAGAAAGCAGACTGAACCAGGGTTTCCACTAAGATTTTGCCTGTGCTTAGCTCCATTACATTTCTTTTGAATCCAGAAAAGCTCCCCAGTCCTTAACGATTACAGGCATACCCATAACATGATGCAGCCACGACTATGCTTGAAAAAATGGAAAGTGGTTTACCCCAAACATAACACTTTATATTCAGGACAAAAAGTTAATTGCTTTGCCACAGTTTTTGCAGTATTACTTTAGTACCTTGATGCAAACAGGATGCATGTTTTGGAATATTTTCACTCTGTCAATTAGGTTAGTATTGTGGAGTAACTACAATGTTGTTGCTCCATCCTCAGTTTTCTCCTATCACAGCCACCTGTAACTGTTTTGAAGTCACCATTGGCCATTGTTTAAATCCCGGACTGGTTTCCTTCCTCTCCGGCAACTGAGTTAGGAAGGACGCTTGTATCTTTATAGTGACTGGGTGTATTGATACACCATCCAAAGTGTAATTAATAACTTCACCAAGCTCAAAGGGATATTCAATGTCTGCTTAAAAAAAAATATACATCTACCAATAGGTGCCCTTCTTTGCGAGGCATTGAAAAACCTGCCTGGTCTTTATGGTTTAATCTGTGTTTGAAATTCACTGCTCGACTGAGGGACCTTACAGATAATTGTGTGTGGGGTACAGAGATGAGGTAGTCGTTCAAAAATCATGTTAAACATTATTATTGCACACAGTCAGTCCATGCAAGTTATTATGTGACTTGTTAAGCACATTTTTACTCCTGAACTTATTTAGGCTTGCCATAACTGTCACGCCCTGACTCAGGGGACGCTTATATGTTGAGTCAGGGTGTGTATATTCCTTGTTGTGCGTTTTCTATGTTTGTGAACTAGTATGTATAGTTCTATGTTGGCCGGTGTGGTTCCCAATCAGAGGCAGCTGTCGCTCATGGTCTCTGATTGGGGACCATACTTAGGCAGCCTATTGGCACTGTCTAGTTGTGGGATCTTGTTCCTTGTAAGGTATGTTGTGTGGTCTACCTTGGACTTCACGTTTCGTTTCGTTTATTGTTTTGTCGTGTGTTTATTTAGTTTAATAAACATGTACGTATATCACGCTGCGCCTTGGTCTGACCCGTCATTCAACGAACGTGACAATAACAAAGGGATTGAATACATATTAACTCAACATGTCAGCTTTTCATTATTTATTTTTTATGTACTTTTTTTTTAGAAAAACATATAATTCCACTTTGACATTATGGGGTATTGTGTGTAGGCCAGTGAACAAAACATCTCAATTGAATCCATTTTAAATTCAGACTGTAACACAAAAACATTTTGAAAAAGTCAAGGGGTCTGAATACTTTCTGAAGACACTGTAGATGTGTGTGAAACGGTAAGCGGAAATGTGCCTTACTGCCTTTTGAATTTTGTGTAACGTCAGTAGTAATGTCTAGTCAAGGAAGCATCATGCAAAATATTTTGGAATAGTCCACTTAACAAGACCATTGCCAAATAAGGTGCGCTGTCACCTGGGTTGCGTTCAGTAAGTTTTTACTTTCTGGAACGTTCAATTGAACAAAAACTGTGCTGTACTGAACGACCAGTTAAAAAACGGGGAGGGGTTGAGTTGTGGGTAGGGGAATGCTGTCAGCATGGCCACTGCCATTTAAATACAGTATATCACTCTGCTTCAATTCATACCTCGCCAGTCGCCACCAGTGGTCGCTACACCCACCAAACTGCAGCAACTGCACAGTACCTTAAAGTCTGTTCAAGAACATACAAGAGCGTTTTGAGGAAATGTGTCATTCAGTACAAACCGTTCTGCAACGTAGCAAGCGTTCAAGCGAACTGAACCACCTTTGCTTTTATAGTAAGCCTTCAGTTGGTACCACCAAGCACATCTAGAAAGGAGTGTATTTCAAACCGAACCCCTCCCTTGAGATGACGTAGGTGCCTCTTCATCACGATTTCAATGGTAGAGTTGAGCCGCTAGGGGCAAAAATAGCTAGATCTACTACTAAAAGACCAAAATATATAACTTTTGCAACGAGCTGTCAAAATCAAGACCAGAATTGATGTATTTCACTATAACTAAGCCTAAAACATCATTTTTTTGATGAAACAAATGTTTTTTCTTGAAAGGTATTCTTTAAAATGGGTTAGAAGTTCGAAACTCGTAGGCATTACGGTGGGACTCATTGGGTTAAGCTGCAGAACTGATTTCTGAAATGCCAACCTGAGTACGTCCTTGAAAAGTGTGTGGGGGTTTTAACATTATTGTAGCATATCCTCCTAATGATGACAAGGTGGAGGAGGATGAAATGCTACGTAAAAAGGGGCTCCAAAGCTGTCCAGTCAGAATGAGAAACTAGCGACTGAGACCATGGTTTTTGGTGTTGCGCTTACTGTATATTAGCACATTTTTTGCATTTTCACACTCTTGCTTCAAAAACAGGGCACTGTATTTCTGGCCCTGAGGTAGTTCTGTGGTTTGGTCAGTAGTATCTGTCAATGGCACCTTGTTGAATGCTGAGGAATGTGCAGCTGTGCAGTGCAGCTATGGTGTGGACTTAAACTCAGCATTTCTCCAGTGTCTCTTTAAGCCCTCAGGGCACCAGGACTGTGTGAAAATCTATGCTGGAATACATTGACCGACCATGACATTGTTAGTATCAAACATCGCAAAATCTAAACAGTTATGATAGATAGTAATGGAGGACTTACTACCCTTGCATAGGTCAAATGATTGATGTTGAATATGGGCTTGCTTGCACAGCTACTTGAAAGGAACACTTGATCAAATGTGGTCTATAAAGGCCAATTACCCCACATACTTTCTATTCAAGGCATAATGACATAAAGCCTAACATTCATTCATTAAGTATTTTATATTCACTTGACAAAGTATTGGAATGTGCTTGATAGGCCTATGCCATCACTATCACGTCCTGATCCTACTGCTGCAAGGTCATATTTTAACCACCACACAGTGACTGACACCTGACTGACACAGTTGGTTGGGCTTGGGCATTACTGTACTATGGAAAAGCTTCGCTTAGTGACCAATTGTGCAATGTTACAACTCCTTTCTGCCAATGACATGTGGTAAATATTGGCCTACGTGTGGTGAGCACCGTCGGGAATCGATGTGAAACGTTGCCAATGTCTCTCATGCCTTGACGTTTGTAGCTCCCTACGGTGTCCCTGTGGAGGAAACAATTATCAGGAACTTACAACAACAACAAAAAATCAACAATGTAGGCCTAAGTCACATTTGGCATTACTGGAAACTTAGAAAAAAATCCCATAGGTACTGGGGAAATATAGGCCTATAGGCTGAAGTCTCCCACCTATGTGTCCCTCGTGAGAAGGAGGAGGCACATGGGGGTGTGTGAGTGATTCAAAAAATGGTCGACAGCTGCATCATTTTACTGTTTCAAAGTGAAACTCTCCTTTGGCCATTGCTCTTGGCCAATTCCTCAGAGATGGATCATCACAGTGGGTCAGGGCTGACTCACTCGGCACTTGAGTTATAAAACTCCAGAACACACGGAAGTAAACCAGTAGAGTAAAGTTTTGGGAGAGTAACGGATAACAGTGAAGGACAAATTATTTTTTCTCCCTAAAGATGTTTGATAAATATATATTTTTCTAAGTATTTAAGACAAGAGCGTCCTGCAAAGTGTGTTACATACCTCATATTTGCTTGGCTTTCCTAACACTTACAGCTGTTTTTCCTGCGTAGAACTTTTGCAAAATGGGTTACCTTCTGCAGATGACGGTCCTCATGGCTATCGTGCTGTGCGTAATGACAGGAGTGATGGACAGGAGGATGGAGGTCACTGAAGCAACGGTAGGAATTTTCCAGCTTCTTTCAAATATATTATAATATACACTAGATATACAAAAGTATGTGGACACCCCTTCAAATTAGTGGATTCGGCTATTTCAGCCACACCCGTTGCTGCCAGGTGTATCAAATCGAGCACACAGCCATGCAATCTCCATAGACAAGCATTGGCAGTAGAATGGCCTTACTGAAGAACTCAGTGACTTTCAACATGGCACCGTCATAGGATGTCACCTTTCCAACAAGTCAGTTCCTCAAATTTCTGCCCTGCTAGGTCTGCCGCGGTCTACTGTAAGTGCTGTTATTGTGAAGTGGAAACGTCTAGGAGCAACAACGGCTCAGCCACGAAGTCATAGGCCACACAAGCTCACAGAATGGGACCGCCGAGTACTGAAGCGCGTAGTGCGTAAAGATCATCTGTCCTCGGTTGCAACACTCACTACTGAGTTCCAAACTGCCTCTGGAAGCAATGTTAGCACAATAACTGTTCGCCGGGAGCTTCATGAAATGGGTTTCCATGGCCGAGCAGCCACACACAAGCCTAAGATCACCATGCACAATGCCAAGCGTCGGCTGGAGAGGTGTAAAGCTCGCCACCATTGGACTCTGGAGCAATGGAAAGTGTGATGAACCACGCTTCACCATCTGGCAGTCCAACGTACTGGTTTGGCAGACCCCAGGAGAACGCTACCTGCCCCAATACATAGTGCCAACTTTTAAGTTTAATAATGGTCTGGGGCTGTTTTTCATGGTTCGGGCTAGGCCCCTTAGTTCTAGTGAAGGGAAATCTTAATGCTACAGCATAAAATGACAATCTAGACGATTCTGTGCTTCCAACCTTGTGGCAACAGTTTGGGGAAGGCCCTTTCCTGTTTCAGCATGACAATGCCCCCGTGCACAAAGTGAGGTCCATACAGAAATGGTTTGTCAAGATCGGTGTGGAAGAACTTGACTGGCATGCACAGAGCCCTGACCTCAACCCCATCGAACACCTTTGGGATGAATTGGAACGCCAACTGCGAGCCAGGCCTAATTGCCCAACATCAGTGACCTCACTAATGCTCTTGTGGCTGAATGGAAGCAAGTCCCCGCAGCAATGTTCCAACATCTAGTGGAAAGCCTTCCCAGAAGAGTGGAGGCTGTTATAGCAGTGTATCTATCTTTCTCCATTATTGTCATAATACAAACGTTATCTGAACTGGACCATGCATATACCCATTGTATGATGCAAAGTGCCATATGTGTGACCTGTGGCTTTTAGTCTTTCTGGTAGACTGCAACGGAATCAACATTGGTTTCTCTTGTGGCTGTTGTCATTCACAATGTTAGAGGTGAATAAGAGCACTTTGAAACTTCTAAAGTTAACCCTTTTATCCCCACTGTGGTTATTGTGTTACCAGGCATACCTGATGAAGTATGGCTATCTGCACACTTCACTGGATCCTCAGAACCAGGGCTTCCAGACAGAAGATGTAATTCAGGCCCTCAGGTAAAGTAGATCCTCACCAACACAAACTACAGTCTATGAACACAACAACAACTTACACGTGTGATTCTTCATGGCAATGTGTGATTCCTCTTCCCCAACACAAAAAATCTGAACACACTTACTCTAAATGCTCCTTTATGAATACAGATCCAAACACAGCTCTATTCTATAGCCTTTTGCAAGTCACATTGATATATGTACTACAATCAATGCAATTATTTAGCATAACATTTCCCATTGGAAGGAAATGCTTCCTTGCCTTCCATTTATAGTACACAAATGCTGTATCTGCTATTGGAGCTTTCAGTCCTTCACTTCCCTAGGGTGTTCCAGAGGGTGACAGACCTGCCTGTCACTGGAGTGATTGACAAGGCCACCCTAGAGATGATGAGACAGCCTCGCTGTGGCATAGAGGACCCCTTCAACCAGAAAACCCTCAAGTACAGAGTGCTGGGTGAGTGAAGAAATGTGGACAGGATATTGTATGTGGGGGTGGGATGGACCAGTGTTTCCCAGATGGTTGGTTGGAACTTAAAACTTTGGGAGACACTATGCACATTAAATTATAATAAATAATAATCCTCACCTAATAAGAATAATCTTCACCTACACAATTGTGTTTTCTCGTCTAGACAGGTGTTTGAAGTAAAATGCATGTTTTTTGTCTCTACTGTAGGCTACTGGCGCAAGAGAAGCCTGACCTGGCGCATCTACAACTATACTCCAGACATGCGGAAGAGTGAGACAAAGAGGGCCATCCGCTCTGCCTTTAAGTATTGGAGCGATGTGGCTCCCCTGAGCTTCCGAGAGGTTGAGTATGGACGAGCCGACATCAGGATCTCATTCCACGCGAAAGATGCCACTTGTGCCGTGCCTTTCGACGGGAGGGGTGAGTCTGCCTATGGGCCCGAAACAATTGGGTTGGGATTGGAGTTACAATAGTTTAACACACACACACACACACACACACACACACACACACACAGTAGTTGTACCCCTAATTGGAATATAAAATAATGTAAAATATTTTACATTTGTAGGTCACGTGCTGGCCCATGCTGAACACCCAGAGTCAGGGATTGTTCATTTTGACGAGGATGAGTTTTGGACCGAGGGCATGTTCTACGGCACTAACCTGCGTATCATCGCTGCCCATGAGATAGGCCACGCCCTGGGCTTAGGCCACTCGCAATACAGAAGTGCTCTGATGGCCCCTCTTTACACCGGCTACCGTAACAACTTCCGTCTGCATCCCGATGACGTAAAAGGCATCCAAGCTATGTATGGTGAGTGGATCCTTAGTTTGACCTAAGGATTTTCTGACCTGCTGGCTTGCCATACACAGTAGTACCTCCTTATCAGAATACTTTATAATTACAAAAGGGCTCAAATGTCACATATAATGCTTTCATCCTCTAAGTCTAATCCCTTCCACCAATTCTGTCTGTCTTAGGTAATCGTGGTACAAGTGTTCCAATTGAGCCCACAGTGACACTCCCCACAGACAGCCTCCCTGATGCTGAGGGAGACATCCCAGACCCCTGCACCGCCAGGTTAGATGCCATCATGTTGGGTAAGCTGTCTGCGCACAATACTGGCCAGCGATATACAGTCAAGAGAAGTCTCCCTTGGAAGCACTTATTTTTGCCTCACTAAGTTTTGCCTTCCACTAGTCAAGAAAGATTGTAGCAATATTTCTTACTCTGACAGAGCCAGCTAACCTTATTTTACTCTCTTCATTGGAACTGAAGATGGGATTTGACAGGTTGAGATCACACTCTGATTGGACCTTCAGTGTTCTATTTCGTGCCCCTCTTTCTCATCAGGTCCATGGAGGAAGACATTTGCCTTCAGTGGTGATTATGTGTGGATGGTGTCTGACATGGGATACAATGCACCCATGAAGATCGACCGGCTGTGGACCGGACTGCCTGGGAACCTGAACGCAGCCGTTTACTCTCAGAGAACCAACAAAACATACTTTTTTAAAGGTGCAATATTTTCTCGACATTAAAATGTATTATGTTTTTGATTAACAAATTAGGTAACGTGAGACGATTTTAAAAGAAAGACTGATAGTATGAACTATGTAATACTTGTGTTAAATTACTTGACAGGTCCCCTGTAGCTCAGTTGGTAGAGCATGGTGCTTGCAACGCCAGGGTTGTGGGTTCGTTTCCCATGGGGGGCCAGTATGAAAATATATGCACTCACTAACTGTAAGTCGCGCTGGATAAGAGCGTCTGCTAAATGACTAAAATGTAAAAAAAACTTGACAGTGATTGACTGACAGTGATCTGGCCCAGAATGTGTGAATGTGTTACTGTTCATCTCACTTCATTTCAGCCTAACTGTTTCTGACCACAGGTGATGAAGTGTGGAGATACACCAGTTTTCTCCTGGACTACGGGTACCCCAAAGAGCTGAAACGCCTCCCACCTAATATTGATGCCGCTTTGTACCTGGAGAAGAATAAGAAGCTGGTGTTTTTCAAGGTAGTTGAACACAACACAGCACAAATAAATCAATACTTTTCAACCAGTAAACTCAACATTGTTACAAATGACAACTGAGCTTTATGGTTTCAGATAGATAGATTAATGATAACAACTGATGCCTTAGCATTTTTACCCACTTGAATGTGATGAATATGCCAAATATCCACCTTACAAAAAACGTTTTGTACTAATCATCTTTCTCCTCTGTTGTCTGTCTCCTCAGGGTACAGGTTATTGGCAGTGGGATGAGCTGCTCTCCAGTAACCTCAACGTGTACCCCAAACCCTTGTCTAACCTCTTCACTGGGGTGCCCTCCAGCCCTGACGCTGCCTTTACCTTGACCAATGGAAAGATCTTCTTCTTCAAGGGAGACAAGTACTGGCGTGTGAACAGTCTACTGAGTGTAGACAAAGGCTATCCACTCAGCAAGCGTGAACGCTGGATGCACTGTTAGGAGCCAGACACTAGAGGGTAGTAGACACCATAAGCCTTGATAGGGTGCTGACGTGATGTGTGCTCAATTGACCTTTCAGGGAACCACAACAACAACTACAACCACACTGTGATAACATTGTGTTCACACTGTGAGGGGTCTGGAAACCATATAACCATATTTATATGTACCGGTACATGATTTCAAGTGAGGATTGAGTTAGGTACAGTCAAAGTACATAAAACTGAAATGTTATGTCAAATGAATTCTTCTTGAAACACAAGAACCTTTATCAGGTTGAGTATTGAGTGTCGTCCCACATAATTAAAATGCCTTTATAGTTCTGGAGCAGTAACCTGCTGGGTTTGTTCATATCATTATGGCCTGGCTCTTTTCTTCCAAACAGCCCAAACATGTTAGGCTTAGATCAGACTGTGTGTGTGTGTGTGTGTGTGTGGAGAGGCTATTTGTTATGATCTTAGGGGGCCTTCCAGGGGGGCCATTTTCTCCCTCACAACAGATGTGGATTGGATTATTCAATTGTTGTGTGCCCTCTTTTCAGTATGTGTACTGATTTCAACGGTGTTCCAGTTAGAAACTTCTCGTTTTCTTTTGACGTTTCGCTTGCAGATACTGTGGATGGGTCTGAAAAAGTATTTGTGAGTTTATTGTCGCCATGTTATGCATTTCTAGGGCAATGGTGTAAATATTTTATCACTGCCCACAAAGAGAAACATGATATCATTGGTGTTTAGACACAAGCTTTCACATTTTATAACTGGTTTATAATTGTGTACTAATGTTGCTGTTGAACCTCATCATGCTTATTGATGTTTTTATAGTCATGATGCTCATACAAGCTAAAGGGAATTCACATTTCAGTGTATAGGCCTACCTTTTGAAAATTATTTTTGTACACTGAACAAAAATATAAACGCAACATGCAACAATTTCAAAGATTTTACTGAGTTACAGTTCATTTAAGGAAATCAGTCAATTGAAATAAATTCATTAGGCCCTAATCTATGGATTTCACATGACTGGGAAAACAGATATGCATCTGTTGATCACAGATACCTTAAAAAAAAGGTAGGGGAGTGGATCAGAAAACCAGTCAGTATCTGGTGTGAACACCATTTGCCTCATGCAACGTGACACATCTCCTTCACATAGAGTTGATCAGGCTGTTGATTGTGGCCTGTGGAATGTTGTCCCACTCCTCTTCAATGGCTGTGCGAAGTTGCTGGATATTGGCGGGAACTGGAACAAGCTGTCGTAGACGTCGATCCAGAGCATCACAAACATGCTCAATGGGTGACATGACTGGTGAGTATGCAGGCCATGGAAGAACAGGGACATTTTCAGCTACCAGGAATTGTGTACAGATCCTTACGACATGGGGCCGTGCATTATCATGCTGAAACATGAGGTGATGGCGGTGGATGAATGGCATGACAATGGGCCTCAGGAGCTTGTCACGGTATCTCTGTGCATTCAAATTGCCATTAATTAAATGCAATTGTGTTTGTTGTCTGTAGCTTATTCCTGCCCATACCATAACCCAACCGCCACCATGAGGCACTCTGTTCACAACGTTGACATCAGCAAACCGCTCGCCCACATGACGCCATACACGCTGTCTGCCATCTGCTCGGTACAGTTGAAACCGGGATTCATCCGTGAAGAGCATACTTCTGCAACGTGCCAGTGGCCATCGAAGGTGAGCATTTGCCCACTGAAGTCGATTACGATACCAAACTGCAGTCAAGACCCTGGTGAGGACGACGAGCACGCAGATGAGCTTCCCTGAGACGGTTTCCAACAGTTTGTGTAGAAATTCTTCGGTTGTGCAAACACACAGTTTCACCAGCTGTCCGGGTGGCTGGTCTCAGACAATTCCGCAGGACAAGAAGCCGGATGTTGAGGTCCTGGGCTGGCATGGTTACACGTGGTCTGCGGTTGTGAGGCCAGTTGGAGGCACTGCCAAATTCTCTAAAACGACATTGGAGGGGACTTATGATAGAGAAATTAACATTCAATTCTCTGGCAACAGCTGTGGTGGACAGTCTGGCAGTCAGCATGCCAATTGCATGCTCCCTCAAAACTTGAGATTTCTGTGGCATTGTGTTGTGTGACAAAACTGCACATTTTAGAGTGGCCTATTATTGTCCCCAGCACAAGGTGCACCTGTGTAATGATCATGCTGTTTAATCAGCTACTTGCTATGCCACACCTGTCAGGTGGGTGGATTATCTTGGCAAATGAGAAATGCTCACTAACAGTGATGTAAACAAATTTGTGTACAACCTTTGAGAGAAATAAGCTTTTTGTGCATATGGAAAATGTCTGGGACCTTTTATTTCACCTCATGAAACATAGGACCAGTACTTTAAATATTGGGTTTAGATTTCTGTTCAGAATATATGTATGCAATTACTTTTTTCATCTAAGACATAGTTGTGCAAATTAGTCATGACAGTCAACAATAACACAATTTCAACAGGCCTTGTTTCCTTTATGATGTAAACCTACTCTGATGTCATTGCAATGGCTAATTAACAACAGAGACACCAAGATTAGAAAAATACTTGAGGTCAGAGGAGCCTATGACGAGAGCCATGTGCTTTCATGCATGATACTTGTGGGCTGCTAAAGTTTCGGAGCTGCCACAGCAACACCACTGCTTAAACCAATCAGGGAGCAGGAAATCACCCCCATTTGTTGCCTTTAAGGTCCTCTGTGTTTCTGATTCCAAGGCAGAATTTGGCCGCTGATGTTGCTAGGTGACCAGTGAGGGAAAATAGAGCCATTTAGCCTCAGACAAATGACTCAGACAGCTTTTGTTTTTAAACTAATTTAATGGTTTATCTTTTCAATTTCCTATTGACAATTCTATACAGATTCAGAATAGTTGAGAGTACTGAGTGAGAGTAGGCCTACTGTCCCTCTAAAATTCTAAAACAAAAGTAAATTACAATTTTAAAAACACTGATCATTCCTTAGTAACCTAGAGTACAGCAAATGTATGCTCACATTTTTACCATAGCATATTCCTTCAATGTTATTGATCATATACATTACTGAATACAGGTACTGCACAGGTAAAACTGCCTAGAAATTGTAATGAAAACAAGCTACTGCTCCAAAATAACTGACATAACCAAGTATGGTTTGAAACAACATTGTATAGTATTGCAGTATTGCTACCTCTAAAAAAGGCACTGCAGTTACAATGAAAACAAACGTAAATTTCACTTGTAACAGTTGCCAATCTCCATCGTATTTAGGCACAGAATGGCTGCCGTGTATCTCTCTGGACCTGAACCTTCTACACTCAACTATACAGGCAGTTACTAACAAAAAGGGACAAGTAAACATCAATACACACACCTTAACATTACAAACGCACACACACTCACACAGACAGCAAACACTGGTCAGAGAAATGTGTCTCGAAATGTCCTCTTCTTTGTCCAGTCACAGTGCCTTGTCAACATCAGCTGGTGTCCTGTTCTGCGAGGCAGTTGACCAGAGTTTACTCACCACTGGTTCATTTCAAGTCATTAAAGCACAGTTAACTCTAATTATAAAAGTTGATATCACTCGAGGAGGTAGCTCTCGTGCTATTCATATCCATTTCCATTCCCAGTATTGCTTTCTGAACAGTCCGTTTTCATCAGTCAAGTGATTTCTCCCACATGTAATCAATCAATCACATAAAAGCACCAGAGAAAGTATACAACCTCAGAAGTCAGATGAGATCATTTCTGCTCCTTCTTCTTCTTCTGACTTTGTGTACTCTGCTCTGTCCTAACCCCATAAGCATTTCAGTGCTCTCTGTTTCTCTCTCTCCGGCAGAAGTGGCCTTCAGACTTTTCACATGGACCTGCCACCGCTAAGAGCAGACACAACACAGGGAGAGGCCACACAGGCCCAGTCTATTGAAAGAGTGATTACAGCACACATCAAACGGGGGGCCAAACACCAACCACTCTCAGGGAACAGCTCACAGACCGAGGAACCATTCCATCGCCTTCCAGTCTGCCATTCCAAATGAGGTACAGTACAGTACACTGGAGGTTTGCTAGGATCGAGTGGTGCTTTGTTCTTCACTTGGACAGCATTCAAGGCCCTATTCCAGCTCAATGTATGAAAGATCCATTATTCTATAGACTCTCACATTGCCTAAATGAGAGCTGAGGCCCTAAAAGAGTAGTCTGTAGGGTCAACAGTACACTACATAGGGAGGAGGACTGTGGAGGAGGGACAAGAAACAAGTGGGTGGTCCCCTGCTTGTCCCTCGGTGCGTCAGACCCTGTTGACAGGTGTGGTGGCGGTGAGGGGTACAGTGGAGCTTGTCTCGTAGTCAAAGTCGATCATTGTGTGGTTGGTAGTGCCCAGGCTGCTGAGGGAGTTGCCTGTGCACATCTGTCTGTCCCTAAGACTCTGCAGGTAGCTCTGAGAGAAGGAATAAAGGAGAGAGGGGAGAAGAGAGGAGAGAGGGAATATAATCAGAATCAACCTAGGAATGGGTTCTACATGTTGGAATTCGATTAGAATAGAGTGTGTGTGAGAGCGAGACTGACCGGTGCCAGCAGGTCTCCGGCGTAGCGTTTGACAGGGGCGGGCTTGCGACGATACGTGCCCTCCTGCCCACTGCTCTGCTGGCGCTTCTTGACATCTTTCTGTCTGATCCGCATCAACTGGACCCGCTTCTGCCTCCTGCTGATGATGACTGAGGAGAGAGAGACGAGAGAGAGGAGAGAGAGGAGAGAGGAGAGAAGAGAGAGGAGAGAGAGGAGAGGAGAGAGAGGAGAGAAGAGAGAGGAGGGAAGAGAGAGGAGGGAAGAGAGAGGAGGGAAGAGAGAGGAGGGAGAGAAGAGAGAGGAGAGAAGAGAGAGGAGAGAGAGGAGAGAAGAGAGAGGAGAGAAGAGAGAGGAGGGAAGAGAGAGGAGGGAAGAGAGAGGAGAGAAAGAGAGAGAGAGAGAGAGAGGAGGGAAGAGAGAGGAGGGAAGAGAGAGGAGAGAAGAGAGAGTAGGGAAGAGAGAGGAGGGAGAGAAGAGAGAGGAGAGAAGAGAGAGGCGAGAGAGGAGAGGAGAGAGAGGAGAGAAGAGAGAGGAGGGAAGAGAGAGGAGGGAAGAGAGAGGAGGGAAGAGAGAGGAGGGAGAGAAGAGAGAGGAGAGAGAGAGAGGAGAGAGAGAGAGAGAGAGAGAGAGAGAGAGAGAGGAAGAGAGAGGAGAGAGAGAGAGAGAGAGAGAGAGAGAGAGAGAGAGAGAGAGAGAGAGAGAGAGAGAGAGAGAGAGAGAGAGAGAGAGAGAGAGAGAGAGAGAGAGAGAGAGAGAGAGAGAGAGAGAGAGAGAGAGAGAGAGAGAGAGAGAAGAGAGAGGAGGGAAGAGAGAGGAGGGAAGAGAGAGGAGGGAAGAGAGAGGAGGGAAGAGAGAGAGGGAGAGAAGAGAGAGGAGAGAAGAGAGAGGCGAGAGAGGAGAGGAGAGAGAGGAGAGAAGAGAGAGGAGGGAAGAGAGAGGAGGGAAGAGAGAGGAGAGAAAGAGAGAGAGAGAGAGAGAGAGAGAGAGAGAGAGAGAGAGAGAGAGAGAGAGAGAGAGAGAGAGAGAGAGAGAGAGAGAGAGAGAGAGAGAGACGTGTTTACTCAATTAGTCATTTCTTAGTAATTCTACAGAGCACATGAGAACTTTAGGGGAAAATTAGACATTCTTAAATCACCTGAAATGTAATGTAAAAAACTGGCTTGGGAGACAATCTGTTTTGTTTCAATGCCAGAATAATGTTCTCTAACGCCATAAAACTATTGTTGCAGTGAAGAGAACATAATATAACCCATACTCCATATTGAGATATAAAGATGCATCATACTCTACAAACAGCTTCCTCTACCTCCCATGCTTACCACAGAGATCCTATACATTACTTCTATATGTAATTCTATGATGCTTACCCTCAGTGTGTGAGAACCCCTCGGCCGTCAGCTTCCACTGCACCAGCACCCCCATGAAGCTGAGTGCCGGCCAGATACCCATGATCACCCAGCTGTACCAGCAGAGCGACGGCGCTGGCGACAGCCTCAGGCACTCATATGCGTGGCTAGCCAGCGCCAGCATCTCCACAAAATAGTCGGCGCACACCGTCATGATGGCCGCCCCGAAGACAGACGTAGACAACACGGTGAAGAGCTTCTGCCACTGCAGGGTGAGCACGGCGAACAGCATGCCTGTGCCCAGCAGCACCCCCAGGGGCACCCAGACGGTGGTGGGGGTGTAGAACTGGTGGGTGACCAGCAGGGTGGCGAGGGCAAGTAGCAGGCCCAGTAACAGACCCGTCATGAAGAGACCCACGGAGCGCACCAGCATGGTGACCAGGCCACACAGCAGGCCGATGCCCAGGCCAATACCCGCCGAGGCCTCCACACTCAGCTGGGTGTCTAGCACCCGCTCCTTGTGGCACAGCAGGAAGATGATGACCGAGCCGAACATCAGGCCCGACAGGAACATGACCGCTTTGAAGCAGCGATATCCTGGGAGAGAGGAGAGAAGAGAGGTGAAGAGGGAATGGTGAGGGAGAGAGGAGAGGGGTGGAGAGAGGGAATGGTGAGGGAGAGAGGAGAGAGGAGAGGGGTAGAGAGGTGGAGAGAGGGGGTTAAAAAGAAAATAACACTTATTTAAAGTTGTACTTTAAATGGGGGGAGATTCAATAACCTGAGGAATCTAACAGTAAATAAATATGCAGGTGATAAGTTAAGGCTTAAAGATAAAGTTATATTGCAGTGGCTAGGGCATCAGCAACTCGTATCCAACTATATAAATATTACAGAATTTCAACTGAAAGCAATGTAATGCCATATAAATTACCCTACAATTAAAACTAAAAAGAGAGGTGGTGTGGAGGAGCAAGAAGCAATTGTGGTTATTAAGTTGGATTTGGTGAGAAAAATGTAATAAATGAATAAAGTCAGTTTTTTACTCTATTTGTAATCATTTAAGGCCAGGCACCACACCCTAATATGATTATTGTTTTGCTGTAGATTGCAGGAAATGTCAGTTACAGGTGTTAAAAAATCAGCAGCACCACCTTGTTAAAAAATCCTGGGGAGAACCCTGCTGTATAACACATTAGCAGACATATGATATGTCTGAATACACATTCCCTATCCCCTGCTCTACTACATTGTTTGCCTCCCAATTGGCACCCTATTCCCTACACAGTGCACTACTTTTAAACAGAGCCATATGGGCCAAAGTAGTGCACTATATAGGGAATGGGGTTCCATTTGGGATGCAACCCTTGTTACTGAAGCTTTAGTTTACTTGTTGACGTGACATCGTTGGGGTATGCCTTGTGGCCTTCACCCAGTGGTGACCTTACCAATGAAGCAGTAGATGATGCCGAACAGGCAGCACATGGAGCAGATGACGGCAGGGATGACCTCATACTTCCTCTCGATCTCCAGGCTGCAGGTGTTCACCTCGGCCAGGCCCTCCCCTCCAGCCCCGTCAGGGTCTGTCATCTTGGGGCTCCCTCCGACCGACCAGACCACCAGGGAGACAAGGAGGAGGAGGTAGGGGTTGAAGGTTGGGACTGAAGGATGAGGAGTGGTGCTGTTATCTGGAGTTCATCAGAACAGCTTGGGTGCCTGTAACATGAAAGAGAAATATCTGAGTAGGTCATAGATCATCACAGGACATCACAATGCGTTAAAAACTCACAATGCAATAAAGTATCTTACAGTATTTATTTGTCTCTGTTAAGACTTTAGGGCACAGTACTGGCAAAGAAGACTGAGCAGACGTCTTAGCTCAACTTTAAAATCTAGGGCTAGGTTAATGAACACTGCCTTAGATGCCTTACCCACAAAACAGAGAACACAAAGTGGTGTGTTGCAGCGAGACTCCATTGATGCTAAATGACTCAAAAGTGTAACATGTTGCATGTAGGGCACTCCAGAACCCCCCCTCCTCATCTGATTCAGACCGCTGACCCCTCACCCCTCCTCACTCCCACCAGTGTTCCCCGAGGCTTCAGGAGAAGTGTGAAATCTGCTGGCTGTGACTTCTCCCTGGTGACTCTGCATATGGTGCCTGCCAGACACTCCATATGCTGCTAGCCTCCCATAATAACACACAGTACTGTATACTACGCATACACCCTGTTGCCATGACTACAGTCTCATTGGAGTACATAAACATGGCCAACCACATACTACAGAGACATCCTGTAGTACATTGCTGAAAAACACTGTACTAAAAAGGCCTATAGACACCAGTACTGAGTACCGGCACGTCATATAGAATATTGACTTATTGCAGTGTCTGTCTACTCTACTGTATGTAGGCAATTATGACCATTCTAATCAACATAGCAGCAGATGTCCAGTGTCCACTCAAACGCCATCATTTTCTGTGAGCATATTCAACACTGATTTAATATCAGCAGCAAAGACCCACTCAAGTTTATTGGGGTCAAAGTTGTTTTCATTGTTTATCTACAACTCTCCTAAATTGGACTTGAGGTGTCAGTGTCAGTGTCATGCATTTAAACTAGGCTATGTAGTAAAAATGTCAGGGTGAAAGTCAATTACTTTACTAAAAGTAGGGCTACTACAGACATCGAGTGGTGCTAGTGAAGGGTTAATCAGGCAGCCCCAACTCCCCTCCCAGTCTGCCTGTTGGGGAGGATGTGTAGGACTCATTGCTCAGGGTGGGCCGCTCTCTCTTGGGCTGCTGGCAGGCCTTCTTTATGATCTCACCTCAGTTCTGATCTGATTACAGCAAACTCACGTTTTCAGGCTCAGGAGAAAAACAGTAAAAGAGCTGGCTTCCTGCTCTCCTGATCTGATCTCTCACTTCTCAGTCTCCCCCTCTTTCTCTTCATCTGTCTTCTGCATTACTATCTCCCTCCCTCCATTCTCCCAAACTTTACTTCTGCTTTTAAACTCCTCCTTCCTTCCCCCTCTCTCTGAGATACATTATGACCTGGCCATGACTTGACATGGAAAGAATGAGGGCCCATTGGAAAGTATCTCTCTGGTTCACTCTCTTTTTCCAGAGCTAGAGGAAGAGTTCTCACTTCATTCCCTCAGTCCTTCACGTGTCTGGCTTTGTCTCGGCCAGATAGTCCTCTCTGTTCTGTCTCACTTGTTTTCTAAAGGCCAAAGACAACTCAAGACAAATGATCTAGCCATCTGAGAGCTCCACAGTTCCACTGGTCTGTTGTGTCTGTGGCACTACTTTCCCAGTAGGTCTGAGAGGATGAAGCCAGGATAATGAATGCTTTAGAATGAGACTGAAATATGATATACAGAAGTCATTCAGTATGTAGGCTAATAATGTGCTGTGCAGTATCACCCATATTGTAAAGCATAAGGGCATTTCACCTTGAGGCTATAGTTTGGACTTCTCTTTCATCATATTCAGTTACGGTGACATGGATGGATTTTGTGGCATTACCTCAAACCTGCCCTAGTCAAGGTTAACACACTAACAGGAACTTTTATCGAAGTTCATGACAAAAAAACATCCTCTGATTGTGCAAAAGACAGAACTTTTGCAAACTATTAAATATATCTGTTTACAGTCAACATTCTTGAAGAGTAATGGAAAGCTAAGATAACTGCTCACCTCTGAAGACATTAAAAAAGCGACTGCAAGGGTGTTGTGGTAATCCATCAAGTCGCACAACTTGTGAATCCGACCGCACACACTCACACACACCAACTCTCTCCCACGTCCATGTGTCTGTCCCCACATTGTCCCTGTGTGAGTCACAATGGTGGCCAGTGTATGTGTGAGGCCTGGAGTCAGTGCCGCTCAGGGAGAATGGAGCCATTATGGGGCAGCACAAAGGCTCTGAAGCCCCAGCCATGACCTCTACTGGCACACACAGCAAAGCATGCTGGGAGAGAGGGCATACCACATAGAGATGGAGGGAACCAGAGAAAGGAGACGGTGTCTGAGTGTGTGTGTGGGTGGATGAAGGATGAACGATCCCACTGGGCACACACTGGTTGAATCAATGTTGTTTCCACGTTATTTCAATGAAATTAAGTTGAACGTGGTATAGACGTTGAATTGACGTCTGTGCCCAGTGGGATGAAGGGGGCTAGATGGGGGTCTAGCTGGTAGCTGTCCAGAATACTGATATTGTCACCCATTCTCACCAGATAAGGAGGAAGTGACATGGCTCCATGTTTTGTCTTGGAGCTCAAGGCGCAGAAGTAGAAGTTGAGAAATACTCTCTTTCGATACATTTCGATGAAGTACATCTTGAATGACCTCATTCCAATATGACATTTCTGTGTGTGTTGTCATGACAACAGCTAAAATAAAGTTGCTGCTAGTGCTGTATAAGTAAATATAGTCACACTTATAGATGACTGAGTATGTTGGTATGAAACGACCTTGGAACAAATTGCTTTAGAATGTTGCCTAACACACTTGCTCGACAAACACCATGCATGGAGGGAGGGATGGGTGGGGTGGGGTGGAGGGAGCTCAAGCCTCAACAGCTGAGAGACAGGCAGAGCCATGCCCAGGTTCCCCACATAGCTAATTTGGGTGGGATTCATGAACCACTGATGGGGGTGCGGGTCTGTGAGAGAGGTCAGGGATTCCAAGTGGGCTCTGGCTTTAAGGCAGGGGGCAGCTGAGAACTAAACGTTACAGCCCAGCTGTATGGAGGCACAGCTTGGCACAGGGGGGGTATGCGAGACTGTGCCATTTGCCATGGTCTCCCCCTGACTGGGCATGATGCCCGTTGGCCTACAGCTACACCCCCCCGCCCTTACAGCTGCAGCTATAAACCTAATTCTACATTACTCCAAATGCCAAACACCGTGCCCAACGTGCCCTGCCCATTGGGCACGGTGGAGACTGGAGAATAGTATGGACATTCTAGGACCAACCCACTCCATGGTGTCCACCTTGTGCCAACTGTGGTTGCCTATTAACCATAAGAGAAACATTTGTAGATTAATGCAGACTTGCCTCCTAAAGCGAACCATGAGAAGGAAAAAAAAGGTTATTAGGGAAACTTTAACCTTTGACCTCTGACCCTAAGCCCCACTTCCCTCCTCTGCTCTCTCATTGGCAGGAAGCTGTGTCCCAGAGGAGGAAGTGGAGATCAGGGGCTGTGCTGTAGGTGACTTTTCCCTCAGGGCAGGAAGCAGAGCAGGAAGGGTAGATTTGGATTTGAAGGCTGGAGCATCAACACCAACACTCTTATTTTCTGGTTTAATCCAACATAACAGACTCAAAATTAACTTGGTGATATCATTTTGAATGCCTTGGCTATTAGAACATGATGATGATAATGGGTTCTGCTGCATTTGTGGGTTATGATCTCTAAACAATTCAAATAAAACACTCCACCCTCTGTCCACATGTTCAAAATGATCTCAGAACTGATCAAAAGGATTGTGTTTATATGGGCCTTTCATCAGGGATCCAGACGCACTCACTCATGCTCTAATATGTGAGACACTCTATGATATCAACATTTACAGCCGAGTGGAAGAAACAATGAGAGAATGCTCTCTGGCTGGCAACTTGAACACAACTTGTGTACAGATAAAGCCCATTTTTAATGTGGTCAAATAGGTGAAACATGCTCTCTGGATAGATTTCCAAATCCTCTTGAACTTGAATAACCCCACTCACTGACCTGTCCAAACCTTTACCAACCAAACCTGGTCCCTAAATATTTGTAATTAAATCATGTTGGCATGTTGATATATGGTGCAATGAGACCTCTTCCAATTTGTTTCTTATGAAGTCAAATTGCTGCACTTAATAGACCTTGTCATTAGTTATTGAGGAACGCTAAGCAGATTAAAGGCAGTCCTGAAGAGTGTTATGTAAATGGTTGTTTTGAGCAGAGAGAGAAAAAATGAAAATCCCGCTCCGTTTGGGAGCTCATTTGACTGGGAAATGAAGGGACAAGACTCGTTTGTCATCTCATTTCAAAAACAGGGAGCAAATGTGATGTACTCCACATGATATGTGACAGTGGTCTACTGAGAGACAGCCACAGACAGCCTGCCTTTTATTTACATTTTAGTCATTTAGCAGACACTCTTATCCAGAGCAACTAGGGTTAAGTGCCTTGCTCAAGGGCACATCGACAGAATTTTCACCTAGTCGGGTCGGGGATTAGAACCAGCGACCTTTCAGTTACTGGCACAACGCTCTTAACCACTAAGCTACCTGCCGCCAGGATTTTATCTCTTATAAGGCAAAGAATGGACACTATGTTATATTGACGAGGAACATAAACACCATGGTTACAAGTCATTAAGTGCATTTCCTCAGATGTATTATCATAACTAGACCACTATGGTAAAATCACAGATCTATGATAACCTTTACTCATCCATGCTGACTAATGAAGGAAATTATGAATTTGAAGATGAAACCGTTACAGCCTTATTCTAAAATTGCTTACATTAATTTTTTTCCTCATCAATCTACACACAATACCCCATAGTGACAAAGCGAAAACAGGTTTTTCGAAAGTATTCAGCCCCTTTGCTATGAGACTCGAAATTGAGCTCAGGTGCATCCCGTTTCCATTGATCATCCTTGAGATGTTTCTACAACTTGATTGGAGTCCACCTGTGATAAATTAAATTGATTGGACATGATTTGGAAAGGCACACACCTGTCTATATAAGGTCCCACAGTTGACAGTGCATGTGAGAGCAAAAACCAAGCCATGAGGTCAAAGGAATTGTCCGTAGAGCTCTTAGACAGGATTGTGTCGAGGCACAGATCTGGGGAAGGGTACCAAAAAATGTCTGCAGCATTGAAGGTCCCCAAGAACACAGTGGCCTCCATCATTCTTAAATGGAAGAAGTTTGGAACCACCAAGACTCTTCCTAGAGCTGGCCGCCCGGCCAAACTGAGCAATCGGGGGAGAAGGGCCTTGGTCAGGGAGGTGACCAAGAACCCGATGGTCACTCTGACAGAGCTCCAGAGTTCCTCTGTGGAGATGGGAGAACCTTCCAGAAGGACAATCATCTCTGCAGCACTCCACCAATCAGGACTTTATGGTAGAGTGGCCAGACGGAAGCCACTCCTCAATAAAAGGCACATGACAGCCCGCTTGGAGTTAGCTAAAATGCACCTAAAGGACTCTCAGACCATGAGAAACAAGATTCTCTGGTCTGATGAAACCAAAATTGAACTCTTTGGCCTGAATGCCAAGCGTCACATCTGGAGGAAACCTTGCACCATCCCTACAGTGAAGCATGGTGGTGGCAGCATCATGCTGTGGGGATGTTTTTCAGCGACAGGGACTGGGAGACTAGTCAGGATCGAGGGAAAGATGAACGGAGCAAAGTACAGAGAGATCCTTGATGAAAACCGGCTCCAGAGCACTCAGGACCTCAGACTGGGGCGAAGGTTACCTTCCAACAGGACAACGACCCTAAGCACACAGCCAAGACAACGCAGGGGTGGCTTCGGGACAAGTCTCTGAATGTCCTTGAGTGGCCCAGCCAGAGCCCGGACTTGAACCCGATCGAACATCTCTGGAGAGACCTGAAAATAGCTGTGCAGCGACGCTCCCCATCCAACCTGACAGAGCTTGAAAGGATCCGCAGAGAAGAATGGGAGAAACTCCCCAAAACATTTTTTTATAAATTAGCAAAAATGTCTAAACCTGTATTTGCTTTGTCATTATGGGGTATTGTGTGTAGATTGATGATGATTTTCCATTTTAGAATAAGGGTGTAACGTAACAAAATGTGTAAATAGTCAAGGGGTCTGAATATTTTCCGAATGCGCTGTATACACTATTTTCTTGAAACATTAATATCTTAACAACCTTTATATCTATTATAGACATGTTTGCACAGCGGTAAACCTATCGGCATTCAGTGTGTGACAGGTTCGTGATTCTGTAAGGACAGCAACCGTAATACCAGCGCACTCATGTAGGAGTGCACTTTTTGTAAAACACAAAGGGCCAGTGTAGTAGTGGTGGGTATACGCAGGTATAAGCCGTATGTGTCTGTGTGAATCAGAAATATATATGAAAACCGTTTGGGAACTTTTATGCAAAATTAGAGTATACCCACTTCTCCAGGCGCCACTACACCACTGCATAGGGCTGATGGAAAGACAGCAGTCACACACAGCATGATGTTAAAGGATAAGCAGTCCATAAACTCTGACATAATAAGCCAGTAGGTCCCAATCATAAGAATACAAAAACACAACCATTAAGCATTTCCCAATAGAAATGTACAACTATTACTTCCCATTGCAAAAAACACTTCACATTTAGCACACAAAGTAACCGGTGACCTTAAGTTTAAAGTGGAACTGACAGCGTTTTAACTACTTTGCAGATATGAAACAAACAATCATAATATCAGTCAAAAATATCAAATTCCCAGTTCATGCTACAAAACCAACTTTATAAGTTATATTTGACTCAACGTTCCATGATGTACGCTAAGCCATTTTTGGCAGAATAGATGGATGCAGTTCAATGCATGATTAATATAGTTCACCAATACATTTCTTGGTAGTCCCAAAAAAATTGCTATCAGGTTATAAATCACAGCTGGCCTGGTACATTGTTTGCTGCCTCCATTCGGGATGCACTGTTTCAGTTTCAATGACTCAATATTCTGGACAAAAACGGACGAATGTAACTAAGGCTGGGAATGTCAATGCAATTAAACTAGCAAGGGCAATGATCACAAGTCAGTCATAACGTGGCTAATAGGCTAGCGTATCTATTTATGTAGCGAGCTAAAAACACAGAGCCTAATGTTAGCTAGCTAGCTAGGAGGATTTCATGCCATTGGAGGAGTGGGTGAGTGACTGACTTTTTGCCCTCATATCGTTTTTCAGTGGTTATACACAGCTAGAGATGCAGGTGTCATTTGGTTAGCTAGCTAGAACTTGAACAACTGTTATACAGTTAGCATATCTCTTGCTATATGGCTATCTACTCCGATTTCAGCGCACTCTTGCCTGAGTGTGCCAGAGCGCAGAACAACTGATGAATTTACGAACGTGCAACACCTGCTGAATATGTCAGTGTCAGTAAATGTAGGCAAAAAAAGTAATAGTTAGTCAAGAACACTCTAGATAACATGTAAACAGCCTAACCAGCTCTGCTACAGCGAGTAAAATTGTCAAAGTGAGGTGTTCTTTCATTTGTGTCTGGAAGTAGCTAGCTAGCAAGCAAGACAACTTTAGCCAGTTAGCTTGGGTGCTTGGTTTGGACAAGCATGCATTGGCAGGCAAGCTGCAGAAGGACGAATAGCTACAATTCCCCATTATTTATCAGTGCAATTTTGACAGCCAACTAGCTGAAAAAGTTTGAGAGGATAGAATGAATGATCTACCAGTCATAAAGACGTCCTTATACCTCATCTACACTCCTTTCAAATTAATCAAATGGCCTCCCCCACTGTTTTTACAAACTACCTCGACTAACCTGTACCCCCGCACATTGACTCGGTACCGGTACCCCCTGTATATAGCCTTTTTAGTTCATTTATTTATTGAACTGCATTGTTGGTTAAGGGCTTGTAAGTAAGCGTTTCACGGTAAGGTCTACACCTGTTGTATTCGGCGCATGTGACAAATAACATTTGTTTTGATTTGATTTCACATCCTGACATTTTTCTGAAGTTGGTGATAAAGTCACAGCTCGCCACAATTCTCTCTCTCAGCCTGTCTCTGTATCATTTCTCCTCTAAATCTCTGACCAGTGCCTCTCAAACAACACTTTGTTCCTCAAGAGTGAATGAGGCGGAGGGGGGACCTGCAGTGATTTTGGCACTGCCGCACCGCCTCCTACTCCCCTCCCTCCATGCCTCCAGTCTTCATTCAGCCGGGCTTGGACCGAGAGCAGAGAGCTCTCTCTATGAAAGTCCCCACTGTTTTCTGAACCCTACAGTGCTCTTCAAAGAGAGAAAGAGAAAGAGAGAGCGAGAGACAGACAGAGAGAGAGAGAGAGAGAGAGAGAGAGAGAGAGAGAGAGAGAGAGAGAGAGAGAGAAGAGAGAGAGAATGTAGTCTGTAATCCATTCAGAGAGCAGTAATTACCGAGTGAGAATGTATAGAAAGTGATTTGAGGGGCAGTAACTTTACGACAAAGCCTAACACTGGCATGAACTATAAGACCATACACACTGACCTTTCTAACACATGCTGATGTGCCAAAATAACAAACCTCAGTAAAGTCATCATAAAAGAAAATACATGACTATCCAACCCCCCAAACCATCTACCTCTCAATCACCATGGAGGCAGAGTTATGGCCACGTCTCTCCTTTCAACTCAAATGTAGTCTATAGGCCTACATTTCTTCACTTACAGACAAGCAAGCAACTGTCTCTGGTGGCAAGCACACATCTTTTATATTATGTCTGAATGAGTATCCAAGAAACCCGCTGTTTAACACATGGTCTAACACAGTCTAACATACTGTATAGCCTTTTAAATATGGTAATAGTTTTATCAGTTTCAGAGAGAGTTCCTATTCTCCCTCAAGCCCTTCCACTCCACGCCTGCCTTTGAGAAAGGCCCAGACAATGGAGGCCTTTCAACTCTGATTGTAGCGAGTTCCTTACAAAAAAAGGATAAAAAACAGTAAGTACAAGAACAGAGAAACAATGAGAGGCCTTTTCAAGAGGCAGAGTCATGTGTAAGATACACGTGGACACACATGTTGTGGTCAAAAGTTTTGAGAATGACACAAATACTAATTTTCACAAAGTCTGCTGCCTCAGTTTAGATGATGGCAATTTGCATATACTCCCGAATGTCATGAAGAGTGATCAGATTAATTGCAATTAATTGCAAAGTCCCTCTTTGCCATGAAAATGAACTTAATCCCCCAAAAACATTTCCACTGCATTTCAGCCCTGCCACAAAAGGACCAGCTGCCATCATGTCAGTGATTCTCTCGTTAACACAGGTGAGAGTGTTGACGAGGACAAGGCTGGAGATCACTCTGTCATGCTGATTGAGTTAGAATTACAGACCGGAAGCTTTAAAAGGTGGGTGGTGCTTGAAATCATTGTTCTTCCTCTGTTAACGATGGTTACCTGCAAGGAAACACGTGCCGTCATCATTGCTTTGCACAAAAAGGGCTTCACAGGCAAGGATATTGCTGCTAGTAAGATTGCACCTAAATCAACCATTTATCGGATCATCAAGAACTTCAAGGAGAGAGGTTCAATTGTTGTGAAGAAGGCGTCAGGGCGCCCAAGAAAGTCCAGCAAGCGCCAGGACCGTCTCCTAAAGTTGATTCAGCTGCAGGATCGGGGCACCACCAGTGCAGAGCTTGCTCAGGAATGGCAGCAGGCAGGTGTGAGTGCATCTGCACACACAGTGAGGCGAAGACTTTTGGAGGATGACCTGGTGTCAAGAAGGGCAGCAAAGAAGCCACCTCTCTCCAGGAAAAACATCAGGGACAGACTGATATTCTGCAAAAGGTACAGGGATTGGACTGCTGAGGACTGGGGTAAAGTCATTTTCTCTGATGAATCCCCTTTCCGATTGTTTGGGGCATCCCGAAAACACCTTGTCCGGAGAAGACAAGGTGAGCGCTACCATCAGTCCTGTGTCATGCCAACAGTAAAGCATCATGAGACCATTCATGTGTGGGGTTGCTTCTCAGCCAAGGGAGTGGGCTCACTCACATTTTTGCCTAAGAACACAGCCATGAATAAAGAATGGTACCAACACATCCTCCGAGAGCAACTTCTCCCAACCATCCAATAACAGTTTGGTGATGACCAATGCCTTTTCCAGCATGATGGAGCACCTTGCCATAAGGCAAAAGTGATAACTAAGTGGCTCGGGGAACAAAACATTGACATTTTGGGTCCATGGCCAGGAAACTCCCCAGACCTTAATCCCATTGAGAACTTGTGGTCGATCCTCAAGAGGCGGGTGGACAAACAAAACCCCACAAATTCTGACAAACTCCAAGCATTGATTATGCAAGAATGGGCAGCCATCAGTCAGGATGTGGCCCAGAAGTTAATTGACAGCATGCCAGGGCGGATTGCAGAGGTCTTGAAAAAGAAGGGTCAACACTGCAAATATTGACTCTTTGCATAAACTTAATGTAATTGTCAATAAAAGCCTTTGACACTTATGGAATGCTTGTAATTATACTTCAGTATACCATAGTAACATCTGACAAAAATATCTCATAACACTGAAGCAGCGAACTTTGTGAAGACCAATACTTGTGTCATTCTCAAAACTTTCGACCACGACTGTAGACACACACCCCTACTTCCATGCACACTCACACACACATACACAAACTCTGCGTCAACAGACCCACACACGTCACGCACCCACAAACTCATGCAAATATACCAACTCCAATCTACACATTCTAATCATCCCCACCCATGCACATCGACAATTCTGTGTTTGTACAAATGGCAATGTCAACGTAGTTCAGAAAGCCAGATATGCCACCAACCTCCTTAATAATTGCATTCAGTTGTTAAATAGCCTACAACAAAATAAATGGGCTGTAATAACAATATGTGATTATTTGGATAGTAAATGTAGTCAGTGGTCGAAAAAGTACTCAATTGTCATACTTGAATAAAAGTAAAGGTACCTTAATAGAAAATGATTCAAGTTAATGTGAAAGCTACCCAGTAAAATACTACTTGAGTAAAAGTCTTAAAGTATTTGGTTTTCAATATACTTAAGTATCAAAAGTAAATGTAATTGCTAAAATATAATTAAGTATTAAAAGTTAAAGTACAAATAATTTCAAATTCCTTATATTAAGCAAACCAGACGGAACAATTTGTGTTATTTTTTTATTTACGGATAGCCATGGACACACTCCAACACTCAGACATAATTTACAAAAAAAGCGTTTGTGTTTAGTCAGTCCGCCAGGTCAGAGGCAGTAGAGATGACCAGGGATGTTCTCTTGATAAGTGTGTGAATTGGACCATTGTCCTGTCATGCTAAGCATTCAAAATGTAATGAGTACTTTTGGGTGTCAGGGAAAATGTATGGAGTAAAAAGTACATTATTTTCTTTAGGAATGTAGTGAAGTAAAAGTAAAAGTTGTCAAAAATATAAATAGTAAAGTAAAGTACAGATAACCAAAAAAGCTACTTAAGTAGTATTTTAAAGTAATTTTACTTAAGTACTTTACACCACTGAATGTAGTGTACTTATCATTACACAGAGTAAAAGGGTGATGGGGTTCTTAATGAGAGCAAACATAAAACATAAGAATTAGGTCTACAAGTCACACGGTTTAGAACTTGCAGACTAGAAGTGTCAGTAGAACCGATGTGGATGTGGTGGAGGAGTCAGGCGCAGGACACAGAGGCTTCGTCCAACAGACTTTACTAGTCAAAAGTGCTAAATTACAATACACGGCCTCGAAAACAAACAGAGGCGAGTGAATACGTAAACCATGCGTAAACACTAAACAAACAAACAGAGCGTCAAAACGCAGCTCCGAAAATACAGGCAGACAACAACACACAATCTAACCAATACCAAACAGGGAACTTATAGGACACGTAATCAGAACACAAACAGACACAGGTGTACAAGACAGACCAAAGCAATCACACCACGAAACATTCAACGGTGGCAGCTAGTACTCCGGGGACGGCGAACGCCGAAGCCTGCCCGAACCAGGAGGAGGAGCAGTCTCGGCCGAAACCGTGACAGTACCCCCCCCCCTTGACGCGCGGCTCCAGCCGTGCGCCGACCCCGGCCTCGGGGACGGCCAGGAGGACGCGGATCCGGGCGCGTGGGATGCCCACGGTGGAACTCAGTCAGGAGGGATGGATCTAGGATGTCCCTCCTAGGCACCCAGCACCGTTCCTCCGGACCGTACCCCTCCCACTCCACGAGATACTGGAGACCACTCATCCGGCGCCTCGAGTCCAAGATGGTCCGGACCCTGTACGCCGGGGCCCCCTCGATGTCCAAAGGGGCGGAGGGGTCTCTCCTATCTCATCTTCTTGGAGTGGGCCAGCTACCACCGGCCTGAGAAGAGACACATGGAACGAGGGGTTAATATTCTTGTACTCAATAGGCAGTTGTAACCTGTAACACACCTCGTTCAATCTTCTCAGGACTTTAAAGGGGCCCCACAAACCGCCGACCCAGCTTCCGGCAGGGCAGGCGGAGGGGCAGGTTTCGAGTCGAGAGCCAGACTCGATCTCCCGGTGCGTACACCGGTCCCTCCTGCGGTGGCGATCGGCGCTCGCCTTTTGTTGACGGATGGCCCGCTGCAGATGGACATGGGCAGCGTCCCCACGTCTCCTCCGAGCGCCGAATCCACTCGTCCACCGCAGGGGGCCTCGATCTGGCTCTCGTGCCACGGTGCCAGGACCGGCTGATACACTAAAACACACTGGAAAGGTGTTAAGTTGGTGGAGGAGTGGCGGAGAGAGTTCTGGGCCATCTCTGCCCAGGGGATATACCTAGACCACTCCTCCGGCCGGTCCCGGCAATAGGACCTCAGAAACCTACCCACATCCTGGTTGACTCGTTCAACCTGCCCATTGCTCTCTGGGTGGTACCCCGAGGTAAGGCTCACCGAGACCCCCAAGCGTTCCATGAACGCCCCCCAGACTCTGGAGGTGAACTGGGGACCTCGGTCAGACACAATATCCTCGGGGGACCCCATAGTGCCGGAACACGTGGGTAAATAGGGCCTCGGCGGTCTGTAGGGCAGTAGGGAGACCCGGCATTGGGAGGAGACGACAGGCCTTGGAGAACCGATCCACAACGACCAAAATGGTGGTATTCCCCTGGGAAGGGGGTAGGTCGGTTACAAAATCCACCGAGAGGTGGGACCATGGTCGTTGTGGAACGGGCAGGGGATGTAACTTACCCCTGGGCAAATGTCTAGGCGCCTTACACTGGGCACACACCGAGCAGGAGGAGACATAAACCCTCACATCCTTAGCTAACGTTGGCCACCAGTATTTCACGCTAAGGCAGTGCACTGTCCGGCCAATACCTGGATGTCCAGAGGAGGGTGATGTATGAGCCCAATAAATAAGACGATCACGAACCTCGAGCGGAACGTACGTCCGCCCCCACAGGACACTCGGGGGAGTAGGGTCGGTACGCAGTGCCCGCTCGATTTCACGCATCGACCTCCCATACCACCGGAGCCACCAGACAAGACTCTGGCAGTATGGAAGTAGGCTCAATGGCCCTCTCCTCTGTGTCATACCGCCGGGACAGGGCGTCTGCCTTACCGTTCTGGGACCCTGGGATGTATGTGATCTTAAAAACAAACCGGGTCAGGAACATGTTCCACCTAGCCTGACGAGGGTTCAATCTCCTAGCTGCCCGGATGTACTCCAGGTTACGGTGATCAGTCAGAATGAGGAAAGGGTGTTGAGCCCCCTCAAGCCAATGCCTCCACACCTTTAGGGCCTGGACTACAGCTAACAACTCCCTGTCCCCAACGTCATAATTGCGCTCCGCCGAGCTGAGCTTCTTGGAGTAGAACACACAGGGGCGGAGCTTAGGTGGCGTGCCGGACCGTTGTGACAGGACTGCCCCAATACCGGTCTCGGACGCGTCTACCTCTACTTGGAATGGTAAAGAGGGATCCGGATGCGCCAGCACCGGGGCCGAGGTGAACAGGTTCTTCAGTTTGACAAATGCCCTGTCCGCCTCAGCTGACCACTGCAAACGAACCGGACCCCCCTTTAGCAGGGACGTAATGGGAGCTGCAACCTGTCCAAAGCCCCGGATAAACCTCCGGTAGTAATTAGCAAAACCCAAGAACTGCTGCACCTCTTTTACAGTGGTTGGAGTTTGCCAATTACGCACGGCCGACACACCTCTATCTCCACACCAGACGCGGACAACCGATAACCCAAAAAGGAGACGGACTCCTGGAAGAACAGGCATTTCTCTGCCTTGACATACAAGTCATGCTCCAACAGTCTTCTCAACACTCGACGCACCAGGGCTACATGCTCGGCTCGTGTAGAAGAGTACACTAGGATGTCGTCGATGTACACTACCACACCCTGCCCATGCATGTCCCGGAAAATCTCGTCAACAAAGGATTGGAAGACTGAAGGAGCATTCATTAACCCGTATGGCATGACGAGATACTCGTAATGACCCGAGGTGGTACTAAATGCCGTTTTCCATTCATCCCCCTCCCTAATGCGCACCAGATTGTACGCGCTCCTGAGATCCAACTTTGTGAAGAACTGCGCTCCGCGTAATGACTCCGTCATAGTCGCAATCAGTGGAAGAGGGTAACTGTACTTAACCGTGATCTGATTGAGACTACGGTAATCAATACACGGGCGCAAACCCCCCGTCCTTCTTCTTCACAAAGAAGAAACTCGAGGAAACCTGGGAAGTGGAGGACCGAATGTATCCCTGTGCCAAGGACTCGGCTATGTAAGTCTCCATAGCCGCAGTCTCCTCTTGAGACAGGGGATACACACGGCTCCGCGGAAGTGCCGCTCCTGTTTGGAGATTTATCGCACAGTCCCCCTGTCTATGAGGTGGTAGCCGTGTTGCCCTCGTTTTGCTGAACACAAGTGCTAAGTCCTCATACTCAGGGGGAATGCGCATTGCGGGCACTTGGTTCGGACTCTCTACCAAGGTCGCCCCTAAGGAAACACCTAGACATTTCCCTACACACTGGGCAGACCACTCCATAAGAGCCCTCTGTTGCCACGCAATGGTAGGATCATGGGCGCTTAACCAGGGAAGCCCCAGCACCACGGGTACGCAGGAGAGTCAATCAGATAAAACTGAATGATCTCCTCATGACCCCCCTGCGTCGTCATCTTAAGTGGTGCTGTGACTTCTCTGATCAGCCCCGACCCCAACGGCCGGCTGTCTAGGGCGTGGACAGGAAAGGGGGCTTCTACCGGCCGAAGGGGAATTCCTAACCTATGACAAAATGCACGATCAATAAAATTCCCAGCTGCGCCTGAATCTACTAGCGCCTTATGCTGGGAATGAGGTGCCACCTGTGGAAATCTCACAGGAATACTCATGTGACCAACAGAGAGCTCTGGGTAAGTGGGGCGCCTACTCACCTGAAATGACTCCCCAGTGCGTGACCTGTTGTCCCCTCTTCCAGGAGACCCTCCCCAGCACCTGGCCGCGGTGTGTCCTCCACGGCCACAGTTGGTGCAGGGGATGGCCCCCCTCGGGTTCTCTCTCCTCCTCTCTCTAGCGCCAGCACCCCCGAGCTCCATGGGAATCGGCTCGGAGGTGCTGGAGGGTGGAATGGACGACCCCCACTCGGGACATCCGCGGGTAGCCAGCAGGGTGTCGAGACGGATGGAGATGTCCACCAACTGGTCGAAGGATAGGTTGGTGTCCCTGCAGGCCAGCTCACGACGAACGTCCTCTCGTAGGCTACACCGGTAATGGTCGATGAGGGCCCTCTCATTCCACCCCGCATCCGCCGCTAGAGTCCGGAACTCCAGGGCGAACTCCTGTGCGCTCCTCTTCCCCTGTCGGAGGTGGAACAGACGCTCCCCCGCCGCCTTTCCCTCAGGTGGGTGATCGAAGACAGCCCTGAAGTGGCGGGAGAACTCCGCGTAGGTGATGGTAGCGGCGTCTATTCCCCTCCATTCGGCGTTGGCCCACTCCAACGCCTTGCCGGATAGACAGGAGATGAGGGCGGAGACGCTCTCGTATCCCGAGGGCGCTGGGTGTAGGGTAGCCAGGTAAAGTTCCACCTGCAGGAGGAACCCCTGACACCCGGCTGCAGAACCGTCATATGCCCTCGGGAGCGAGAGCCGAATGCCCCTGGGTTCCGGTGCTGAGAGAGGAGGACTGGCCGTTGGTGATGGGATGGTGTAAGAAGACGTGGGCACCTCCCCAGTAACCAACCGGCGCAGAGTGTTGGACACCTCGTCCATGGCGGACCCAAGTTGCCGGATCATGGTGTCCTGATAGCTGATCCGTTCCTCCAGCGACTTGGGTGTCGCAGCTGCTCCTGCTGACTCCATGGTTGGTGTTGTTGTTCTGTCAGTAGAACCGATGTGGATGTGGTGGAGGAGTCAGGCGCAGGACACAGAGGCTTCGTCCAACAGACTTTACTAGTCAAAAGTGCTAAATTACAATACACGGCCTCGAAAACAAACAGAGGCGAGTGAATACGTAAACCATGCGTAAACACTAAACAAACAAACAGAGCGTCAAAACGCAGCTCCGAAAATACAGGCAGACAACAACACACAATCTAACCCATACCAAACAGGGAACTTATAGGACACGTAATCAGAACACAAACAGACACAGGTGTACAAGACAGACCAAAGCAATCACACCACGAAACATTCAACGGTGGCAGCTAGTACTCCAGGGACGGCGAACGCCGAAGCCTGCCCGAACCAGGAGGAGGAGCAGTCTCGGCCGAAACCGTGACAAGAAGAAACAATTGAACATATAGTGTCATTACAAAGCCAGACTAGGCTATACAGGGAGTGGAGTACGACGGAGTCACTATGAACACAAAAACTAAGGAGTGGATGCCAAGCCTCACCTACAGTGCCTTCAGAAAGTATTCACACCCCTTGACTTTTTCCACATTTTGTTGCGTTACAGCCTGAATTTCAAATGGGTTAAATTTAGATTTTGTGCCACTGATCTATCTACACACAATACCCCATGATGTCAAAATGGAATAAAAGATTACATCCTGAAAAGACTTGACTTTTGAATGATTACCCCATCTCCGTACCCCACAAATACAATTATCTGCAAGGTCTCTCAGTCGAGTAGTGAATTTCAAGCACAGATTCAACCACAAAGACCAGGGAGGTTTTCCAATGCCTCGCAAAGAAGGGCACCTATTGGTAGATAGGTTTAAAAAAAAAAAAAGCAGACACTAAATATCCCTTTGAGCATGGTGAAGTAATTAAGCTTTGAATGGTGTATCAATACACCCACTAACTACAAAGATACAGGCGTCCTTCCTAACTCAGTTGCCGGAGAGGAAGGAAACCGCTCAGGGATTTCACCATGAGACCAATGGTGATTTTAAAACAGTTACAAAGTTCAATGGCTGTGATAGGAGAAAACTGAGGATGGATTGACAACATTGTAGTTACTCCACAATACTAACCTAAATGACAGAGTGAAAAGAAGGAAGCCTGTACAGAATAAAAATATTCCAAAACATGCATCCTGTCTGCACCAAGGCACTAAAGTAATACTGCAAAAACTGTGGTAAAGAAATGAACTTCATGTCCTGAATACAAAGCATTATGTTTTTGGGAAAATCCAACACAACACATCACTGAGTTCCACTCTTCATATTTTCAAGCATGATGGTGGCTGCATCATCTTATGGATATGCTAGTCATCGGGAAGGACTAAGGAGTTTTTGGATAAAAAGAAACAGAATAGAGCTAAGCACATGCAAAATCCTAGTGTAAAACCTGGTTCAGTCTTCTCTCCAACAGACACTGGGAGACAAATTCACCTTTCAGAAGGACAATAACCTAAAACTCAAGGCCGAATATACAATGGAGTTGCTTACCAAGACAACATTGAATGTTCCTGAGTGGCCTAGTTACAGTTTTGACTTAAATCAGCTTGACAATCTATGGCAAGACTTGAAAATGGCTGTCTAGCAATGATCAACAACCAATTTGACAGAGCTTGAAGAGTAAAAATAATAATAATAGGCAAATTGTACAATCCAGGTGTGCAAAGCTTACCCAGAAAGACTCCCAGATGTAATCGCTGCCAAAGGTGATTCTAACATGTATTGACCATTGGTGGTGGAATACTTATCTAATCATTATTTTTCATTAATTTATAACAAATGTTAGAATTATTCTTCCACTTTGACATTACAGAGTATTTTGTGTAGATTGTTGAATCCATTTGAATCCCAATTTGTAACACAATGAAATGTGGAAAAAGTCAAGGGGTGTGAATACTTTCTGAAGGCACTGTAAATATTAAGGTCAGTCAGGTTTAACTGTTTAGCTGTAATAGCTCAGCTCAAACATATTAGTGGAACTCATCTCTCTAGCTGTAAAGCATCGGGACAAGTCCACAACATTCTGCTGAGGAAATGTTCAAATCTAACTGCATAAATGTTAGCCTGCTTTTTTTTTAGGGGGTAGATCAGCTTTAATATTGCAGATAGATTGTAACGTCCATCAATGTAATTGTCTGCATCACTTCCAATCCCCCATATGGTTTTTTTTCTCGCAAATTTTTCCAACAATTGTTTACAGACAGATTGTTTCACTTATAATTCACATTATCACAATTCCAGTGGGTCAGAAGTTAACATACACTAAGTTGACTGTGCCTTTAAACAGCTTGGAAAATTCCAGAAAATGATGTCATGGCTTTAGAAGCTTCTGATAGGCTAATTGACATCATTTGAGTCAATTGGAGGTGTACCTGTGGATGTATTTCAAGGCCTACCTTCCAAATCAGTGCCTATTTGCTTGACATCATAGGAAAATCAAAAAAATCAGCCAAGACCTCAGAAAAAGAATTGTAGACCTCCACAAGTCTGGTTCATCCTTGGGAGCAATTTCCAAATGCCTGAAGGTATCACGTTCATCTGTTCAAACAATAGTACGCAAGTATAAACACCGTGGGACCACGCAGCCGTCATACCGCTCAGTAAGGAGACGCGTTCTGTCTCCTAGAGATGAACGTACTTTGGTGCGAAAAGTGCAAATTAATCCCAGAACAACAGCAAAGGACCTTGTGAAGATGCTGGAGGAAACAGATACAAAAGTATCTATATCCACAGTAAAACGAGTCCTATATCGACATAACCTGAAAGGCCGCTCAGCAAGGAAGAAGCCACTGCTCCAAAACCGCCATAAAAAAGCCAGACTACGGTTTGCAACTGCACATGGGGACAAAGCTTGTACTTTTTGGAGAAATTTCCTCTGGTCTGATGAAACAAAAATAGAACTGTTTGGCCATAATGACCATCGTTATGTTTGGAGGAAAAAGGGGGTTGCTTGCAAGCCGAAGAACACCATCCGAACCGTGAAGCACGGGGGTGGCAGCATCATGCTGTGGGGTTGCTTTGCTGCAGGAGGGACTGGTGCACTTCACAAAATAGATGGCATCATGAGGAAGGACAATTATGTGGATATATTGAAGCAACATCTCATGACATCAGTCAGGAAGTTAAAGCTTGATCGCAAATGGGTCTTCCAAATGGACAATGACCCCAAGCATACTTCCAAATTGTGGCAAAATGGCTTAAGGACAACAAAGTCAAGGTATTGGAGTGGCCATCACAAAGCCCTAACCTCAATCCTATAGAATATTTGTGGGCAGAACTGAAAAAGCGTGTGCGAGCAAGGAGGCCTACAAACCTGACTCAGTTACACCAGCTCTGTCAGGAGGAATGGGACAAAATTCACCCAACTTTTTGTGGGAAGCTTGTGGAAGGCTACCCGAAACGTTTGACCCAAGTTAAACAATTTAAAGGCAATGCTACCAAATACTAATTGAGTGTATGTAAACTTTTGACCCACTGGGAACGTGATGAAAGAAATAAAAGCTGAAATAAATCATTCTCTCTACTATTATTCTGACATTTCACATTCTTCAAATAAAGTGGTGATCCTAACTGACCTAAAACAGGGAATTTTTACTAGGATTAAATGTCAGGAATTGTGAAAAACTGAGTTTAATTGTATTTGGCTAAGGTGTATGTAAACTTCCGACTTCAACTAATATTTTTTAATTCTTAATTTTAAGAGTATATTTATAATTTTCATTTGTTTTATATATATATTTTTTATTATTATTATTATTTTTTCATTAATTGTTTTATCTTATTACTGTTTTATATTGTTTTATGTTCCTTCGTTTTTTAAATTTTTAAATTTTTATTTTATTGTTTGTATTTAAAAAAAAATAGTTTTTATAGTTTTTAGTTTATTATTTCCAATTTTTTCCTTCGTTTTTTATTTATTATTATTTTACTATTATGGACACAGTATGCTTACATTATTAGTTATCTTGTTGTTATTAGTTGTTGTTAGTTGTTATTAGTCCCATCCTTCAACTCCACCCATCTATCTCTTAACACCATCCATATTGGATTTCTATTTGCCATATATTTTTCAACTGTACTGTGATGTTTTACAAAAGTTCTGAACCTTTCTATTCTCATTGTTTCTACAGATTGTAAATTGAAAATAAACATTTTTGCTAAAATTATTATTATATTATTGATCAATTGACTATGACTTTTCAGATCACCCAGTAATGCTATCTGCAGGGTTAGCTCCAGGTAAATATTGCAATCCTTTAGCCATTCCTGGACCTGTGTCCAAAAACAAGCTACAAATGTACAGTACCAAAACAAATGATCTAATGACTCTGTCTCTTCGCAGCAAAATCTGCAGAGCTGGGAAGATTGTATCCCCCATATAAATAACATTATATTGGTAGCAAGAATTTTATATAATAATTCTAAGTTTTGAATCCGGCGTCGTTTTGCGTATCAGTTTATAAACACTATGCCATGGGATCGGTACGTCAAAAATCTCTTTCCAACTATTTTGCAATCTACAGTATATGGGACAGCGGTCAATCCTTTGGTCCTTAAATGAAACTGGTATACTTTTTTATTTATCACAGTTTTCTTTAACCAATGATGTTCTTTAATGCAAGGGCGACAGACAAATTCCTTACTTTTTCCCCCTTCCACTTTCCTCTTCCATTTTTGCAGGAGACATTTCCATATGTTTTTGTTAGCTGCGTGTGCGACATAACTCCACCAGTCTTACCGATGATATCATTTACATAGATTATACCTTTTTAAAACATTTTGTCAAAAAAAAAAGTTGTTTTATCAATTAGTATATTTGAGTTTAACCACAATATTTGTTGCATTATTTGTTCTGTCGTTTCTGGAGGATTAAATTGAAATTGCAACCAACTTTCTATGGCTTGTTTTAGAAATAGTGATATTTGGGAGATGATTTCCTTTTCAAATAACTGAAAGTGAGAGGTTGTAATCTGAATAATGGGAAAAAGGCCATTCTTGAACATTGGGTGAGACAATCTTACTAATTTGCTAGAGAACCAGTTTGGATTTAAGTATAACTTTTGTATGACTGAAGCTTTTAGTGATAGGTCTAATGCTTTAATATTTAATAATTTCTGTCCTCCGAATTCATATTCATTATATAAATAGGCCCGTTTAATTTTGTCTGGCTTGCCGTTCCAAATAAAATGGAATATTTTTTTCTCATATATTTAAAAAAACTGTTTGCTAGGCGTAGGCAAGACCATAAGCAAATAGGTCAACTGGGATAATACTAAAGAGTTAATCAGGGTGATTTTTCCACAAATTGACAGGTATTTACCTTTCCATGGTAGCAAGATCTTATCTATTTTTGCTAACTTTCTATTAACATTTATTGGAGTGAGATCATTTATTTCATTTGGGATATGTATTCCGAGTATATCCACATCACCATCAGACCATTTTATTGGTAAACTACATGGTAATGTAAAAATTGTATTTTTTAGTGATCCAATACGTAATATAGTACATTTATCATCATTTGGTTGTAATCCAGAGAGTTTAGAAAATGTATCTAGATCCTCTATGAGGCTGTGGAGGGATTCAAGTTGTGGGTTTAAAATAAAACATGAATCATCAGCGTACAATGACACCTTTGTTTTTAAGCCCTGGATTTCTAATCCCTTGAAATTATTGTTGGATCTGATTTTAATAGCTAACATCTCGATGGCCATAATAAATAGATATGCCGATAGTGGACAATCTTGTTTCACTCCTCTTGACAGTTTAAAACTTTCTGAGAAATAGCCATTATTTACTATTTTACACCTAGGGTTACTATACATGATTTTAACCCATTTTATAAGAGATTCTCCAAAATTGAAAAGCTCCAGGCATTTATATACAGTGGGGAGAACAAGTATTTGATACACTGCCGATTTCGCAGGTTTTCCTACTTACAAAGCATGTAGAGGCCTGTAATTTTTTATCATAGGTACACTTCAACTGTGAGAGACGGAATCTAAAACAAAAATCCAGAGAATCACATTCTATGATTTTTAAGTAATTCATTTGCATTTTATTGCATGACATAAGTATTTGATACATCAGAAAAGCAGAACTTAATATTTGGTACAGAAACCTTTGTTTGCAATTACAGAGATCATACGTTTCCTGTAGGTCTTGACCAGGTTTGCACACACTGCAGCAGGGATTTTGGCCCACTCCTCCATACAGACCTTCTCCAGATCCTTCAGGTTTTGGGGCTGTCGCTGGGCAATACGGACTTTCAGCTCCCTCCAAAGATTTTCTATTGGGTTCAGGTCTGGAGACTGGCTAGGCCACTCCAGGACCTTGAGATGCTTCTTACGGTGCCACTCCTTAGTTGCCCTGGCTGTGTGTTTCGGGTCATTGTCGTGCTGGAAGACCCAGCCACGACCCATCTTCAATGCTCTTACTGAGGGAAGGAGGTTGTTGGCCAAGATCTTGCGATACATGGCCCCATCCATCCTCCCCTCAATATGGTGCAGTCGTCCTGTCCCCTTTGCAGAAAAGCATCCCCAAAGAATGATGTTTCCACCTCCATGCATCACGGTTGGGATGGTGTTCTTGGGGTTGTACTCATCCTTCTTCTTCCTCCAAACACGGCGAGTGGAGTTTAGACCAAAAAGCTATATTTTTGTCTCATCAGACCACATGACCTTCTCCCATTCCTCCTCTGGATCATCCAGATGGTCATTGGCAAACTTCAGACGGGCCTGGACATGCGCTGGCTTGAGCAGGGGGACATTGCGTGTGCTGCAGGATTTTAATCCATGACGGCGTAGTGTGTTACTAATGGTTTTCTTTGAGACTGTGGTCCCAGCTCTCTTCAGGTCATTGACCAGGTCCTGCCGTGTAGTTCTGGGCTGATCCCTCACCTTTCTCGTGATCATTGATGCCCCACGAGGTGAGATCTTGCATGGAGCCCCAGACCGAGGGTGATTGACCATCATTTTGAACTTCTTCCATTTTCTAATAATTGCGCCAACAGTTGTTGCCTTCTCACCAAGCTGCTTGCCTATTGTCCTGTAGCCCATCCCAGCCTTGTGCAGGTCTACAATTTTATCCCTGATGTCCTTACACAGCTCTCTGGTCTTGGCCATTGTGGAGAGGTTGGAGTCTGTTTGATTGAGTGTGTGGACAGGTGTCTTTTATACAGGTAACGAGTTCAAACAGGTGCAGTTAATACAGGTAATGTGTGGAGAACAGGAGGGCTTCTTAAAGAAAAACTAACAGGTCTGTGAGAGCCGGAATTCATACTGGTTGGTAGGTGATCAAATACTTATGTCATGCAATAAAATGCAAATGAATTACTTAAAAATCATAGAATGTGATTTTCTGGATTTTTGTTTTAGATTCTGTCTCTCACAGTTGAAGTGTACCTATGATAAAAATGACAGACCTCTACATGCTTTGTAAGTAGGAAAACCTGCAAAATCGGCAGTGTATCAAATACTTGTTCTCCCCACTGTATAAACCCCAGTCGTACTTTATCAAATGCCTTTTCGAAGTCTGCTATGAATAGCAGGCCTGGTTTCCCAGAATGTTTAATAGTGTTCTATTGTTTCCAGTACTTGCCTTATATTATCTCCAATGAATCTTCCATGTAAACAAAACCTTTCTGATTAGAATGAATAATGTCCGACAATACCTTTTTAATTCTATACATTTTGCTAGAATTTTTGCATCAAAACACTGAAGTGTAAGGGGCCTCCAATTTTTTTTATGGACTGGATCTTTATATTTTCCACTTGTATCCTGGTTCAGTAATAATGAAATCAGACCTTAGCCTGCTAAGTTACTAACAGTTAGTTACAGTTAAATTGTCCTTGTATAAATGTATCTGATGAGTTGAATCAAAATGAAATTGTATGTCATTATACTGTGGAGTACTGTCAGGGAACAGGCAAAATGGCTTCCAAAAAAGGGGATATTCATATTACTTAAGGTAACAGCTAGATCTACTGTAGTGTGGGGTTGGGGGGAGTGGTGGGCCTCGAAGAGTTCACCATCCCACACAGCATCTCTGTATCTCTGCTCTCTGCCACTTCCAGTTGAGCTCTGTCATTTACAGCAGCGCAGAGCAGTTCTTCTATTCCACCCAACGTCTGTCTGGTGCCAGGGTATAATTGTACCTCCTTAAGATCTCTCCAATCATAAAATACCTCCCCTCGTGTACACTACTAGGTTTCCCTGGCATCCCCTAAGCCAGGGGGAAACTACATCACCCAATACGTTGAGTCCCTCTATGAATGGATGTTATTGGATCTCCAAGACCCTAAACTATCCCTTTTGGATGCTCGGCTCGGCCAATGAGACAGCCAAACAATTCCACACCCAAATACTTCTTGACTGCCCTTCCTAGACTAATGCTACAGGAGAAGACTCTCTCCATCTCCCAGCATAACCCACAACAAGCATCTCCTCTTACCAACAGGGTTCAACATAGACTCTATTTCCAGGCTCTTTTAACTGAGGGGGCTTATTTGTGGGAGATCCTAGTGTGGTCAGTGTATAAATACACTCTGCCAGTGCAGGACCAACACAGTACAGTACAGTAGAGTATAGGCTACTCCAAGGAAATATGTTACCTAAATCAGTCCTTGGCTTGTAGAGCAATGCCTGACAACCATGGGATATGATGCAAATCAGGACAGTAACTCATTCATGGCTATGTTGAAATACTTAATAAGGAGTGTGATAACAGATAAGCACACTGCAGCCTTGATTGCTAGCTTAAATATAACTGAGGCTTTTCTCTATCAGAGCTCTAGCCGATAAAGTAGTCATATCCACATTACAGTACTACTGTGTCCCCTCTATGAGTTGCAAGGGGTTAAAGTGAAAGAGGGAGTGCAGGGTTAAGATGGGACTTAGGGGTAATACCAGTCACTCCTGAGGTACTGAGTTAGAACTGCAGGAGACAGAGATGTGTGGCCAACCAGCAGAGGTGGCACCATGGGTGAAAAGTGCAGGGGCAAATGCCAGCTTGCCACGTTTGCCGGCAGCCCTTCCAGCCAGAGTAGGAATACTAATCTGGATTTTAGTCAAGGGTTCAGAGAATGGAGACTTGGATCAAGTCATTGCACCACGACAGGATATTACTGTACTATAGTGCCTTCAGAAAGCATTCACACCCCTTTACTTTTTCCACATTTTGCTGTGTTACAGCCTGAATTTTAAATTGATTAAATTTAGATTTTGTGTCACTGGCCTACACACAATACCCCTTAATGTCAAAGTGGAATTATGTTTTTTGAAATGTTTGTTTTCAAAAAAAATTGCAAAAATGTCTAAAAACATGTTTTCACTTTGTCATTATGGGGTACTGTGTGTAGATGGGTGAGCAAAAAATTAATTTAATCCATTTTGAATTCAGACTGTAACACAACAAAATGTGGAATAAGTCAAAGGGTATGAATACTTTCTGAAGGCACTGTATGTAGGCCTGTGCTTTTAAACAGAGCTAGCCTTGTTCTTCTGAGCTCATGTCCTATGAACAAGCTACTTGAAGGTCTGTGACACAAAGAAACTAGACAGTGAGACGGATTGAGTAGACCATGTTGGGATTATTGAGACAGTTCAGAATGCAACTTGGTATTATAATCAATTAAATGCATCTGGTAATATACCTGTGATGTCACGAGAGGCTGTGTCCTGGAGGGACGTTACATCCCCCTGAGATGGCTGCAAACCCAGACAGCTATGGCTCCATCTGCTGGTATGGTCGGGAACTCCAACCCTCTATGGCCAATCTTCCCACGCAGCTGAAACCAATCAGGAGCTGATGAGCTGAAGGTTTGGTGAAGGGAAGAGACACGGTCTCCAAGCTGGGCTCTCTGGAGGACAAGAGGGCTGCACGTCCACTTCCATGAGGAATATAAGGATTTGGAGATACTTACCTTTGGGAAATACTCACCTTTGGATATATGCACCTGTGGAAATACGTGTGGGACATTTGGAAGGACGTTTTGCTGGGTTGGCCACTAGCTGCAACGTGGAATACAGTAAGACTGGGGAAAAGTTATTTGAGCGAGGGAGAGTTATGATTTTGGATGTGGAAGAGACATCCCTGAACTGTTAACCCTTAAAGAGCCACCAGAGAACAGAATTGTGTCATACTTTCGTTAGTTTCCCAAGACCTTTAATAAAATCCTTGTTTTGGTTGAACCTGGTCTCCTTGCACTACTTGAGCAATCCCGCTGAAAGCTGTGTAGCCTCTCGTGACATCACAGATGGTGGAGAATACAGGCACGCTCAAGCGTTAATAGTGCATGTCAGAGGAGGATACCGAAGGTTTGATCACCCAGTTTTCCAAGTTGGCCGTAGGCTCCCCGCCCGACTGAAATGGAGGACATATTGAAAGCCCTTGTTGCTGGCCAGCAAGCCCAGATGCAAGCAAACGTGGCTCTCTTGGAGGAGCAAAAGAAAGCCAACCTTCTGAAGGCAGAGGAATTGCAGTTGCAGAGACAGAGGGTGGTCCAAAATACCCGCCCAATAAAGGCAAGTGACTTTATATCTAAGATGGGAGCTACCGATGACATTGAGGCATACCTGCATGCATTTGAGGCCACGGCCACTAGGGAAGCCTGGCCCAAGCAACAGTGGGTTGGTCTGTTAGCCCCCTTTCTAACCGGGGAAGCGCTGAATGCTGTCCGGGACCTGGGCCCTGACCAGGTTACTGACTATGATGCCCTGAAGTCTGAGATCCTCAGCAGATATGGACTCACAAAGTTTGGTATGGCCCAGCGCTTTCACAGTTGGACCTTCCAACCAGACCAACCTCCTCGGGCGCAGATGCATGAACTTGTCCGAATCGCAAGGAAATGGCTGGATCCGCAGAGGAATACAGCAGCGGCGGTGGTGGAGGCCGTTGTGGTGGATCGTTACCTACGCGCCCTGCCTTATGAGGCAAAACGGTTCATCAGTCAACAGGCCTTGACCACGGCTGATCTGACCGTGGAAGCTGTGGAAAAGTACCAGGCCACAGCGGAGATGCTGAATGCTTCCCGAAAAGACCCCAGGAGTGCGGCCCCACCACAAATGGGAAGAACCCGTCCAAAGGACCCCAAGGTCTCGAACCCAGCCACGTCAGGACTTATCCCGGCTCCAGGGGGAGCCAGAAACCAGGCGGGTCCAAGAAGAGTACACCAGGATGGGGAACCTCGACAGTGTTACCGGTGTGGGGAGATGGGACATATCTCCTGGCAGTGTGGGAAACCAGCCGATGAACCTATGCCCACTGCGGAGTCCTCCAGCTCAGCACCCACACATCGTTTTGCCTCGCTCTTGGGAGTCGTAGATGGCGGCCCAGATCGACCCCCCACCTGCCCGGTAACTGTGAATCACCATGATGTGGAGGCCTTACTGGATTCTGGTAGCCGGGCCACCCTGGTGCGTAAGGATTTGGTGGGCCCAACGTGTCTGACCCCGGGGAAAGTCCTCCCAGTTTCCTGTGTCCATGGGGACACCAGAGAATACCCCATTACTGAACTTACAATGACCAGCACACGGGGAACCATACACACGACGGTGGGGGTGGTTGATTCCCTCCCCGTCCCTGTCCTAATTGGACGAGACTGCCCAGCCTTTTACCCACTCTGGAGGGAGTCTCAGGAGAGGATAACCCGAGTACCTCGGAAACGGAGAGGCAAGACTCATCCTGGGAAGGCTCCGGTGCAATCCTCCGAGTTACTCACTCCCGCCCGGGCTCTGAGAGGGATGGCAGGTGCCCAGACCGACACAGAGACGGAGCTACAGAATCTGGACAAAGAACTGTCTGGTCTGAAGGGGACCGCTGAGAGGTATCGTTTGTTAAAGCAACAGTTAGACATGAAGACAGAAGAGTTAGATATCCTCCAGGCTAAACTCCAACAGAGCTCCTTCCCTAAGCAACAGGAGGAGCTGGAGAGGCTGCGCAGGACCATCGAGGAGTGTGAGGAGACCCTGCGCAGTAGTAAGGAGGTCCAGAAGAAGGCAGAGGAGAAGTACAAGGTGTTGGAGAACAAGATGAAGAATGCGGAGGCAGAGAGAGAGAAGGAACTGAAAGCTGCTCAACAGAAGCTAAACTCTGCTAAAACCAAGGCTGATGCGTTCAGTAAGAAACTCAAGGAGAGACAACAGGAGGCTGAGTCCCTGGTCCTAGAGTTGGAGGAGTTGAAGAGAGAGCAGTCTGGCAAGCACCACGGCAATGCGGACGCCCTCTCCCGGCGTGATGCCTTCTTCGCTGCCTTTACCCCGACGAGGACGTCGGTCCCGAGGAGGGGGATGTGTGATGTCACGAGAGGCTGTGTCCTGGAGGGACGTTACATCCCCTGAGATGGCTGCAAACCCAGACAGCTATGGCTCCATCTGCTGGTATGGTCGGGAACTCCAACCCTCTATGGCCAATCTTCCCACGCAGCTGAAACCAATCAGGAGCTGATGAGCTGAAGGTTTGGTGAAGGGAAGAGACACGGTCTCCAAGCTGGGCTCTCTGGAGGACAAGAGGGCTGCACGTCCACTTCCATGAGGAATATAAGGATTTGGAGATACTTACCTTTGGGAAATACTCACCTTTGGATATATGCACCTGTGGAAATACGTGTGGGACATTTGGAAGGACGTTTTGCTGGGTTGGCCACTAGCTGCAACGTGGAATACAGTAAGACTGGGGAAAAGTTATTTGAGCGAGGGAGAGTTATGATTTTGGATGTGGAAGAGACATCCCTGAACTGTTAACCCTTAAAGAGCCACCAGAGAACAGAATTGTGTCATACTTTCGTTAGTTTCCCAAGACCTTTAATAAAATCCTTGTTTTGGTTGAACCTGGTCTCCTTGCACTACTTGAGCAATCCCGCTGAAAGCTGTGTAGCCTCTCGTGACATCACATACCATAACATGACAAATCTTGTTATCATGTGAGAGACTGCCCTTGTCTGCATAGACAAGGACGTCTGCTCTGTGCATTCATCATCTTCAGTTTTACTGTAACGAATTTAACATTGCGGACATAGATACAGAAATAACATTACAGGGGACAAAAAAATTGGGGATATCCAGACCCAGAACAAGTCTATGAGGAGAGGTCTCTGGAAATGATAATAAACAAAAAGTTAGTGGATCTATCAATCACAGGACTTCGCCTGAAATAGCCTGATGCAGAGAACACATGAGACAGGCTTGTCAGAGCATGGAAAGTTAAACTTCAACAAACTTTCAGTTCTAAATTATCTAAAAACTGCCGGCTCAGTAAAAAGGGCCCGGTTTCAAACTGAATTACAGATCAACAGGACAGGGAGCATGCCTCAGAGGCTGCACTCTCCAACCCCCCTCACTGATAGTATATACAGCTGCCCAAGCTTTGCAACAGCAGTCTTATTTAAACACGACCCATCCCTGCCCCCTTGCTCCTCAGTCCTCCTACAGATGAAGAGACGCTAAGCTAAAGTTGTGACCTTTCAATTCTCTGACAGGTCATGTTGTTGGCTGGACCATACGAGCCTTGGCAGGGTTGACCTCTGCTACCACAGCTGAGGGTCTCTAACGGGGGTGTGGAGTGTACAGTCAGTAAAGACAGTAGAGTAGAAGACTTCAATTCACCATGACACCACCAGTAGAAGAGTTTCCACAATAAGACCTGACGCCCATGATTATTATGGATAATATACGCTCTGTCATCATGGGTCAGGGCTACATTAAGGCCAGACTAGGGTGTCTCTCCTCTGACCTCTCCTTCCCACCCTGCTCCCGAGTGGCGCAGCGGTCTAAGGCACTGCATCTCAGTGCTTGAGGCGTCACTACAGACCCCCTGGTTCGATTCCAGGCTGTATCACAACCGGCCGTGATTGGGAGTCCCATAGGGCAGTGCACAATTGGCCCAGCGTCGTCCGGGTTTGGCCGGTGTAGGCCGTCATTGTAAATAAGAATTTGGTGGTTGTCCCACTGGCTATCCTAAGTTGAATGCACAAATTTGTAAGTCACTCTGGATAATAGTGTCTGCTAAATGACTTAAATGTGAATGTAACTGACTTGCCTAGTTAAATAAAGGTAAAATTAAAAAATATATTTCAACCCTGGTCCTTAGTTGGGTTGACACCATTCGGGTTGAAAATCTAATCAACCAGTTTGTCTTTGAGTCACCTTTGGTTGAAAATGCCAGTGTGAAAACTGCTATTGGTGAACACCCTGGGATGGAGTTCCAATTTACCTCTCAACTATGTTCTCTCAGATCTACAGGTGGTGAGTGAAAGTAGACAATTATGAAAGGAAAGTAGTTCAGAATGATTAGTCTTCTTTCTAGCCAGACAGAGCTAGGGAATTACAATACCCCTGGAGGCGGATGGTTAGACGGGCCACCAAGACCCCCTCCTGAGGTCAAGACCAAGGCTCCTGGTTGGAGGGACCCAGGGAGTGATGATGAGTGCTTCAGTGCTAATTAAAAGGTATTATGGAAAAACAGAATAACACAGTACACTACAGGCCCTCAAGGACTAGGAGTTAAGTATCACACGCCAGCATTTACTGTCTGCTCTTTCCCCCTCTCCCTCATATGCCTCTCTCTCTTTCTCTCTCCAGATCAGGGAAGTGCCCCATCTCTGCATTTTCCCAAGGTGGTTTAGGCAAAGCCATCTGGCCCTAGCTAGCCGACTGGCTTTGGGGGGGCTAGCTGGGAGGGTGTAGGAGAGGAAAGAGCGTTGGGGGGGGGTGTAACTAGAGACGATGTGTGACTCCTTTGCCACAGAGGGACATAAGCTATCATTCCCCCCAAAAAAAAAGCAAGGCACACCCCCACCAGTAAACACACTGGGCTACAAGGCCAAGGCTCTTTCATGTCCTGTCTGAGACTATGGCAGAGGAAAAATGGATGAAAACAAATAGAAAAAAATGAATATGTGAACTGATGTGAGAAAAAACTAGGCATGTTTACAGTGGGTGTTGTTTGTATGTAGTTGTATAGCTGTCAAGGAGAAAATACATAACAATGCTTATCTGGTCAATAGGATCAGGGAGTGCACGTCTGACTATGATAACAATTGTTAAAGATAACAATCAATCCATTTCAGGCTTTTCTCCATACAATGGCTAATTGCCCAAGTTGTTTACATTGTTATCTTCTGTATAATAACCCAATAGGTTCTACTAAAATTATCTTGAAACAGAGCCCACACATTAATTTACTGGAGAGTGACATCATAATGATATGATAAATTACTGAATGAATAAAACAAAAATAGTTTAGCCTATACTTACTCTATGGAATTCATTATTAAAATCGTGTTGTTGCCTTCAAAAGGGTGTAACTTACTAGTCACTAACACAAGTTTATGAGCATCCCACCCGCAGACTTTTTCAAACAGCAGGGAAAAGATACAATGTAACAAAAGCTCTTCTACAGGAACTAACGTTACAGAGTATTTCAGTTACATTGTATCTTTCTCCTGTTTGAAGGAGCCTAAAGATCATAAATTGTATTGTCTGCCGTGCGAGTATAATCCATCATAGCCAATGATATGGCTGTAATTTACATACTATAAAGGTTAATAACTTATTTACACAATGTAAAGAACACTTACCGACTGCGTTCGGCTACGTGGATCTGTTTTCCGTGAAAACTGTCAGGCATGAACACAACCGAAAACAGAAAATCGAGACAGCAGTGGGAAAACCGGTTCCAATGCACATAGGCTACAGTCACAGTGACCATAAAAAGTTTTCCCTTCAATGATTTAAGGACAAAAGTAGACTATTCAAAATGAATCAGCCCCGCGTTCTTGTCTTCTTCAAAAACTGTCCAAAATTATAAATCAGTCAAGCGTTATTTGCAGTCTCAACGGAGGAACTTAAATAAAGTGAGTTCTTGCGGTTTATAACAATGTATTCATAAATTCCACGGCATTGTATTAAAAATAAGTTTGTCAGTTGGCTAGTTAGTCACGTCTGACAGAGGCTAGCTACAGCGAGCCAAATTGTTTTTCCTCTACACGCCACCTCTTTCCCTCTATCTGGCGTGGACTGTTGTCGATACCCAAGGGGTTTTAGTTCTCTCGAGTTCTAAACTCATTTTAAAAAGAGTAGGCCTATTATTTTTCTTCGTGAGAGTCCCACTCCCTCCTCTCTCTCCCTCTCCCTCCCCCTCCCCCTCCCCTCCAACGTTCAGCCAACAGCTGAAAACGCTTGACATCATAGCCAACATACCATCTGTTATTGCTGCCCAGTTGCATTCAAATTTGGGACTGGGAGGGCGAGATAGGGGCCTGAGGCTTGGATGGTACTGAGTTTGTCTTCTATAATAATAATGATGATAATAATAATAGAGAATAGATTATAGATAATAAATGTGTAATAACATAGTTAGGCATACTGCACTTAGTGTGTGTGTGTGTAAGAGAGAGAGACAGACGAGTACCCTCCAGTGACTGTTTTGAATAGAGCGGTGTTCTCTGGCGATTTTCTAATTGGGTGATTTGAACACAACAATGTACAACCTGGTCTCAGTGCATTTCGTATTATTCTGTATGTAAATCCCAACATTCCATTTAGTATGTTACGTTTCATATGGTATGTATTAATTTTGGCCTGTACAGCACCCATTTCGTATATGTTTCGAATTACAATTCGTATTATATGTTACGAATTTGCAAAACGTACAATGTCACAAATTTTAAAAAAATACAATATGTTAAAGAATTTTCTAAATGTACAATATGTTATGAATTTGCAAAATGTATGATATGTTACGAATTCTAGCTAGGTGGCTAACGTTAGCTAGCTCGCTAATGTTCACTAGGCTAGGGGTTAGGGTTAAGTCTAGGAGTTAGGTTAAAGGGTTAAGGTTAGGGGAAGGGTTAGCTAAAAGGGTTACGGTTAGGGTTAGGTGAAGGGTTAGCTAAAAGGGTTAAGGTAAGGGTTAGGAGAAGGGTTAGCTAACATGCTAAGTAGTTGCAAAGTAGCCAAAAAGTAGGAAGTAGTTGAAAAGTTGCTAATCAGCAAAAATGCTAAAGTTGTCCGTGATGAGATTCAAACTCGCAACATTTTGGTTGCTGACGTTTGCATTCTACGCCCACCCAATTTTTGTTTTGCCTTAAGTAACCATCTGTCTTATGTAACCATAACAAATAACATCATACTAAATGGAGTGTCACGGATTTACGTACAGAATAATACGAAATGCTCCGCGACCAAGTTCCACCCCAAGCCTAAAAGACATTAGGAACAGGCAGGGGACCTACTTGCACGTGGGGGAATGGAGATAGATATTGGCAAAATACTCTTGAAAAACAACCTGGACTCCAACCCCACCTTCCAAAAATCAACAGATCATTCAACACTTTTCATATCAAACCTCAACCCAGTCACACCACTAAAACAAATCCTTACAACTTTTGCTTTTCAAATTGTCCTCTGATTGTATATAATGATCATGCTTTTAGGCTAGCAGTGTTCAAGGATGCAATATAATTTTAACTGAATTGTCTTAGTAAGTACGTTACCCATTTTCCGAGTAGTATAACTAAACATCCTTAGAACATTTCATTTTCTTGTCATATAAAAAAATTGTCCTCAATACTACATCAAGCTCAAAGATAGCTTAGCTACACAATGAAGCTGAAGTACTGTATCATATTCTGTGGTCAGTATTTGATTGTAGTGTAGGTGTTGCCCTTCTCATCTCTGTTTTGGAATGTTTTTAAAGGTCTATGGCTGTATTTACTTCACTTGGGTTTGACTTGAAGCCATGTCACTTTGCATTCTTCTCTCTCAGCTCTGTACAGTCCTAGGGTTCCTGTGGATTTGTAACTATCTGCCATGACAGACAGGCAGCATTGCCAGACGTAGAGTCTATAGTGGGTTGACGACGTCAGAGCAGTGGGTTAGTGTTCTGTAGCCTATACACACGGCACACATATGGGTACACAAGAAGGAGGATTTAATGTGTTCATGTTTTCAAGGCACTCTGTTTGACTAGAGGTGCAAAGGCTTTGAACTGCCTATAAAACTACAGCTTTTCTGTACTGCAGCACAGGAAGGTGGGAGGTTCAGTCAATTTAAAGAGTATATGAGTCCACGAGGGAACAGAAGAGAAGTTATAGAAAGAGAATCAGAAAACACAGCTAGATATGCCTACTTCTTGAAAATATCCTTCACAAATGTCCTCTTTTATATCTCTACGCAGTCTTAAAGACACCTGTTGACACATCTTCTGATATTCCAACTTCAAATATGTTTGTTTATTCACACACCCCTTCCCGTAAAGCATAACACTTTAAAACAGTTAATTATACCATCTAGTATGATACCCTACAGGTTCTTTATATCCCTCATTGCAAAACAAACACCTGGAAATCATAACTCTTTGAGCTGTCAGTCAATAGTTAGCTGTCAGTCAATATTTAATATCTGGGTCACCATTCTTGCAACAGGACACACACTCGTTGTGTTTGTACAGGCCCAGACCACTCCTGTGCTTCTCCGTCTCCCATCCCAGCTCTGGGTCTGTGGGATAGGGGTCTGACCGGATGCTAGCGACAGGAAGTGACTAACATGCTCCAGATGTGGGGACCAGGTGGACCACCCCCGCCGCAGCTGGGAAAGGTGAGAGACCACAGGCCCTGATTGTAAACAGACTGGGATGCCTCTGAACCCACCCACTTTCTCCCGTCCTTACAGAAACAAGGTCTGAGGAAATAGAGATAGGTAAGTAGACGAAAAAAGAAAAAGTAGACGGGTAGAGTCAGGAAGAACACAGAAATTCAGCCTACAGTACAGCAGTTATTTTGCTCATTTGAGATAATAGTAGGGCGGATAATAATGTGGGGGGATATCAAATACAATTTATCAAATACAATTTTATTCGTCACATGATTCGCAAACATGCACAGACCAACAGTGAAATGCTTACTTACGGGCCCTTTCCAACAATAAAGAGAGAAAGAAAATAGAGAAATAGAAAAGTGAAACATAATAAAACAAGTAATAATAAATACACAATGAGTAACGATAACTTGGCTATACACAAAGTATTCAGACCCCTTCCCTTTTTCCATATTGTTACGTTAGTCTTATTCTAAAATTGATTAAATTATTTTTTTTCATCCATCTACACACAATACCCCATAATGACAAAGCGAAAACAGGTTTAGACATTTTTGCAAATGTATTAAAAATAAAACAGAAATACTTTATTTACATAAGTATTCAGACCCTTCGCTATGAGACTCAAAATTGAGCTCAGATGCATCCTATTTCCAATGATCATCCTTGAGATGTTTCTACAACTTGATTGGAGTCCAAGGCACACAGCTGTCTATAGAAGGTCCCACAGTTGACAGTGCAAGTCAGACCAAAAATCAAGCCATGAGGTCGAAGGAATTGTCCGTAGAGCTCCAAGACAGGATTGTGTCGAGGCACAGATCTGGGGAAGGGTACCAAAAAATATCTGCAGCATTGAAGGTCCCGAAGAACACAGTGGCCTCCATCATTCTTAAATGGAAGAAGTTTGGAACCACCAAAATCTTCCTAGAGCTGGCCGCCTGGCCAAACTGAGCAATTGAGGGAGAAGGGCCTTGGTCAGGGAGGTGACCAAGAACCCAATGGTCACGAACAGAGCTCCAGAGTTATGGAGATGTGGAGAACCTTCCAGAAGGACAACCATCTCTGCAGCATTTCACCAATAAGGCCTTTATGGAAGAGTGGCCAGACGGAAGCCACTCTTCAGTAAAAGGCACGACAGCCCGCTTGGAGTTTGCCAAAAGGCACCTAAAGGACTCTCAGACCATGAGAAACAAGATTCTCTGGTCTGATGAAACCAAGATTGAACTCTTTATCCTGAATGCCAAGCGTCACATCTCGAGGAAACTTGCACCATCCCTACAGTGAAGCATGGTGGTGGCAGCATCATACGGTGAGGATGTTTTTCAGCAGCAGGGACTGGGAGACTAGTCAGGAAGTACAGATAGATCCTTGATGATGTGGTCCTCTGTAGCTCAGCTGGTAGAGCACGGCGCTTGTAACGCCAAGGTAGTGGGTTCGATCCCCGGGACCACCCATACACAAAAATGTATGCACGCATGACTGTAAGTCGCTTTGGATAAAAGCTTCTGCTAAATGGCATATTATTATTATTATTATTATTGATGAAAACTGCTCCAGAGCGCTCAGGACCTCAGACTGGGGCAAGGTTCACCTTCCAACAGGACAACGACCCAAAGCACACAGCCAAGACAACGCAGAAGTGGCTTTGGGACAAGACTCTGAATGTCCTTGAGTGGCCCAGCCAGAGCCCGGACTTGCACCCGATCGAAAATCTCTAGAGAGACCTGAAAATAGCTGTGCAGCGTCGGTCCCCATCCATCCTGACAGAGCTTGAGAGGATCTGCAGAGAAGAATGGGATAAACTCTCCAAATACAGGTGTGCCAAGCTTGTAGCGTCATACCCAAGAAGACTTGAGGCTGTAATTTGCTGCCAAAGGTGCTTCAACAAAGTACTGAGTAAAGGGTCTGAATACTTATGTAAATGTGATGTCAGTTTTTATTTATACATTTGCAAACATTTCTAAAAACCTGTTTTTGCTTTGTTATTATGGGGTATTGTGTATAAAAATAAAACCCTCAATGTAATACATTTTTTAATAAGGCTGTAACGTAACAAAATGTGCACTGTATGTACATAACTAAGAATTAAGTGACAGCTAATAAAGAGTAGCAGCAGTGTATGTGATGAGACAAAAAAAGTTAGTGCAAAAAGGGTCAATGCAGATAGATAAATAGTTAACCAAATGGCTACACCGACTAACTATTTAGCAGTCTTATGGCTTGGGGGTAGAAGCTGTTCAGGGTCCTGTTGGTTCCAGACTTGGTGCATCGGTACCGCTTGCCACGTGGTAGCAGAGAGAACAGTCTATGACTTGGGATGCTGGAGTCTGACAATTTTTGTGGCCTTCCTGACACCGCCTGGTATAGAGGTCATGGATGGCAGGGAGCTCGGCCCCAGTGATGTACTGGGCTGTACGCACTACCCTCTGTAGCACCTTACGGTCGCCAAGCAATTTCCATACCAAGCGGTGATGCAGCCAGTCAAGATGCTCTCAATGGTGAAGCTGTAGAATCAGAGGGCCCATGCCAAATCTTTTCAGTTTCCTGAGGGAGAAGAGGCGTTGTCGTGCCCTCTTCACGACTGTGTTGGTGTGTGTGTGGACCATGATAGATCATTAGTGATGTGGACACCGAGAAACTTGAACCTCACGACCCGCTCCACTACAGACCTGTCGATGTGAATGGGGGCGTGCTCTGCCCTCTGTTTCCTGTAGTCCACAATCAGCTCCTTTGTCTTGCTGACGTTGAGGGAGAGGTTGATGTTCTGGCACCACACTGCCAGGTCGCTGACCTCCTCCCTGTAGGCTGTCTCATCATTGTCGGTGATCAGGCCTACCACCGTCGTATCATCAGCAAACTTAATGGTGTTGGAGTCATGAACGGCCACACAGCCGGTGAACAGGAAGGGACTAAGCACACACCCGAGGGGCCCCCGTGTTGAGGGTCAGTGTGGCGGATGTGTTGTTGCCTACCTTCACCACCTGGGGGCGGCCCATCAGGAAGTCCAGGATCCAGTTGCAGAGGTAGGTGTTCAGTCCCAAGGTCCTTAGCTTAGTAATGAGCTTGGAGGGCACTATGGTGTTGAACGCTGAGCTGTAGTCAATTAACAGCATTCTCACATAGGTGTACCTCTTGTCCAGGTGGGAAAGGGCAGTGTGGAGTGCAATAGAGATTGCATCATCTGTGGATCTGTTGGGGCGGTACGCGAATTGAAGTGGGTCCAGGGTCTCTGGGATGATGATGTTGATGTGAGCCATGACCAGACTTTCAAAGCATTTCATGGCTAAACATAGGTATTACAGACTGGGTCAGGGAGAGGTTGAAAATGTCAGTGAAGACACTTTCCAGCGCATGTTCTGAGAACGCGTCCTGGTAATCCGTCTGACCCTGCGGCCTTGTGAATGTTACTTACATCGGCTACAGAGAGCATGATCACACAGTCTTCCGGAACAGTTGGTAATCTCATGCAGGGTTCAGTGTTGCTTGCCTCGAAGCAAGCATTGAAGGCATTTCGCTCGTCTGGTAGGCTCGGGTCACTGGGCAGCTCGCGGCTGAGTTTCCATTTGTTACCAGTGATAGTTTGCAAGCCCTGCCACAGCCGACGAGTGTCAGAGCTGGTGTAGTAGGATTCGATTTTAGTCCTGTTTTGATGCTTTTCCTGTTTGATGGTTCTGCAGAGGGCGTAGCTGGATTTATTATAAGTGTCCGGATTAGTGTCCCGCTACTTGGAAGCGGCTGCTGTAGCCTTTAGCTCAGTGCGGATGTTACCCGTAATCCATGGTTTATGGTTGGGATATGTACGTAAGGTCACTGTGGGGACGAAGTCATCGATGCACTTGTTAATGAAGCCAGTGACTGATGTGGTAAACTCCTCAATGCCATCGGATGAACTCCGGAACATATTCCAATCTGCGCTAGCGAAACAGTCCTGTAGCTTAGCATCCGCTCCATCGGACCACTTCCGTATTGAGCGAGTCACTGGTACTTCCTGTTTGAGTTTTTGCTTGTAAGGGGCAGGTAGCCTAGTGGTTAAGAGCGTTGGGCCAGTAACTGAAAGGATGCTGGTTTGAATCCCCAAGCTGACTAGGTGAAAAATCTGTTGATGTTCCCTTGAGCAAGGCACTTAACCCTAGTCGCTCTGGATAAGAGCGTCTGCTAAATGTAGAAAATGTATAAATGTATATAAATGAAATAGAAAGATAGTGTTATGGTCAGATTTGCCAAATGGAGGGCGTAGAGCTTTGTATGCATTTCAGTGTGTGGAGTAAAGGTGATCTAGAGTTTTCACGTCCAGTTGCACACGTGACATGCTGGTATAAATGAGGAAAAAACGAATAGTATGTTATAAAGCTTAAGGATCTTGAAATGTTTAAGGATTAAGAAAAAGGCATGAATGCTTCTCTTGAATAGAGGTATACTTTTAACATTGGTTCTTTCATGTGCTTAAACATTTTCTGCTTGGCCCCTGAACAAATCCACCAGGAAATTGAGTTTGTGGTTGACAGATAATCTACTCTACAATGTCACGTGCCCCCTAGTGGTGAAAAGGGCACAGTGCTGGTGTGTGAAGTCAGCATGAGTGGATGAGTGTACTCCACAGATGCAAAACTTGTAATTACTTATTTATTTTATTAATCAACATGCGCAGGATTTACCCTGAACTGTATCCGCAACATATGAAACAACATTCTGAAAACAGCGGATATATTATTACCCCAACTGTGATAAAAGTTAACCAGTAGTCTGCTGATTACAATCTTGAGTTAATATAGTCTGCCTCCCAAATGGCACTCTCTACCCTATGGACCCTGATCCAAAGTAGTACAGTATAAAGGGAATAGGGTGCCATTTGGGACAAATCCATGGTAAGAAACACCTCGTTTTTTTATTCTAAAACCTGGGCATTGACAGTACAATCCCTGTATTGGCTGGACCTTTGAAATACCTACAGAACATTGAATACTGAAGAGAAAGACTGAAGAATATAATGACAAACCCATCAAATGCAATATGTTTCCAATAAACCTGGAGCCCTCGCTCTCTCTGGTCTTTGGATTTTCTCTGAGAAGACTTGTTTACCACCTCAGAAATATTTGTTAAGTGAAGGTCCAGGTTTCCCCATCCTCAGTCCCCACACAGCCCTGTAGAGGCATAGTGTAAGATGATGCTTCAATCCTATTGGGTCCAACTGGATGCCTCACATTGGTGGTGGACGAGGTGAGTTTCCCCCTTTCTACGTAAAACACTGAGCACCTAAGTGGAAAAGCTGTATATAAATGAAATAAATCCAACTGAAGACTTCTCCTCTAATCATCATCTTCCTCATCATCGTCAATCAGGACCCTCTGTCGTCTGCGCTTGGCAGGGACGGAGTGACTGTCTGAGTCTGTCGGAGTGACTGCCTCCCTGTCTGAGTCCGCGTCCCTGTCAGCCCCTAGGTCCATAGTGAAGGAGTCCTCTGTCAGGAGAGGAGACAGCAGTGTTAGCAAAACAGCTCCATGTTTAAATGTCATACTAATCATTTTGTAGCCTGGATGCCAGTCCGTTTCTTCTTTAACAAACGCACGTCATTGCCTTTGTTTGGCAAGACAGACAATGACAAAGGAGTTGGCTAAACAGATTGGCACCCAGGCTATCATTTCTAGTTTGAGGGTAAAACTAACATGACTAGATTATGATTAGGTTAAAGCACAGTACCTCCATCCTCATCGCTGTCCAACAACAGCACTCTGCTTCTCTTGGTGGAAGTCAGAAAAGAACAGGCAGAGCTATGCTATTGCATAAGAGACACACCGTGTACAGAATGGAGAACTCACCTCTGAGGTGCAGTGTCTGAATCTATATCCTCAACAGGCGTGAAATCTGAAGAGAAAGAGACAGAAATGGCTTGTCAGATATAACTGGATGTTTGCGAATATACAGTAGTTAATCATGTTCCAATTTTTGGTAGCCATCCATTTGTAAAGAGTTTGATGGAAATATTACCTCCCCTAATAAAGTTACGGTTAACTAAACAACAACCTTGGATCAATTCTATGAGATCTCCACAATTCAGAGTTACAAGAGTTATCAACGGAGTATGAGATGATGGCTATTCACTAGTGCACTACTTTTGAACATGACCCATAGGGTTCTGGTCAAAAGTAGTGCACTATATAGTGAATAGGGTGCCATTTCAGACACATCCAATGTCTTTAATCTGCTGACCTGTGTGTTCTGCTGAGGCAGAGGGATGTTTCCTCTTGCGGCCAGCAGCAGGGCTCGGAGGGCCTGGGCTCTCTGCTCGTGGGAGGCTGCCTCCCACTGTGGCTGCTCCTGGATGGGGCTCCCTGGGGCTGGCCGCTCCGACCCCTCTCCCCCTGCCGCGGCCTCCTCACTGGGGCTCAGGGCCGACGCCGCTCCCCTTAGCTGGGACAGTTTAATCTTGGCTGGGATCCTCCAGAATGACTCCTAATCGATCATCAGACACACATTACCTATACAGTAGTCTAAGTGCTGAAAAACACAGACATCACTTCAATGCCTTTCATAAATGCAACATTTTAAAAGTTGACTGCCTCATTTAAGCCGCATCTTGCCTTAAAGTTGGAATCCTTAATTGTGAAACTGCCACGTCCTTTTGTGATAATACAACAAAGTTACTGCAAACAACGCTGTTTTTTCTCTCCCTTCACTGAACAGCAAAATATGTACTGCAATTTATTTGGGCGCGTTGCGCGACGCTCCTCACCTTCACTTCGTCAACAAAACCAAAACCATAATGTTCATGGTGCCGACAGTGGCAGTTTCCCCTACTGCGGATTCCATCTTTAAGTAAGTAAATATGTTTTGGGGCTAAGTCCTGTCATTTAATGTGGGTAAGACAAAAAAATTAAATATACATATTTTTATATAAGTAACGGAGTTGCCGCCTAAATCCCACCTGCTCATCAGCTGGTGCTCAGACCCCTATTTTCCGTAGTAACCTCTGGAAGCTCCTTTTCTCCATTGCGTCCACATTCTCCTCCGTCAGAGGGACAAGCCGTACGGGCTGAAACAAGCCTGATGACGAAAACGGAACATTAATTGCCACAATAAATCACAAATGTCCTCAACCACGCTTCAAAGATGCAGCAATTCACAATGATTTACATTTTACATTTTAGTCATTTAGCAGACGCTCTTATCCAGAGCGACTTACAGTTAGTGAATGCATACATTTTCATACTGGCCCCCCGTGGGAAACAAACCCACAACCCTGGCGTTGCAAGCGCCATGCTCTACCAACTGAGCTACAGGGGACTACTGTAGTTTCCAGATGCTTCCGCAAGCTGAGTCAACTTCCTCTAACACACCATTTGCAAACGTCAGCAAAGTCATAAACTGTTTAGACACTACATATTTCCCCCCTTCGAGACTAATTATGTCTCGAAAACGAAAAGAATAGGATTATGACAAAAAAAAAAAAATCTTATTGAGTAACTTTAGCAATAAACCAAAATGTATGGAGAGTAAACACATTTTTCTATGGAGTGTAAATACATTTCTATGAAATATGAACAAATCTTTATGGAGTGTGAGAGCGAAAAACCTGTCTGGCAGCTTTCTTTCCAAATATCCATTGTGATGTCACGAGAGGCTGTGTCCTGGAGGGACGTTACATCCCCCTGAGATGGCTGCAAACCCAGACAGCTATGGCTCCATCTGCTGGTATGGTCGGGAACTCCAACCCTCTATGGCCAATCTTCCCACGCAGCTGAAACCAATCAGGAGCTGATGAGCTGAAGGTTTGTTGAAGGGAAGAGACACAGTCTCCAACCTGGGCTCTCTGGAGGACAAGAGTGCTGCACGTCCACTTCCATGAGGAATATAAGGATTTGGAGATACTTACCTTTGGGAAATACTCACCTTTGGATATATGCACCTGTGGAAATACGTGAGAGACATTTGGAAGGACTTTTTTTTTTTTTTTCCACTAGCTGCAACGTGGAATACAGTAAGACTGGGGAAAAGTTATTTGAGCGAGGGAGAGTTATGATTTTGGATGTGGAAGAGACATCCCTGAACTGTTAACCCTTAAAGAGCCACCAGAGAACAGAATTGTGTTATACTTTCGTTAGTTTCCCAAGACCTTTAATAAAATCCTTGTTTTGGTTGAACCTGGTCTCCTTGCACTACTTGAGCAATCCCGCTGAAAGCTGTGTAGCCTCTCGTGACATCACACCATCAATCAATCAAGACAGTAAAATTCTCTCACGGCCCCTCTGCCCCAAGCGACCACCTAAGTACTCCAGATCAATTCATAAATCTTTATCAATGCATTTTAAACTAAGATGCAATTGAATACACATGAAAGCCTCAGAAAACAAAATACAATCAAAAATGTCCACATTCAGGCTGGTCGACCCATCGGACCCTCCTGTGGATTCTCTCTGTCCCTGCCTAGACCCAATATCCCTAAGCATCCACGAAATAAACAAAAACATCTGAGGTCCCCACATGTACCCAACAACAGAAAATATCATTCTTAAAAAATTAATACAGAAAGAATATGACAAATTATGTATTACACTTGCAAATATGTCTATATATCATTGCAGACAGTGGAATGTAGTCCACTACACTGCATCTCCTCAGCAGTTTCGACTTTCAATGCAACGTCGATGATGGAATCTGAACATTTCCACACCTTCCTTGTTCCACTTCCTCCAGTCCATTCATATTGTCCATGTTTGAGTATTTGAATCCCCTCTACCACATTCCCCCATATGCTTCTGGAAGAAAAGAAAACACCAACCAGTATCTTTTGCAAAACAACACATGCAAATTAAAACATCAATATCAACAATAATATAAAAATGATATATAAAATGAATCACATTCCATTTCCCCCCTTTGATTCATAAGAAAATACTAAATATCACAATAATATGTAAAGACGTGAAAAATGATCGGATATTCAAAATGGATATCTATCCATCAATACTCCATCCAGTCCCACTTGTTTATCTCCATCTAGATCAGTAACAGTTAACAACGGCATCTGAGTGTTGTCTCCAGGCATCACAACTCCAACCCATCTCAATATCATAGCTTTCGCAAAAGTCAATAACAAAGTACAAAAGCAAAACATCACACACAGCGCTATAAGAGCGGCCACTAAAATCTGAACTATCACTGCTCCCACTGGGCCTAACTGATCTTGCAACCAAGCCTTTGCTGACCATCCAGCTCCTTCAGATCTACCAAACGCATCCCTTATATTCTTCAATGCATCTATAACACTAGTGATATTATCGGAACTATTAGGGATCAAAGTATAACAATCATCCCCCGTCAAGTTCATAGCCAAACATAAGCCACCTTGTTTTGCTAAAATATAGTCAAGAGCCATGTCATGTTTCAACAGCGTCAGTCTGTGACTTCTTTGAGTATTTGACAGAAGGTTAAACCCTCTTATCGTTTCATTTGCAAAACCCTGCAAAGTATAGGTAATATTATCAATGTGATCTGCCAAAAATGTTACACCATACCATGGAAAAAGTCTAAGTCCCCACTTCTCTCCTAGACTTATCCTCCAATGGTAGGATTCCAGACTAGGAAATTGCACCATTTTCCTTTTCACCCTATTTCCAGACCTAGAATCAGATTTATCTGTATCCGGTGCTTCCCCTCTTTGAATGGTAAAAACCATATGGAAGCTTCAACGTCGACATGTAACAACATCCTTTCCATCCATAGGGTAAGAATATATATGCTTTATCACCACAAACCCACCAAATATCTCTAAAATTACCAATAGTCACATTGCCAGGCAAAAGCTGATCTTTCACCATCAAAGTCCTGCTCTTCTTACTAAATGGAACATAAAAAGTTACATTATATTTCTCATTACTAACCTTACGTTCATGCTTACCCAAAGTCATCATATAATCATCACAATCTGATATTCCCATAAACATACCCGGTCCATCATATGTTTTATTTGAACAAAAACAGCTTTTAACCCTCACGGGTTTCACCTTCAATGCTTCAGGAATCGCTGTTAACTGATTTTCCTTCCGATCTAACAAATTCACATAGGGTAATTCATTTAACCAAGAACACTTAAACCTAGGCCTAAACAAATGCTTCGACAACGACATTATTATATCTGTTAATGATTGTTGCTGATACAACAGCCATTATAAAGCATAAGATTGACACGTACTTGATAGAGGTTGAGCCACCGTCTCTAAGATTGAACCCCATGTGCCTGGTGCTGGAATTCTCAACAGACATGGACCCTCAAGATTCCTCACTGATCTTACAGAATGAGTTAACTGCTGGAACCATAGATTCCTACCTGCCCATCCATCTTTAATTTGCAAAACAGAAGAATCAAATCCATATGCCTTCCATTTAGTTTCTCTCTTCCCTAACGAGCGGTATTGATCAGATATATCGTCTGGTCTTCCATCAAAATTAAAAAACTCATCCTTTACCTCCAGGATAGTATTCTGCACTATTTCAGATGAATCTACATAATTCTCTACTACCATCTGCTCTCCTATTTCAAAACTATCCTTACTACCATTCACAGCACTCTCCATCCGTATCATAAACTTCTGAGTCACTCTTACTACATCCTTTAGTTTCAGAAAAGTTGTTGTTGGTGTCTGTGTCACATTTCCGAAATGTGTTATTGCCGTCGTAACATTAATCTCTTTCAAAGTTACTGTTAAAATAGTTGCTTTAGTTGATGTATTAACACTCTTAATTATTTCCAGTAGGAAAGTGACAGATGTCCTCTGTGTATTATTTACTGTTGGAGTGGCTACTATAATATACTGCTCCTGAACTCCTTTGGTGACTGTGAAAACTTCAGCAGACTTTAAATCTTCCATCATAAGTGTCACCTTACAAATTACATAGCCTTGTAACCAATAATTCTTAACCGGAACAAATTTTAACGCTGGCTCTAAATAAGTACACATATATTCTCCCTGATCTTCCCATTTAACATTACGCAAAATAAGTGAGCAATCACTCATAACCCTCTTCCACTTCATATCGTTGTACAAAATATACTTCCGTTGACTAGATGAAACAGCTTCTACTTCTGGTCCTGATAACAACACTTCTTCTCCATAATTATCTCTCCACGTTGGAGGAATTTCACCACCCCCACTCCGTCTCTCACATCTACAAGGAAGATGAGCTGTACCACCCATCCTAACCCTAATGACAGTATTTTCTTCTAAAATTGGTGTTGGAGCGATTTTCTGAGGCTCCATTGTAATCAAATGTGATACATTTATAGCTTTAATATCTGTCAATGTTGAAAGAGTTGAATTGCTTCTCACTGTTGTTGTATTAGGCTGAAGTGTTGATGTCATTGTTGTTGATTCATCTATTTTCCCTACAGCTTGGAGCTCTTTACTTGTATTTGTATTTCCATCTATCACCACTAGTCTCACTACATTAACTCTCAGTCCCAACTCTAATCCCTCAATTTCAAACTGTGGATTATAAAACATACATTTATAATCACCTTGATCCTCCTGCTGGGAATTGTACACATAGAGACTGCAATCACCCTCAATCTTCAGTCTTCTCTTATCATTCAGCAACGCATACTTTCTCAAAGCAACTGCTCCTAACAGATCTAAACTCCTGCCATAGCTATCTTCCCACTGAACTCTACATTTCCCTTCACCACTGTTCTCCCTCGTGCACTGACATGGAAGCTGAGCTGACTTTCCTAGAGTTACTTCAACTCTAGTTTTCGTAACGTTTTGGTCTGACTTTTCTCCTAACTGGTCTAGGCCTACTTTGTCTAACCGAATCACCAGCTTCTCCTGTAACAGAGTTGCCCTTGGTGATCTCTGCTGCTTCACATTCCACTGAAATATTCCCTGTTGTTTCTGGGATGTATTGAAAATCAATGTCCCCAAATCTCCTTTCCTTTTCATCCATTGCAGAGTCATCTCTGGCATCATCAGAAGTGTAAACATTATCATCAACGTTGTCCACAACATGGACAATCTCTCCTTCTGGGTTTTTACTCTGGATATTGTCATGCATCCCTCCTTCTGCCTGTTCTCCCCTATCTTCATCCTGCTCTCTTGAGCCTTCAACATCCTGTCTCTGCGCGTGGCACCTCTCCTCCAGGCGCTTTAACACAATGTGACAAATTATACCACGTTGGAGACCCTTTAACCTGGACAGCTGTTCCAGTACTACGAACAACTTCAAATGGTCCTTCACGACGTTCGTTATACCACTTCCTTCTAAATACCTTCACGAACACCTTGTCCCCAGGTTGCACTGTACTCCTTTTTTGCTCATCAAGCTTCTCCTGCACCTCTTATTTTCTTTGCCTGTCAGAAACATATGTGGACAACTTTTTATGAAAATTGGCCATATATGTAACGTACGCTCTCATTTAATCTTCCAAAAGAGCCAAGCTTGGACCCTTTCCGCTTGTTCGCAAACAAGGCGCAGGCATCCTTCTTCCTGTTACCAGTTCATGGGGTGTCATACGTAGATCACGCAACTCACTTGAGCGACACACCATTAATGCTAAAGGAAGCGCCACTATCCAGTTTAGACCCGTATGCTGACAAATTTTGACAATGCGATTTTTCAAGACACCGTTCATTTTTTTCACAAATCCCTTGACTTTGTGGGTGATAAACTGCTCCAAGACATTGCTTAATTCCCAATTTTTGCAACATAAATTTCACTGATTTATCCACAAATTCCTTCCCATTATCTGAGGATATTCGATCGGGTAGTCCCCACCTGCTTATGACTTCTTTACACAAGAACTTGGCAACCGATTGAGCATATTTTAGCTTAGTTGGACATCCTATGCACCTCTTGGTGTAGGAATGTAACCAAGAATAACAGTCACACCCCTGCGAACATTATTTTTCAGACAGATTGTGCACCTGCCTATGACATAGTCAACCTGTTCAAGCAAATATGGTGCCCAAAAACCATACTCCTTTGTGATCTTTCTCCTAACCTCCCCCCTTGCAACATTAGCTAACCCATGTGCTTCCTGAATCATCAGACCTAATAGGTCTAGAGGCGCTACTATCAACCCCTCATGGTTTCTCCAAAGACAACAAAGGATTGTTACTCTGAGGATTTTTTTAAAAACACCTGCTTTCGAAAGTCCTTCAATTTGTGGTTCAATCCCTTGGATTGCTTCATCTTTCAATGGATACTGATTCTTCCAAGGAGGTCTGGCTCCTGGTCGAAGTTCAACTTTCACCTCAATTGGGCTGATTTCACAAGTCCAATATCGGTACTGTGTTGAGACCACAAACATTCTGGAACTTGTTGCAACATCTCCTCTTTCATAGGGTCTGAATCCATCTTCACACTGCAAATAGATTAATGTGTCATCCGTACAGCTTATGGCTCTCCTTGTCCTTGAGCCAAAATCATTATTTTGAGAAATCGCTGATCTTCACTCCTCCAAATCCCCCAAATTCTCTTTCATTGGTACAAAAACAGCTTTCTCTGCTTCTGTCATAATTTCTCCTATTTGCTTCTGCTCATAGCCTTCAGAAACCAACAAGGTCACATGTGGCACACTCTTCTCAATCTCAAATTCTTTATCCAGATAATCGTCTGTGTTTATCTTCATAGCTGCTCCTTGTGGTCCTAAAATTATGCAACATGAGCTGAGTTGAACTTTCTTTGGTTGATGACTCAACCATTCCTCTGAGTTCGATTGGGCAGCATTCTTGAAATACTTGAGCGTACAATGAAATGGATATTCCGGAAGCCTCGCATCTGGCATATTTGCCACAATGAATTTCTCCCATATCTTAGCCTGCTTCAAAAAATCTTCACTGAGATTTCCAATCCAGAATACTGAAGAAGAATCCATCTCTGTCATCATCAACAATTGGTAAACCTTTTCCTTTGGCACTTCTACCAGACAGCCGTCTGGTGTACATGTTATTGTACAGTTCAACTTACACAATGCATCTCTTCCCAACAATGCAATAGGTGTATGTTCTGATACCAATATGGGCTCAATTGGTTCCGTAAGAGGAATCAGCTGTTTCACACCCTCAAATCCAACTGTCCTAATTAGTTGATTGGACATAGTGAGATGTGTAACATCTTCAGGCCGAACACAGATAAAAGCAGCTCCGCTATCCGCCATCACCTCCAATGGTCGGTTGTTTATTTTCACCTCAATTGTTGGATCTTTTTCCGGTCCTGATGCTACCAGCTGACACCCCCCTTTCGGATCTTCTGGGCACCCCTAGAATCCTTGCTCCAGGCCCCTATAAGGGTTCACCGGTCCTCCAGATGATCTTTGACTGGCCCCTGTATCTTCCTCTGAAATTCCCTCTGGAGCAATTTCAGAGCAAAGTCACCAACCTGTCCACAATTACAGTGGGGGAAAAAAGTATTTAGTCAGCCACCAATTGTGCAAGTTCTCCCACTTAAAAAGATGAGAGGCCTGTAATTTTCATCATAGGTACATGTCAACTATGACAGACAAAATGAGGAAAAAGAATCCAGAAAATCACATTGTAGGATTTTTAATGAATTTATTTGCAAATTATGGTGGAAAATAAGTATTTGGTCAATAACAAAAGTTTCTCAATACTTTGTTATATACCCTTTGTTGGCAATGACACAAGTCAAACGTTTTCTGTAAGTCTTCACAAGGTTTTCACACACTGTTGCTGGTATTTTGGCCCATTCCTCCATGCAGATCTCCTCTAGAGCAGTGATGTTTTGGGGCTGTCGCTGGGCAACACAGACTTTCAACTCCCTCCAAAGATTTTCTATGGGGATGAGATCTGGAGACTGGCTAGGCCACTCCAGGACCTTGAAATGCTTCTTACGAAGCCACTCCTTCGTTGCCCGGCGGTATGTTTGGGATCATTGTCATGCTGAAAGACCCAGCCACGTTTCATCTTCAATGCCCTTGCTGATGGAAGGAGGTTTTCACTCAAAATCTCACGATACATGGCCCCATTCATTCTTTCCTTTACACGGATCAGTCGTCCTGGTCCCTTTGCAGAAAAACAGCCCCAAAGCATGATGTTTCCACCCCCATGCTTCACAGTAGGTATGGTGTTCTTTGGATGCAACTCAGCATTCTTTGTCCTCCAAACACGACGAGTTGAGTTTTTACCAAAAAGTTCTATTTTGGTTTCATCTGACCATATGACATTCTCCCAATCCTCTTCTGGATCATCCAAATGCACTCTAGCAAACTTCAGACGGGCCTGGACATGTACTGGCTTAAGCAGGGGGACACGTCTGGCACTGCAGGATTTGAGTCCCTGGCGGCGTAGTGTGTTACTGATGGTAGGCTTTGTTACTTTGGTCCCAGCTCTCTGCAGGTCATTCACTAGGTCCCCCGTGTGGTTCTGGGATTTTTGCTCACCGTTCTTGTGATCATTTTGACCCCACGGGGTGAGATCTTGCGTGGAGCCCCAGATCGAGGGAGATTATCAGTGGTCTTGTATGTCTTCCATTTCCCTAATAATTGCTCCCACAGTTGATTTCTTCAAACCAAGCTGCGTACCTATTGCAGATTCAGTCTTCCCAGCCTGGTGCAGGTCTACAATTTTGTTTCTGGTGTCCTTTGACAGCTCTTTGGTCTTGGCCATAGTGGAGTTTGGAGTGTGACTGTTTGAGGTTGTGGACAGGTGTCTTTTATACTGATAACAAGTTCAAACAGGTGCCATTAATACAGGTAACGAGTGGAGGACAGAGGAGCCTCTTAAAGAAGAAGTTACAGGTCTGTGAGAGCCAGAAATCTTGCTTGTTTGTAATTGACCAAATACTTATTTTCCACCATAATTTGCAAATAAATTCATTAAAAATCCTACAATGTGATTTTCTGGAAATAAAATTCTCAATTTGTCTGTCATAGTTGACGTGTACCTATGATGAAAATTACAGGCCTCTCTCATCTTTTTAAGTGGGAGAACTTGCACAATTGGTGGCTGACTAAATACTTTTTTCCCCCACTGTATCTCTCATTTATACATTCAATAGATCTCAATCAAATAGTTTCATTGTTAAGCAACAGCCGATTTAACAAACAGAATACTTTATTCGTGTGTAAGTCTCCCCCTCCTTCTCTGTCTGCATGTCACAGCAGCTCAGTGTGTTACGCCCCTGAAAAAGGGGAGAAATAATCACGAAAGTGATGCAGTTATGTTTCCTCACTGAACACTTTAGTATAATGCTTTTACAAAAATACCACATTTTACAGAACAACAGATCTACAGGAACCAGAGTTTTGTAGGGTACAAAGCTTATTCAAGTCACAACAGCATAAACTGTAATTCACTAAAACATATACAAATGTTTCAATATAACTGTCAAACACAAAGTAGCTTTAGCTCAGTAACCCATAACTACATTTATCAACCATGTCAACAAAGTATTCGAAACACATTATACAAATAACCCCAAATATATTATTAACAGCGCACATGCTCATTCACAATTAGCATAAAATGGCAGCTACTCTCAGTACGAAGCTATTCTTCGCTGCAACCAAGCAGGTTTCACTCACACACGCACCTAATAACTCTCTTCAACTTACCTCTAACTTACTCAAGATGTTACTAACACATACCTTAAACTCTCTTGACATGTTAGCAAGTTATTACATTCAAATTAACTCGTTTTATATCAATAACGTACCTGAAAAAGGGGGAGAAATAATCACGAAAGTGATGCAGTTATGTTTCCTCACTGAAAACTTTAGTATAATGAGGAAAAAAGACCGCGATTTCCCCAGGAAGTTGGGTGGAGACCAGAGCAATCGATCTCAGGCTCATAGATTAAGAGCATTTAGTAGATCACAGATTAACACTTTTACCCTTAAATTAGGCACCACAAAATAAAGTAGTCAATATAACGTTTACACATTCCTCTTACAATATTTACCCTTTGTACACTTGACGGATTTTTAACACAATTATGAATTTTATCAATCTCTATGAACTAGTACTGGATGCATGATCTTTTTAACCTTAGATATTTTAAGATCCTTACATACCATGAACTTACTAATACTTTTTTAGTGTATAACAGGCTATGAATATGTCCTTTAACCTGTCACACTCTCCCCGACAAAATAAATGTTGTCCCAACATTACCAACATTGTCTTCTTAAACAGTCTATAAGCACTGGACGTAGAAAATCCTCTTCTGTAAGCTAGTACTTGAGCAGAGGTCAAAGTTCACAGTTCAAATAGAACCAAGAAGTTATATTCACAGTCCATATCTGTTGACCAGCTGTATAAACAGTCCATAAGCAGTCTTTTCTCATACTATTGTCAACAGTCCATCAGTTTTAATGATCTATATGCATAGTCTGCTAATTGTCTCGTGACAGTCTGTGAAATCAGTCAGTAGTCCATGGTCAAACATGTCAACTCTGTCTGTGGCCTCAAGTTTGCTGAAGTCCATACATGTAGGGTGGCTGAAGGTAATATCGCTGTAGTGATGGCAGCCATGGAACCAGTCCTGGTGCAGGGTAGACAGGGAACAACTGTGGCTGTGGCTGGATACTGTAGCAGGAAGGGATACCAAGCTGATCATAGGTGGTACGTCTTGGAGGGTGTCTCTCTCTTTGTGGCAGCTGGTAAGCTGGTTCCTCAGGTTCAGCAGCAGCAGTTAATGAAGGAAAGGCACTTAGTGGACGATCATCAGGCACATTTTCAGCAGGCAAGTTCATCTCCTCAGCAGGCAGTTCTTTAACTGTTGTTTTCTCCTCCAGCTGATTTTCAACAAGAGGCTGTGCTGGTAGCGTATCAGGAACTGGCACCGCAACTGTCTGTTTCACTGGTGGGGGCCTGTTTTCCGACTCTCTCGCTGGTTCAGCATACCTCTCAGGTACTGTAGGAGATGTGGGGACCTGTAGCGGCTCATGATGAAGGTCATATTCATCCCCGCTGTCTTCATCAGAATCTAGAGGCTGTGATCCAGGCTGATGTCTCTTTTTCTTACTTTTGTCATCTTTAGTCATTTCTGGTTGTCCCTCAAAAGGTAAGTGGTCACAGGACATGAGCAGGTTTCTGTGCAGGACCCGGGAGCGTCCCCTACCCTTTTCTGGTTTCAACTCATAAATCGGCAGGTCTGAACCCATTTGTCTCACTACTGTGTGAATTTGATCTTCCCAATAGTTACGGAGTTTGCCTGGTCCTCCTCTTGGTGTCAGGTTTTTAATCAGAACTCGCTCGCCAGGCTGTAGCACTGAACTCCTAACTTTAGTGTCATAGTACTTCTTACTTCTTTCAGCAGCTTTCTGAGCATTTTCATTTGCAATGGCGTATGCTTCTTCCATTCCTCGTTTCCAGTTCTCCACGTAGTCTCGCTGGTTACTGGAACCTGCCTCTGTGCACAATCCAAAGAACATATCAACTGGAAGCCTGGGTGATCTCCCAAACAGAAGATAAAATGGTGAATAGCCAGTCACTTCGCAACGGGTGCAGTTATAGGCATAAACCAGTTTGTTTAGAGACTCCTTCCAGTTTGACTTTTGTGTCTCAGTTAGTGTCTTTAGCATTTGCAACAATGTTCTGTTCATTCGTTCCACTTGACCGTTCCCCATCGGGTGGTAGGGTGTTGTTCTGGACCCCGCCATGCCACTGAGTTTCTTTAACTGATGGAACAACTGATTTTCGAATTCTCCCCCTTGGTCATGGTGGATGCGGGAGGGGAACCCAAACTTCAGGGCAAAGTCATTGAAGATGAGATTTGCAGCAGTTTTTCCTGACTTTGATGTGGTGGCGTAGGCTTGAGTGAAACGTGTAAAATGATCAACAATCACGAGGATGTGTTGGAGTATGTGAGTATGTGCGTGTGTGCTGGTCTGGCATCTGTTGTGGGGGGTGGGGATGTTGGGGGGGGTATGGGATGGACCGCGGGAATTATTTGCTAGGATAATAATTGCTTGTCAATGAATTAAATGTAATACAATGGCAATCCTGGTTATATGTTAGAATCCTATGCGTGAACTGCCGACATTATTACGCATATTAATTGATAATGATGGAAAATAGGATATGCATAATAAAAATAAAAAAAATTGTTATATAGATATATATATATAGAGGTGAAAGCATTGGAAATGCTTTTGGCGGTTAACCTGCTTCTGTTTTGTGGGTGGCACTGTGTGCTGTTTTCGATGGATGGGTCCTGGCCTCTCGGGGCCTTAGGGATACGGAGGGACGTGGGGGGGATGCTGATCACTGGGATGACGGCTCAACTTGGGATGGGGAGGGGCTTTAGCGGGGGAATTAGTGGAGAACAATTGAAGGGTTACTCCGTAGCAATGCAAATATCACGGTACAGCTATATGGACACTCAATCATTACGCTATTTTTTATTGGTAAATTTACAAACATATATAATGATAAATAGACTTGAAACTTGTATCTCATTATGGTGTATGGTGAAATAAGTATAGCCAGTTATAATTGTAATGGCTTAGCTGATAATAACAAAAGAAGAACAATATTTACATGGCTCAAAGAGAAGGAATATAATATATATTGTATACAGGAAACTCATTCAACAATTCGAGATGAAGTAGCGTGGAAAAAAGAATGGGTGGGGGGAAATATACTTCTCCCATGGGCAAAGAAATTCAAAAGGGGTGATGATATTAATTAATAGTAATTTCGATCCGAATGTGCAAATTGTCCAAATAGATACGCAAGGTAGATGGATTATTTTAAATATGGTATTGGACCATAAACAGATATGGCTCATTAACCTTTACGGACCAAATAATGATGATCCACAATTCTTTGACAATATATATAATAAATTATCAAGCCTGCAAGCAACTCAAGACAATATTATTATGGTGGGGGATTATAATACTGTTTTAAATAGCTCAATGGACCGAAAAGGAAATCACACCACAAACAATCACCCACATGCTCTTAAGGAAATTGTGAATGTCATGGATACATTAGAACTAGTAGATATATGGAGGCTTAAATATGCTGATCTAGTGAGATATACATGGCGGAGACTGAATCAAGCTAGTCGTCTTGACTTCTTTCTTATCTCATTCTCGTTGGCACCAAAAGTAAAAAAAGTGTTGATAGGGGACAGAATGCGGTCGGACCATCATATAATAGGCATATACATTACTCTGACTGAATTTCCACGTGGGCGAGGATATTGGAAATTTAATCAAAGCCTATTAGATGATAATTTATTTATAATTAGAACAAAGGAATTTATAACTGACTTTTTCCAACATAACATAGGTACAGCGAATCCCCTTATTGTATGGGACACCTTTAAATGTGCCTTTAGAGGCCATGCAATTCAGTACTCATCTCGAAAACAAAAGCAATTTAGGTCAAAAGAGTTTATACTAAGAAAGGAAATAGAAAGTCTAACAGAACAGATAGATGGCAATAAAAACTGTAACATAGAGGCTCAGAATAAATTAGAGGAAAAACAAAAAGAAATGGAAAAACTTATTCAAGAAAGATCAATTGTAATATATTATAAAAATAAAGCAAACTGGATGGAATATGGGGAAAAATGCACAAAATTCTTTTTTAATCTTCAACATAGGAATGCTACCAAAAAGAACTTAATGAAACTGGTTACAATTGACGGAGTCACCCATAATTCACCTAATGATATTTTGAAGGAAGAAACAAAGTATTTTAAGCATATGTTTTCTTTTCAGTCGCCTCCATCTCCTCTAACTGAAGCTAATTGTAGAGATTTTTTTCCTATTGATAATGTCAAATTAACAGCCACACAGAAAGACTCATGTGAAGGTGAAATTACAGAGGAGGAACTTCTGGATGCAATTAAAGACTTTAAGTCCGGGAAAACTCCAGGGTTGGATGGCATACCAATCGAGGTATACCAAACCTTTTTTTGATGTACTAAGAGGACCGTTATTAGCATGTTTTAACCACTCCTATGTAAATGGTAGATTATCTGACACTCAAGAAGAAGGTCTGATCTCATTATTACTGAAACAGGATACAAGTGGAAAATATAAAGATCCAGTCCATTTACAAAATTGGAGGCCCCTTACACTTCAGTGTTGTGATGCAAAAATCCTAGCAAAATGTATAGCGCATAGAATTAAAAAGGTATTGTCGGATATTATTCATTCTAATCAGACAGGTTTTTTACATGGAAGATACATTGGAGATAATATAAGGCAAGTATTGGAAACAATAGAACACTATGGAAAATATGGGAAACCAGGCCTGCTATTCATAGCAGACTTCGAAAAGGCATTTGATAAAGTTCGACTGGAATTTATATATAAATGCCTGGAGCATTTCAATTTTGGAGAATCTCTTATAAAATGGGTCAAAATCATGTATAGTAACCCTAGGTGTAAAATAGTAAATAATGGCTATTTCTCAGAAAGTTTCAAACTGTCAAGAGGAGTGAAACAAGGTTGTCCACTATCGGCATATCTATTTATTGTGGCCATCGAGATGTTAGCTATTAAAATCAGATCCAATAATAATATCAGAGGATTAGAAATACAGGGCTTAAAAACAAAGGTGTCATTGTACGCAGATGATTCATGTTTTCTTTTAGATCCACAACTAGAATCCCTCCACAGCCTCATAGAGGATCTAGATACATTTTCTAACCTCTCTGGATTAAAACCAAATTATGACAAATGTACTATATTACGTATTGGATCACTAAAAATTACATTTTTACATTACCATGTAGTTTACCAATAAAATGGTCTGATGGTGATGTGGATATACTCGGAATACATATCCCAAAGGAAATAAAAGATCTCACTTCAATAAATTTTAATAGAAAGTTAGCAAAAATAGATAAGATCTTACTACCATGGAAAGGAAAATACCTGTCAATTTGTGGAAAAATCACCCTGATTAACTCTTTAGTATTATCCCAGTTTACCTATTTGCTTATGGTCTTGCCTACGCCTAGCAAACAGTTTTTTAAATTATATGAGAAAAAAATATTCAATTTTATTTGGAACGGCAAGCCAGACAAAATTAAAAGAGCATATTTATATAATGAATATGAATTCGGAGGACAGAAATTATTAAATATTAAAGCATTAGACCTATCACTAAAATCTTCAGTCATCCAAAAGTTATACTTAAATCCGAACTGGTTCTCAAGCAAATTAGTAAGATTGTCTCACCCACTGTTCAAGAAAGGCCTTTTTCCCTTTATTCAGATTACAACCTCTCACTTTCAGTTATTTGAAAAGGAAATAATCTCCCAAATGTCACTATTTCTAAAACAAGCCATAGAAAGTTGGTTGCAATTTCAATTTAATCCTCCAGAAACGACAGAACAAATAATGCAACAAATATTGTGGTTAAATTCAAATATACTAATTGACAAAAAACCTTTATTTTTTGACAGAATGTTTAGAAAAGGTATAATCTTCGTAAATGATATCATCGGTAGGACTGGTGGAGTTATGTTGCACATGCAGCTAACAAAAACATATGGAAATGTCTGCTCTACCCAAAATTACAACCAAATAATTGCAGCCTTACCGCAAAAGTGGAAGAGGAAAGTTGAAGGGGGAGAAAGTAAGGAACTTGTCTGTCGGCCTTGCATTAAAGAACATAATTGGTTAAGGGAAAACTGTGATAAATAAAAAAGTATATCAGTTTCACTTAAGGACCAAAGGATTGACAGCAGTCCCATATAGATTGCAAAATAGTTGGGAAGAGATCTTTGACGTACCGATCCCATGGCATAGTGTTTATGAACTGACACGCAAAACGACACCGGATTCAAAAATTAGAATCTTTCAATTTAAATTATTATATAAAATTCTTGCTACCAATAGAATGTTATTTATATGGGGGATACAATCTTCCCAGCTCTGCAGATTTTGCTGTGAAGAGATAGAATCATTAGATCATTTGTTTTGGTTCTGTCCATTTGTAGCTTGTTTTTGGACACAGGTCCAGGAATGGCTAAAGGATTGCAATATTTACCTGGAACTAACCTTGCAGATAGCATTACTGGGTGATCTGAAAAGTCATAGTCAATCAATCAATAATATAATAATACTTTTAGCAAAAATGTTTATTTTTAATTCACAATCTGTAGAAGCAATGAGAATAGAAAGGTTCAGAACTTTTGTAAAACATCACAGTACGGTTGAAATATATATGGCAAATAGAAATCCTATATGGATGGTGTTAAGAGATAGATGGGAGGTATTGAATAGAGTTGAAGGATGGGACTAATAACAAATAACAACAAATAATAACAAAGATAGCTAATAATGTAAGCATACTGTGTCCATAATAAGTATATAGGTTGTATGTTGGGAGCTTTTGGGAAAGAGCACAGTTAGAAAGATATGGCATTTAGAAGCAAACCGGATGGACATCATGAAAATGATCGGAGAGGTTGAGAGTAGAAGAAGTTCAGGAGCAAAAAAATAAATAAATATATATATTTTTATATATATATAGATATAGAATTATTGTAAAATTAACTCTGTCCATAAGGTGTAGATAGTAAGTATAGACCGGAAGTAGAGGCCTGGGCGTTGTTGTTCACTAATTTACTCCAAGTAGGGAAAGGATGGTGGGGTTGAAAAGTAATAAAGGGGAATATATATATAAAAAAATAAAAAAAACATGGGGGATTGGAAGTGATGCAGACAATTACATTGATAGAAGATACAATCTATCTGCAATATTAAGCTGATCCATCCCCCCGAAAAAATAAAATTAAAATAAATAAAAATAAAACAATCACGAGGATGTACTCATATCTCCCTTTGCATCTGTCGAGATGGAGGAAATCTATACATACCAGTTCAAATGGCTGTGTTGTCACAATGTTTGTCAAAGGGGCTCTTGTTTCATGGCCTGGCTTTTTCTGCTTGACACAGCTACAAGTTTTAGTCACATAGTGCTCGATGTCAGATTGCATATAAGGCCAGAAGAAGCGGTCACGTACTAGTGATACAGTGCGGTCAGTACCTTGGTGTCCCATGTTATTGTGCAACTCTTCCATCACTTTACCTTTGTACTGCTCTGGTAGAACTAACTGCTTGCGGGCTGTAGTGATTCTGTAAAGAATACCATCACTGTCGATTGTCAATTTGTCCCATTCTCTGAATAGGCATTTTGTCTTTGGACTGAATTCCTTTTGCTCTTTAATTGGCGGTTTGGAACCAGACAGCTTGAAATCGAGCACAGGACGGATGACCGGATCAGACTCTTGTGCCTCTCTTATCCCCTCTTTTGGGATCGAGTTGATTGTTGCTGTAGTTGTCTCACCTTCAGCTGATACTGACATAGATGCAGCTGAAATTGACCAAGGCACAAAAGGCTCTTTCTGTACCTCTACTGCTTGTATCGTGGCGGCAATGGTGTCTGGTGGAAGCTCCTCAGAACATTCTCTCATCAGTGACTCTACATCCAGTGGCATCCTCGACAAAGCATCTGCATCACTGTTCTCTCTGCCTGGCCTGTACTTTATTGTAAAGTGGAAATCAGCCAATTCTGCAACCCACCTGGAAGTGGTTGCGTTCAGTTTGGCAGTAGACAGAATGTAGCTGAGCGGGTTGTTATCGCTGTATACAGTGAAGGTCGGAGCATAGTACAAATAATCATGGAACTTATCAGTGATTGCCCATTTTAGAGCTAGAAATTCTAGCTTGCCAGAGTGGTAGTGATAGTTCTTCTCAGCTGCTGTTAAGGTTCGAGAGCCATAAGCAATGACCCTAAGCTTCCCATTTTGCTCTTGATAAAGAACTGCTCCCAAGCCTTGGTGTGACGCATCAGTGTGTACAACAAATGGCTGAGTGAAGTCAGGGAAACCTAAGACTGGTGGGTGAAGCAGACACTCAATCAGCTGTTCAAGTGCCTGTTGATGCTGGTCAGTCCACAGGATTGGCTTGTTTGAGGGCACCACATGACTTACTTTCTTTGTTTTTGCTTTCCGTGGGTGGTCAGGTATTTTCTCTGAATCTGCTTTCAGGAGGTCATACAGACAGCTGGCCCTCCTAGAAAAGTCTTTGATGTACTGTCTGTAGTAAGTGAGTAAACCAAGCATTTTTCTGAGCTGGCCCACAGTCTGTGGTCTGATCTCTTTCAATGCTCTTACTGCTTCAAAATCGGCTGGGTCAACTTTGCTGCCGTCTGCAGACACTATTCTGCCCAAATAACGGACCTGGGGTTTAAAGAGATCACACTTACTTGGCTTGAGTTTGATGCCATACTCTCTGAGACGCTGCAAAACCTTTTGCACATCATTCACATGGCTGTCGAAAGTTTTACTGAAAACTAGCGTGTCGTCCAGATAAGGAATGCAGATGTTGTCCCGGAGCCCTTCCAAACATTCCTCCATACAACGCTGAAAAGCTGCAGGAGCGTTCATGAGGCCGAATGGCATACGTATCCACTCATAGAGTCCCCATGGGGTCACAAATGCTGTCAGTGATCTGCTTTCTTCAGAGATGAACCCTTGGTGATATGCTTTTCCCTGATCTAAAAGGGAGAACCAGGAATTATCACCTAAACTGTCCATGATGTCCTGGACCCGAGGGATGGGCTGGCGGTCGGGATGTGTCTTTCTGTTCAGGTCTCTGTAATCTATACACAACCGGAGGGTCCCGTCCTTCTTCCTAACGCACACGACAGGTGAAGAATATGAAGAGTTTGACTTCCTAACCCAACCCTGGGCTATGACGTCATGAAGGTAACCCTTCATCTCCTGATACAGTGGCCTGGGCACTGACATGTATGTGCGCTTGACTGGTTCAGAGTCCTTTAGAGAAATAGTCATTTTCAATCGTTCAATGCAGCCAATGTCATTGTCTGATCTGGAGAAGGAGTGACACTCTTCTCTAAGCATTTTCCTAACAAGCTCTCTCTGTTCTTCGGTTAGGTGACTTAAACCTACTGGTGGATCCCACTGTTCAGTAGCAGTACATGGGGTCTGAACACTGGTGTGATTCACTGTGGCTGGGGTGACAGCTTTTTCAAAGACTTGGGCAGGTAACACAGTCATAATGGTTTGTACTGTACCGATTATGGTGCGTCCTAGCAGGGCAATGTCGTGGTCAGTGGGGTTAGAGACATTTCAAGCATGACAACTGGAAAAACAACTTTTTTTAAGTCTGACTAGTTAGTCAAAGAACTCAAGTTCATCTGGCCACTGCGGGTTCAGGTCTGGCTGGAAAAGCATTGTCATGTCGTCTTTGAAAGGCTGGGAAGCTACACGGCACTCAATCTGAATGCTACTGTGTTTTGGTACAGCAACCTTCTCTTTCTTGGTTTTCACTGCGTATTCATCTGTCTGTTCTGCGCTAACAGCCTGTATAAAAGCCCTCACCTTATTTCTTTTGAGGCTTGGGAAAGCTTTTTTCACTGTACTGTACCGTTTAGTCTTTTCGGTCATTGTCAGGATGTGCTCAATAACATTGAAACCTATGATGGGATGAGATAGGTGACAGCCTTTCATTACCAGCACTGGGATGATCAGTTCCTTTGTTTGGTCAGTTTCAGAGGCTAGCCGAAAAGTTGTTTCAATCCATCCCAGGTACGGCATTTCAGTCCCATTTGCTGCCGTCAATCTTAGATCATCAGGTGAGTCCAGAATTTCTGAAACATCCCTCAGCCTTGCGTTTGGGAGAGATTCCGCTTTCCATCGTTCATCAATGACCGATACCTGAGAGCCTGTGTCCCATAGGGCTTGGAGGTGGTGGCGATTGAGGTGACACTCAACAAGGCACTGTCTACCGACTAGCGAGGTGACCTTATGGGGGTGGCAACCTTGAGCTAGGGATGGTAAAGAGTGGGCATTTTCTTCTGTACAGGAAAGCTTTTCACAGGTAGAGTCAATTTTTAGGTGAGTGCATTTTTCCTTATGTTTAGTCCAATGTTGGTTTTGACATCTTTTGGAACAGTACAGTGTCTCTTTACATGATGAACATTGTTTCAGGTTCTCAAATTAATCTTCTCTGGCACAATTTGCACATTTCTGGGACTTTTTGGTAGCTACGGTTAACACTTGTCCCTCAGCGGTAACCCTTCCCCGTTTAAAGGGGCCTCTTTGGATGGTCTGACTCCCCGGATTTTACATCCAGCTTGAAAATGTTCTCCACTCCCACATCGGAAGCAGTGTGTGCAGCGTGCATCTGTTCTGGCCTGCTGGCAGACAAAACACCTCCTTGGAGCTTGAGCAGAGCGGTTGGTATACAGGTTAGGTGCATATTGATACTGCACAGGGTCAGGTGCTTGGGGCTGACTGTAGTTGCTGTAATACTGCTGCTGGGAAACAGGTGGCTGGGGGTCCCTATCTGGCCTCCTAACTGGAAGTGGGGCATGGGCATAAGGCGATGACTGAAACATAGGCTGCTGTAATGTCTCCTTAATCTGAGCAATCTCTGCACTGAGACCTTTTAGGGAAGCTACACCTGTCTTAAGTTCAGCTAACTCTGTTAACAGTTCTGCGGGTATCTTAGCTTTGGCTTCCTTCACAGGACACTTTGCAGATGGCGTATCTTCTAACTGGACTACACTTACGGTTGTAGCAGGCTGTGGGGCATTAAAACGCTTTTTGTTTCGTCTTTCTATCTCATTAGCACAAGCAATGTTAAGCTTCTCTAGCAAAACCTCATCTGATGTTTCGCTATCAAGCAGGAGAGGCTGCATGTCTATCCTGATACTGTCACTCTGGAGACCTGTAAGGACTGTGTGTAAACACATGCGCTGGACTAGAGCAGGGTCATACTTAAGCCCTGATTCTGACTCCTGGGACGCAAATAGTACTTTCTGCCTCAAATCTAAGACGCGCATCAGGAAGCTTTGAGGGGTCTCCTTGCTATGCTGTGCTTCTGAAGCTAGCTGTTTGTAAAGCTCTGTTGCACTCTTCTCTTGGAAGTGGGAACGCAGGATGCATCTAAGTGTGGGAATAGTTAGCTGGGGTTTACCTTCCAAGTAGCTGCGTAGCTGTGAGCCTGGAGAAATAGCCCTGATTACTGCGTCTACTATTTCTACCTCAGGATAGCCTCTGTTAAGTCCATTCTCAATCTGATGGGCAAGGCTGGAAAAAGTCAGTTTATCTTTCTGGCCCGGTTCACCTATCTGACCAGACATTTTTAACTCTTTGCGCCAGTATGAGCCGGGCGGTGCACTGGGTGAGAGCTGCATGCTCCTCTGAAGATGGGCAGGGGGTTGGGGCTGGCGCAGAGAATCACTGGCTTTGTCTGCAGTACTCTGCTCAGTTCCCACCCCTTGTTGTGGGGTTACAGTTCTCAGTCCCTCGATTATGTGATGTGTTCTGGCTGTTTCAATATCATGGTCAGTTTGCCCTGTCTTGCTATCTATGCCACTGATCATCTCTGTCATTTTGTCTTTAAGTAACAATAATTCCGACATGCCGCCATCTTCTAACTCTGCAACTTCCTCTCTTTCAAGGAACATCATAATGTGAGTCATCAGTGATATGCGGGATTTGTCTTGAACATCTCTTCTCTGTTCGCCTGATATGTCAAGGAAATCACATACGTCTAGTAACTTGTCTTTAGTCAGGGTGTGCAATTCTCCTACTACCTCTTCTTGTAGTTCTTCCAAGGCGGTTGTCATGTTGACAGGACAGGAGGAACCTTTACTGTGCAGGAGTTGACTCTGAATTAGATGGTCCTTACTGTCTCTGATGGTCTCTCAACGGCCTCAGTTGACACGTACTTAACCCCCAACTTCCAGCTCCCCTCGAACAGCAACACTTTCCTCACTGCAGCCTGCCTGGGTTGTTATGTAGGGATTTAGCTGGCTCGAAATTCAGCGACCAGGATGTGGAAGCCGGACATCTGAGCAGCAATCTCAGCGGAGCCTCCAAAATGTTACGCCCCTGAAAAAGGGGAGAAATAATCACGAAAGTGATGCAGTTATGTTTCCTCACTGAAAACTTTAGTATAATGCTTTTACAAAAATACCACATTTTACAGAACAACAGATCTACAGGAACCAGAGTTTTGTAGGGTACAAAGCTTATTCAAGTCACAACAGCATAAACTGTAATTCACTAAAACATATACAAATGTTTCAATATAACTGTCAAACACAAAGTAGCTTTAGCTCAGTAACCCATAACTACATTTATCAACCATGTCAACAAAGTATTCGAAACACATTATACAAATAACCCCAAATATATTATTAACAGCGCACATGCTCATTCACAATTAGCATAAAATGGCAGCTACTCTCAGTACGAAGCTATTCTTCGCTGCAACCAAGCAGGTTTCACTCACACACGCACCTAATAACTCTCTTCAACTTAACTCTAACTTACTCAAGATGTTACTAACACATACCTTAAACTCTCTTGACATGTTAGCAAGTTATTACATTCAAATTAACTCGTTTTATATCAATAACGTACCTGAAAAAGGGGAGAAATAATCACGAAAGTGATGCAGTTATGTTTCCTCACTGAAAACTTTAGTATAATGAGGAAAAAAGACCGCGATTTCCCCAGGAAGTTGGGTGGAGACCAGAGCAATCGATCTCAGGCTCATAGATTAAGAGCATTTAGTAGATCACAGATTAACACCTTTACCCTTAAATTAGGCACCACAAAATAAAGTAGTCAATATAACGTTTACACATTCCTCTTACAATATTTACCCTTTGTACACTTGACGGATTTTAACACAATTATGAATTTTATCAATCTCTATGAACTAGTACTGGATGCATGATCTTTTTAACCTTAGATATTTTAAGATCCTTACATACCATGAACTTACTAATACTTTTTAGTGTATAACAGGCTATGAATATGTCCTTTAACCTGTCACAAGTGCAGGCAGGGGAGTGGCATATTTGCTCTACGTAACTCTAAACTCATAAAATCCCACGCATGCGTAGTTCATTCACCAATGCGATTTCAGAGTGAGAAGAGCTCCCAAGCAGCTCTCTCCAAGCTAAACAACAGAAAGTAGACAGACCAGCTGTCCCTCCGTTATTTCCAACACAGACAAACAGTAACACTTAACAAAACTCCCAAACCAACACAGAACATAGAACACAAATCCTACTTCGAAGTTTCTTATCTTCACTTATCCTAATCTGCAGATTTATAGTTATTTTCTTATCCATTACAAAACATCTCTATACACTCTTAAAATCCTCCCTGTATGCTCATAGTCTTTTAACAGTTATTAAACGTTCTCTTTTTATAGAGACTCATAAGATTTTAACCTTAACTTCCTCCCAGGGGGCTCATAGTTTTTTAAACAATTATTAACGTTCTCGCTAATGGAGACTCATAAGATTTTAACCTTAACTAACATATTTCCTTACAAAAAACTAAAACCTCTGTTGTCATAGCCTTAGTCGACACACAGCAGAGACCTCCCCTTTTTTTCACACACGCACAGGCTCTCTTTTCTCACACACACACAATTCAAGAGGAATGTATCCGTTCCTACGGTCCTCTAAAGCATGCTACCGTCGTTCCTTATTTCTCATAGTTCCTTCCTAAATTTCTGCTACCTAGAGTTTGCAGATATTCAATGAGAGGTTACATCGAACATATACCTCGTCAACTATATGTCGAGGGGTAACTTACAAATGAATGTATTTACCACAAACTCCAGTTCCCAGAACTGACCTTAAAAATCAACCTAGTGAGTTTTCAGGATTTTCGGCCCATCCTAATGATCGCCTCGTTTGAGGGCTTCCGTAGATCAACGACGTCCTAATTAGTATACATTTTTCCTTAGTTCCTGGCCTTATTCCTTCATTCTATTCTTTTTCAATTTTATTCAAGCCAAATATCCCTGTGCCCAGTGTTATCAATTCCTATAGACACTCCCCCCTGTTTGCGTTGTTTTCAACGCAAACAAATTTAGAACGGATTCTCATCACACAGCAAATAACAGCAAAGCGCACACGCAAGTTCTTAACGGTGCAGTCATTCAACGCACACACACGGACACACGAACTGACCAGTGCCCAAAGTGGTGAGAAAACTCACCCTTATCTGCCGGACTCTGGAGCGAGAGTCAGCCCGGCACCCATGATGCAACGTTGAAACAGACGCAACACGTCCAAAATACCTCGTCGCCATTAATGTAGTGTCGAGATAACGATGCTGAGATGCTGTGAAAACAAGAAATCTGCTGACACTGTCCTTGATTATAATGGTTTATTACATCAAAGATTTCAGCGTCAATTTACAGACTCCTGCAGACATCTGGAGAACAACTGACCCAATCTCTAATATGTTATATTCTCCCCGTCCTTTGTTTCAACCATGGTATTTATAATATGTAACATGATATGGGTGGTTTTCCCATAAACCAATCCCAGGCCTTCACATAACAGACTTCCTCTGTTTTAGGGGGCCCCTATAGTAATGCTTTCCAGATGCTTCCGCAAGCTGAGTCAACTTCCTCTAACACACCATTTGCAAACGTCAGCAAAGTCATAAACTGTTTAGACACTACACTACATAAAGGAATACATACTAATGCTCAAGTGTCCCCCTCCCCCAGTACTTTTATAGTCATTTTTCACGTGGATTTCCACTCACCTTCTTCCTGTTCAGGCTGTTCTGTAGCGACAACAGGGGTCCTGACATACCTGTAACAAAATAATACAGCTTTAGGGACCATTTATCAAATGGTGACAAACACAAACTGTTTTGTGGCCTTCTTGCCAATAGGAAATCTTCTTTGATTTTGTGTAATGTTCAAATTAAAAGAACATACTACTATACTGATACCTAGATGGGGTAGTCTGTATTTAAAACGTGAACATAAACATTTCATTTTAGTCATTTAGCAGACGCTCTTATCCAGAGCGACTTACAGTTAGTGAGTGCATAAATTTTTCATACTGGCCCCCCGTGGGAATCGAACCCACAACCCTGGCGTTGCAAGCACCATGCTCTACCATCTGAGCTACAGGAGGCTACATGAATGCCCTGCTCTCACCTTCCTGCCGTAGAGTGTACACCATGGTCCCCAACCTGGCATTCTTCTCAACTGTGCTCTCCCGCTCTGCCACCCTGCTTTTCCTCCGTCTGGCTGCCTGAGCCTGCCTCCCCTGCTCCTCCCCCTTGCTCTCCTCCGAGTGATCATCATCATCATCATCATCATCATCTTCCTCATCTTGGCCCATGGGTTCTTCTGTTAGACCGCCATTGAGGTCAGCCAGGAACTCTTCTTCAGTCTAACAGATTACACACAAATACTTTGACTTTCTTCAGTCATTATAGTGGTGTTACTTTTATGACATTTCTAGACTGCCAACTTATTCTATACTGCACACCCTATACAATAAGAGACAAAACATTTGAAATAAATTCCCCTCACCATTGCAATTCTGGAGCTCTTCCCCAGAGCGTTAGGGTTGCGGCGTCTCTTCTTGTGGAGTTCCCATCGGTCGGAGACCAGGCCCATGCTAAGCAGCTTCTCCACCAGGCGGGCGCAGGACCGTTTAGCCGTCACCTTCTTCAGGATGTTCCCCAGCACGTCTACGGAAATATAACAACCACTCAAAACTGGGTTCAAATACTATCTGAATTCAAAATACTTTAGCTGGGCTTGATTGAGCTTGCCCGGCACAATGGAACCAATAGAATGAGTGCAAAACGGCAAACTGAAAGATTTCAAATAGTAATTTAACCCAGGTCTGCAACCATTATCCCAACGGAGACGAAGAATACTGCAACCCTTATCACTATGGTAACATGGTATAGCATGGGAATCAAGGGCACCTTCAAAACGTACCATCCGAATCTCTGAACTCCTCAAACAGCATCTGTAGCTCTCGTCCTCTGTCCACAGGACGATACGAGTGCCTTTCCTTCATGGAGGTCAGATCAGAGGCTACAGGTCAGGTTTTGTCCTTTCAATACTCTAACTAGTACTGACATGTAAACAGTATGTTACATCCAGACATTAATATAGAATCTCTATGGTAAAAGCTAGCAGGTTACAGGATGTAGCCTAGATATGATGGCCCCCAGACAGACACCGACTGACCTCTGTTTCTTCAGGTCTTTGACACTGTCCATCAGCCCCATCGCCACCAACTGGGCCACCACCTGCCGACGCTGGGTGGTGGCCCAGTTCAGGGACTTGAGTCCCTGAACCACGTAGGAGCCTCCAAAGCGAGAGTGTCTAAGGAGAGGAAAAGGCATCAGACAATACAAAAGCATGCAAATCACAGGGGTTTTCACCTGGCTTCTCTCTAGAGAATATCTTGTTCTCTTTAACTGCTCTGAGGTCAGTTTGTTTATTCAAATCTACCTCTGCTCTGAGATCAGTGTAGTTACCTGGTTCCTCTCTGGAGGGTGCGGCTGAGTTTCTCCGCCTGCTCTTTCTGTCGTAGCACCTCCAGCTCCTGAACATCTCTCTGTTTCTCCTGAGTTGAACGAGCCTGACCCGCACTCACCAGGAGCTCAGGCGTCTGCAGGGAGGTAGAACATAGAATTAGAATCAATAGAATGGACACTTTCACTTAAAAAGTCATTCTGTGGGCTGTGTATGGGCAGCCATATTGGGTGAAGCAGAAGCTGGAATGTTTGATTAATTCATTCTCAGCCTTTTTGATGCATGCGATTACACGGACAGGTACCTAGTCCTAGATCAGCTACCCTACTCAGATATGTTATGAATATGGGCCCAGGTGTGTTTCTCTCAGGTCTCACCTGGTCTCTGAACATGAGGGAAATGACCTCCAACACATGCATGGTCCACTGCTGCTCGCTCTACGCAGAGACCAGGAACTTGATCAGGTCGTCCAGACCACTTATGTGGATGGCCCACAGCAGCTTGTCATGCACACTGGCATCATCGTCCACGTTCTACATTGACTCCCGAGTGGTGCAGTGGTCTAAGGCACTGCATCGCAGTGCTAGCTGTGCCACTAGAGATCCTGGTTCGAGTCCAGGCTCTGTCGCAGCCGGCCGCAACCGGGAGACCCATGGGCGGCGCACAATTGGTCCAGCGTTGTCCAAGGTAGGGGAGGGTTTGGCCGGCAGGGATGTGGGTTTGTTTCCCACAGGGGCCAAGTATGAAAAAATAAAATAAAAAATAAACGTATGCATTCACTAACTGTAAGTCGCTCTGGATAAGAGCGTCTGCTAAATGACTAAAATGTAAAGGTAATACCAGAGGAGAAAGGAGGGCGGAGGCAGAAAGGATAGAAGATGGAGGAGATAGGGAGAGAAAAAGCGGTGAGAGAGGAAAAGAGGAGAGGCAAGAGAAAGACAGAGGGGGGAGTAGGGAAGGGTAGTAAAATAGACAAGACAACAAGAAAGACAATACAGTGAGTGATTGAGATGATTCAACATGGCAGACATTGAGTGTTGCTCTGATGAGCGAGCCATGGTAATGGACCAAGGCTAAAAACCTCAGCAGGAACTGCTGCTTGGGAATGGGAATTTACTGAATGGGGTCACAGCATAACCGGACACAGTGAACTCTGACCTTCTCCTCGTAAGGGTCAGCGGGGACATGCAGTACATTCCTCTCTATCAGCAGGTTGTCCTCCTCCTGCCTCTGCTCCCAGTCCTGAGAGGGAGAGAGAGAATTATTTAACACACGGCCAATGCTTCTCTCTCTTTTTTTGAAAATTTGTGGAGGACTCCATTCTGTGGTGTGTTGGTCTGAAAGTGCAACACTCACCAGTTTCAGCAGATTGTACAGGGTTTCACTCAGAACTCCAAACACCTTCTCATTGGCAAAGGCCTGAGGAGAGGGAGAGACATAGGGAGAACAGTCAATCATACTGCTCATACCGTAGTCCTCCACTCTTCCCCCCTAGAGTGGGCTCAAATAGATAATCATTACACTGTGTGCACAATTATTAGGCAAGTTGTATGTTTGAGGATTAATTTTATTATTGAACAACTACTCAACCTATTAAAACCTGAATATTTAAGAAAGTAAGTGAGGTTTTGGCTTTCTTTGGATAATATCTATGTGTGCACAATTATTGGGCAACTATTAGTGTGCACAATTATTATGCAACTAAATGAAAAACAAAAAGTTCCATCTCACTTGTTTATTTTCATCTGTTAAAGTGAGAATAATAAACTCAAAATTTACAAATAAACATTTCTGACATTTCAACAACAACAAAAAATCAGTGACCAATATAGCCACCCTTCTTTTCAACCACAGCCTCCCAGACACTGGTCAGAGAGGTGTACTGTTTTCCTTCACCGTAAATCGACCGTTTAAGAAGGGACCACAAGTTCTCAATAAGGTTTAGGTCAGGTGAGAAAGGGGACCATGTCATTATTCTTTAATCTTTAAGGCCTTTACTGGCTAGCCACGCAGTGGAGTACTTCGACGCATGCAATTGAGCATTGTCCTGCATAAAAATCATGGTCTTCTTGAAAGATGCAGACTTTTTCCTGTACCACTGCTTGAAGAAAGTGTCTTCTAAAAACTGGCAGTAGGTTTGAGAGTTGAGTTTGAGTCCATCTTCAACCCGAAAAGGTCCAACTAGCTCATCTTTAATACCAGCCCATACCAGTACCCCACCTCCACCTTGCTGGCGTCTGAGTCGAAGTGGAGCTCCGTGCCCGTTACTGATCCAGCCACGGGCCCATCCATCTGGTCCGTCAAGAGTCACTCTCATCTCATCAGTCCATAAAACCTTTGAAAAATCTGTCTTCAGATATTTCTTGGCCCAGTCTTGATGTTTCAACTTATGTGTCTTGTTCAGTGGTGGTCGGGTTTCTGGCCATGTCTCTGAGCACTGAACACCTTGTACTTCTGGGCACTCCAGGTAGGTTGTAGTTCTGGAATATGACAGCACTGGAGGATAATGGGTTCCTGGTAGCTTCACGTTTGATTCTTCTCAAATATTTGGCAGTTAATTTGCGTCTTTTTATATCAACACGGTTCTTGCGACCCTGCTGACTATTTGCAACAAAACGTTTGATGGTTCTGTGATCACGCCCCAATATCTTAGCAATTTCAAGAGTGCTGCATCCCTCTGAAATACTTTGTACAATTTTTGACTTTTCAAAGTCAGTTAAATCTCTTTTTTGGCCCATTTTGCCTGAGGAAAAGAAGCTGCCTAATAATTATACACACCTTGATATAGGGTGTTGATCTCCTTAGGCCACACCCACCCTCATTACACAAATACACATCACCTGATATGCTTAAATCCAATAAGCATTCCAGTTTATACAGCTTGGAGTTGGGAAATATGCATAATAATGATGATATGGTCAAAATACTGACTTACCTAATAATTGTGCACACAGTGTACAGAGGACGTGTCCCAAATGGCACCCTATTCCCTATATATGGGCACTACTTTTGACCAAGGCCCATAGGGCTCTGGTAAAAAGTAGTGCACTATAAAGGGAATATGTTGCCATTTGGGACACAAACATAGTGGCACCACTCCTACCTCCTTATAGGCCTGTAAATAGGACACCACTTGCAGGAAGTGGTCTGACAGTGGGGTCATCTGGGACTTTACCGAAGCAGAGCAGAGCAGGTTGGGTAAGGTTGACCATGAGCCTGTGGGGGAAACAGAGAGACAGCATTAGAACCACACTCCAACCAAAATACAACCCCACAGGATCCAATATCCAACATCCATCCAGGCTTCTTACAATTTGTTTAGGGATGAACTACATATACAGTGAGGGAAAAAAGTATTTGATCCCCTGCTGATTCTGTACGTTTGCCCACTGACAAAGACATGATCAGTCTATAATTTTAATGGTAGGTTTATTTGAACAGTGAGAAACAGAATAACAACAACAAAATCCAGAAAAACGCATGTCAAAAATGTTATAAATTGATTTGCATTTTAATGAGGGAAATAAGTATTTGACCCCTCTGCAAAACATGACTTAGTACTTGGTGGAAAAACCCTTGTTGGCAATCACAGAGGTCAGACGTTTCTTGTAGTTGGCCACCAGGTTTGCACACATCTCAGGAGGGTTTTGTTCCACTCCTCTTTGCAGATCTTCTCCAAGTCATTAAGGTTTCGAGGCTGATGTTTGGCAACTCGAACCTTCAGCTCCCTCCACAGATTTTCTATGGGATTAAGGTCTGGAGACTGGCTAGGCCACTCCAGGACCTTAATGTGCTTCTTCTTGAGCCACTCCTTTGTTGCCTTGGCCGTGTGTTTTGGATCATTGTCATGCTGGAATACCCATCCACGACCCATTTTCAATGCCCTGGCTGAGGGAAGGAGGTTCTCACCCAAGATTTGACGGTACATGGCCCCGTCCATCGTCCCTTTGATGCGGTAAAGTTGTCCTGTCCCCTTAGCAGAAAAACACCCCCAAAGCTTAATGTTTCCACCTCCATGTTTGACGGTGGGGATGGTGTTCTTGGGGTCATAGGCAGCATTCCTCCTTCTCCAAACACGGCGAGTTGAGTTGATGCCAAAGAGCTCCATTTTGGTCTCATCTGACCACAATACTTTCACCCAGTTCTCCTCTGAATCATTCAGATGTTCATTGGCAAACTTCAGACGGCCCTGTATATGTGCTTTCTTGAGCAGGGGGACCTTGCGGGCGCTGCAGGATTTCAGTCCTTCATGGAGTAGTGTGTTACCAATTGTTTTCTTGGTGACTATGGTCCCAGCTGCTTTAAGATCATTGACAAGATCCTCCCGTGTAGTTCTGGGCTGATTCCTCACCGTTCTCATGATCATTGCAACTCCACGAGGTGAGATCTTGCATGGAGCCCCAGGCCGAGGGAGATTGACAGTTCTTTTGTGTTTCTTCCATTTGCGAATAATCGCACCAACTGTTGTCACCTTCTCACCAAGCTGCTTGCCGATGGTCTTGTAGCCCATTCCAGCCTTGTGTAGGTCTACAATCTTGTCCTTGACATCCTTGGAGAGCTCTTTGGTCTTGGCCATGGTGGAGAGTTTGGAATCTGATTGATTGATTGCTTCTGTGGACAGGTGTCTTTTATACAGGTAACAAGCTGAGATTAGGAGCACTCCCTTTAAGAGTGTGCTCCTAATCTCAGCTCGTTACCTGTATAAAAGACACCTGGGAGCCAGAAATCTTTCTGATTGAGAGGGGGTCAAATACTTATTTCCCTCATTAAAATGCAAATCAATTTATAAAATTTTTTACATGCGTTTTTCTGGATTTTTTTGTTGTTATTCTGTCTCTCACTGTTACATTTACATTTTAGTCATTTAGCAGACGCTCTTATCCAGAGCGACTTACAGTTAGTGAATACATATTTTTTTATACTGGCCCCCCGTGGGAATCAAACCCACAACCCTGGCGTTGCAAACGCCATGCTCTATCAACGGAGCTACATCCCTGCCGGCCATTCCCTCCCCTACCCTGGACGACGCTGGGCCAATTGTGCGCCGCCCATGAGTCTCCCGGTCGCGGCCGGCTGCGACAGAGCCTGGATTCGAACCAGGATCTCTAGTGGCACAGTTAGCACTGCGATGCAGTGCCTTAGACCACTGCGCCACTCAGGAGTACCTACCATTAAAATTATAGACTGATCATTTCTTTGTCAGTGGGCAAACGTACAAAATCAGCAGGGGATCAAAAACTTTTTTCCCTCACTGTACACAAGTTAAGTCCTCCATTTTCTAGCCAAGTGTCCCTGTAGGCCTGTACTGAGGCTGTGTAGTGTACCTGATGCAGGCGTCAAACAGGGCCTTGTCCTGGCTATGCTGGGTGATGATGGGCAGCAGGTCGTTCTGGAGGATCTGGCCCGCCCCCAGCTGATGACGGGTGTCCCACGTGTCATCCTCATGCCGCATGTACCGGATCAGGTCCTTCACACTCTCTACAGGGGACACACACAGGGTCAGAGGTTGCACATGCAGTGTGCATAACAGCCCTGTACAGGATTTACATTATTTATTTAGTGCAGTTAGGCCTAGCTCAGATTAATACAAGTAAGTTAAGTTGATTTGATAGTAAATATACTGTAAATCCTCCCTAAACACAGTACTTCACTTCAAGTCTGGGTCCTAGTACACATTACTACCTTCAGCACTGTGTTTATAGCACAGCAAGTGTTGTTAGCCAACGTGTGTAGTAGCTCACCTAGACAGTCAGGTACTTTGTGGTAGGTGTCTCCCTCCAGGTAACCCAGGGCACTGCATGTTGTCAAAAGCTCACAGTTCATCATGTACAAGTCCATATAGCACTAGCCTGCCAGCAGGAGAGGCGGTGCTCAATCTGACAGACTGCAACCAGGAAATGGAAAAATAGACATTTATAATGAGGTGGGGAAGAAGTCTTTTAATATAGTTCTGGAAAGACTAAAAGTCAAAAACTAATATAAATAACTATAGATGAATATAGTATACCATAAAAACAAGTACTGTATGAGAGAAATTATAGGCTTGTTGGCTAATAATCAGAGCTGAGGTCTTCAGACGTCAGCTCATAGGCCGTTCAAACCTGTAGGAGACAAAGAGAGTGAGACATTGTTATATGGCCTTTACCAGCACTAGCAACAATTTACATCAAATGTTATTACAAAGTCACAAGGAATAATCAAGATAAGTACTAGTGATTTTAGATTTTGTTTATTGGGAATTAACACAGCCCAGAAATTTTTTGGTATCTCATTAACCAATAACTGAGCAACAAGTCTGGAATTGCAATCACATTTTTTCAGCACTAAAAAATATGCTGTATTGTCACATACACCGGCTAGATGCAGTAAAATGTGTTGTTTTACAGGGTAAGCCATAGTAGAACAGCGCCCCTGGAGCAAATTAGGGTTAAGTGCCTTGTTCACGGTCACAGACTTCTCCCCATTTCAGCTCGGGTATACGAACCAGCGACGTTTCGCTTACTGGCCCAACACTCTAACTGCTAGGCTACCTGCCATTCTAGTTGTCACGCCCTGGCTCTGGGGACTCTTATATGTTGAGCCAGGGTGTGGATTTTCTATGTGTTATTTTCTATGTTTTGTTCTAGTTCGTGTATTTCTATGTTGGCCAGGGTGGTTCCCAATCAGAGGCAGCTGTAGCTTGTTGTCTCTGATTGGGGACCATACTTAGGCAGCCTGTTTGGCACTGTTTATTGTGGGATCTTGTTCCGGAAGGTTTGTGTTCAACCCAGGACTTCACGTATCGTTTGTTTTGGTTCGTGTTGTGTACTGAAATAAAAGAATGTACGCATATCACGCTGCGCCTTGGTCCGCTTCATCTAACGACGATCGTGACACTAGTAGCAGATTGAATGCCAAGACGACAACTTTGCAGCACAGCGAGCATGCTGCTTGGCTGTATGTCTCAATCTCTTCCTCTCAAAACACACACACCTTTACTATGACAAGATCCAAACGGACAGTTGAGTTGAAAGGCCTACTATCAAATCAAATACCGCAAAGTTATCTGGTCCAGGATTAGCCCAGACTACAGGACCTAGTGACATTAACCATCTGACCTCACCTAATCTGGCCAGCGGGTCACTGAGTTCAGGTAAACAGGCCAGTAACACCATTTGGACAACATGAGCAAATGGTGTGGATGAGAAGCAGCCTTTTGTTTTGTACACAGAACCTCATGTATCCCTGCTCTCCTCTGAATGGTGAGAGAGGGGCTATGGCCATTTTACAGACCTATTTTATTTCAGCCTCTGTGTAACCTGGTCATGTAGGTCAACTGATAATGGTCATATAATTGAAAAAAATATGAACGAGGACTTGTACTTCACAGTTTCATCCTTTTAACACTACACAAGCGTTTGATCAGTCATGGAAATAAGTGCTGAAAACAAATTGGCTCCCTATTTAAAAAGAAGATGGAGAACAAGCTATGAAGGAAAAATACTGGAGTTTTGGTGCAGGTAGAAGCTCTAGTCCTCTAAGCACAAAAAAAAGCAGTGAGACTAGAGGCATTGGGTAATGGCAACCCATGTCATCCATCTATAACGTAACAACTTGTTCAAATTTAAAATGCATGTTTAAAACCTGTAGTGGAAAACTAGGCTATATTTAGAGGGGAGAAAATACACAACGATAGAAGAAATAGCCTACATAATTTCCATATAAATAGATCTGGGCAAATGGCTCTGGTTGTAACTCAAAGCTGTAAACGAAAAGCATCTGTAAGTCATCTCCAATTGCCTTTTACGAACCCGAGTGTGGAAGTCTCCACACTTGTCTCTAGTATATACGGTAGAAAATTCCAAACAGTCCCTTTACAAGTCGGAATGTTGAACAAACCTAATTTGGACTTACTCCACACCTGTTGTCTATGTGTGGTTGGTACTTGTCTCCTGAACCTTGGGACAAAATATCCAGAGGATACTTTTAAACAGACATCAAAACCTGAGGCTCGAGCACAAGACATGTACGTGCACGCGATTCACGCATTCTAACCAGGGGTTTATATTTTGCGCATGTACCAGAAATCTCAAGGGCAGTACCAGCGTTTTAAAAAGTTGGTTTAATAATACTTTCCTGTGGATATTTTTAACTCAAATTTCGAAAGACAAAAGAACCAACCGCACAGACAACAGTTCGAGTAAGTTCAAATGAAGTTTCTTCATCTTTCTGGCTTGTAGAGGTCGTGAGAGGTAACTTTCCACATTTTTGCAGTGTTTTGTTTCAGACTGTATCACAGTCTGATTTATTAGGCAACATCTCCAAGAAGCAGTCAAGGTTTACTTCACGTAGCCTAAATGTTCTCAGGTATGGGTGAAACTAGAAATCCACACCTCAAGTCATTCTAGCAAACCAAGTTCCTTCTGGCATACATTGAGTACCAATGCCTATTCCATGCTTCCATTAGCCTACAACCTCAATAAGGCGTAAAGTAAATCGGGTGGATTTAGGCTTAACTGTTTAGGTGAAAATGAACTGTATAAAACGAATAACCTAGCCCAATAATATTTAAATCAAGAGAAAAAAGTATTTAGTCAGCCACCAATTGTGCAAGTTCTCCCACTTAAAAAGATGAGAGAGGCCTGTAATTTTCATCATAGGTACACGTCAACTATGACAGACAAATTGAGAATTTTTTTTCCAGAAAATCACATTGTAGGATTTTTAATGAATTTATTTGCAAATTATGGTGGAAAATAAGTATTTGGTCACCTACAAACAAGCAAGATTTCTGGCTCTCACAGACCTGTAGCTTCTTCTTTAAGAGGCTCCTCTGTCCTCCACTCGTTACCTGTATTAATGGCACCTGTTTGAACTTGTTATCAGTATAAAAGACACATGTCCACAACCTCAAACAGTCACACTCCAAACTCCACTATGGCCAAGACCAAAGAGCTGTCAAAGGACACCAGAAACAAAATTGTAGACCTGCACCAGGCTGGGAAGACTGAATCTGCAATAGGTAAGCAGCTTGGTTTGAAGAAATCAACTGTGGGAGCAATTATTAGGAAATGGAAGACATACAAGACCACTGATAATCTCCCTCGATCTGGGGCTCCACGCAAGATCTCACCCCGTGGGGTCAAAATGATCACAAGAATGGTGAGCAAAAATCCCAGAACCACACGGGGGGACCTAGTGAATGACCTGCAGAGAGCTGGGACCAAAGTAACAAAGCCTACCATCAGTAACACACTACGCCGCCAGGGACTCAAATCCTGCAGTGCCAGACGTGTCCCCCTGCTTAAGCCAGTACATGTCCAGGCCCGTCTGAAGTTTGCTAGAGTGCATTTGGATGATCCAGAAGAGGATTGGGAGAATGTCATATGGTCAGATGAAACCAAAATAGAACTTTTTGGTAAAAACTCAACTCAGTCGTGTTTGGAGGACAAAGAATGCTGAGTTGCATCCAAAGAACACCATACCTACTGTGAAGCATGGGGGTGGAAACATCATGCTTTGGGGCTGTTTTTTCTGCAAAGGGACCAGGACGACTGATCCATGTAAAGGAAAGAATGAATGGGGCCATGTATCGTGAGATTTTGAGTGAAAACCTCCTTCCATCAGCAAGGGCATTGAAGATGAAACGTGGCTGGGTCTTTCAGCATGACAATGATCCCAAACACACCCCCCAGGCAACGAAGGAGTGGCTTCGTAAGAAGCATTTCAAGGTCCTGGAGTGGCCTAGCCAGTCTCCAGATCTCAACCCCATAGAAAATCTTTGGAGGGAGTTGAAAGTCCGTGTTGCCCAGCGACAGCCCCAAAACATCACTGCTCTAGAGGAGATCTGCATGGAGGAATGGGCCAAAATACCAGCAACAGTGTGTGAAAACCTTGTGAAGACTTACAGAAAACGTTTGACCTGTGTCATTGCCAACAAATGGTATATAACAAAGTATTGAGAAACTTTTGTTATTGACCAAATAAATTTGTCCACCATAATTTGCAAATAAACTCATTAAAAACCCTACAATGTGATTTTCTGGATTTTTTTTCTCATTTTGTCTGTCATAGTTGACGTGTACCTATGATGAAAATTACAGGCCTCTCTCATCTTTTTAAGTGGGAGAACTTGCACAATTGGTGGCTGACTAAATACTTTTTTTCCCCACTGTATATGACCAACAGATGCATATCGGTATCCCAGTCATGTGAAATCCATAGATTAGGGCCTAATGAATTTATTTCAATTGACTGATTTCCTTATATGAACCGTAACTCAGTAAAATCTTTGAAATTGTTGCATGTCGCGTTTATATTTTTGTTCAGTGTACGATTGGTGTCATGGCGCTAAACATCACCACCTTTCACGAGGACTACGGACTCACTGCATATCATGCACATTGGTTTTGTGCTGGTTGCGGGGTGAATTCATGCATACTTTTCCGTCCACTCGTCTTTGAATGTCCGGTTTTCGCCGTCAGCTTCTTTTAATTTTTTTAACAAGCCATATTAACTAAGATACTGGTAACTAAGCTCCTATTTCTGATATTAACAGTTGAACCGCGGTGAAATCTTTGTTTCTTTCTGCCTGCTTGTACCGAGGAGGATATTTGCATTTATGTGATTGGGTAAGACGCGGCCTCTTGTATTTGCATATAACCACGGGATTGGATTAGACAGGACATTAGTAGAGGTGGGGGTTGCTTCGAGAGAGAGAAACAGAGGTTGCTGAGTTAGTGGTCGCGGCGCCCGGTTGATTTTTGAAAGCTGTCTTAAAAATAATTAACTTTGATATAACTAAATGCGATGTTCGGTCCATATTGACCCTTCTCTGTGTCCGGACCCGGACCACCAGTTGCGTTTGGCTGACCTACAGCATGGTCAAGCAAGATAATGTTTGACATTTTCGGACGACTAAACAACTATTGATTTAGAACTACGGAGAGTTATCGCAAGTCGCAAAGATAACACGAGCTGCCTCCACTATTCCAACACCATTTCACCATCATCAAATTACCTATGCTTAGTCTAATACAGTGACAACTAAAAGATACCAAAAACAATTTAGTCCAATCAACGTGAGCTAAATATGTGGCTGTCCACGATTCTGATGTCTGTGTGTGTGTGCGCGTTCATGCAAGTAGAAAAAACATGTTGACTCACCCTACTTGTAGATTAACGCCAATGCCATCCTCTTTTTCGTGTTGACAAAACGGTCTATGACTGTCATAAAGTACATGATTTTACTTTTTGTTGTCCTAGGCTACCTGGCTAAAATGATTTCTTGCCAGCCTATCTTTCATAGGCATCGATGAGCCAGCCAGTTAACATAAGCCTACTACATCTAGCTACATATTGAACTTCCATCCTCTGAGACCAGGGGCACAATGTATGAATTTATGGTTGGATCAGAATCACCGTTAAAATCATTGGCCAGTACAGAGTTGAGTAAAACCACAAGTCTAAATCCCTATCTCCAGCCATGGCTAATTTATGGAAAGGCCAATTTTAGCTAGCTGGGTAGCTACTGGAGGACACAACAAGTTGCAACAATTCAAGTTGTTTCTGTCAATGTCGTTTTGCTCTCGACATGATTGGAGTGAAGCCAAATACAAACTGGCTTCCCTTGACACTTTCTTTGGTGCGCAGGACCATTCACAGTTGAGCTCACTCAGTTTAGCCCAACGCTGATTGGCTATTATTTTATACTTTTTTTATCATGGGAAGTCAAATGCTCGTTGGCTTCCCTTGCATTCAATGCTACGGGCAGCAATAATGTCATACTCTTTCTGACCAGACAGCATCAAGTAGATGGCCTACACATACAGAGACAGAGGAGTGCCGTTTTGCTTGCTCGGATGCTTTCTCCGGTGAGATACTTTCAGCCTCTTGCGAACTGAAAGAAAATGATGAAACACAGAGAGACAAAAGATAAATTATATGTTATTTTCTTGGAACATTTTTTGGGGAAGCCTGGCTTCCCTTGGCATTCATGAATAGACGCCACTGTGCACCTGATTCTAATAATTAGCTGGTTGATAAGCTGAATCAGGTTAGTTACAACTGGGGTTGCCGCGAATACCTACAGGAGGGTAGTTCTCCAGGAACAGGGTTGGAGAGTACCACAGTATGAGTTATAGAGTACTACAGTTTGAGTCATAATACCCATAAAACCTGGCGGTCAAACAGTGAAATGGTTCCAATAATTTGGGGATTTTAGAAACACTTAAAATAAAAGGCTGTGTTTCGTGTAGGCTTACCCTGGCGTGACGTTTTGATAACCGTGTAAATCTCTCTCGGACAAGGTGACTTATCAATATGTTCGCCTGTATTTACACCCAACAAATTAAACACTAATTAGCTGCTAATGTGGCTATCATAAAGAACTACAAATACCATGATGATCTGGACGAGACTGCCGAGTTAAGGCAAAAATCTCTGGATTAACTACACTGAACAAAACTATAAACGCAACATGCAACAATTTCTAAGATTTTACTGAGTTACAGTTCCTATAAGGAAATCAGTCAATTTAAATAAATAAATTAGGCCCTAATCTATGGATTTCACAACTGGGAATACAGATATGCATGGGCTTTAGGATCTCATCACGGTATCTCTGTGCATTCAAATTGCCATCTATAAAATGCAATTTTAGCTTATGCTGCCCATACCATAACCCCACACTATGGGGCACTCTATTCACAACGTTGACATCAGTAAACCGCTCGCCCACACGCCACCATACACGTGGTCTGCTGTTGTGAGGCAGGTTTGACGTACTACCAAATTCTCTAAAACAAATTATGGTAGAGAAATTAACATTAAATTCTCTGGCAACAGCTCTGGTGGACATTCCTGCAGTCAGCATGTCAATTGCACACTCCCTTAAAACATCTGTGGCATTGTGGTGTGTGACAAAACTGAACATTTTTAGAGTGGCCTTTTATTGCCCCCAGCACAAGGTGCACCTGTGTAATAATCATGCTGTTTAATCAGCTTCTTGATATGCCACACCTGTCAAGAGGATGGATTATCTTGGCAAAGAATAAATGCTTACTAACAGTGATGGAAACAAATTTGTGCACAAAATGTGAGAGAAATAAGCTTTTTGTGCGTATGGAAAAATTCTGGGATCTTTTATTTCAGCTCATGAAACATAGGACCAACTCTTTACATGTTGCATTTATATTTTTGTTCAGTGTATCTAATGTTAGCTAAATGTAGCAATGAATACATTAGCTACATTTCTTTAAATTTACCTGTTAGCAAAGGTGCCAGCTAGAGATGACGTGCAGGAGCTTGCAGGGATTTGTAGTCTTGCATGATGTCTACTTTGATGCTAATTAGCATTTTCGAATTGAGTGTAAATAGAGCCGAATATATTGATAAAAGTCACCTTGTCTGAGAGAGATAAACATGGTTATGAAAACGTCATGCCAGGGTAAGCCTACACAAAACACAGCCCTTATTTTAAGTGTGGTCCTCTGTAGCTCAGCTGGTAGAGCACGGCGCTTGTAACGCCAAGGTAGTGGGTTCGATCCCCGGGACCACCCATACACAAAAATGTATGCACGCATGACTGTAAGTCGCTTTGGATAAAAGCGTCTGCTAAATGGCATATTATTATTAAGTGTTTCTAAAATCCCCTATGGGAAAAATGTATGGCGGGAAAAAGGATTCGAACCATTTCCCTGTTTAACCGTTAGGTTTTATAGGTATTATGTCACCTCCATCGTGGGGCTCTTTTCAGTCTTCACATAGGAATGAATGGTGTCACCTGATCGATGGCTTTGTCCATTTACATTTAAGTCATTTAGCAGACGCTCTTATCCAGAGCGACTTTACAGTTAGTGCATACATTTATTTTTCTCCCCACAACCCTGGCGTTGCAAGCGCCATGCGCTACCAACTGAGCTACACAGGGCCATACATTGTGCCCCATATAATACAGTCCTTGTTAGTTGAATGACAGCGCGTTTCACTCCACTGTTATGGAAGATTTAACAGATATGACACACACACAATTATTATAACAGAAACAATGAATTACATCTAATGTCATGGTTTGCTGTCCAAATTGTTTGCATCAGTGGCTGCCAAAGAATAGTTATCTAGTCCCTCACGTGAATTACACCTACCACTGACATTTAGGATCAAATCAAAACAAACATTAGGGAATCATTTGTTACATAGACATGTTATAGGGTTGTATGCCTACATTTTTATATAGATCATCCACACTTGAATTGCATGCCCACAGGTTAGCCTACAGGTAGAATATTCTCTTGTTTTGCCAGAAGAACGGATATTGTCAATATGTGAGTTTTGATTCAAGTGTTTCATCATTTGCATGAACATGATATTGTTTGTGACAAAAAGGTGCAGCTGTTTAAAAAACAGTATGTGTCAGGCTAGTTCAGCATGAACACCGGAATGAATGGAACAGTGACTATTTCAGTCTCTAGTTGTATTTTGGATCCAGTTGCTCTGTTTAACAGATAAGCACATTATTGATTTCCATGGGGGCGCAATGACCAGCCACAGCATTACTCACCGGAAGTGTAGCCTACACTTAGAAAAAAGGGTTCCAAAAGGATTCTTCGGCTGCCCCCATAGGATAACCCTTTTTGGTTCCAGGTAGAACCCTTTTGGGTTCCATGTAGAACCCAGAACCCAAAAGGGTTTTACCTGCAACAAAAAAGGTTATTCAAAGGGTTCTCCTATGAGGACAGCCGAATAACCCTTTAAGGTTCTAGATAGCACCTTTTCTTGTGTATTCCTTGGCTGCATTTTGTCCCGCAAGGTGTTAGTCTCCATGGTGATTCACTAGTAGCGCTCCAGTAGCTCACTGATTAAAGTAGGGCATTACACATAAAAGAGCACTGGGAATGTTTTTTTCTTCTTCAGATTTCTTAGTTATTCTGAGATATTACTGTGTAATAAATCATGTTCATGTTGATCATGTTTCTGTTGTAGAATACTTGTAGAATTATATGTTTCACTTATGCAAATACACATTCATTGCAATTGTCAATCATTTCTCCATTTTAAACAGGCTTTCATAGTAGCAGTGGCGGCAGCAGATCATTTTTCCTTTGGTAGCTAAGGGGTAGCATTGTCATTGCGTAGTGAGGTTTTTTGGTGGTAATTTTACCCCCTTTTTCTCCCCAATTTCGTGATATCCAATTGCGATCCATTTACGATCTTGTCTCATCCATGCAACTCCCCAACGCATTCGGGAGAGGCTGTAGTGACGCTTCAACACTGCGATGCAGTGCCTTAGACCGCTGCGCTAATCAGGAGGCCCCCGCGTAGTGGTGCTTTTAATATGGTGTACAAATCAAATCAAATACCATTTTATTTGTCACATGCGCTGAATACAACAAGTATAGACTTTACCGTGAAATTCTTACAAGCCCTTTCCCAACAATGCAGAGTTAAAAAGTAAGAAAAGATTAGCAAAAAAAATAAAGAAATAGTAACACAATAAAATAACAATAACGAGGCTATATAAATGAGTGTCGGTACTGAGTCAATGTGACGGGGTACAAGGTAGTTGAGGTAATATGTACATTTAGGTATGGGTAAAAGTGACTATGCAATCAGGATAGATAATAAACAGAGTAGCTGCAGCGTATGTGAAGAGTGTGAAAGTGTTCCTATGTGTGAGTGAGTCTGTGTGTGTGTGTGACGTCAATATGCAGGTGCGTGTGTGTTTTGTGTGTGTGAGCTTATGTAGTGAGTGAGTGTGTTTGTGTATGTGTATGTGTGTGTTGGAGTGTCAGTTTAGTATGTGTGAGTGTGTTTAGTCCCAGGGTTCTTAGTTTAGTGATGCGCTTGAAGGGCACTATGGTGTTGAACGTTGAGCTGTAGTCAATGAACAGCATTCTCACATACAGTGGGGAAAAAAAGTATTTAGTCAGCCACCAATTGTGCAAGTTCTCCCACTTAAAAAGATGAGAGAGGCCTGTAATTTTCATCATAGGTACACGTCAACTATGACAGACAAATTTAGATTTTTTTTCTCCAGAAAATCACATTGTAGGATTTTTAATGAATTTATTTGCAAATTATGGTGGAAAATAAGTATTTGGTCACCTACAAACAAGCAAGATTTCTGGCTCTCACAGACCTGTAACTTCTTCTTTAAGAGGCTCCTCTGTCCTCCACTCGTTACCTGTATTAATGGCACCTGTTTGAACTTGCTATCAGTATAAAAGACACCTGTCCACAACCTCAAACAGTCACACTCCAAACTCCACTATGGCCAAGACCAAAGAGCTGTCAAAGGACACCAGAAACAAAATTGTAGACCTGCACCAGGCTGGGAAGACTGAATCTGCAATAGGTAAGCAGCTTGGTTTGAAGAAATCAACTGTGGGAGCAATTATTAGGAAATGGAAGACATACAAGACCACTGATAATCTCCCTCGATCTGGGGCTCCATGCAAGATCTCACCCCGTGGGGTCAAAATGATCACAAGAACGGTGAGCAAAAATCCCAGAACCACACGGGGGGACCTAGTGAATGACCTGCAGAGAGCTGGGACCAAAGTAACAAAGCCTACCATCAGTAACACACTACGCCGCCAGGGACTCAAATCCTGCAGTGCGAGACGTGTCCCCCTGCTTAAGCCAGTACATGTCCAGGCCCGTCTGAAGTTTGCTAGAGTGCATTTGGATGATCCAGAAGAGGATTGGGAGAATGTCATATGGTCAGATGAAACCAAAATATAACTTTTTGGTAAAAACTCAACTCGTCGTGTTTGGAGGACAAAGAATGCTGAGTTGCATCCAAAGAACACCATACCTACTGTGAAGCATGGGGGTGGAAACATCATGCTTTGGGGCTGTTTTTCTGCAAAGGGACCAGGACGACTGATCCATGTAAAGGAAAGAATGAATGGGGCCATGTATCGTGAGATTTTGAATGAAAACCTCCTTCCATCAGCAAGGGCATTGAAGATGAAACGTGGCTGGGTCTTTCAGCATGACAATGATCCCAAACACACCGCCCGGGCAACGAAGGAGTGGCTTCGTAAGAAGCATTTCAAGGTCCTGGAGTGGCCTAGCCAGTCTCCAGATCTCAACCCCATAGAAAATCTTTGGAGGGGAGTTGAAAGTCCGTGTTGCCCAGCGACAGCCCCAAAACATCACTGCTCTAGAGGAGATCTGCATGGAGGAATGGGCCAAAATACCAGCAAAAGCGTGTGAAAACCTTGTGAAGACTTACAGAAAACGTTTGACCTGTGTCATTGCCAACAAAGGGTATATAACAAAGTATTGAGAAACTTTTGTTATTGACCAAATACTTATTTTCCACCATCATTTGCAAATAAATTCATAAAAAATCCTACAATGTGATTTTCTGGATTTATTTTCCTCATTTTGTCTGTCATAGTTGACGTGTACCTATGATGAAAATTACAGGCCTCTCTCATCTTTTTAAGTGGGAGAACTTGCACAATTGGTGGCTGACTAAATACTTTTTTTCCCCACTGTAGGTGTTCCATTTGTCCAGGTGGGAAAGGCCAGTGTGGAGTGCAATAGAGATTGCGTCATCTGTGGATCTGTTGGGGCAGTATGCGAATTGGACTGGGTCCAGGGTGTCTGGGAGGATGGTGTTGATGTGAGCCATGACCAGCTTTTCAAAGCATTTCATGGCTACAGATGTGAGTGCTACGGAGCGATAGTCATTTAGACAGGTTACCTTGGCATTCTTGGGCACAGAGACTATGGTGGTCTGCTTGAAACATTTAGGTATTACAGACTGGGTCAGGGAGAGGTTGAAAATGTCAGTGAACACATATGTGCATGTACTAATCAAATATTTCTTGGGGGGCCTATTCTAGAGGGGCCTTCAGCACTGTCTCGCCTCTCCCTGGAGCTGCCCATGGGTAGTAATATAAGAGCAATACAAATGAATGTCAAGACAAAACTCTGTAGCTCTGTTCCAGTTTACTTTAATTGCATTTGTATATATTTTGGCGGTCAGAAACACACATTCTCATATGATCGCATAGCACATTTCCCTGTCAGGTTTTTAATTTTTGAGCAGAGTGCAATGTGCAGAGTATGTGGTGCAGCAAGTGCAGTATTCTACTGTTCTGTGTTTATCTATCATCAATCCCATTGGTGGTCCCTCTCTGGCAAGATATTTGACATTGAGCGTTCCATGGCGCTATACGGAGACATTTTCCCTTTCAAAATGTTCCTTATTGATGTCCACTGTCTCTCAAAGCTACATCAGATTGTGTCCTTCTATTGGAGAGAGAAACTTTTTCTGTGGAGGGATCAGTAAAAACCTGTTGCTTTGTTATGCCACTTTCTATTTTCCCCTTGGTGAATGATAAGTTCAGCTACAAAACATTTTATGTAAGGGATTTCAATGTAAATTAAGGCCTCAAGTGATGTATCAATAAAAAGATTTGCCGCAGGAGCTACTCAAGTTTGCGTTCATTCACTGCTTGATAGCACTATCGTGTCTGTGTATGCTCATGTATGGCTGTCTTTGTATTTTTTCTTCAATGAGAAATGATCGGTTATTAAAAGTAACCCCACGGTCACATCCTGTGACTAAGTTTGCTATCTAAGAGATTTCTTCAAGTTTTAACATTGCACGAATATCTACTACAGGCTCTCTGCTCAACAGAAAATACCTGTTAAAGGGTGAAAGGTGAGCAGCAATTAAGGAGCTTTAAACTATTTATTTATTTTACTACTTGCTTTTTTTGTTTCCATCTTTTGTGTTATATTGTTACATCTAAATCTGGAACAGGCGATTGGTAGCTAACTATTCTAGTCATCCCTGTCATTCCTATCATGGTCCCTGTCATTCCTATCATGGTCCCTGTCATTCCTGCCATCCATCTCACTCCTCTCCTTCTCCTTCTTTGACTCCTTCACCACCTGGAGGAAGAGAAGAAACGAAACAGACCTCAGTCAAATTACACTGTATAGTGAATATCATCATGGGCATGGAAAATATGGAACACATTTTCTTGATACCAGGAAATGTTTAGAATGTTTACCTCTCCATCACGAGTCTCCACTGTCTTAATCACCAAGGGCTTCCTGCTAGGGGTGTCTGGTGTGTGGTCATAGGCTATGAGGGGATACGTCTGATTTAGGGACATTGATACTGTGCATGATTTATCTCAATTTAATCAATTATGGATATGTTAAATCTAAAGATGAGACTGACAAGTATCTGTGTATTTGCTTGGAGAGAGAAATAAAGGAATAGTAGAAGAGAGAAAGAAAAACAGACTAGTATTATTGGCAATATGATGGATCTCACCCCTATCACCACTACGGCCATACTGGGAGGGATGCATGGGTACAGTAATCCTAAGGAAAATTAAGCAATAGGATGTTAGCTCAGGAACATGTTCATAATCAGACACCAGTAAGGATGTCCTAACCCTTATCCTCCTCACCTGCTCTCCTCTCCCTCCAGCAGCTTGCGGTAGGTGGCGATCTCTATGTCCAGGGCCATCTTGACGTTGAGCAGGTCCTGGTACTCCCTCAGGTGGCGGGCCATCTCGTCCTTCAGGTGGTGTTTCTCCTCCTCCAGGCGACCCACGTTGTCCTGGTAGTTATTGGCCTCCATGCCAAACTGGCCTTCCATCTCACGCATCTGCCTCAGCAGAGCCTCGTTCTGAAAAATGCACACATACTGTACATATGAGGGCAGGAGGAAATGGGGGCTTTCATTTGATTTATTTTATTATTAGAGTGTCTTGTATCTTCAGGATTCCCAGTCCATATGGGCTTATAAAACACTGTATTCAATCATTGGGGGAAGATTCTGGGGGAGATTTTTGTGGGAGGAAATTATGAGGGATTTTGCTCACTCACATCATCCTCTACTTACATGCATGACCCACTTGGGTGATTCACAGCTGGCAACCATTTGGGGCTAAGTCTGAGATCAATGTACTTTAGTTGCTCACTCAGCCAGTGTAAACTGGGGGTGATTACAGATAAATAGGCAGGTTCTGTGAGGCCTCACCGTGCTCTTCAGTGCATCGATCTCACAGTTGAGGGACTGAATCTGCCTCCTGTGCTCATTTTGCTCCTGCTTGGCCTGCCTCAGAGCATCAGTGTTACGCTTGGCAGAGTCCGTCAGGTCAGAAAACTGCAGGAGCACAGAACAAACACACAAATAAGCACAGGTGTTACTCTGCGTGTGTGCATACATGAGTGTGTGTGTGTATTGTTCCCCCCTCACCTTGGACTTGTACCACTCCTCAGACTCATGCATGTTCTTGGAGGCGATGTTCTCGTACTGGGCCCTGATGTCCTTGAGGGCAGCGGCCAGATCAGGCCTGGCAGTCTGTTCCACCTCCATCTTCATCTGCTGGGTCTGGACACTCACCTGCACATCCTGGATCTCCTGAGAAGACCGCAGAGCAAGTGAGAAGGTTAGTGGAAAAAATGGCAGGTAGAATCCAAAAAGGTATGATGCAGATAAACTTTAGTGAACTATTCACAAAAAGATGTACAAAAATATATGCAAGTAGGAGCAGATCAGCATATCAAATTACAGGTCAAACACCAGGACTATAACATGACCATCAGGACCACAGTTAATTGTTATTCATAAGGATCATAGTTGATTATAATGAGTCATCACAAAGACCATAATTTGTGGTTGACCATCTCAGCAGCGGCATCTACCTCTTCATGCAGCTTTTTGAGGAACTCAATCTCATCCATCAGAGACTCGATCTTCCTCTCCAGCTCTAGGCGAGACAGAGTGGCATCATCCACATCCTGGTTTCAGATCAAACTGCGATTAGTAAGTATTTCATCAACCCCCAAACAGGTAAACAAATGTCATTGTCTTGGTTAGATAACACTCAACAGTTGGTAGGATGCATATGGTAATATATGTAAGTCGCTCTGGATAAGAGCGTCTGCTAAATGACTAAAATGTAAATGTAATTAACAATGCAGCACTATCAATATTATGTTTTGTCATTGTCATACCCCACTGGGCACAGACGTCAATTCAACGTCTATTCCACGTTGGTTCAACGTAATTTCATTGAAATGACGTGGAAACAATGTTGATTCAACCAGTGTGTGCACAGTGGCAAGTATCCTGAGTTGTATTCATTCGTGCACACTGTTGCAAACCGTAGAATAATGTTTTGCAATGAAAACAAGCATTTCTTATTGGAGAAGTTCAGATTAGTCCCTCACCGTTTACATTTACATTTTACATTTTAGTCATTTAGCAGACGCTCTTATCCAGAGCGACTTACAGTTAGTGAGTGCATACATTTTTCATACGTTTCAGCCTGTTTGTTTCTGTTTGGTTCCTAGTGAATACACCCCTGATTTCAGGGTTCTCAGAGCTGTCATGTTATCATAATAATCAGCTCTATCTCAGCGAACCAGAAGATGTCACTGTTATGCAGGGCTATGAGGAAAAATACGCTTTGGGTTGGGCCCTGACATCATAACTGGTGAGCCAAGTATGATTATCCAGGCTGAGTGATTCAATCAGACTTTTTCCGTGATCTATTGACTCGCTGCCCAAAATATTGATTTGGTGTACAGTGTGATGGTTTGAGTCTAGGGTGTGTTTACCTTGCGGAAGACCAGCAGGTTACTCTCAGCCTCAGCCCTCTTCTGATTCTCCTCATCTAGCCTGTATGAAGAGGGTGGGGGGTTAGGGTGTGGTCACACAAGGAGAACATATATATTACAATCATGCATAGGCCTACTGTTGTAAATTCATGTTATAAATTAATGTATCTATTTATGGGACTCCACCATAGAATAAATAAATGAATGGGAAAAAAATAGACATTACAATCATTAAATATATAACACCATATATTTTGTAGTTAATAAACACACATCCTATCTCTTTATGGCACTTAATAACTTTTTTATATAGTTTACAATACTTGGGTTTTAGTCTAGGTTAAGTCAAGCTCTGGACAAAGGAAGCTGAAGCTTTGGGACAGGACTGAACACAGTGCTAATTGCATAACTGCTATCCAAGGTTTTGTCACAAATGGCACACTATTCCCTATATAGTGCACCCCCCATAGGGCTCTGATCAAGAGTAGTGCACTATATAGGAAATAGGGTGCCATTTGGGACGCAAACCAAATATGTCTGGCTTGGTATCATAGGCCTCCTCTGGCAGAAGCATCAGCTGGCAAAAAGCCTCTGGATCAATTTGGTAATTCACAAGTCCTGTAAAAGGATTTGGGAGCGTATCCAACAGGGTCAGCAGCTGCTACTCCAAACAAATTTAGGCAAATTACCCCTTGTTGGAGTTCATCTGGACTGCACACACCCTGTCTTAATCCTGACAGCTCTGGGCATTCTGCCGCAAAGACTAAACTATCTAAGCCTATAGTATACTGACTGGTCTGACTAAGCCTTCCCTTTCCCAAACGTGAAAAATACTTTATGTTTTTATAAGCAGATTTCAAATGATAAAACCTTGTTAAATAGATATTCTAATAGGTTAAAACAGTTAGATAAAGCTTTTGGTTTTTTATTAGTCGTCATAGGACAGGGTCATAGAACAGTGTCGCTTCCACTGTTGTGATCATCAGAAATGATATCATAAGTCCAGTGATATCAGTGCACACCATGCTCTCTCCATATCTGACATTGAATCACAGCAGGCTCGCTGGGGATTGGCTGTCCCTGTGGTCAGTCACTTGGTTGCTGGGTGTGTCTGTCCCCCCTCAGGGCCCACCCCCTCAGACAGCATCATGTCTAGAATGGAAGGGGGGGGGGGGGGGATTGCTGCCTCATCTCATCTTTAATTCATGCCGTGTCGCAGGGGTCCTTTTTTCCTAATGGGTTCCATCCCATCAGCACAAGGATACACTGAACACCCACCCTCTAATGGAGCCACTCTCATTGAGTCACATAGATTTTTCTAGATGCAATTCTTCTCCCCTCCTACACCCCATCTCCCCACCCCTCTTCCTCCTCTTCCTTCTCTTCTGCCTCCTCCCTCTCTCATCCCCCTCCCTACTTCTTTCCTGGCTCCACAGTCTATCCATCCTCTTCTGTCATCTCTCTCTCTCTCTCTCTCTCTGGGTCAGGGAATAGACGTGGGGAGTGTATATGTGTTAACATGTAGCTAGTGTGTGTCTACAGAAATTGTTCCGATAATCTAAGTAACTCAAGTGGGGAAAATTACTGTTTCCTATAACTGCTTGTCTGATTCTTCTAAATGTTAAGTTTCAAAGCAAAATATTGTGATTTGATTTGAAAGGGCTGATGGAACTGCAGCGTAATTTAGAATTAAATGTGTTATTGTGTCTATATTTAAATTCCATGCATGCAGGGACTTTCATCTTCCTTTTAATTAAATGTGTTTCATTTAATAAAACTGCATGTACTGGATGTAGGGATTTGCTGCCTCATCTCATCTTTAATTCATGCCATGTCGCAGGGTTCCTTTTTTCCTAATGGTGTCCCTGGCACTGTCCCATCAGCACAAGGAGACACTGAACACCCACCCCCTAATGGAGCCACTCTCATTCAATCACATTGATTTATCCAGATGCTATTTTTCTCTGCGCCTACACCACCTCTCCCCACCCCTCCTCCTCTTCTTCCTCCTATTCCTCCTCTTCTGCCCCCTCCCTCTCTCATCCCCCTCCCTACTTCTTTCCTGGCTCCACCCTGTGCACAGTCTATCCATCCTCCTCTTCTGTCATCTCTCTGTCTCTTTGGGGCCGGAAATAGATGTGGGGAGTATTTGTGTATTAATATGTAGCTAGTATGTCTAAAGAAATTGTTCCGATAATCTAACTCAAATGGGAAAAAATACTGTTTCCCATAACTGGTTGTCTGAATTTTCTCAAGTTTAAGTTTCAATGCAAAGTATTGTGGTTTGGTTTGAAAGGGCAGACGGAACTGCAGCATCATTTCAAATAAAATGTATTGTGTCCATATTTACGTCCCATGCATGCGGGAAGTTTCATCTTCCTTTAAATTAAATTCTGATATGCTGAAGCACTTTATCTTGTTTTATGTTGGATCCTGTCCATGGCCATGACATTCAGTGCGCACACACACACACACACACACACACACACACACACATACACACACACACATACACACACTGCAGTAAAGCACAGTGTGGTAGTATATGCGGTGCTTTTGTTTCCATCCTTCCAAAGTGCCACGCCCCAGCCAGCTAACCACTGCTGGTCTGGAGTTTTTGGCAGGAGCCCAAAGACCCCCTGTCCTGTATCAGTGTTTAAAATACAGTCCATGAACATTGCGGTGTAAGGGTGTGTTTTAGGATTAGGGGGGTGAGGGGAGGGTGGTGGTGATATGGTGAAAGTCAGACTGTCCACAGTCACACGCCCTGTCCATGTCCCCTACCCGACAGGCTCTGCCCAGAATGTGTCAATCAACATCAGAGCCAAACAACAGCCAGTCCCCTGCCACCTCTGCCAACTTCCTAAAATACACTCCCAATTGTTACACCCCACTTTCCAAACACCACTACTTCCCAAACTTTATCTGCGTCACTCATGTACATCCCCAACAATACCCCCCCACCTTCCTTACCCTAACCCTCACTTCCCAAATCGACCGAAACATCATCCATACCCCACCCCATCCCTCCCTCTCTCTCCTCCGTGTCACCCACCTCTGTTTGAGGAGGTTTATGTCTTCGGCCAGGTTGTCCCTCTCCACCTGGTACTGGTCCCTCTCCTTGCCCACATGGTCCAGCTGGCGCCTCAGCTCCCTCAACTCCTCCTGGAAGAGCTCGGTGGCCCGGTTGAGCTTTCCCTCCTGCAGCTGGCCCTTGAACTGGCTCAGCTCCTGCTGCAGCCCGCTGTTCTGCTGCTCCAGGTAGTGCACCTTGTCAATGAAGCTGGCGAAGCGGTCGTTGAGGTCCTGCAGCTCCACCTTCTCGTTGCTGCGGGTGGCCAGGAACTCAGCGTTGACCGCATCTGCCAGCTGGAAGTCCACCTTTTCGTAAGTGAGACGGGGCAGCTGGGTGCTGGAACGCTGGCGCTGTTGGTGGTGGTAGTTGGAAGAGCGAGAGGACACCACGGGCGACATGGAGCGCATGTAGTGCCCGCTGGACATTGGCATGCGGGAGTTGACAGACGAGTAGGAAGGCGAGTAGGAGGACATGGAGATGGGGTTGGGGACCCCGAACGTGCGGCGGTAAGAGGTGGAGGCGCGGCCTGAAGGGTGGTTCATTGAAGGGTGGCTCATGGTTGAGGTTTGGTGGTCTCTAATTCTGCTAACTATCTAATTCTTACTATCTATCTGTCTAGCTCTCCTTCTTGCTGTCTCTGTTTGTTGGAGCCAAAGGTGCCTGGGAGCAGGGAGTGAAGCAACAGGACGTCCGACTGAGGAGTGCCGGAGCTTTTATACACACAAGACATCCCATCCGCCTCACCCCACCCCGCTGCCTCTCTGCAAACAGGTCCTCCTCACCCCCACCCTCCCTCCCTCCTTTCTAGTCTCCAGAGCCCCTGCCTCCTTCCTCTATCCATCACTCCTCAACATATATGCAGTCTTAGGCCACTCCCTGGCCTACAGCAGCAGGCCCTCCTCCCTCCCTGTGTTTTCTTTCTCTCTCTCGCTCTCTCTCTCTCATCTTCCATCTGCCCCTCCCTTTTATCCATAGCATATCTCTAAAGATGTCTCCATGGCCAAGCCCACCTCCCCCACCTCCCCCTCCTCACCTTGACAGCTGATACAGTATATCCTCTGTAGGATGCTGTGTCCGCTCCCTGCTATTTTTTCTCCACTTTCCTCTCTTCTTTTATCAGTATATCTCCTCCTGTTGTTCTGTCCCACTCCTTGTCGCTATCCTCTATCCTCCTCTTCTCTTTCACTGTTAATGTCCTTAATTTACTGTTACTGTAATGGTAGATGTACATAAGTGATATCATCAATGTGATTATGTAAGACATCGTAAAGTTGTTCAACAAAGTAGTTTGTCCAAATAAATCCCAAAACAAATAATTGCTTTATTATTCAGGTTCTTATATCACAAAGCTCATTTGGTTATGACTGCAGAGCTGAATTTATTTCCTCTCTCTGTCTCGTCCCTTTATTTCCACTGTAATGGAATATTATATTGATGTTCTGGGAGGCGAGGGCAGAGCGACTACGGTGCAATTCTATCCCGCATGGCTGGTGTGCACTAACTGGTATTGAGTGATCTGTGTTTGAATCTATTTTGGAAATTAGGATTGGCGAGATCTCCTCAGCAGCTGAACAGATTTCAGAAGAACACTTTGTTTTGTTCGGATCCAGTCATGTCCTTTGAGCCCAGACACAATGACAACATCAACATTTCGTATGTTCATATTTTTGTGGCTACTTTGTTCAAACTGAGACAAAGGGTTTTAGAAAAAATCATATTGCTCGACCAGTCTAACTTTTATTGTAACAAAATTAATAAAATACATAATACTTTACAGTACATGGGTAGACTCTGGACTGAGTAAGGGACAGATCGAAATTGACTGGGGGAGGGGTGGTCCAAACTATTTTTTGTTGCTTTGGGCAGGGTTGTGTGTTTTTTTTATTGGGCATAGGGGAGGGTAGTGCGTTTTTTACCTGGTTTACATTTGCTTTTCTGCTCGTATTTTCCCTATAAACAATGGCTTGACTTACTTTTGATATTACCCTAATAAAGGTTAGAAACGTGTGAAGGTTTGGTATGGGGTGGCTATTATTAAGCTTTAGCTATGGCAGGCCTATGATATGAAGGCAGTGCGCCCCGGTGCTCCAACTGACTCCGACAGTTGAACTTGAGGTGAGGAAGACTGTTTCAGGTCTACCAGAGTTACTCCTATAATCTAACAATATAATCGAAAATGTACGAATTAGCCTCCTTCTGTACGTCTATATCTGTATAGCAGACGCAGTAGCCATCTGACATAAATAAATGTCGCCGTCAGCATCGGCACCAGCATATCTCTATCTATCTCTATCTCTCTGGGGTTAGGCCTAAGCTTCTCTTCCTTTATATATATATATATATATATATATATATATATATACATACAGTGGGCGAAAAAAGTATTTAGTCAGCCACCAATTGTGCAAGTTCTCCCACTTAAAAAGATGAGAGAGGCCTGTAATTTTCATCAGAGGTACACGTCAACTATGACAGACAAATTGAGAAAAAGAAATCCAGAAAATCACATTGTAGGATTTTTAATGAATTTATTTGCAAATTATGGTGGAAAATAAGTATTTGGTCACCTACAAACTAGCAAGATTTCTGGCTCTCACAGACCTGTAACTTCTTCTTTAAGAGGCTCCTCTGCCCTCCACTCGTTACCTGTATTAATGGCACCTGTTTGAACTTGTTATCAGTATAAAAGACACCTGTCCACAACCTCAAACAGTCACACTCCAAACTCTACTATGGCCAAGACCAAAGAGCTGTCAAAGGACACCAGAAACAAAATTGTAGACCTGCACCAGGCTGGGAAGACTGAATCTGCAATAGGTAAGCAGCTTGGTTTGAAGAAATCAACTGTGGGAGCAATTATTAGGAAATGGAAGACATACAAGACCACTGATAATCTCCCTCGATCTGGGGCTCCACGCAAGATCTCACCCCGTGGGGTCAAAATGATCACAAGAACGGTGAGCAAAAATCCCAGAACCACATGGGGGACCTAGTGAATGACCTGCAGAGAGCTGGGACCAAAGTAACAAAGCCTACCATCAGTAACACACTACGCCGCCAGGGACTCAAATCCTGCAGTGCCAGACGTGTCCCCCTGCTTAAGCCAGTACATGTCCAGGCCCGTCTGAAGTTTGCTAGAGTGCATTTGGATGATCCAGAAGAGGATTGGGAGAATGTCATATGGTCAGATGAAACCAAAATATAACTTTTTGGTAAAAACTCAACTGAGTTGCATCCAAAGAACACCATACCTACTGTGAAGCATGGGGGTGGAAACATCATGCTTTGGGGCTGTTTTTCTGCAAAGGGACCAGGACGACTGATCCGTGTAAAGGAAAGAATGAATGGGGCCATGTATCGTGAGATTTTGAGTGAAAACCTCCTTCCATCAGCAAGGGCATTGAAGATGAAACGTGGCTGGGTCTTTCAGCATGACAATGATCCCAAACACACCGCCCGGGCAACGAAGGAGTGGCTTCATAAGAAGCATTTCAAGGTCCTGGAGTGGCCTAGCCAGTCTCCAGATCTCAACCCCCATAGAAAATCTTTGGAGGGAGTTGAAAGTCCGTGTTGCCCAGCGACAGCCCCAAAACATCACTGCTCTTGAGGAGATCTGCATGGAGGAATGGGCCAAAATACCAGCAACAGTGTGTGAAAACCTTGTGAAGACTTACAGAAAACGTTTGACCTGTGTCATTGCCAACAAAGGGTATATAACAAAGTATTGAGAAACTTTTGTTATTGACCAAATACTTATTTTCCACCATAATTTGCAAATAAATTCATTAAAAATCCTACAATGTGATTTTCTGGATTTCTTTTTCTCATTTTGTCTGTCATAGTTGACGTGTACCTATGATGAAAATTAAAGGCCTCTCTCATCTTTTTAAGTGGGAGAACTTGCACAATTGGTGGCTGACTAAATACTTTTTTTCCCCACTGTGTATATATATATATATATATATATATATATATATATATATTAAAAATATTTATATCATACAGTGGACATCTAAGCCTACTGTATAGGCCTATGCATGCAATGAACTTATACATTTAGTGCTCAAATCTCTGACAGCTGAACCATGAGGTGGACAGTTATTATTTTAGGAAAGTAGCCTAAAAAACAAAACAAAAATAGGCTATAAAGTTTTGCACATGCTACACATCGAAACACAAGGAATAGTGTTTTTGTAATTAGTTATAGCTGTTTTTAAGGACGCGCAAATGTTGCTCATTTGGCCAACATCCCTCGTTTATTGATGGCGCTAGTAGCGCCAGGTCGGATCTGAATGCAGGTGGATGTCCTTTAAATTTCTCAAATGTCCAGTAAATTAAAATCTTCCCTGTCATGTTGTCTGGCGTCAAATTGTCCTAAAGGAATCTCTGAAATGGCATATTGTTTTTATTAAGATTTTAGAATATTCGCATTTTAAATCAAATCAAATCAAATTTTATTGGCCACATGCGCCGAATACAACAGGTGCAGACATTACAGTGAAATGCTTACTTACAGCCCTTAACCAACAGTGCATTTATTTTTTATTAAAAAAGTAACATAAAACAACAGCAAAAAAGTGTTGAGAAAAAAAGAGCAGAAGTAAAATAAAATAACAGTAGGGAGGCTATATATACAGGGGGGTACCGGTGCAGAGTCAATGTGCGGGGGCACCGGCTAGTTGAGGTAGTTGAAGTAATATGTACATGTGGGTAGAGTTAAAGTGACTATGCATAAATAATTAACAGAGTAGCAGCAGCGTAAAAAGATGGGGTGGGGGTGGGGGGCAGTGCAAATAGTCCGGGTAGCCATGATTAGCTGTTCAGGAGTCTTATGGCTTGGGGGTAGAAGCTGTTGAGAAGTATTTTGGACCTAGACTTGGCACTCCGGTACCGCTTGCCGTGCGGTAGCAGAGAGAACAGTCTATGACTAGGGTGGCTGGAGTCTTTGACAATTTTGAGGGCCTTCCTCTGACTCTGCCTGGTATAGATGTCCTGGATGGCAGGAAGCTTGGCCCCAGTGATGTCCTGGACCGTACGCACTACCCTCTGTAGTGCCTTGCAGTCGGAGGCCAAGCAGTTGCCATACCAGGCGGTGATGCAACCAGTCAGGATGCTCTCGATGGTGCAGCTGTAGATTTTTTTGAGGATCTGAGGACCCATGCCAAATCTTTTCAGTCTCCTAAGGGGGAATAGGCTTTGTCGTGCCCTCTTCACGAGTCTTGGTGTGTTTGGACCATGATAGTTCGTTGGTGATGTGGACACCAAGGAACTTGAAGCTCTCAACCTGTTCCACTACAGCCCCGTCGATGAGAATGGGGGCGTGCTCAGTCCTCTTTTTTTTCCTGTAGTCCACAATCATCTCCTTTGTCTTGGTCACGTTGAGGGAGAGGTTGTTATCCTGGCACCACACGGCCAGGTCTCTGACCTCCTCCCTATAGGCTGTCTCATCGTTGTCGGTGATCAGGCCTACCACTGTTGGAGTCGTGCCTGGCCATGCAGTCATGGGTGAACAGGGAGTACATGAGGGGTCTGAGCACGCACCCCTGAGGGGCCCCTGTGTTGAGGATCAGTGTGGCAGATGTGTTGTTACCTACCCTTACCACCTGGGGGCGGCCCGTCAGGAAGTCCAGGATCCAGTTGCAGAGGGAGGTGTTTAGTCCCAGGATCCTTAGCTTAGTGATGAGATTTGAGGGCACTATGGTGTTGAATGCTGAGCTGTAGTCAATGAATAGCATTCTCACGTAGGTGTTCCTTTGTCCAGGTGGGAAAGGGCAGTGTGGAGTGCAATAGAGATTGCATCATCTGTGGATCTGTTGGGGCTGTATGCAAATTGGAGTGGGTCTAGGGTTTCTGGGATAATGGTGTTTATGTGAGCCATGACCAGCCTTTCAAAGCACTTCATGGCTACAGACGTCAGTGCTACGGGTCGGTAGTCATTTAGGCAGGTTATCTTAGTGTCCTTGGGCACGGGGACTATGGTGGTCTGCTTGAAACATGTTGGTATTACAGACTCAGTCAGGGACATGTTGAAAATGTCAGTGAAGACACTTGCCAGTTGGTCAGCACATGCTCGGAGTACACGTCCTGGTAATCCGCCTTGTGAATGTTGACCTGCTTAAAAGTCTTACTCACATCGGCTACGGAGAGCGTGATCACATAGTCATCCGGAACAGCTGGTGCTCTCATGCATGCTTCAGTGTTGCTTGCCTCGAAGCGAGCATAGAAGTGGTTTAGCTCGTCTGGAAGTCTTAGCTCGTCTTCAAGCCCTGCCACATCCGATGAGCGTCAGAGCCGGTGTAGTACAATTCAATCTTAGTTCTGTATTGACTCTTTGCCTGTTTGATGGTTCGTCGGAGGGCATAGCAGGATTTCTTAAAAGCGTCCGGGTTAGAGTCCCGCTCCTTGAAAGCGGCAGCTCTACCCTTTAGCTCAGTGTGGATGTTTCCTGTAATCCATGGCTTCTGGTTGGGGTATGTACGTACGGTCACTGTGGGGACGACATCATCGATGCACTTATTGATGAAGCCAGTGACTGATGTGGTGTACTCCTCAATGCTATCGGAAGAATCCCGGAACATGTTCCAGTCTGTGCTAGCAAAACAGTCCTGTAGCTTAGCATCTGCGTCATCTGACCACTTTTTTATTAACCGAGTCACTGGTGCTTCCTGCTTTAGTTTTTGCTTATAAGCGGGAATCAGGAGGATAGAGTTATGGTCAGATTTGCCAAATGGAGGGCGAGGGAGAGCTTTGTATGCGTCTCTGTGTGTGGAATAAAGGTGGTCTAGAGTTTTTTTTCCTCTGGTTGCACATATAACATGCTGGTAGAAATTAGGTAGAACAGATTTAAATTTCCCTGCATTAAAGTCCCCGGCCACTAGGAGCGCTGCCTCTGGATGAGCGTTTTCCTGTTGACTTATGGCCTTATACAGCTCATTCAGTGCAATCTTAATGCCAGCATTGGTTTGTGGTGGTAAATAGACAGCTATGAAAAATATAGATGAAAACTCTCTTGGTAAATAATGTGGTCTGCAGCTTATCATAAGATACTCTACCTCAGGCGAGCAAAACCTCGAGACTTCTTTAGTATTTGATTTTGTGCACCAGCTGTTGTTTACAAATATACACAGACCGCCACCCCTTGTCTTACCGGAGTCAGCCGTTCTATCCTGCCGATGTAGCGTATAGCCCGCTAGCTGTATGTTGTCCATGTCGTCGTTCAGCCACGACTCGGTGAAACATAAGATATTACAGTTTTTAATGTCCCGTTGGTAGGATAACCGTAATCTTAGGTCATCCCATTTATTTTCAAATGATTGAAGATTGGCTAATAGGATTGATGGGAGAGGCAGTTTACCAGCTCGCCGTCGGATCCTTACAAGGCACCCCGACCTACGTCCACGATATCTCCGTCTCTTCCTCATGCGAATGACGGGGATTTGGGCCTTGTCGGGTGTTTATAGGATATCCTTCACGGCCGCCTCGTTGAAGAAAAAATCTTTGTCCAATACGAGGTGAGTAATCGCTGTCCTGATATCCAGAAGCTCTTTTTGGTTATAAGAGAAGATGGCAGAAACATTATGTACAAAATAAATTACAAATAACGCGGAAAAACACACATAATAGTACAATTGGTTAGAGGGCTGTAAAACGGCAGCCATCTTCTCTGGCGCCATTATAGTATAAAATCTGTCGCCAATTGGATGAAAACCTAGCTATAGACACCCTAAAGACTCTGGGAAGTGTGCTAGTCCAGTGTCACTTATTTATGCCTGCACATCATGGTTCACCAGCAGCCCCAAACATCTAAAGAATAAGCTACCAGCTAAACAAGCTTGTAAGAATTGTACTTAAACTCCACCCTCATACTCATCTGGAGGTTGAGCATTTTTTAATATCTATCTATGTAATTGTATATATGTCAAAAATAGGGACCACAATGGAAATAAGTCCCCGGCTTTATTCTGCCAATTGATGAAAGGATAGAGACACCAAAAACTTTAATGACATTTGGAGATTGTCAAGCCAAGCCTTCGTTACGGGGTAAGCCTACATGGTAGGGAGGGATGGATTTTCTGTTTGACGAGATTTACATAGTCTATTTATTGTGGTGTTGAAAATGCAAACCATGATATTGAAGTGCCCGAAGTTGGTATGCTTTGCTTATTGGTTGTGTGGTGCATTGGCACAGAAACCTGTTGGTGGAAAATTTTGCATATAATTATAAATATGGCATCAAAATGTAGAAAATCTGATTTCCCCATAGCTGATAATTTTTTAAAATTATTTTATTTCACCTTTATTTAACCAGGTAAGCCAGTTGAGAACAAGTTCTCATTTACAACTGCGACCTGGCCAAGATAAAGCAAAGCAGTGCGATAAAAACAACAACAACACAGAGTTACATATGGAATAAACAAAACGTACAGTCAATAACACAATAGAAAATCTATATACGGTGTGTGCAAATGTAGTAAGTTATGGAGGTAAGGCAATAAATAGGCCATAGTGCAAAATAATTACTATTAACACTGGAGTGATAGATGTACAGAAGATGATGTGCAAATAGAGATACTGGGGTGCAAAAGAGCAAAATAAATAACAATGTAAATAACAATATGGGGATGAGGTAGTTGGGTGGGCTAATTACAGATGGGCTGTGTACAGGTGCAGTGATCGGTAAGCTGCTCTGACAACTGATACTTAAAGTTAGTGAGGGAGATACGTGTCTCCAGCTTCAGAGATTTTTGCAGTTCTTTCCAGTCATTTGCAGCAGAGAACTGGAAGGAATGGCGACCAAAGGAGGTGTTGGCTTTAGGGATGACCAGTGAGATATACCTGCTGGAACGCATACTACGGGGTGGGTGTTGCTATGGTGACCAATTATCTAAGATAAGGCGGGGATTTGCCTAGAAGTGATTTATAGATGACCTGGAACCAGTGGGTTTGGCGACGAATATGTAGTGAGGGCCAGCCAACGAGAGCGTACAGGTCACAATGGTGGGTAGTATATGGGGCTTTGGTGACAAAACGAATGGCACTGTGATAGACTACATCCAATTTGCTGAGTAGAGTGTTGGAAGCTATTTTGTAAATGACATCGCCGAAGTCAAGGATCGGTAGGATAGTCAGTTTTACGAGGGCATGTTTAGCAGCATGAGTGAAGAAGGCTTTGTTGCGAAATAGGAAGCCGATTCTAGATTTAACTTTGGATTGCAGATGCTTAATGTGAGTCTGGAGGAAAGTTTACGGTCTAACCAGACACCTAGGTATTTGTAGTTGTCCACATATTCTAAGTCAGATCCGCCGAGAGTAGTCATTCTAGTCGGGCAGGCGGGTGCAACCAGCGTTCGATTGAAGAGCATGCATTTAGTTTTATTAGCGTTTAAGAGCAGTTGGAGGCCATGGAAGGAGTGTTGTATGGCATTGAAGCTCGTTTTGAGGTTTGTTAACACAGTGTCCAATGAAGGGCCAGGTGTATACAAAATGGTGTCATCTGCGTAGAGGTGGATCTGAGAGTCACCAGCAGCAAGAGTGACATCATTGATATACACAGAGAATAGAGTCGGCCCGAGAATCGAACCCTGTGGCACCCCCATAGAGACTGCCAGAGGTCCAGACAACAGGCCCTCCGATTTGACACATTGAACTCTATCTGAGAAGTAGTTGGTGAACCAGGCGAGGCAGTCATTTGAGAAACCAAGTCTATTTAGTCTGCCAATAAGAATGTGGTGATTCAAAGAGTCAAAAGCCTTGGCCAGGTCAATGAAGACGGCTGCACAGTACAGTCTTTTATCGATCGCGGTTATTATATCGTTTAGGACCTTGAGCGTGGCTGAGGTACACCCATGACCAGCTCGGGAAACCAGATTGCATAGCGGAGAAGGTACGGTGGGATTTGAAATGGTCGGTGATCTGTTTGTTAACTTGGCTTTCAAATACTTTCAAAAGGCAGGACAGGATGGATATACAGTGGGGAGAACAAGTATTTGATACACTGCCGATTTTGCAAAGCATGTAGAGGTCTGTAATTTTTATCATAGGTACACTTCAACTGTGAGAGACGGAGTCTAAAACAAAAATCCAGAAAATCACATTGTATGATTTTTAAGTAATTAATTTGCATTTTATTGCATGACATAAGTATTTGATACATCAGAAAAGCAGAACTTAATATTTGGTACAGAAACCTTTGTTTGCAATTACAGAGATCATACGTTTCCTGTAGGTCTTGACCAGGTTTGCACACACTGCAGCAGGGATTTTGGCCCACTCCTCCATACAGACCTTCTCCAGATCCTTCAGGTTTCGGGGCTGTCGCTGGGCAATATGGACATTCAGCTCCCTCCAAAGATTTTCTATTGGGTTCAGGTCTGGAGACTGGCTAGGCCACTCCAGGACCTTGAGATGCTTCTTACGGAGCCACTCCTTAGTTGCCCTGGCTGTGTTTTTCGGGTCATTGTCATGCTGGAAGACCCAGCCACGACCCATCTTCAATGCTCTTACTGAGGGAAGGAGGTTGTTGGCCAAGATCTCGCGATACATGGCCCCATCCATCCTCCCCTCAATACGGTGCAGTCGTCCTGTCCCCTTTGCAGAAAAGCATCCCCAAAGAATTATGTTTCCACCTCCATGCTTCACGGTTGGGATGGTGTTCTTGGGGTTGTACTCATCCTTCTTCTTCCTCCAAACACGGCGAGTGGAGTTTAGACCAAAAAGCTCTATTTTTGTCTCATCAGACCACATGACCTTCTCCCATTCCTCCTCTGGATCATCCAGATGGTCATTGGCAAACTTCAGACGGGCCTGGACATGCGCTGGCTTGAGCAGGGGGACCTTGCGTGCGCTGCAGGATTTTAATCCATGACGGCGTAGTGTGTTACTAATGGTTTTCTTTGAGACTGTGGTCCCAGCTCTCTTCAGGTCATTGACCAGGTCCTGCCGTGTAGTTCTGGGCTGATCCCTCACCTTCCTCATGATCATTGATGCCCCACGAGGTAAGATCTTGCATGGAGCCCCAGACCGAGGGTGATTGACCGTCATCTTGAACTTCTTCCATTTTCTAATAATTGCGCCAAAAGTTGTTGCCTTCTCACCAAGCTGCTTGCCTATTGTCCTGTAGCCCATCCCAGCCTTGTGCAGGTCTACAATTTTATCCCTGATGTCCTTACACAGCTCTCTGGTCTTGGCCATTGTGGAGAGGTTGGAGTCTGTTTGATTGAGTGTGTGGAGAGGTGTCATTTATACAGGTAATGAGTTCAAACAGGTGCAGTTAATACAGGTAATGAGTGGAGAACAGGAGGGCTTCTTAAAGAAAAACTAACAGGTCTGTGAGAGCCGGAATTCTTACTGGTTGGTAGGTGATCAAATTCTTATGTCATGCAATCAAATGCAAATTAATTACAATGTGATTTTCTGGATTTTTGTTTTAGATTCCGTCTCTCACAGTTGAAGTGTACCTATGATAAAAATGTCAGACCTCTACATGCTTTGTAAGTAGGAAAACCTGCAAAATCGGCAGTGTATCAAATACTTGTTCTCCCCACTGTAGATCTGTAACAGTTTGTCTGCAGCCGGCTTTGATCGTAGTGTAATGAAACAGGCAGGAAGAGTGAGCTCGTTTGTGGTGGTCGGCAAAGTCAATATCCACGTTTATAAACACAGGATCGCTACAGTTATTGTTATTTTTGGTCATAAACATTAAAAGACCTTCGCTTGAAAAACAAGAATTAAAATAGTCCGAATTAATCTAAGATAACACAAGAAATCTGTCATTAATGTTGAAATTTTTTGCAGAGGAGCAATTTTACATCTAACTAAAATGTTTGGTGCAGTATCTCTCAATGAAAAAATGTGCATGAAAACTAGTCGTCTCTCATTGAACGACAACAAAGACTTTATTGAAGAATCCCTAGTTGACCAATCATCAATGAAGGTGCGTAGACTTCGGCTCCGAACTTCGGATTGCCTCCAGAAAAACATGTTTGTGCCCAAACAGCCAAAAAAAAACTAACCAAAACGAACAAAAAACCCTCACAAAAAGTTGTCATAACTGTTTCAGCTGGGAAACATGCGGAAGCCTTTACAGGTCTGGAGACAAAGAATGTAGGAAGTGACCAGGAGTAACGTTACGTGTCCTGTAAGGTGTCATTAACAAAAAACACCCCCAGTAGTGACAATATGACATAAAAAACATTGACTGCAAAATTTACAAGGAATCTAAGAAAATAAGTAAAAATTGACATTTTAAACAATTTAGTCATATTCAAAATATACAGAAGCATAATAGTTTGATAATGAGTGAAATAATACCTTCCCAGTATGTTGTTTCCGGAGGTTGAAAATACATATTTTCCTAACGTTGAAGTCAGGTACAATTTAGGTACTGAATGAAAGGTGAAAATATGTATTTTCCGGACATCAAAAAATACTTATTTTCCGGACTTTGAAAATATGTATTTTACGGACGTTGAAATCAGGTGCATTTTTGGTGCTGAATGAAAGGTGAAAATACGTTTTTTTCCTAGATGTCGAATAGACGTATTCTCCTGAAGTTGAAAATACATATTTTTCATTCATTGATTCTAAAGCCAAATTTCATCTGCATATATATAGTACCAGTGAAAAGTTTGGACAAACCTACTCATTCCAGGGTTTTTCATTATTTTTACTATTTTCTACATTGTAGAATAATAGTGAAGACATCAAAACTATGAAATAACACATATGGAATCATGTAGTAACCAAAAAAGTGTTAAACAAATCAAAATGTATTTTATACACTTGAATGAGTAGGTGTGTCCAAACATTTGACTGGTAGTGTACATTCTCAATTAAATAAGCATTATGTAATATTAATAACTTTAAAGCCTCTTAATATAGAAAAGAGGAGCCAACTGAAGATTGCAACAGAATATTGATCATTGCTCCCATCTGTCACATGCAGTTTCTGTTAGCTTTTTCAAAAGCTTTAAAACTGGCAGCAATGACATCAATGTAGTCTAACCAACAGAATAAACCAACAGACCCCTTCAACTACAAAAACATTCTCAGTAAAAAAAATTATCTTGCTATGACTGTGATATGTTGTTGTTTATCTACCTTAGTTGAAGTCGCTCTGGATAAGGATCCAGGCTCTGTCGTAGCCGGCCGCGACCGGGAGACCCATGGGGCGGCGCACAATTGGCCCAGCGTCGTCCAGGGTAGGGGAGGGAATGGCCAGTAGGGATGTAGCTCAGTTGGTAGAGCATGGCGTTTGCAATGCCAGGGTTGTTGGTTCGATTCCCACGGGGGGGGCCAGTATGAAAAAAGTAATAATAATAATGTATGCACTCACTAACTGTAAGTCGCTCTGGATAAGAGCGTCTGCTAAATGACTAAAATGTAAAATGTAAATGTAATAAGAGCATCTGCTGAATGACCAAAATGTAAATGTAAAAAAAATAAACACTTGCAAATCGTGCTGGGTATTATTTAAACAAGTAAACATTTGGTCGGTGCTGACCAGATCCAAATCTGAAATGATCTGTCACGGTTTCGGCCGAGGCGGCCCCTTCTCCTTGTTCGGGCAGGCTTCGGCGGTCGTCGTCTCCGGAGTACTAGCTGCCACCGTTCGATGTTTCATGTTTGATTGGTTTTGTCTGTTTGTCACACCTGTTTATTGTTTAGTGTTCATTAGGCACCCTATTTAGTTCCCTTGTGTTAGGTCAGGTGTTGTGTGTAATTGTTCTACTGTCGTGTGGTTGTTTGGTCCTCTGTATTTTTGTTCTCTCTTATTTTTGTGTGGTATTAGAGAGTCCTGCACGTTGTGCATATTTACTTTGGTCAGTCTAGTGTGCGTTTGTTTTCGCCTGTGGCCTGTTGCCGGTTTTGGCGTGTACTACGGACTTCACTAAAGACCTTTGGATTTAAATTCTCTGTGTCCTGCGTGTGATTCCACATCCTACTACACTCCACTCCTGACATGATCATAGACATCTACAGTGAGGGAAAAAAGTATTTGATCCCCTGCTGATTTTGTACGTTTGCCCACTGACAAAGAAATGATCAGTCTATAATTTTAATGGTAGGTTTATTTGAACAGTGAGAGACAGAATAACAACTAAAAAATCCAGAAAAACGTATGTCAAAAATGTTATAAATTGATTAGCATTTTAATGAGGGATATAAGTATTTGACCCCCTCTCAATCAGAAAGATTTCTGGCTCCCAGGTGTCTTTTATACAGGTAACGAGCTGAGATTAAGAGCACACTCTTAAAGGGAGTGCTCCTAATCTCAGTTTGTTACCTGTATAAAAGACACCTGTCCACAGAAGCAATCAATCAATCAGATTCCAAACTCTCCACCATGGCCAAGACCAAAGAGCTCTCCAAGGATGTCAGGGACAAGATTGTAGACCTACACAAGGCTGGAATGGGCTACAAGACCATTGCCAAGCAGCTTGGTGAGAAGGTGACAACAGTTGGTGCGATTATTCGCAAATGGAAGAAACACAAAATAACTGTCAATCTCCCTCGGCCTAGGGCTCCATGCAAGATCTCACCTCATGGAGTTGCAATGATCATGAGAACGGTGAGGAATCAGCCTAGAACTACACGGGAGGATCTTGTCAATGATCTCAAGGCAGCTGGGACCATAGTCACCAAGAAAACAATTGGTAACACACTACGCCGTGAAGGACTGAAATCCTGTAGCGCCCGCAAGGTCCCCCTGCTCAAGAAAGCACATATACAGGCCCGTCTGAAGTTTTCCAATGAACATCTGAATGATTCAGAGGAGAACTGGGTGAAAGTGTTGTGGTCAGATGAGACCAAAATGGAGCTCTTTGGCATCAACTCAACTCGCCGTGTTTGGAGGAGGAGGAATGCTGCCTATGACCCAAAGAACACCATCCCCACCGTCAAACATGGAGGTGGAAACATTATGCTTTGGGGGTGTTTTTCTGCTAAGGGGACAGGACAACTTCACCGCATCAAAGGGACGATGGACGGGATTTAAATTCCAAAGGGACGATGGACCTTTGGATTTAAATTCTCTGTGTCCTGCGTGTGATTCCACATCCCACTACACTCCACTCCTGACAGAATTACACACCATCTTATGGAATCAGCAGGAGCACCCGCACCCACCGAGATCATGGAGGAGCGCCTTCGTGGTCAAGAAGATCGGATCAACCAAATCGGGCACGCCCTGGACCGAGTGATGAACACCCTCCATCGATGGGAGACCAGCGGGGTACCCACACCCCCACCTACCGCACCATCACCATCGGTCAGCCCGCCCGTCCAACTACCGGAACCCAGTGGGATTCGGCTCTCGCTCCCGAGGGCGTACGACGGCACCGCTGCCGGGTGTCAGGGGTTCCTGTTACAAGTGGAACTCTACCTTGCCACCGTACACCCGGCGCCCTCGGGACACGAGAGCGTTTCTGCCCTCATCTCCTGTCTCACCGGCAAGGCGTTGGAGTGGGCCAACGCCGAATGGAGGAGAATAGACGCCGCCACTATCACCTATGCGGAGTTCTCCCGCCGCTTCCATGCGGTCTTCGACCATCCACCAGAGGGGAAGGCGGCGGGGGAGCGTCTATTCTACCTCCGGCAGGGGATGAGGAGCGCTCAAGAGTTGGCGCTGGAGTTCCGGACTCTAGCGGCAGATGCAGGGTGGAATGAGCGGGCCCTCATAGACCACTTTCGTTGCAGCCTCCGGGAGGACGTCCGCAGAGAGTTGGCGTGCAGGGATACTACACTCTCATTTGACCAGCTGGTTGACATGGCCATTCGGCTGGACACCCTGCTCGCTACCCGCGGACGTCCCAGGTGGGGGTCGCCCATTCCACCCTCCAGCGCCTCCGAGCCGAGCCCGATGGAGCTCGGAGGTGCTGGCGCTAGAGGAGGGAGAAGAAGGAGCCCGAGGGGGGGCCGTCCCTGCACCAACTGTGGCCGTGGAGGGCACACCGCGGTTAGGTGCTGGGGAGGGTCCCCTGGTGGAGGAGACGGCAGAACACACATTGGGGAGTCCTCCCAGGTGAGTAGGCGCCCCACTTACCCAGAGCTTTCTGTCGTACACATAACTATACCTGTTTGTTTTCCACAGGTTGCACCTCGTTCCCAGCATAAGGCGCTAGTAGATTCAGGCGCAGCTGGGAATTTTGTAGATCGTAAATTCTGTGTTGAGTTAGGGATTCCCCTCCTTCCGGTTGATAATCCTTTCCCTGTACATGCCCTAGATAGTCGTCCGTTAGGATCTGGGTTGATTAGGGAGGTCACAGCGCCACTTAGGATGATGATGCAGGGGGGTCATGAGGAGACGATTCAACTCTATCTGATCGACTCTCCTGCGTATCCGGTGGTACTGGGGCTTCCCTGGTTGATTACCCATGATCCTACGATTTCGTGGCGAGAGAAGGCTCTTAAAGGGTGGTCTGCTCAGTGTGAGGGGCTATGTCTGGGTGTTTCCGTAGGGGCGACCTCGGTGGAGAGTCCGAACCAGATGCCCGCACTGCACATTCCACCTGAGTATGAGGATTTGGCACTCGTGTTTAGCAAGACAAGAGCGGCACGGTTGCCGCCTCATAGACAGGGGGATTGTGCGATAGACCTCCAGGCAGGAGCTGCGCCCTCGCGGAGCCATGTGTATCCTTTGTCACAGGAGGAGAAGAGGGCAATGGAGACATACATTGCCGAGTCTCTGAGACAGGGATACATACGGCCCTCCACTTCTCCCGCGTCCTCGAGCTTCTTTTTTGTGAAGAAAAAGGATGGAGGTTTGCGTCCGTGTATTGATTACCGCGGTCTCAATCAGGTGACTGTGAAATATAGTTATCCACTCCCGCTGATTGCGACTATGACGGAGTCATTACACGGGGCACGGTTCTTCACAAAATTGGACCTCAGGAGCGCATATAACTTGGTGCGCATTAGAGAGGGCGATGAGTGGAAGACAGCATTTAGTACTACCTCCGGTCATTACGAGTATCTCGTCATGCCATACGGGTTAATGAATGCTCCATCAGTCTTCCAATCTTTTGTAGATGAGATTTTCCGGGACATGCAGGCGCAGGGAGTAGTGGTGTACATAGACGATATTCTGGTGTACAGTTCTACTCGGGCCGAGCATGTAGCCCTGGTGCGCAGGGTATTGAGGAGATTGTTGGAGCATGACCTGTATGTCAAAGCCGAGAAATGTCTGTTCTTCCAGGAGTCGGTCTCCTTTTTGGGCTATCAGTTGTCTGCATCAGGGGTGAGGATGGAGGTTGACCGTGTGTCAGCCGTGCGTAATTGGCAAACCCCAACCACGGTTAAAGAGGTGCAGCAGTTCTTGGGTTTTGCGAATTACTACCGGAGGTTTATCCGGGGTTTTGGACAGGTGGCAGCTCCCATAACGTCCCTGCTGAAGGGGGGTCCAGTGCGCTTGCGGTGGTCAGCTGAGGCGGACAGGGCTTTTGGGAGACTGAAGGACCTGTTTACCTCGGCTCCAGTGCTGGCGCACCCGGATCCCACTTTACCATTCCAAGTGGAGGTGGACGCGTCTGAAGCCGGTATCGGGGCTGTTCTTTCACAACGGTCCGGCACACCACCTAAACTCCGCCCCTGTGCCTTTTATTCTAAGAAGCTCAGTCCGGCGGAGCGGAATTATGACGTAGGGGACAGGGAGCTGTTAGCCGTGGTACAGGCCCTAAAGGTGTGGAGGCATTGGCTTGAGGGGGCTCAACACCCTTTTCTCATTCTGACTGACCACCGTAACCTGGAATACATTCGGGCAGCTAGGAGACTGAATCCTCGCCAGGCTCGATGGACTATGTTTCTCGCCCGGTTTGTGTTTAAGATCACTTACATCCCTGGGTCCCAGAACGGGAAGGCAGATGCCCTGTCTCGGTGGTATGACACGGAGGAGAGGTGCGTGGAGCCCACTCCCATACTACCTGAGTCTTGTCTGGTTGCACCGGTGGTATGGGAGGTCGTACGCGAGATCGAGCGGGCATTACGCACCGACCCTAGCCCTCCACAGTGTCCGGTGGGTCGGACGTACGTCCCTGCCGAGGTCCGGGATCGGCTTATTTATTGGCCTCACACGTCACCCTCCTCTGGACATCCAGGTATTGGCCGGACAGTGCACTGCCTTAGTACAAAGTACTGGTGGCCAACGTTAGCCAGGGATGTGAGGATTTATGTCTCCTCCTGCTCAGTGTGTGCCCAGTGTAAGGCGCCCAGACACTTGCCCAGGGGTAAATTACAACCCCTGCCCGTTCCACAACGACCCTGGTCTCACCTCTCGGTGGATTTTGTTACCGACCTTCCCTCCTCACAGGGGAATACCACCATCCTGGTCGTTGTGGATCGGTTCTCGAAGGCCTGTCGTCTCCTTCCCATGCCGGGTCTTCCTACTGCCCTACAGACCGCTGAGGCTCTATTTACTCACGTCTTCCGGCATTACGGGGTACCCGAGGATATAGTGTCTGATCGAGGCCCCCCAGTTTACCTCCAGAGTCTGGAGAGCGTTTATGGAACGGTTGGGGGTTTCGGTGAGCTTACCTCGGGTTACCACCCGGAGAGTAATGGGCAGGTCGAACGTGTCAACCAGGATGTGGGTAGGTTTCTGAGGTCATATTGTCAGGGCCGGCCGGAGGAGTGGGCGAGATATGGCCCTGGGCCGAGATGGCACAGAACTCTCTCCGCCACTCCTCCACTAAACTAACCCCTTTCCAGTGTGTGTTAGGGTACCAGCCGGTTCTGGCACCGTGGCATGAGAGCCAGATCGAGGCCCCTGCTGTGGATGAGTGGGTGCGGCGCTCGGAGGAGACGTGGAACGCTGCACACGTCCATCTGCAGCGAGCCATCCGTCGACAGAAGACGAGCGCCGACCTCCACCGCAGTGAGGGGCCAGTGTACGCACCTGGAGATCGAGTCTGGCTCTCAACCAGAAACCTGCCCCTCCGCCTGCCCTGCCGGAAGCTGGGTCGGCGGTTTGTGGGGCCTTTTAAAGTCCTGAGGAGATTGAACGAGGTGTGTTACAGGTTACAACTGCCCATTGATTACAAAATATTAACCCCTCGTTCCATGTGTCTCTCCTCAGGCCGGTGGTAGCTGGTCCACTCCAGGACTTTGAGATAGAGGAGACTCCTCCGCCCCCGTTGGACATCGAGGGGGCTCCGGCGTACACTGTTCGGGCCATCCTCGATTCGAGACGCCGGATGGGGGGTCTCCAATATCTCGTGGAGTGGGAGGGGTACGGCCCGGAGGAGCGGTGCTGGGTGCCGAGGAGGGACATCCTGGACCCGTCTCTTCTGACCGAATTCCATCGTGGTCATCCCACGCGCCCTGCTCCGCGCCCTCCTGGTCGTCCCCGAGGCCGGGGGCGGCGCACGGCTGGAGCCGCGCGTCAAGGGGGGGGTACTGTCACGGTTTCGCCGAGGCGGCCCCTTCTCCTTGTTCGGGCAGGCTTCGGCGGTCGTCGTCTCCGGAGTACTAGCTGCCACCGTTCGATGTTTCATGTTTGATTGGTTTTGTCTGTTTGTCACACCTGTTTATTGTTTAGTGTTCATTAGGCACCCTATTTAGTTCCCTTGTGTTAGGTCAGGTGTTGTGTGTAATTGTTCTACTGTCGTGTGGTTGTTTGGTCCTCTGTATTTTTGTTCTCTCTTATTTTCGTGTGGTATTAGAGAGTCCTGCACGTTGTGCATATTTACTTTGGTCAGTCTAGTGTGCGTTTGTTTTCGCCTGTTGCCGGTTTTGGCGTGTACTACGGACTTCACTAAAGACCTTTGGATTTAAATTCTCTGTGTCCTGCGTGTGATTCCACATCCCACTACACTCCACTCCTGACATGATCATAGACATCTACAGTGAGGGAAAAAAGTATTTGATCCCCTGCTGATTTTGTACGTTTGCCCACTGACAAAGAAATGATCAGTCTATAATTTTAATGGTAGGTTTATTTGAACAGTGAGAGACAGAATAACAACAAAAAAATCCAGAAAAACGCATGTCAAAAATGTTATAAATTGATTAGCATTTTAATGAGGGATATAAGTATTTGACCCCCTCTCAATCAGAAAGATTTCTGGCTCCCAGGTGTCTTTTATACAGGTAACGAGCTGAGATTAAGAGCACACTCTTAAAGGGAGTGCTCCTAATCTCAGTTTGTTACCTGTATAAAAGACACCTGTCCACAGAAGCAATCAATCAATCAGATTCCAAACTCTCCACCATGGCCAAGACCAAAGAGCTCTCCAAGGATGTCAGGGACAAGATTGTAGACCTACACAAGGCTGGAATGGGCTACAAGACCATTGCCAAGCAGCTTGGTGAGAAGGTGACAACAGTTGGTGCGATTATTCGCAAATGGAAGAATGGAAGATCTCACCTCATGGAGTTGCAATGATCATGAGAACGGTGAGGAATCAGCCTAGAACTACACGGGAGGATCTTGTCAATGATCTCAAGGCAGCTGGGACCATAGTCACCAAGAAAACAATTGGTAACACACTACGCCGTGAAGGACTGAAATCCTGTAGCGCCCGCAAGGTCCTCTGCTCAAGAAAGCACATATACAGGCCCGTCTGAAGTTTTCCAATGAACATCTGAATGATTCAGAGGAGAACTGGGTGAAAGTGTTGTGGTCAGATGAGACCAAAATGGAGCTCTTTGGCATCAACTCAACTCGCCGTGTTTGGAGGAGGAGGAATGCTGCCTATGACCCAAAGAACACCATCCCCACCGTCAAACATGGAGGTGGAAACATTATGCTTTGGGGGTGTTTTTCTGCTAAGGGGACAGGACAACTTCACCGCATCAAAGGGACGATGGACGGGGCCATGTACCGTCAAATCTTGGGTGAGAACCTCCTTCCCTCAGCCAGGGCATTGAAAATGGGTCATGGATGGGTATTCCAGCATGACAATGACCCAAAACACACGGCCCTGGCAACAAAGGAGTGGCTCAAGAAGAAGCACATTAAGTTCCTGGAGTGGCCTAGCCAGTCTCCAGACCTTAATCCCATAGAAAATCTGTGGAGTGGGCTGAAGGTTCGAGTTGCCAAACATCAGCCTCGGAACCTTAATGACTTGGAAAAGATCTGCAAAGAGGAGTGGGACAAAATCCCTCCTGAGATGTGTGCAAACCTGGTGGCCAACTACAAGAAACGTCTGACCTCTGTGATTGCCAACAAGGGTTTTGCCACCAAGTACTAAGTCATGTTTTGCAGAGGGGTCAAATACTTTTTTCCCTCATTAAAATGCAAATCAATTCATAACATTTTTGACATGCGTCTTTCTGGATTGCTTTGTTGTTATTCTGTCTCTCACTGTTCAAATAAACCTACCATTAAAATTATAGACTGATCATGTCTTTGTCAGTGGGCAAACATACAAAATCAGCAGGGGATCAAATACTTTTTTCCCTCACTGTACGCTATGTTTCACAACTTTGAACATCACAGTACAGTACAGCACAGTAGAGTAAAGTACAGTATGGAATGGTATGATACGGTGCAGGATAGTAGAGTTTTATTCAGTATAGTAGAGTACAGTAGAGAAGAGTAAAGTACAGTATAGTTGAATTTAGTAGAGTACAGTACAGTAGAGTTTAATTCAGTACAGTAGACTTCAGTACAATGCAGTGCAGTTTAGTTTAGTTCAGTAGAGTAGAGTAGAGTACATTAGAGTAAAGTAGGTTACAATACACTACACTAAACTTTACTTTTATTTACTATATTGTACTCTACTGTACTTTACCGTACTGTACTATACTCTACTTTTCTTTAAGGTAATGTGTACAGTACTACGTAATGTACTGTACTCTGCTGTGCTCTACCGTACTAAGGGTTGGGCGGTATATCGTATTTTACTATATACCGGTATTGATGCACGGACTGGTTTGGGTTTTTACTTTACCTTCTATACCGGTATTTGAACGTTAAATGTGATATGCCGTGTGTAACGTCCATTTTTATAGTTTACTCCGCTACTTGAGTCATCCCTCTCCGCTCTCTCACTCCATGCCGCTTTCCACACACACCTAGCCCCACCCCCTGTCAATCAGGGAGCGCATTTGTTGTTGCTTGACCACGAGACACTTGCCTTTAGTCTGCGTGGTCAATGCAGCACATGCAACAATGTTGGTTGAAGTTGAATTGAACAGTATAAATCACGTAGAATGTACAGTATGTGTTGCCACCGTAGGGTCACGCACTACTCATAAAGAAATGTAGAACTTTTATTATTCAAAAACATAAAATACTGTCAAATACCATCATACCGTCAAAAAATGTTTTATACCATGATATGATATTTTGGCCATATCGCCCAGCCCTAACTGTACTGTACTGTGCTGTCCAAACTTGTGAAACATGGATGTCTATGATTGCTTCAGATTTGGTCCGGACCAAATCTAAACCAATTATAGACGTCTACGTTTGGGCCAAATATAGGCCGGTCCAGACCGGATGTCTATGGACGTTGAAATCAAGGCCGGTCCAGACCTGACCAAGTCTGAACCAAACATAGACGTCTATGTTTGGGCCAAGTAAAAGCCGGACCGCACCAAATCTGAACCAAACATAGTCCTTGGACATTGAAATCAAGGTCCGGACTGCACAAAAAAATGTAATACTAAAAAAAGACGGTCGGTCCGGATAGGACCAAAAAAAGACGTCCAAAGGATGTTGCCGTCAGTAAACGCTTAGTGGGTTGTTCCTGTATTAAAAATGGTATACTACACTGCCTGTGCTCAGCTGTTGCTCAACGTTATTGTACTGCAGTGCATAGCCTCAGAGCAACATTTTGAAAAGTACACTCTGTGAAATTCCAGGAGGCCAACATGTATTCTACGGCAGAGGCAAATTAGTTGCCAGCTCTGTGTGCTGGGTTGTGTGGGTTAGTGTGTATCAGTGGAGGCTGCTGAGGGGAGGACGGCTCATAATAATGGCTGGAATGGAGTGAATGGAATGGTATCAACCACATGGAAACCATGTCTTTGATGTGGTTGATACCATTCCATTGACTCCATTCCAGCCATTGTTATGAGCCGTCCTCCCCTCAGCAGCCTCCACTGGTGTGCATGTGTGTATGTGCTTGTCTGCAGTTGTTTTAGTTGATGTCTGCAAAGACATGCTACTGATCCGTTTTAAGCAATGCTGAGCTTGTCAACTGTGGGAGGTTCTCCCACTCTTTACATCCCCCTCTCTCTCTCTCTCTCTCTCATGATCTGCCCTTCTCCCTCCTGCTCTGTCATTTGCTCTGACTCCCTCCCATTCCTCTTCAATTCATTTTGAGATCCAAAGATCACAACAATAATTTTGCTCCCAATTATTACATCTATTTAAAACATTTCATCCATCAAAGTCTCTCTCTCTCTCTCTCTCTCTTTCTGTATGGCTGCATGAGTACAGCAGTACAGCACTTGGCCAGCTGCTGCCATGTCTGGCTTTCTCTGAAATTAATATCCTGTGTGTTGGGCCTTGCACCACAATCGAATCAACCTGCCTTATAATAAATGAGTTTGCTCTTTTGCTCCCTCCCTCCATGCCTCTGTCTTTCCTTATTGGAGGATTACACACTGCATCAGCAATCTTTCACGGTTCCTTTTCTCCAGTAAATACCAATATTCCCAAATGACCACTGATGAGGTTTCCTATGTCCTGAGTCTCTATCTGCATCCCCTCCCCTCGCCTCCCTTCACACAAGCACACACAAGAAAGCACACACACACAAGCACACACTTGTACAGACCAACACCACAGCTATCTTATCTCACCCAAAATCTAGAAAGGACACAGTCACCATCTGATGTACAGACCTCCTCATATTTCCTGTATTAGTGCTTCCTCCCAGCAGACATGCACCAAGCAGCAGCCATTTCAAAGACATGAGTGTGTCTTGCAGCTCGTAATTACAGCAGCCATGACATGTTGCATAATTGTTCACTCGGCTACAGCTGCAGCAGCGGCTACACAGGTCAGACCAGGTAGGTAATGACAGTGTAAATGTGGCGGGAAACACATGGTGGCATATGAGGCAACATGCTCTCAGTATGTTGACATCACTCTCCCCCTGCGTATCTAACCTCAACAGTCAAGCTTTAAGTTCATGAAAGTCTGAAAGTTAGAACAAAAAAATCAAAAATCATTCATAAAGTATTAATAATGTGTTACAACAGCATCGTAAGCCATTGGTAAGAAAATGCCATGCTTATAGGGAGACCCCATTGTGTTATTTTATTTTGTCATTTACAGGCGACTCCATATTCGTATATGATCACGGAGCTGCTGTCTGGAATGTTACAATAATGTGGTCTCAGACTTTCAATGGCTAATCACAATAATGGAGGCCAGTAGAGAGAGAGCCCCAAGTTAAATAATTTACAACCACCACCGGGACTTCAGACCCTCTCTGAGCAAATTAAGATCATCTCCATAAGGCCTTTGAGAGGAGTTGACACAATAGTAATGACCCTGGTCCCTACTATGGCTGTCCAATTCCATGCCCTTGGGGAGAAGTAAGACAGGCCTGAACCCAGTTTATTTGAGGGCATGTGTCTATGCTATGTTTGAATGTAAACAAGGATGAGTAAATGATATCGTTAATACAATTGTATTTTAAAACAGTATAAAACAATGTTATGTCAATATGTTTATTAAAGTTATTGCACAAAAATGTCACTTCTGTGATTATTTTGGCCTGACATAACCACCAGAGTAGTTAGCCTAACTGGTTTGCCTAATGACAAAGTTGTCACCTCTTGGCCTTGAACTACAGTGTACACCTTCTCAGATAGCTGTGAATAGCCTGGTGGTTTGGGCTTTAGTCCCTTTCCTTTCATTGAACTATTATTCTGTATCTCCTTTGTGTGGCATCTCACACTGCAGCTCAACATCTCTGTCCTCATCTCTGCCAATACAGCTGAGCCAAACAAAGGCCAGGAAAAAAACATCAGCCCATACTGCTATTCAATGCACGATATACTGATAGGGTTATCTAATCAGACTCCACAAAAGGCAATTCAAACACTCGCACATAATCATTCTCTAGGGGTTTCCAAAAGCATTTGCATACAGTAGACACTGCAACCGTTACTCTCCACTGAATACGTTGTTTTCAGAGTTCAGGCTTACTCCCCCATTGTGTCGCCTCAGCTACCTACAGCCTGTAAAGGAAAAGGATAGGAAATGCTGTTGTAGCTTGTTTTAAACATGTTCACTTCACTCACAAAGGGAGTTGATGACACCGGCATGAATGTAATATGCTGCTGCACTTTTCTTTTATAGCTCTGCAGTATGGGAGAGAGGTCTGTAATGTTAATGCTGCCAACAGTAAATCAGAGGACCAGCTCAGCAAATAGCCTACTACAGCTTACATTAATAATTCATGTCAAGGCTAAGATTCCTTCCTGTGCATGACACAGTCAATACATACATATATCACTGTTGTAGGACTGCTCTGCATGTGTCATTGACATTGCTTTGGATCATAACATTATTTTATAGTACATAGATTGATAGCGTAAATCATGCTTTGCAAGGACCCACTGTGGTACAGTAGGTCCCTGTGAATCGATATATGGAAAGATATCTGTGGTAATACTGCCATCAATGACTTACAGTAATAGTTAGGTAATGTGCAATATCTTGTACCACTATTTGTAATAGAAGGATATGTGGATACCATCCAAAAGGCCAGATCAAAATGCCCCTTAGTTATACTGCCATCAGAAATTGAGGATAGGTAGCTACTGTACATCATCCTAAGCACACTATGATCAATGACATACACTAATGTCCTCTTTAAATCAAACCAGAGTGCTTCAAATGTCAGAAATATTAAATCAAGAACAAAGGAGTTGTTTTATTGAAGGGGATCATAATAGTGTACTACTAATAGCATAGTTTGAGATAAGAAACAGTCACCAATGCTCAGCCTCAAGCTACGATATCCAACACAGCAGAGTAGTCATAGCAAGTGCTGTATTTTGTATTATGAGACATTACTTATTGTAAGCAGGTCAATAAATCACAAACAAGTTTCCAAACATTAAAATGAACTTTTATTGCATAAAGGAGAGAGCAAGATTTAAAAGTCAAGGTTAAAAAGGGACAGCAAAAAAATTGTTTTATGAGGAATGTTTAGAGGAAAATGGTTGAATGTGTTCACAGGCTGAAAATTCTTGATCCTAATACTTCTTAGTATTCTTCTCCCTCGTCCTCTCCCTCCACGCTATCTGCTCCTACCTCCTCATAATCTTTCTCCAGGGCAGCCATGTCCTCCCTGGCCTCAGAGAACTCTCCCTCCTCCATACCCTCACCTACATACCAGTGCACAAAGGCACGCTTGGCGTACATCAGGTCAAACTTGTGGTCAAGACGGGCCCAGGCCTCTGCCACTGCAGTGGTGTTGCTAAGCATGCACACTGCCCTCTGGACCTTGGCCAGATCTCCACCAGGTACCACAGTTGGGGGCTGGTAGTTGATACCAACCTTGAAACCAGTTGGACACCAGTCTACAAACTGGATGGAGCGTTTTGTTTTGATGGTGGCAATGGCAGCATTGACATCTTTGGGCACAACGTCGCCACGATACAGCAGACAGCAGGCCATGTACTTGCCGTGACGTGGGTCACATTTCACCATCTGATTACATGGCTCAAAACAGGCATTTGTGATCTCTGAAACAGTCAGCTGCTCATGGTAAGCCTTCTCTGCTGAGATCACAGGGGCATAGGTGGCCAGGGGGAAGTGGATACGGGGGTAGGGCACCAAGTTGGTCTGGAACTCTGTCAGATCAACATTAAGGGCACCATCGAATCGGAGGGATGCAGTGATGGAGGACACAATCTGACTGATCAACCTGTTCAGGTTGGTGTAGGAAGGACGCTCAATATCGAGGTTCCTACGGCAGATGTCATAGATGGCCTCATTGTCTACCATGAAAGCACAATCAGAGTGCTCCAGGGTGGTGTGGGTGGTCAGGATGGCATTGTAGGGCTCAACAACAGCTGTGGACACCTGGGGAGCTGGGTAGATGGAGAACTCAAGTTTGGACTTCTTTCCGTAGTCAACAGACAGGCGTTCCATCAACAGGGAGGTGAAACCAGAACCGGTGCCACCTCCGAAGCTGTGGAAGACCAGGAAGCCCTGGAGGCCAGTGCATTGGTCAGCCTGGAGAGAGAGGGAGGAGAGAATATGTTTTACATTTTAGGTCACTATTGTTGAAGACAAGAAGTATGCAGGTGTACCATGTACAATAAGACCACTAAAAAGGTCATTGGAGATTCTCACCAGTTTGCGGATCCTGTCCAGAACCAAGTCAATGATCTCTTTGCCGATGGTGTAATGCCCACGGGCATAGTTGTTGGCTGCATCCTCCTTCCCAGTGATCAGCTGCTCAGGGTGGAAGAGCTGGCGGTAAGTTCCAGAACGCACCTCATCTGGAGAAAGAAAGACATGTTAGTTACCTTTCTAGCTAATAGACTGTTAGAGTTTAGTTTACACTTCCTCTTCCAGTTATAATGTGGGGAGGTCAAAATAATAAAAAACTATCTACCAAATCTATTCATTTTAAAATTCTCCTTGCCATAATCATTCATCTTATGACAAGACAAGACGTTAACGTTTTTTTAATTGCTAACATTTGATGGGGTCCTTGGGTCGCCGGTTTGCCTGGGTGGGGTTCCCTGGGCAAGAAAAGGTTTAAGACTGCTGAGATATTATTATATTATTATAGACCAATGTTAACAGAAGGTCATTGTTTCAAGACAAATTGATCTTACCAATGACAGTGGGCTCCAGATCCACAAACACAGCCCTGGGGACGTGCTTGCCAGCTCCAGTCTCACTGAAGAAGGTGTTGAAGGAGTCATCTCCTCCTCCAATGGTCTTGTCACTGGGCATCTTTCCATCGGGCTGGATCCCATGCTCAAGACAGTACAGCTCCCAGCATGCATTGCCGATCTGGACGCCAGCCTGGCCCACATGGACGGAGATACACTCACGCTGTGGGCGAAAGTACAATCATGTCAAATTGAGTTGCTCAGACATTGGGAGTCTTTCCTACAGAAGAGTTTCAGTTATTAAAAAGAGAAAAGCCTTGTCATGCGGGAGCCATTTTGACTGTGTGGGCCTATGTGTATCTGTATGTTTTCAAGTTACGCATAGCTTTGGCTCTAATACCAGCATACCCAGGTCACCTGACTCAGTGATTATATGCAGCTATGAGGGATAAAGACATGCTCTGTGTTGGTGCCACAGAGCAAGAACATGACCTGCAGGCAACAGGTGTTGGAGTAAAGTAGCCTACTCATGGCCCTGAATCATTGAAGGGTTTAGCCTTGAGGGATAACAGGTCTTCTGAATTGAATCAAGATTTAGACTGAAATTTAAGGAGACACTTCCAGACCATTATTAAAACGAGTTTATTATTAGTGTATAACATAGGCTACTACCTGACACATTTTGTAATAATGGATTTAAATATATACATTTGGCCTAATCATACAATGAGGAAGAATTTACTCATGGTTTACGTGTTATATCTGTGTTACAGGCTATGGCACAGTCCTTGCTCTGCAAGTCATGTTTTTAACATGCGGTCACCATTCGGTGCTCTTGACAATGGGAATGATTATAGCTGTAGTCTGAAAGTCATCATGTCAAAGATTAGCGATGTATAGGTAGCAGTATAAAATCCCTGATATGGCACAATTGTAACACTAATTTGAAGGGTGAGTTATTTTCCGCCGGCATAATTTTTTTTGAAATATCAAAAAAGCCGCAAATGGAGATTCAGATTGAGGCAAATATGCCATTTCATTGTGTCCTGCCCTTTCCAACAAAACGAAATGTCGTCTTCCAAAATAAAATGTGTAATACAGGTCTCTGAACTATAGGGGGTTTACTACAGGCCTATAATCGGTTAAGAATCATAAAATAGGCTACAGCAACCCGTACTTTCCTTTCCCTACACAACATGGGAAAATACCACGGGGTTTGACTTTCCCAGTTTATTCAGGTTTTGGACAAAAATGTTCAGACACCTGCCCGCCCAGGCATTCGATTAAATTCCTACTGCTCATAACATTTCCCATCCCTTGAACTTTCACCGGCGTTAGCCTATAAAATGCGCGATTGTGTAAATAACATGATTAAATCATCTTGATTGTGTGACAGATGATTTCCGATTTTACACTGTAGCCTAGACTACAGTTATGATTTGACCATGACGGCATTGCCACAATGAAACCGCCCTGCTCAAGTTGACCGCGTGCCACTTTCCGCAATGCAACAATGTAACAAAGCAAGCTATGGTCATGGAGCGAGAGGAGAGGAGTAGGAAGAATAAGCGCCGCCCTACATAAGGAATAGAAGGCCTCTGAAGCTGTGGCGCACTACTATAAATTAACGAAGACTCTATCTACATATGTTAAAAGGATCACTTTTGTAGGCTAACACAAATAAAATAATATTATTGGCATTTTCATGTTGGCTATATGTGTCAAATCGGATCATGTCTGATGATTGTCTTTCACTGTGTGAATTTTTTCAAAATTTCCCCCCCAAACATAATCATACAAAATAACGGCTTCTTAGACATTAGAAGATATAGGCAAGTTTCAAGGTGTCATGTTTGATTGGTAATTCATAACCTAATTATATTACGAGATCATGACTCCACATATAAAGTACATCACAATTCCAGTCATTTTCATATTCAAACTTACCATGTCTAAGATGAGGTGTTTTAAAAGAGCAGTAAAGATAAAATAAGAAACCGTAGATTTACGACCAACTCTCACAGAGGGACCTTAAGGAGTCTAATGTGAGAAGTTTCAGGAATGTGTCAGGGTGGGGCTTTTTATACTGCTTATGACGGTCCGCCACATTTGGGCGGCCTTTGGACACAAATTTACCACCCACCTGGAAAAAAGAGGCGTTCTTGATCGTTCTATTGGACCATTTGAACATGTAGGCGTACATGGATGCCAATGACATGAAAGAAGGAAACCGTTAGGTTATGAATGTAGGTTACAACCAAAATTCAATGCAGTTAGCATAAGCACATTCCCACAGCATGACAAAAGTAGGCTACTGTCATACAGTCAAGAGCGAGATTCTAAAACTATGTTTTATGTAAGATAACTGAAAACGACAACAAAGTAACCTTAACTTAAGACAATAGCCACCATCTTTTTCTGTCATCCTTAGATGTATTTACCCTATATGTTTTTGCTTTACATTTAATCATAAATATTTAGATATTTTGTGGAACTGCTTTTGCTAATGGATTAATAGGCTATAGCCCAAGTAATTATGCAGCTGAGAATCTTTCTATGGTGACTTTGTAGCCTGTAATTTGGAGGACACCGCTGTCATTTTACTGGTCTCAAGGAAGCACTTACTTTCCCCTAGCTTCTTTGAAACAAGACACTTGGGGTAGGTGCTTATGTAAGACTCAAGACTTTGGGGAAAAGAAAGAATGAATATAGGCCTAGGCTATTTTAGGCACTTCTAATATTAGCCTATTGGTTTGGTAGGCTATAAGAAAATGTAACCTGTTATGTCATGGAAAACTGGAGTAGGTTGTAGCCTATAGGTTTTTTCCTCTATATTGAAAGATGTATAATACCTCAAACATTTAGTGCAATAGCTACAGTTGACACATAAGATTACAACTTTGATGGCAACATCACACACGCACAGACACACACACACACACACACACACACACACACCAGCCACCCACTTTGCTGAGTCATTAAAGTGGGCTATTGCACAGATTAATGAAGAAAAGTAGCAGAAGGCATGATATTTCTATTAGAAATGCAAATGTAACATGTTGTAATGTGCTACACCTGCTTAAAAAAACGACTATCATGATCTCCATGTATGGTCATAGAATGAATAGGCCTTGCCCTAAAAATGCTAGATTGCATAAGGCATGGAAAAACGGGTAGCATCACTGTTTTTGAAATATACGCCAAAAAAAAATACAGTGATCTGTCAGTTGAGTATTTCTGTTACAGTGTAGGCCTACTCATGAAACAGCAGACACTAGAACCATGCCAAACCACAGGAGGGAGCCAGAGTTTTTGATTATGAATCTCCTCATAGATATTGTTTATAAAGCCTTGCACCAGTCCAACTAGATTAGAAAACTGCTAAGGATAACAATTTGTCACATTTCCTGCTAAAGAGAATATAACATTTCAAATGACTCAGCAGTATGCCACATACTGCAAGCAAAATAAGTCATTGGACATTACAGAGACAGACATGATTAGTCTAGATAAAGGTAATGTTAGCAAAGTAAGTATTTTACTTGGGTATATAAACCTACTGATAGCAATTTACTCAGTGCTCAGTGGTCACTTATCTGGATGAGATTGATAACATTGTTACAGGATGTAATAACAGAGAAAGAGAATAACCTTTATTGATTTTATTGGGCTCTCGCCACAAACGCACAGATGAAGCAATGACATCAGCTTTTGTGAGTGAGCACATTTTAAAAGATTTGTGGGCTACACCTTACCATCCTGCTACTTCATGATACTGGTTGTTCAAGGCACAATCATAAGGAAAAATAATTCTGTCATTCTCAGCTCTGGGTCACCTAGGAATGTGTGAATTTGGCATAGGAATGAAGAAATATTTAATACTCCTCTCCCTCCTCTTCTCCCTCTCCCTCAATGGAGTCGACCCCTACCTCCTCATAATCTTTCTCCAGGGCAGCCATGTCCTCCCTGGCCTCAGAGAACTCTCCCTCCTCCATACCCTCACCTACATACCAGTGCACAAAAGCACGCTTGGCGTACATCAGATCAAACTTGTGGTCAAGTCGGGCCCAGGCCTCTGCAATAGCAGTGGTGTTGCTAAGCATGCACACTGCCCTCTGGACCTTGGCCAGATCTCCACCAGGTACCACAGTTGGGGGCTGGTAGTTGATGCCAACCTTGAAACCAGTTGGGCACCAGTCTACAAACTGGATGGAGCGTTTTGTTTTGATGGTGGCAATGGCAGCATTGACATCTTTGGGCACAACGTCGCCACGGTACAGCAAACAGCAGGCCATGTACTTGCCGTGACGTGGGTCACATTTCACCATCTGATTTGCTGGCTCAAAGCAAGCATTTGTGATCTCAGACACTGAGAGCTGCTCATGGTAAGCCCTCTCTGCCGAGATCACTGGGGCATAGGTGGCCAGGGGGAAGTGGATACGGGGGTAGGGCACCAAGTTGGTCTGGAACTCTGTCAGATCAACATTGAGGGCACCATCGAATCGGAGGGAAGCAGTGATGGAGGACACAATCTGGCCAATCAACCTGTTAAGATTGGTGTAGGAAGGACGCTCAATATCAAGGTTCCTACGGCAGATGTCATAGATAGCCTCATTGTCTACCATGAAAGCACAATCAGAGTGCTCCAGGGTGGTGTGGGTGGTCAGGATGGCATTGTAGGGCTCAACAACAGCTGTGGACACCTGAGGAGCTGGATAGATGGAGAACTCAAGCTTGGACTTCTTTCCGTAGTCAACAGAGAGGCGTTCCATCAACAGGGAGGTGAAACCAGAACCAGTGCCTCCTCCAAAGCTGTGGAAGACCAGGAAGCCCTGGAGGCCAGTGCATTGGTCAGCCTGTGGAGAGGGAGGTGAGAAGATGTTTCAGATCATTATGGTTGGATAACAACAATAAATACACAGGATGTACAATAAGACATCATATAAATGTAAGTTCTCACCAGTTTGCGAATCCTGTCCAGAACCATGTCAATGATCTCTTTGCCTATGGTGTAATGCCCACGGGCGTAGTTGTTGGCTGCATCCTCCTTCCCAGTGATCAGCTGCTCAGGGTGGAAGAGCTGGCGGTAAGTTCCTGTGCGCACCTCATCTAGAACAAAGAAAGACCTGTTAGCTGAAGAAGTCAAGACTGAGATAGCACAGTGTCATCATCATTGTTTCAAGACAAAAGTGATCGTACCAATGACAGTGGGCTCCAGATCCACAAACACAGCCCTGGGGACGTGCTTGCCAGCTCCAGTCTCACTGAAGAAGGTGTTGAAGGAGTCGTCTCCTCCTCCGATGGTCTTGTCACTGGGCATCTGTCCGTCTGGCTGGATCCCGTGCTCCATACAGTAGAGTTCCCAGCATGCATTGCCCATCTGGACTCCAGCCTGACCTACATGAACTGAGATACACTCACGCTGGTTGAAAAAATAAATAAGTATATAATTAATTTTAAAAAATTAATGTAATTGGACAAGTGTCCTTAAAGAAAAGGCCACTTTCTAATTAATTTCCAAATAAATTGATAGGAAATCACAACCAGTCATAATGAGACCTTTGAAGTCTGAATGTGTTATTTTGGGCCGATTTCCCAGACAGAGATTCATTTTAGTCCTGGACTAAAAAGGTATTTCAATGGAGATTCTCCATTGACCACGTTTAGTAATCCAGGACTAGGCTTAATCTGAGTCCAGGAAACTGGCCCTTGAAGTCAGAATGTGTTCTACACAGTCACTCTTAATATAATAGACTAGCACCTAAGGCCATGCTGATATCATTCAAAAAATAATTTTTTGAAATGCCAAGTCAGATTTGGTGCCATTCTGCAAAGACAAAAACATGCAGAGACTAAAAATACATGTATAGTGTGCTAAAATGGTGTGGCAGATGTTAGCTTACCTCACTGAGTCCAAATGGAATAATTAAAGTAAGTGAAACAAATATTCTACACTGGTTAGACCGTAAACTCTCCTTCCAGACTCACATTAAGCATCTCCAATCCAAAGTTAAATCTAGAATCGGCTTCCTATTTCGCAACAAAGCCTCCTTCACTCATGCTGCTAAACATGCCCTCGTAAAACTGACTATCCTACCGATCCTTGACTTCGGCGATGTCATTTACAAAATAGCTTCCAACACTCTACTCAGCAAATTGGATGTAGTCTATCACAGTGCCATTCGTTTTGTCACCAAAGCCCCATATACTACCCACCATTGTGACCTGTACGCTCTCGTTGGCTGGCCCTCACTACATATTCGTCCCCAAACCCACTGGCTCCAGGTCATCTATAAATCACTGCTAGGCAAATCCCCGCCTTATCTTAGATCATTGGTCACCATAGCAACACCCACCCGTAGTATGCGTTCCAGCAGGTATATCTCACTGGTCATCCCCAAAGCCAACACCTCCTTTGGCCGCCATTCCTTCCAGTTCTCTGCTGCAAATGACTGGAACGAACTGCAAAAAATTCTGAAGCTGGAGACACTTATCTCCCTCACTAACTTTAAGCATCAGTTGTCAGAGCAGCTTACCGATCACTGCACCTGTACACAGCCCATCTGAAATTAGCCCACCCAACTACCTCATCCCCATATTGTTATTTACATTGTTATTTATTTTGCTCATTTGCACCCCAGTATCTCTATTTGCACATCATCTTCTGCACATCTATCACTCCAGTGTTAATAGTAATTATTTTGCACTATGGCCTATTTATTGCCTTACCTCCATAACTTACTACATTTGCACACACTGTATATAGATTTTCTATTGTGTTATTGACTGTACATTTTGTTTATTCCATATGTAACTCTATGTTGTTGTTGTTTTTATCGCACTGCTTTGCTTTATCTTGGCCAGGTCGCAGTTGTAAATGAGAACTTGTTCTCAACTGGCTTACCTGGTTAAATAAAGGTGAAGAAAAAAAAAGAAAAAAGAAAAATAATACATATTTACCTTACATTAATTTACCTTACATTTTAGAATTGTTCTATAATAGGCTATTTATCTGATACATTACACATTACAGTAGCCTATTATAATTATATTGCAACTGTATCCCTTCACATAGGCCTAAATAACCTGTTTGGATTTGGCCAACAAATGCTTTTGGCTTTTGTATGACTGAATTCACACCCTTTCCAAATTTCCTTAGGGAGTGGCTTGCTTTGTGTGGCAGAGCAGTTTATTACAGATGCCTTTCGATTCATTTAGGATGTTCCTATAAAACACGTGGGTTTGAAACCTAAAAACCATCTTTCAATAAAACACAACATCAGCAACTCAGGAAAATATCCAACTCTCTACTACTAAACGCGCGTGTCTTGTAAGAATGCTAGAACATTCACCACCTACAATACCTATGAATTATTTATAGCCGCCCATAATCAACATTTCGAATATTTCATTGCAAATGTAACCACAGTCTCATTATGGAACATCTGACCATTGTTATACACAATTGTGATAAAAATAATAATAATATACAAGTATTTTTTTATAATGAAATTAACGGCTCACCATTTTGATTCCTTTATGAGGAAAGAGATGATAGAGGCGCCGAAAAGATTATCAGTGAGTGAGTGCACTCTTCTCTTCTAGAAAGCAGCAGAGAGGGGGCCGGCCACTGCGGGAGGAGGAGGAGGAGGGAGGTGCTTTATCATTGAATGAACCAGGCAGCGACACACAGGCACAGTCCACTCCAGACTCGCAGACAAAATACAAAGCATGTTTGCATATAATTACGTTGTTTTTAGTTGTATTACTATATTACTATAATTTTGAAGTCGAAATGAAACAGGCCTATGTATTGTAGATCGAATATAGCTCAATGAAGGTGAGATAAAGTGAATTGGCGTTGATCAATTATTTAATTATGTGAATATGATTATTTTTGTGACGAGGAAAAACATTATGTTCTGTAGTCTCTCAAGCCATTACAGAGGTCTAAATCGCAGTAATGGACACACCCTTTATAGAGGGCCTTATGCTGAATGACGCTGCACATAGGCCTAGATGAGATAAATCACATGTAAAAAACTGGTGCTGAATGATCAAATCTACCCCCTTCAAAACACACACACACACACCGCATGTGCCACATGCACTCTGTTTTGTAAGTCAATTAAATATTTAGTCCCAAATCTCCTTGAGCTTTGGGTGCTGAACTAAATTCTGTGCCAACAATACAGCCCTGTGCTAAAATGCAGAGTACGCTTTCTAGCACCACATTAGACCTATATATTGCCTCTGTCATTAGATGTCATTCAAACACATAGTCAATTCATTGAGATGGAGAGGATGCAAACCAGTATAAAATTTCACAAAAGACTGCTTTTTCATTCATGACAATTTCACATATGCATATTTAAAATGCAAAAAGGGTCACAAAATAGAATTCTATCGAAAAAATAAAAATGGAAAATATGAGAAGTTGTATAGATGCTTGACAGAAATGTTAAGGGCCAGACATTTAGAAGGGCCAGAGTTCATTAATGTATTACAATAGAGTTTGGATTTGGCTGCACCAACCTCCTCCTTCTAACCCCCGCTTCCCCCCTAGTCTGCCAGGCAGCCGGCCTCCGCCCCTCTTTGTTCAAGATTTTGCTGCAGTGACATCACTCCTCTGCAGTGGATCATGTGACCAGTGATGTGTCACTGTGGTTAGTTACCAGCAAACACATGGCCCCTCAGCTGTCTTCCTTCTCCTCTCCCTGTGTCCGGAATTCCTATTGACACACACACACACACACATACACACACGCGCACACATCATTTCAATAATATTGGACTGAGGGCAAAGGGATTAAGGAGGAGATGGGGGCTGTGTTTGAAAGAGACAGCCGCATCAGATTGTCCTGACTGCCCCTCCCTGCCCGTCTGCCTGACTTGCATGCCATCCCAACTCAGCAATTTCAGACAGATGGACCACTTATTACGGTCCTCTGTAGCTCAATTGGTAGAGCATGGCGCTTGTAACGCCAGGGTAGTGTGTTCGATCCCCGGGACCACCCATACGTAAAAATGTATGCGCACATGACTGTAAGTCGCTTTGGATAAAAGCGTCTGCTAAATGGCATATTATTATTACTTATACTTTCCTCCCCTTTAGGATCGGCCGAAACATGGATGAAACCCGTAAAAAATATTAAGATGTCGAGAATGAATAAGTAAATAGCCTAACTGTGTTCTTAGTGTATATTATCATGTGTATACCCATCTTATTTATCGTCAGGAAGAATGCTGTTATGAGGAAACAAATGACAAATATTTTATTTTGCTCCTGAAACATGAGTAGACATATACCATGAATCTATTGCTACCACAAGGCTTTGATGATAATCGATGGGAGAATATGACAGGAACAGTTGAATTTGAATCAATATCCCCAGTATGTGTATTAATGCTGAACAAAGAGAAACTCTGCATTTGTGGTAGGCCTAAATATGACAGAAGTCAAACCACATGGCCATATAAAAACCAAACCGAGTGATGATGATGAATGTGGGTTAGTGATTTTTATGCATGGCTTTGTGTGGGGCTCTGCAGGGTGTGTGGCAGACAATGGGCCATTGGTAACATCTGCTAGTAGAACCTGGATGTTGAATGTGATGCTCTCTAATGGATCAGCAGGGATCCAGAGGAGCTGGGTTTCCCTTGGTTACTTACGTTTACCCATGTAGCCTACTTATCTCTGCAGCATGATTCTTAAAGGCTAGTGTCGAAAACCAGATCCTAGGCAACACAGTGACTAGGCTCTGGTTTCAATGATGGACTCTGCTGGCATAGAGGAACTACGTCACTGCCTACATCACTACTTTATTGCTTGAATAAAATACTAAACAGTATCTAGGAAGATGGAGACCACAAAGGTTATTTTTAATGAGTGCATTTCGCAAGTAGCTAGTTTGCATCAACTAACTTAAGTAAAACCACTGCAAATGTTTTGCCTGCAAACTTCGGTTTTGAATCGCGACGTTCTGGCATGTCTGCCTTGTTATTTGTTGGGAGAGTACCTGGAATAAAACATTTTCTCTTATCGACATAGGCAGTGACGTAGTTCCTCTATGCCAAAAGAGTCCATAATTGAAACCAGACCCTAATCAATGACCACGTTTACATGCGCACAGTATTCCGGATAGCAGCTCATATCTCGCTTAAAGTCTTATTTGGGATAAACTGTTTACATGCACCTTTGATATCCCGCTCACGAGTAGCCCTGTATCCATTAATAAACCGAATATTCCTCATTTAAATTCATATGGGTTAAATTGAATATTAACTGAAATATGGACACTGACTGTAAACCTATAACCTCTCACATGTAGCATAATATAATATTAACTCCTGCATAATTATGCATTTCTTGCAGTAAAATGATACAATAAATGTTTATTTTGTCTTGGGAACAGGAGTGGAGAAATATGATTTCTTTCTTTCAGCATCTCTTGAGAAAATGCAAATGCACGTGTAATATGTTTTCTTTGACACTGTTATGCAAGCAGAAAGCATTTCAACCACATACAGTGCCTTCGGAAAGTATTCATACCCCTTGACTTATTCCACATTTTGTTGTGTTACAGCCTGAATTCAAAATTGATTAAATTGCTTTCCCCCCCCCTCACCCATCTACATACAATACCCAGTAATGACAAAGTGAAAACATGTATTTATAATTTTTTGCAAATGTATTGAAAATGAAATACATAAATATCTAATTGACATAAGTATTCACACACGAGTCAATACTTTGTAGAAGCACCTTTGGCAGCGATTACAGCTGTGAGTTTTTCTGGATAAGCCTCTAAGAGCTTTCCACACCTTGATTGTCCAACATTTGCCCATTATTCTTTTCAAAATTCTTCAAGCTCTGACAAATTGGTTGTTGATCATTGCTAGACAACCATTTTCTGGTATTGCCAAAACTGTAACTCGGCCACTCAGGAACATTCACTGTCTTCTTCGTAAGCAACTCCAGTGAAGATTTGGCCTTGTGTTTTAGGTTATTGTCCTGCTGAAAGGTGCATTCATCTCCCAGTGTTTGTTGGAAAGCAGACTGAACCAGGTTTTCCTCTAGGATTTTGCCTGTGCTTAGCGCCATTCCATTTATTTTGTATCCTGAAAAACTCCCCAGTCCTTAACAATTACATGCATACCCATAACATGATGCAGCCACCATTATGCTTTAAAATATGGAGAGTGGTACTCAGTAATGTCTTGTATTGGATTTGCCCCAAACATAACACTTTGTATTCAGGACAAAAAGTGAATTGCTTTGCCACATTTTTTGCAGTATTACTTGTTGCAAACAGGATGCATGTTTTGGAATATTTTTATTCTGTACAGGCTTCTTTCTTTTCACTCTGTCAATTAGGTTAGTATTGTGGAGTAACTGCAATGTTGTTGATCCATTATCAGTTTTATACTATCACAGCCATTAAACTCTGTAACTGTTTTAAAGTCACCATTGGCCTACTTCCACTCCGGCAACTGAGTTAGGAAGGACGCCTGTATCTTTGTAGTGACTGGGTGTATTGATACACCATCCAAAGTGTAATTAATAACTTCACCATACTCAAATGGATATTCAATGTCTGCTTTTTGTATTTTTACCCATCTACCAATATGTGACCTTTGCGAGGCATTGAAAAACCTCCCTGGTCTTTGTGGTTGAATCTGTGTTTGAAATACACTGCTCGACAGAGGGACCTTACAGATAATTGTACAGAGATTGGGGAGTGAGTCCATACAACTTTTTTGTGACTTGTTAAGCAACTTATTTAGGCATGCCATAACAAAGGGGTTGAATACGTATTGACTCAAGACATTTCAGCTTTTCATTTAAAAAAAATGTGTAAACATTTCGAAAACCATAATTCCACTTTGACATTTTGGGGTATTGTGTGTTGGCCAGTGACAAGAAAATCTCAATTTAATCCATTTTAAATTCAGGCTGTAACACAACAAACTGTGGAAAAAGTCAAAAACGGTGAATACTTTCTGAAGGCACTGTATATGCTGACCATACTCCAAATGGCACTCCTTTCACTGCAATAAATGTTGCAGCAAAATCTTATGAAAACAACGAACAGGACCAATGCACAAGGATGCCTGCTGCTTGCATCTCTCCCACCATAGGCCTCACGCCTAGCCACGCTGTCGTGATCCTCTCCTCTTCTTAATTTATTAATGTATTAATGTTGCTGGCTCAGCCCCCTTGCGATACTACAAATACTAGCGCGCCACGGTGTTTAAGATCAGTTACTACATCGACTCTTAGCTGTCGGATAAAGTAACTTCTCTCTCATCCGAAGAGAAAATTATTGAAACTTTATTTTTTTACATATTTCTCTAAAACTAATCTCCATCAGTAAAAATGGTGAGTACAATTTACATTTAGAAAGTAGTCTATTGATTTATTTTATGTTGTGTGTTCATCTCTCATTTTACTCATGGTGGTGCTAGCTACTCATCCATTCCATCAATGTAGTTACATAGCCTAACATTTGGTTGTATAATATGTAGGTCGATAGTATATGGCTACATTCATATTGTGGCTGGAATTTCATATTGTGGCTGAAATAAGTGGTCACTGATTTATTTGACCACCATAATATGATAGGATATGCTTCAAACTGTCGAGGAAACACCATATTGCCTATAGGACCTTATTTTCAATTGTATGTTTATTACGAAATCATATAGTGAAGGTGCTCATGTCGATTCAATTGAAGAACTCGTCACATTATGCTTTGCTCAGGTGATTGAGGTGAATTGATGCCCGTTACCTTTGGCGGGCTACGGACGGAGGACGATACAGACTTATTATCTTAGCCTTAATTGTCATTTGAATATAATTAGCTATCATAAAATACTATCAAGTTCAAGTTTGACTAACGAATATCAACAAACAAATGCGTTTAACGAACCTGAGATAGAAGAACATTCAAGATCTCATAATCGCAACCTCTTCTGCCTTGATGGACTCCGCGTTTTCATGGTGGTGTGAGGCGCGCCCACCTTGAAATGTAGGCTATTACGTTGAGAAGAGATTTATTCTGATAGTTAGTATTTTGACCCATTTTGGCTGTTTAATATCTAGTATCAATGGTAGGCTATAGTCTATAATATGCGGTACCCTATAAGCTACTCTATCTAAATTTGATGCATTAATTTTATTTAGCCTAGAAGGCACCCGTGGACGTTTATGCATTCTGTTGGTCTCTCCATCAAATTCTAAATGGTGCGCATACATTAGCCTTAAAGTGATACAAGGCAAGGTGAATGAAATAGGCAGAAAGGGGATCACATTGATAAAATGTACCGAACAGTTCTAGTAACAAACCAACGTTACCAACCCATTACAGTTACTGTGGAACAGTTTAATCAATATTGAAGTTCATATGGTCATTTAAAATGATCTAACTCTTTATTTTCGGAGGAAAGTACCCTATATAGGAAAATAAAAGACTTAAGTGAACCGTATTAGTTAATCAATGGGTGCCTGTGGGGAGCTACTTCATCCTTAATCTCTGCTGGTGCATATGGTCTCCAGAATGACACCTGACAGGGGGAGGGCTAAGAGTTAAGACCTTTCTCTGAGGTGGTCTTTTGCAGATGGATTTGTGTACAGACCATTGTAGCCAGCTGCACCCTGGTCTTTCCATGTTCATGTTTAGATTAGCCCTCCAGGCAGCTGCTTTCCAACCAGAGAGAAGCACATTTGATATAACAGTCGCCGGTTCAAGTGTACTCGCTGCACATAAAGGCTACTATTTCTATAATGGCATTACTGTTAAATCTATGCACTGTAGAATCTATAGTGTCTTCCATTTTGCAACATGAGATGTCAGTGATTTGCCCTAGAGAGCAAAATCAAATAGCCTTAGGGTTGCTTAAAATACCTGCAGGTAATTCTGTACAATTACCTATAAATATTATAGAGCGCCATAGCTGTTGAGTGTCACTGGGTGTATGCACATTATAGACAAATCTAAATCGTAATTTTTTTATGGAAAGTGCACAAACCACCCCCTCCTGTGCAAAACCTCAAACGGTTTCCTGCTAGTGCCCAGTTGCTTAGCAACGGACATATACAAGCAAATCCCTTGGGAACAGCAGGGTGTAGCTGGAGAGGGGAGGAGAAGGGGGAAGGGGGAATGGGGAATGGGAGGAGTGCGAGGGAGGGGGGGTGATTCAGACTCAGGGTTGTACCTCTACATGGCACAATTCCCACTTTTCCCACTTCCTCAATCACATTTATGCTGTCAGAACAGTGGGGATGATTGTGTGGAATAGCTGCAGTGCTGCAGTGTGGGAAAATGCAACCTTACTGAATTTCATCCCAGCCCCCTAGACTCAATCAGGGGGGGGGGGGGATTTAGCACAATACAGTTTACCCTTCAGGAACAGTAGCTGCTGGTTTAGCAACAGCTAATGGGGATCATACAAGCATTTCGCTACACCCGCAATAACATCTGCTAAATATGTGTATGTGACCAATACAATTTAATTTGATTTGATTTAATAAATTAGTAAAATACTAAATGAAAAGAGTGCAAGAATCTTAATTTGCATTTGGATTAGACATTATGGAGAATGGATGCCATTTTGAATGTGTGCCCTCTTTCCACTGGCTCTCATAAATGCACATGAGAATGCTTTGGTGACATTATTGACATTTACCTTGATTGTGTACAGTGGGTTCCAATTAAATTGCTCTCTCTCCTCTTTCTCCAGCGTGAGTGTATCTCCATCCACGTGGGTCAGGCTGGCGTCCAGATTGGCAATGCCTGCTGGGAGCTCTACTGTCTGGAGCATGGGATCCAGCCGGACGGTCAGATGCCCAGTGACAAGACCATTGGAGGAGGAGACGACTCCTTCAATACTTTCTTCAGTGAGACTGGAGCTGGCAAGCACGTCCCCAGGGCTGTGTTTGTGGATCTGGAGCCCACTGTCATTGGTAAGATCACTTTGTCTTGAAACAATGACGTGCTGTTAACATTGGTCTATCTCCTTAGTCTTGAGAAAAGCTAACAAGTATTTATTTCTCCAGATGAGGTGCGCACAGGAACTTACCGACAGCTCTTCCACCCTGAGCAGCTGATCACTGGGAAGGAGGATGCAGCCAACAACTATGCACGTGGGCATTACACCATTGGTAAAGAAATCATCGACTTGGTTTTGGACAGGACCCGCAAACTGGTGAGAACTTACATTTATATGATGTCTTATTAACATACACTCTACATCTCTGTACATTCTGTATCTTTATCAAACCATAATGATCAGAAACATCTTCTCTCCTCCCTCTCTCTCCAGGCTGACCAGTGCACTGGCCTCCAGGGCTTCCTGGTTTTCCACAGCTTCGGAGGTGGCACTGGTTCTGGTTTCACCTCCCTGTTGATGGAACGCTTGTCTGTTGACTACGGAAAGAAGTCCAAACTTGAGTTCTCCATCTACCCAGCTCCCCAGGTGTCCACTGCTGTTGTTGAGCCCTATAATGCCATCCTGACCACCCACACCACCCTGGAGCACTCTGATTGTGCTTTCATGGTAGACAATGAGGCCATCTATGACATCTGCCGAAGGAACCTTGATATTGAGCGTCCCACCTACACCAATCTTAACAGGTTGATTAGCCAGATTGTGTCCTCCATCACTGCTTCCCTCCGATTTGATGGTGCCCTCAATGTTGATCTGACAGAGTTCCAGACCAACTTGGTGCCCTACCCCCGTATCCACTTCCCCCTGGCCACCTATGCCCCAGTGATCTCGGCAGAGAAGGCTTACCATGAGCAGCTCTCAGTGTCTGAGATCACAAATGCTTGCTTTGAGCCAGCCAATCAAATGGTGAAATGTGACCCACGTCACGGCAAGTACATGGCCTGCTGTTTGCTGTACCGTGGCGACGTTGTGCCCAAAGATGTCAATGCTGCCATTGCCACCATCAAAACAAAACGCTCCATCCAGTTTGTAGACTGGTGCCCAACTGGTTTCAAGGTTGGTATCAACTACCAGCCCCCAACTGTGGTACCTGGTGGAGATCTGGCCAAGGTCCAGAGGGCAGTGTGCATGCTTAGCAACACCACTGCTATTGCAGAGGCCTGGGCCCGACTTGACCACAAGTTTGATCTGATGTACGCCAAGCGTGCCTTTGTGCACTGGTACGTAGGTGAGGGTATGGAGGAGGGAGAGTTCTCTGAGGCCAGGGAGGACATGGCTGCCCTGGAGAAAGATTATGAGGAGGTAGGCGTCGACTCCATTGAGGGAGAGGGAGAGGAGGAGGGAGAGGAGTATTAACGTGAAGTGAATCGATTCACCCTAGTCAAATCACTAGCATGCTTATCACTGGTTAGAAGTTTATATGGCTTAGCTTTCCTTATTAGTGTTGGAAATTGCTAGCAAGCACAGTCACACATCATAGATAGGGCGGCAGGTAGCCTAGCGGTTAAGAGTGTCTAGGTGAAAAAATAATATGTCAATGTGCCCTTGAGCAAGGCACTTAACCCTAATTGCTCTGGATAAGAGAGGATGCTAAATGACTAAAATGTAAATGTCATGTTGTCCGTTGGCACCGAAAATGGTTAAGGAAATGTTCTGTAGTTGTGTTCAGGGAATGTTATGGTGTTGCAATGGTTTTACTTTTTACAGTTTTACACTGTAGCTTTCTGTCTTTGACTTTGATATGCAATAAAATACTTTACCTTTTTTTTTTTTTTACAAAATTCCATGGAGCTTCATCAGCTTCACTCACCAGGAGTTATCACAGTATTTCCCAAAAATAAATAATTTGATTATTGCAGTGTAATAACCATGTACGTACATATTGTTACATAGTTCTACAACTATCTGTTTGTGTAATTACACATGGGCAACTTATATGCATATAGAGTCGCACACAATTTATATGCATATATTTGGCTAACATTTTTTACTTGCAGCAACGTTATGCTCTTTTCTAGCAGCTTTACAAAATATTTCATGCTGCATTCTGAGAAATGTCAACAGAATCAAAACAATCAAGAATTAAATGAACATTTGAATGCAATAGAGTTGTGTCTTTCATTTTTATTTACTGGTATCAAACCGACACATCATTGCAGTTTCCCCATGGTTCCTTTTATATTATTTTTCATCTGAAAGAGATAACGTAAAAGCAATAGCTTGTTCTTTATATTTAATGAGTGTTCATGAACAAATAATATCTTACTTCTGACATCAACTGGTTTACAATAAGAAGAGACAGCTTTAGTATTGGGTATTGATTGCGGTGACAATTAGAGCTCTATAACTTGCTTGGACTCTATAACTTGCTTTGGAGGTATACCGGTAGTTGAAGATTCTTACATAATTTACATTTTAATGCTTACTTTTGGGGTGACATTAAATATGTTATATCACAGTGCTGTGATTTTATTGACAATTCAAATTATACCAGTTAGCAAAGCAAATTAATGTGTTGGAAGTTTACAAGAGGCAGTCATTCATTGTAATGATTACGTTCTAAGGAAGAGTGAGTAACAACAGAAAAAACACAACATAAGTTGCTGCATTTTTGTAAACTTTCATCATTCTTTTTTTTCTTAAATAAAAAAGTATGTGGGTCAAAATAAATATAATATTTTGTCACAAGTGATGCAACGGCAGAAACAAACACATTTATTTAGGCTTTTAGGGTTCTGTGTTGAAAATGTATACATTATCAATACATTATAGTTTTTATTAAAGTTGCTTTCAGTGTAACAAAACAGAATACAACTGCTTGTTCTTATTGCAGTTTGTCTCTGCATTAGGGTGGCTCTATGTGTCTGAGTCTGCAATGTGTTAACATGTATATGTGTATTTCACAGTTGCTGAGTGGATGCGTGTGTCTAAGTGATATTTACGTGTTAACATGCATGCATGAGTGTGTGCTTTATCAGTGCAGATGGTTATGAGTGTTCACACCACCCTTCCCTGAAGCAGTGGGCTTCTTTCTCCTGTTGACTGTCGGCTCAGAAGGTTCCACAGCAGCATCGGCACAGACGTGTTTCCAGAGCTTCCCATGCTTCCGCCTGTTGAGTCCTCCCTCAGTGGACGGTATTGGTTAAACCGCCTGGTTGAAAAACACAAGTTAGCTGGCATTAATAATACAGTAAAAAAAATAATAATAATAAGATGTGCATTATATTGTATAAAACTGCACATAATATTTCATTTATCATTTATTTAGATAGAAATGGCATGGGATATACAGTGGGGAAAAAAAGTATTTAGTCAGCCACCAATTGTGCAAGTTCTCCCACTTAAAAAGATGAGAGAGGCCTGTAATTTTCATCATAGGTACACGTCAACTATGACAGACAAAATGAGAAAAAGAATTCCAGAAAATCACATTGTAGGATTTTTAATGAATTTATTTGCAAATTATGGTGGAAAATAAGTATTTGGTCAATAACAAAAGTTTCTCAATACTTTGTTATATACCCTTTGTTGGCAATGACACAGGTCAAACGTTTTCTGTAAGTCTTCACAAGGTTTTCACACACTGTTGCTGGTATTTTGGCCCATTCCTCCATGCAGATCTCCTCTAGAGCAGTGATGTTTTGGGGCTGTCGCTGGGCAACACAGACTTTCAACTCCCTCCAAAGATTTTCTATGGGGTTGAGATCTGGAGACTGGCTAGGCCACTCCAGGACCTTGAAATGCTTCTTACGAAGCCACTCCTTCGTTGCCCGGGCGGTGTGTTTGGGATCATTGTCATGCTGAAAGACCCAGCCACGTTTCATCTTCAATGCCCTTGCTGATGGAAGGAGGTTTCACTCAAAATCTCACGATACATGGCCCCATTCATTCTTTCCTTTCCACGGATCAGTCGTCCTGGTCCCTTTGCAGAAAAACAGCCCCAAAGCATGATGTTTCCACCCCCATGCTTCACAGTAGGTATGGTGTTCTTTGGATGCAACTCAGCATTCTTTGTCCACCAAACACGACCAGTTGAGTTTTTACCAAAAAGTTATATTTTGGTTTCATCTGACCATATGACATTCTCCCAATCCTCTTCTGGATCATCCAAATGCACTCTAGCAAACTTCAGACGGGCCTGGACATGTACTGGCTTAAGCAGGGGGACACGTCTGGCACTGCAGGATTTGAGTCCCTGGCGGCATAGTGTGTTACTGATGGTAGGCTTTGTTACTTTGGTCCCAGCTCTCTGCAGGTCATTCACTAGGTCCCCCCGTGTGGTTCTGGGATTTTTGCTCACCGTTCTTGTGATTATTTTGACCCCACGGGGTGAGATCTTGCGTGGAGCCCCAGATCGAGGGAGATTATCCGTGGTCTTGTATGTCTTCCATTTCCTAATAATTGCTCCCACAGTTGATTTCTTCAAACCAAGCTGCTTACCTATTGCAGATTCAGTCTTCCCAGCCTGGTGCAGGTCTACAATTTTGTTTCTGGTGTCCTTTGACAGCTCTTTGGTCTTGGCCATAGTGGAGTTTGGAGTGTGACTGTTTGAGGTTGTGGACAGGTGTCTTTTATACTGATAACAAGTTCAAACAGGTGCCATTAATACAGGTAACGAGTGGAGGACAGAGGAGCCTTTTAAAGAAGAAGTTACAGGTCTGTGAGAGCCAGAAATCTTGCTTGTTTGTAGGTGACCAAATACTTATTTTCCACCATAATTTGCAAATAAATTCATTAAAAATCCTACAATGTGATTTTCTGGAATTTTTTTCCTCAATTTGTCTGTCATAGTTGGCGTGTACCTATGATGAAAATTACAGGCCTCTCTCATCTTTTTAAGTGGGAGAACTTGCACAATTGGTGGCTGACTAAATACTTTTTTTCCCCACTGTAATGTGGAATTATCTTCAATGGACCACAATGTGTCAAATAGTTTTTGTGGATCATAAATCAATTATACATTTGGAGAAACCAGGAAGTGTGTGACTTTATTGACTTTTACGGTGGTTAGAACAGTCTTTCACTCACTTGTAGGTCAAAGCAATGGCACCAACAACACAGACAAGGACCATGACACCCAGAACCGCGGCCACAGTGCCTGCTGTGGAGGAGTTGGAGCCTGCAACCACAACACACAGTATGAGGAAGGTACGGTACACTCCACGATCAGTGAAATGTAAAATGAAAATGTTTTTACAGTTCATAAAGTTTTATGTACAGGCGCACACATGGTTCGTTAATTTCACTCACCCACAGTCACACGGACTTTAGCACTGGCCATAGCCAGACTAACATCATTGGTCAGGGACACATTGATGCAGAACACTCCAGAGTCATTGAAGAACTGGCGAAGGATCATCTGACAATCTGGGGAGGGTGTCACGTTGTTACAGATGGTCTCCACAGGCGTGATGCAGTCTGCATCCGAGATGATGGTGCACACTTCATTGGGCAGGCTATGTAAAGAGAAGGATGTAGATATAAAGTGCAGGTGATGGCAATGTTCAAAATGCTAATTTCAATAGGAATGTGCATGGTTCCTTGGGACCTGTTTCCACTGCTAGTTGGCTACTCACCTCCCCTGGCAGGTGATTGTCAGGTCCACAGCATTCTGCACCACCTCAGTGGCCTGAGACACTACGTTGGCCACCTGGGTGATCTCCACACTCTCAATACCCTCTGGGAATTTAAATAGATTGAGAGATCATTATCAGCAACCATCACCTGCATTTTACATCTCAGCTGTGACTGTATTGAAAATACTCTACATCTTCAGTATCTGGACATATGTGTACTTACGGACGACGTCCACAGCGGTCGAGAAGGAGCCGTAGCGATATATCATACAGTCGTCAGCCGCTGTAAGTTCAGGAGCCTGTCTTTTAGCCACAACAAGAGCCACCTGTGTCTCTGTGTCTGCCTCTATCTCAGCCTCTGCTACTACCTCATTCTCCACTGGAGCAGTCACTGCTGCTGGCGCTGAAGACAAACAAAGATACTGTAAGTTATATTTTATTTTGAAATGGCTCAAATAATGTTTTTGTTTATATACAGAATGACTAAGTAACTAAGTAAGTAATCACCTGCAGTGGCATCAGCTGCAACCTCAATCACTGTCTCTACGACCTCTGCCTCTAGCTCAGCTGGCACTACCTCCACCACAGCTGCAGCCGCCGTGGCGGCAGGAACAATGACGTTAGCAGCAGGGGCCACCGTCTCGGCCTGGGCCACCTCTGTTGCAGCCGCAACCTCAGCCACCACCTCAGCATCAGCAACTATGGCCTCCTCCGCCACGGGTGCAACGGTGGCTATAGCTGGGACCTCTGGTAGGATTGTGGCCGCCAGGTCCACTGTGGCCTCCTCTCCCTCTGCAACTGGAGCAACTGAAGCAGCAGCGGCGATGGCGGGCACATCTGCAGCCGTAGCCTCTACCACTGCGGTTTCGGCAGCAGCAGCTGCATCAGCATCAGCAGCTGCATCAGCAGCAGCTGCATCAGCATCAGCAGCTGCATCAGCAGCAGCTGCCTCTTCAGTTGCTGGGGCGACGGGGGCAGCTGTGGCTCCCTCCACAGCCGGGACAGCGGCAGGGTCCTCAACGGCTGCAGCAGCCGTGTCTTCTGCTGTGGCATCGGCTTCTACTGCAGGGACAGCGGCAGGGTCCTCTGTTGCCGGGATGACGGCTGGATCCTCTGCTGCTGAGGCGACCACCTCGACTCCCTCTGCGGTTGCGGCTGCGTCGTCAGCTGTGGGTTCGGCTGCGGCTTCAGCTGTGGCAGCGTCTGCGGCAGCGTCTTCGGCTGTGGCACCGGCTTCGACTGCAGTTTCGGCTGCGGCTGGGTCTTCGGCTGTGGCTGCATCTGTGTCTACGGCATCGGCGTCGGCTGCAGCTGCGTCTGCTGCAGCTGTGTCTGCAGCCTCAGCAGGGGCAACATCAGAGGCAGGCACATCCAGGGCGATGTCAGCTGGAGCTGCCCTTGGGGTAGAGTCCACCACAACCACGGCAGGAGCGCCGGAGGGATCCATAGGCATCACTGGTTGTAAACACAAGAAGAACGGCAACAGTTACGACTGTTATATGCACTGAACATGCATTGACTTTTGTAAAGGAAAGATTGGATCCAATAAATGGATACGTTGTCAAATAGAAAATTGATGTATCTCACCAGTGGGGCTGGCAGCGGTAGGGTCTGCAGGTGTGTCACAGCCGTTGGGGATGCTTGCCATCAGGACCACCTGAGGCCTGTAGGTGCCAGTGGTGAGGTATGTGTGTGTGACCTGGCGCTCCCTGGAGATGAGGGTGCCACTGTTGTCACCAAAGTCCCAGTTAAAGGTGACGTCTGAGGCGCTGAGGTACTGGCTGGGGTCGTGGAGGCTGATGCTGAAGGCAATGGCCCGGTTCTGGATGAAGTTCTGGTCAGCCTGGTTCACATCGTTAATTTGGGTCAGCGACACTGCGAAGGGGATCTGGTCTGGGGAGGCACAAAGCAAAGGCAAAAGATGTCACATCGTGACATCAATGCTGTGAAAGATTGTGAGAGTCAATGCTAATTATTTCAAATGATCAATTGAAGTCAAATCAGGGTTGATTGAATTTCTGTTTTAAATAAGATTTTGTGCACTTAAACCCTGGTTCCAGCTGCCCACCTGTGATGGAGAAGGTTGTGGAGGCATAGCCCAAAGGGATGAACTTGTTCTTGCCACGGCAGTGGTAGATGACCACCTCCATGTTGTAAGAGCCCAGGGGCACATTGTCCGTACTGATGGTGAGAGAGGAGGAGGGCCCGCCCGCCACCTGCCAGTAACGTCCTGGGATACAAAAGCAGCAGTAGTTAGAAAACACAGCAGCGGTTATAAAACTGAACGGCCTGATGATCAAATCTTGTGTTGACAAAACTCCCAAGAACATTAGCTGCTTCATTAGTCCTTTCAACCCTCTTATGAAAGGAATTATTTCATAGTGCATACTGAGCACAGCTTTGTAAATACCAGAAAGCATTGGGTGATTGTGTTAGCATTTTCTCACATGAATGTCTGTAAATGAAAGTGCTGTCCTTACCCCATGTCTTCCACACAAACACGTAGTGTGGTTTCCTGTCTGCGGTCCCAGTGAAGGGGGTACCATCAGGGAAGACTCCGCTGTACTCTCCTGAAGGACCAGAGACCTGGTCGGGATACACAGCCTGGCCCTGACGATACTGTGTTCCTGTAGAAGAGGAAGACCACACAGAGTTCAACATAAAAGGTTAGGGACACTAGAAAAAGACTGTAGGCATATAGGACCAACTAAAAAACTGTGGGGTTAGTGGGGTATGGTATAGTGGTCTCCCGAGTGGCGCAGTGGTCTAAGGCACTGCATCGCAGTGCTAGCTGTGCCACTAGAGATCCTGGTTCGAATCCAGGCTCTGTCGTATCCGGCCGCAACCGGGAGACCCATGGGGCGGCGCACAATTCGTCCAGGGTAGGGGAGGGAATGGCCGGCAGGGATGTAGCTCAGTTGGTAGAGCATGGCGTTTGCAACGCCAGGGTTGTGGGTTCGATTCCCACGGGGGGCCAGTAAGAATAAAATAAAATGTAATGTACTCACTAACTGTAAGTCGCTCTGGATAAGAGCGTCTGCTAAATGACGTAAATGTAAATAGTGGTTGAATTTGAAAGAAGAGCTCACCATTGACAGTGCAGTTACGTGCCCAGACCACCTGTCCATCAGGAAGCACTGTCTGGTTTGATGGGAAGCGAAGGTCGATGTTAAAGGTTGCCTTTGCGCCAGTCAGGGTGGGTGCATCATTTTTCACATCGAATGTAACTTCTCCACCTGGTGACAGAAAGTGATAAATACATCAATAGAAAGTGGTTAATGTTTCTATATTAAGTGATTGATCTATAGAAAAAGTGCAATAAAGTGAAAACCCACCAGTCCAACAGTCTCTGTATCGGGAGTCCCCATCTTTCCACACTGGATATATCCGTGAGTTCCATGAGTGGTAGCGTGTAAAACGTGTTTTAGGCTCTGAAAGAAATACAAGTGTTTTAGGGTAATTTTCCTCTCGTTTTCCTAATTGAAAGACAATGTTTTTGTTGATCACATTTTGACATAGTGAACTTCTCCTACTACATGACATGTTATCCATTCATATTAATCATATTATTGAGGTTTTATCAGTTATGTAACATGTCCAGTGGGTATGTAGCATGTCCAGCCTCGTGTAGCTCAGTTGGTAGAGCATGGCGCTTGCAACGCCAGGGTTATAGGTTTGATTCCCACGGGGGGCCAGTATGAAAAATGTATGCACTCACTAACTGTAAGTCGCTCTGGATAAGAGCGTCTGCTAAAAATGACTAAAATGTATGGTGAGGTATTGCCATTACGTATCAGCAAAAACGCTAATGGGAAATCTGTTTGTAAGACCAGTCGACCACTGCACTAGTAAACCTGAGGTTGAAAATGCTATTTTATTAGGACTTTGCGGTTGTCTAGACATTGGTCAGGATCAGGATCCTGGTACCCAGAACTCATTACCTACCAGGCTAATTAATTAGCCTTTATTTTTATAGTGTATTTTTGGTGAATGTCATGCGAAGATCTACTACTCAGACCTGGAATTTTTATAACACCGACTCAAATGCTTATTGAAAATGTTGACAATTTCTACTGTTCTAAAATCTATTTATCTCCAAACCTACAGTATCTGACCCTTCCTTACTGAAATACAGCCATAGCTATTCCATTTTATGACCACATGATTATACGAGGAAGTGTTCTCTGCCCTGTTGCCTACCCTTGGTAGAGGAAAAGTTATCATATTGCTACAGTTTGGGATATGGGCGTAAGATGGGGTGTGGGCATAGACATTTACCAACATTTTACTGAAAGAAGGACAAAAATAATTGTTTGAGGCTGTAGATAGCGGTGGTGGGTAGTTCAGGTATTTCTTCGATGGTTGTGGAAGGGGGGAGGAGGGAGCGAGGTGGGGGTTCCAGGTGGTGTGAGTCACACGGTCCCTGCAATCCCCCTCAATCCCTTTCATGTGACTGTCAGCTGAGCGCAGGCAGCCGTAATCCGAACTGCTGGAATGAGGGGAGCCTCTGTGGAGCTCAGACATCAGGGCGGCCTTACTCTCCTACTGTTGTTCCTGTGTGTGTATGTGTGTGTGTGCGTGCGTGTGTGTGTGCACACACGCTCGAGTGTGTGTGCTAGAGTTTGTTCAGGATTTAGGAACCTCAACACCTACATTATCTTCTGTTATTGTGAGCCCCTTGTATTCCCCATATGATACTGTACAGTCACACTAAGCTTTAACAACCTCAGGAATGCATCCTCCAAAAGATCTAATTCCTAATGACAAGCCATAATATCATTATCGTGTGCAGTCATTCATCAGATTGTCACACTTCAAACTGATCGCCACTGAAAACACCAATATCTCCAATCAAGTTAACCAAGTTAATTACAGTTTGTGGTTTGGTTTGGATATCCATCAGATGCAACACATTGCTAGATAAACTTAAATAAATAATAATAAACTTTGAATTGCATGATTGATAGTGAAAGACCAACATTAGTACTGATGTTCCCTCTGGGAAAATATAGTTAATCTATTCTATTGTTGAGAGCTAAAATAAAGTATTCACCTTACTATAGAAACTCCAGGATACAGATTAGAGTTTTAGGGCTTGGAGTGCAGACAAATTGGCATGTGATTGCGCTATCCTTGACTACGAGCATGTAATCTGTGGCACACTATGTCAGCAGTTATTAGACATGCTATTTTACTGTATATTACACAGTGGCTGAACTCTTGCTGGGGTGAGATTAATGATTATTAATCACCAAATGTATTACCAAATTGTTTGTTAAATATGAGCTCATGTCAAAACTTAGTGTGCATTTACTCAGGATCTTTTTTATGAAATTCTTCACACTTTAAATTTGAACTGACCTGCACAAATGATGGTGTTACTTAGAAGATTGTACTGGGTATTGGAACGCTTTACTATATACAGATATTTGTAGAGTATATATGCAGTGTATAGAGGAGTAATGCATAGATTATTATTAATCCTACAATATTCTAAAGTTCAGGCTGTAGAGCTCAGGTTTCTACACAGACACTGAGAATAAAGGAAACCCTTAAAACTAAGTTGAAGATATTATATAACTGAACGATATGAGAGAGACCACTGTTATTCACTATTACTGAGTAATTACGTTTGTTGAGCTTGTCCAAGTTCCATTAGTGTGTAAACAACCATACAATTAATTATTGTTTCTTACTAATAACATGATTGACAGATCTTCAGACAAGTTATATCATATGTATTGATTAGTCAAATGTACGAGTTTATGGAATACAAAAAATGCAATTAGTTTATATTTGGGGAAACATAGAAGAACACAAACGTTTCACTACTAAAAGGGATTGTTTGCACAAATGTCATTGCACATGCAGCTGGCAAGCTGTGGACATTCTATATTATTGCTAATTACTCAGTGAGTACTTAGTAATGCTCAGTGATAATCTCTTCCATTATTTCAATCCATCCCACCTCAGCCCCATCTCCCCTCCAATACTGCACATAACTCAAGAAAGAAGGGATGGAGCAACCTGTGTTTTATCAAATAGTCATGCAGAAAGTAATCCATATACTCACTTGCTCCTAAAGCTGCTGACAAGAGAGCCAACACCAGTACTGTCAGTAGAGTATTCATTGTGTGTGGTTGTGTGTCCTTCTCTGCCCAGTTCCTAACCCTCGTCCTAGTCTTAAACACCCAACAACACACCACCCGGCGAGACTTGTGGTAGGATTTTCGATTCCCTATAAAAGAGTCTTGGACCCTTAATTACCATAAACTTGCCTCTCATCTCTGACATCATAGGGAGTCTACAAACCAGCCCCTCCCATTCTAATCAACTGTGTGAATAGACAGACACACACTTTGTTAGCAATGCTATTATGTTTTCAAATGTTTAATTGGATAATTACAGTAGCTAAAAGGATTAACCTTAACTTAGTGATACCATCCATCCAGAAAACATATTTCCACATGCCAGAATGTATTTCAAAGAATCATCAGTAATGCCATCTTCACACTGGATAAAGACGAGGCATAAAACAGTTTAATTTATTTTGAAGAACTGAAGACATTTGTAACAATGACGCTGTGAGTCGAGAAGCAGGTGAAACGTTTATTAAAACAACAAACATGAAACGAGACAGCGTAACAGTGGCGATATAGCATAAACACAGGAACAATACCGACTGAGGACTAAACGTAAGGGAGGGACAGATAAAGGGGAGGTAATGAGGAATGTAATGGAGTCCAGGTGTGAATCATAATGATCTGCAGGTGCGCGTAATGATGGATGCCAGGTGTGCGTAATGATGAATCCCAGGACCGGTGGTTAGTATTCTGGCGACGTCGCACGCCGGAGGGGAGGAGCAGGAGTAGACGTGACAAAACTATCCGATTTTGGACATATTATTTTCTCCATCAAGTACAGAATGTTACGATTCCCATTTTCATCAGTGGGAACCTTATGGAATTAGCGGCCTAGTGGTTGTGTGAAAAAAAGCAATAGCTCACAAAGTAAGCATGATGAGTGTGTTGGAGTGTTGCCTGAGGATACACAGCAACTGAGGGACGTATTGCACACGTTACCTGAGTGCTGGAGCATCGTTTTTTTGTATAGCCTGTGAGCACTGAGCAGGCTGGTTGATTTTTTGCTGATGTTGTCCTAGCATATAGAGTTTGCAAAGGTCAAAGGTCACTCTTTAGGAAGTTGATAATTGAATCAATTGATGTGTCCCAATAATCTCTCCTTTCTCCCGAAGTGTACACTTGTTCACTTTCCTTCATGAATTTGAAAGGAAATAACATGTATATGGAAACTATCTAGCCCATTCCTACACCAATCCAATGCTTTTACATTTCTGGGAATAGTGAATGAGTGTACAATTCAGGAAGAAGGAGAGATTATTGGGATATACTCATTCTGTAGTGTCCTTGATATGAAGTCATAGTTAGTTATTTTCAAGCATAATACAATTGTTGGAGGTGGATTGATGTTCCACATACCTAATAGGAACTGTCAAAAGCTGGGCCACTGGCCATGTAACCAGGAGAAGAGAAGAAAAAAGGATCATGAAGGAACAACAGACTTTTCTATCTCCTTTGTACTCTTATTTGACCCTTTAAAGTTTAAACTCTTACTTTTTACATTAATGTGTTTGTTGTAATCTTGCAATTTCTATGCATAAGTTGACACTTGTTCCTTTGACGATTTGCCCCAGATATGTTGGAAAGACTATTTTCAGCCAGATTCCATGACTCCACCATTATACCATATGCTCTAATGTCACTTAAACTAACTTCACTTCATTTAATAACTTTTCTCATCAATATCGCGTTTAAAATATGAGCACCATCTATCATATTCTGACAGAGATTTTAAACAAATGTAATTTACTGTACTGTATGTAATGTCTGTTCCTTATGGGAAGGCCTGGAAGAATTGTCTCAGCTGTAGTCATGCATGCCTGCCTTGACGTCCGACCTTACAGCTCTGTGTGCATGGGGGTCACAAGATGAGTGTGTGGGGATGACAAATCAATAGCATCCTTTTACTCCTCTCTTTCCCCATATCGTCCTTTCAGTGCCCTAAGCCTCATACGATGTCAAAGTATCTACGTTCGTAGCAATCCACACACGCTGGGAAACACTCGTGCTTGCTCTATAATACTGTGGAAGCTCATTGTCCTTCTTCTGCATTCCAGAGCGTTTCAGTTAAAAAAAGCCTAAGACATTATTGAGCTAATGGGGTAGAAATACAAAGGTCTTAATGGTTGAGAACACCGGTCACAATGAAAATACCATAACCTTGACCAGTGTGATGGTTTGTGTGGGAAAACATAATATTGTAATGACCCTGGGATTGATAAGCACGATTATCCCAAGGGAGTTAGCTTTCTAGGAGCAGTGGTAACGTGTCTGGCTCTGGACCCTAGGGTACTGGGATCAAATCCTATCTTGGAACCTCGTGCTAATCCCTTGTTTTGTTACAGTATGCTCAAAGTTTTAAAGGTTGAATGAGTACAATTCTTCCAATACAATAAAGCAAAATACTGAATGTACTAAAACACCATAAAACAAAATAACATGCATGCAACTCAGTATATACTCAAATCAGGTTAAAAAAATCAACACATTCTTCAGTTAATGTATGGACACAGGTAGTGGTATGTGGAGGCCTCTGAAGCCTTAAATCCTTGATACTTGGAAGTTATCTCATTTTACAGGGAAAAGGGGTGATTACAAGAGAAGCCACATGTCCTTTTTTACACGAGGTGCATTCAATGGGAAATCTGTATGTAGCTGACAGAGACGTATGATCTTACCATTCCAGTTGCCTTACGTTGGTGGTGAGATTGTTCAAGCAGCACTACATGTGACCCCTCATGTGCTAACAACATTGCTAATGGCTCACTAAATCCTTCCCACATAGCACCTGACTGACCACACTGCACAGCACAGCACAGCAAAGATGCCACCATAGACACTGGCTTAGACAAAGCCCACACAAACCAGATTGAAACTAGCTGTGCGTTTATGACGAGAGAAAACCCCTTTTCTCAATTTGGTAAAATAATGTTTTTGAAGACACATTCAACTGAAGAGGAATTCAACTGAAGAGGAATTCAACTGTTTCTAACCTGGTTTCGTATAGTTACAGTATTACCATTTACACAGAAATGAAGGCTACAATGGTTCATTTTCGGCAAATGAAATTCAGCAATTGGTAGGGCCCAGAATTTTGGATGCAGGTCACACATTGCTGGCCCTAACTGTCAACTATCTCTCTCTCTCTCTCTCTCTCTCTCTCTCTCTCTCTCTCTGTCAACTATCTCTCTCTCTCTCTCTCTCTCTCTCTCTCTCTCTCTCTCTCTCTCTCTCTCTCTCTCTCTCTCTCTCTCTCTCTCTCTCTCTCTCTCTCTCTCTCTCTCTCTCTCTCTCTCTCTCTCTCTCTCTCTCTCTCTCTCTCTCTCTCTCTCTCTCTCTCTCTCTCTCTCTCTCTCTCAGACACACACACACAGATTTGGGACAAAAGGTCGATCCACTCTGGGATCAGAGAGCAAAGGGGATGAGCGATCAACCCCTGAGGAATGTCAGGAATGTGAACATAATTAGGATCAAATCAACAGGAAAAAGCGTGTGACTTTTAGTTTGATCATTGGAATGATGTTGGGTGTGAAAGTCTAGAGAAATAATGAGTCAACATGTATCAGAGTGCAGACAATTGTCACATTGTAACCTGTGAGAGCAAGAGGAGGGCAATTCAATCATTATTTACCAGTTTCCAATTGAATCATGACATAAGCAGCAGCCAGATGTAGGACAGGCAGAGGGGACAGGTTCACAGAAGAGTATACAGCATTAGCTACTTTCTTGTAAGCAATAACTTACAAATGTCTTGAGGGAAGATCAACATATGAATCACAACTGAAGGCAAGCTGTGGACATTCAAAAAAAAATAATTTGAACTTTTCACAGAAATGCCAGACTGACAGACTGACAAAGAAGCTTTTCTAGAGCCTAATGCTGCATTCATAACCAAGTGGGAAGGTGGTATTTACCACATACGACTGTGAAAAATCCAGTTGAACGACCCTCTAACTTGTAATTACTAACGTCTATCATCCCTGAGCTCTGACTTCTCCCACATGCTGAACTCTGACGTCACCTACTAAGGAAATTACCTCGATACCAGAATTTCTGGCAGATAAATGCAACAACACAACATTATCTATTAATATGTTTTTTGAACACTATAATTTGTTTACAAGCATGAAAGCTGTACTTTTAGTTCATGGTTGATGCAGCTTGTTTGCCATTAGCCAATCTGAGTTTCACAACAAGTTCAAAGCATGTCCCAGTCTGTAATCCCAACATGTTTCAAACTGACACCATTGTCCCTGTTCCCAAGAACGCCAAGGTAACCTGCCTAAATGACTATCGTACCGTAGCACTCACAGCTGTAATTATGAAGTGCTTTGAAAGGCTGGTCATGACACACATCAACACCATCATCCCAGACACCCTGGATGATGGTATTCGCATACTGACCCAACAGATTCACAGATGAAGCAAACTCCCTAAAAAGGCATGAACGTAGGAAGAAACCTAGACAGGAACCAGGCTCTGAGGGGTGGCCAGTCCTCATCTGGCTGTGCCGGGTGGAGATTATAAGAGTACATGGCCATTTAAGGCCAGATTGTTCTTCAAGATGTTCAAACGTTCATAGATGACCAGCAGGGTCAAATAATAATCAGTGGTTGTAGAGGGTGCAACATGTCAGTCCCTCAGGAGTAAATGTCAGTTGGCTTTTCATAGCCGAGCATTCAGAGGTCGAGACAGCAGGTGCGGTAGAGAGAGAGAGAGAGAGTCGAAAACAGCAGGTCCGGGACAAGGTAGCACGTCCGGTGAACAGGTCAGGGTTCCCTAGCCGCAGGCAGAACAGTTGAAACAGGAGCAGCAGCACGACCAGGTGGACTGGGGACAGCCAGTAGTCATCAGGCCAGGTAGTCCTGAGGCATGGTCCTAGGGCTCAGGTCCTCCGGGAGGGGAGGGAGAGAGGGATAGAGAGAGAATTAGAGGGAGCATACTTAAATTCACAAAGGACAACAGATAAGACAGGAGAATTACACCAGATATAACAGACTGACCTTAGCCCAATGGCACATAGACTATTGGGAACAGGGACATTGGCGTCAGCTTGAACTTTGTGAGATCTGCTGATGTAAAAAGGGCTTCATAAATAAATGTATTGATTGATATTGCAGCATAGATACTGGAGACTGCGACAGGGGTGGGTTGGGGGACACTGTGGCCCCGTCCGACGATACCCCTGGACAGGGCCAACCAGGCAGGATATAACCCCACCTACTTTTCCAAAGCACAGCCCCCACACCACTAGAGGGATATCAACAGACCACCAACTTACTACCCTGAGAAAAGGCTGAGTATAGCCCACAAAGATCTCCTCCACCGCACAAGCCCGAGGGGGTGCAAAACCGGACTGGAAGATCACGTCTGTGACTCAACCTACTCAAGTGACGCACCCCTTCTAGGGACGGCATGGAAGAGCACTAGTAAGCCAGTGACTCAGCCCCTGTAATAGGCATGAAAAGAGGGGAGCCGGCCAGGCAGAGACAGCAAGGGCGGTTCGTCACTCCAGTGCCTTGTCGTTCACCTTCACACCCCTGGGCCAGACTACACTCAGTCATGGGACCTACTGAAGAGATGAGTCTTCAGTAATGACTTAAAGGTTGAGACCAAGTCTGCGTCTCTCACATGGATAGGCAGACCATTCCATAACAATTGAGCTCTATAGGAGAAAGCCCTACCTCCAGTTGTTTGCTTAGAAATTCTAGGGACAATAAGGAGGTCTGCATCTTGTGACCGTAGCGTACGTGTAGGTATGTACGGCAGGACCAAATCGGAGAGATAGGTAGGAGCAAGCCCATGTAATACTTTGTAGGTTAGCAGTAAAACCTTGAAATCAGCCCTAGCCTTAACAGCACTGGAGTAATATGATCACATGTTTGGGTTCTAGTCAGGATTCTGTCACGTCTCCTCCCGTTGCTCCGATTCGCCGGTCTACTGAGCCACCGGTCTGAACGCACCACCTCGGCAACACCGGAATGGAAACCCAACGCACCCTAATCACCTCCAGCGCACCTGCACCTCATCATCTCATCACCACCCCTATTTAGCCCTGGACTGTTCAGTACTGTGTTGTGTGTGATTGTTTAGCGTTGTGTCGTTTACTCTCTCTTTGGTATGCTCTTTCTCATTATTAAGTAAACCTTGACCTTGTTAATTCCTGCGTCTGCGTCCTGCCTCTTCGTATATCAGTACTCGTCGCAGAATCACACACCACATGAAAATGGATGCAGCAGGAGTTTCCCAGTGCCTCGATCAGCACCAGCAGCAGCTTGCCCAGTTGAACGCCACCATGCAGGAAGTGCTCCAAACTCTGCATAATCTGCCCAGCGCTCCGGTTTCACCTCAGGGAGCGGCAAGTGCATCCAATCCACCTGTTACCGTGCTATCACCCACTTCTGCGGGAACCCTCGCCCTACCGGAGCGCTGTGACGGCTTCCTGCTACAGGTTTCACTTTATCTGGCGCGTCAGCCTGGGGCATATCCATCTGACCAAGCCAGGATATCGCTGGTAATTTCGCTACTTTAAAGGAAAGGCGCCGGATTGGGCCACGGCAGTCTGGGAAGGAGAGGAGGCAGTGGGGCTTCTTTACCCCACCTTCCTCGCTTGGTTCAGGGCGGTGTTTGATCATCCCACGGAGGAAAAGGACGGGGGTGAGCGTCTCCTCCATCTACAACAGAGAGAGGGGCCCACGTCCGAGTACGCTCTGAGCTTTCGCACGGTGGCGGCGTCTTCCGGCTGGAATGAGCGTGCTCTGCGCACGGCCTTCAGGAGAGGCTTACGGGAGGACATTAACACGGAACTCGCATGTCGGGACAATGAGATGGACCTTGATAAACCTCGTCACCATGTCCATGACGACATGTTGAGAGAGAGACGGCGTTCCCAACACCTCCCGGAGCCTCCACGCTCACCCCATCTGAGCTATGGAAGCCGCCCTGCTTCCGAGTCCTCAACCATGGAAGTGGGCAGCACCCCCTACACCACCTCGGACCACAGATCTCCTGGCGGCTCCCTATCCTATCTCACTCCGTGAGTGTTACATCATCTCCTATCACAAAACCATTGTTTTTAGTTCCCATAACGGTGACTGGTTATTCCTTCTCTTCCATTTCTACTGCAATGATAAATTCCGGATCAGCGGGGAACCTTATAGATAGGGAGCTGGTCTCTGAATGGGGGTTGCCCACCGTGCCACTGCCATCTCCGCTACACGTCACCTCACTAGACAATAAACCCCTTGGATCAGGCACCATTACGCACGTCACTCTCCCAATCACCATTCCCACACTACCGGAGCACCACGAGGAGTTGTCATTCCACATCGTCACGTCACCCCTTCACCGAATCGTCTTGGGATTGCCCTGGCTCAGACTACACAACCCCACCATCAATTGGATTACCAAGAGGATCACAGCCTGGTCCACCTCATGCTGGAAGACCTGCCTGCCGGTGGTTTGTCGTTCCACGTCAGTGGAGAGTCCGGAGTCCGCCCTCCAGCCCAACATTCCACATGAGTACACAGATCTCTCCGATGTTTTCTCTTCATCAAAGGCTACATGTCTCCCTCCTCACAGGCCCTGGGACTGCACCATTGACCTGCTGGAGGGACAACACCCCCCGAAGAGTTGCATTTACCCCCTTCCCATGGCGGAGACTGAGGCCATGGAGAAGTATGTGGCGGAGACCCTGAAACAGGGGTTCATCAGACGCTCTATTTCTCCTGCCTCTGCCAGCTTCTTCTCCGTGGCCAAAAAAGACGGAGGACTGAGACCATGCATTGACTACAGGGGGCTGAACGCAGTCACCACCAAGTACCGGTATCCCCTCCCTCTGGTTCCGTCGGCCATCTAGCAGCTACGAGGGGCCCGCTACTTTACCAAGTTGGACCTGAGGAGTGCCTACAACCTGATCCGAAACCGGGAAGGAGACGAGGGGAAGACGGCATTCAGCACTACCTCAGGCCACTATGAATACTGCGTCATGCCCTACGGCCTCGCCAATGCACCTTCTGTGTTCCAGTCCTTCGTCAATGACGTGTTCCGGGACATGCTGAGTAGACAGATGGTGGTGTACATCGATGATATCCTGATCAACTCAAGCACGTCAGGGACGTCCAAGCTGTCCTACCCCGCCTCCGGGAACACAGCCTGTTGGTGAAGGGAGAGACATGCGAATTCCACCAACAGGCCATCTCCTTCCTGGGATACAGGATCAGTCCTCAAGGGGTGTTCATGGAAGGAGTGAAGACGGATGCAGTCAGGTCATGGCCAGTCCCCAACACCATTAAGAGCCTACAGAGCTTCCTGGGCTTCGCCAATTTCTACTGCCGTTTCATCAGCTACTTCAGCTCCATAGCTGCCCCGCTCACCTCTCTCCTAAAGGGTGGGCCTCAGAAGCTGGCCTGGAACCCTGAGGCTGACGCTGCCTTCAAGAGGCTGAAGGAGAGGTTCACCACAGCGCCCATCCTAAAACACCCAGATCCATCTCGTCCTTTCATCCTGGAGGTTGACGCATCGGAGGAGGGTGTGGGTGCGGTCCTCTCCCAGCGGCACGGCAAGCCAGAGAAAATGTATCCCTGTGCCTTTTTCTCAAAAAAAGCTTACCCCCGCAGAGAGGAACTATGGAGTTGGAGACAGGGAGCTGTTGGCGGTGGTCCTCACTCTGGAGGAATGGAGACACTGGCTGGAGGGCGCAGTCCATCCATTCCGGATTCTTACTGACCACCGGAATTTGGAGCACAGACGGGCAGCGAACTCAAGCCAGGTGGGCCCAATTTCTTACTCGCTTTCAATTCATTCTGTCCTACCGCCCAGGATCCCAGAATGTGAAAGCCAACGCACTCTCCAGGATGCATCATACTGGAAAAAAGGAAGGATCTGGGGGATCCTGCCCTCGTCTCTCATCGTTGCACCTGTCATTTGGGATGTGGACGAAGACATACGCCTGGCGGCTCAGGAGGACCCAGCGCCTGCCAACGCCCCTCTGGGGCACGTGTATGTATCCACCAGTGTCCGTGACAGCCTGCTGATCTGGGCGCACACCACCCTTACGGCAGGGCACTCTGGTAGTACGCGCACCCTGCATTCTCTAGCCCCAAAATACTGGTGACCCACCTTGGCTTCTGATGTCTCCCGCTATGTCAACTCCTGTTCCGTATGTGCCCAAACGAAGACACCTCGGAACGCCCCAGCAGGCAAACTAGTTCCTCTCCCAGTGCCTCAGCAACCTTGGTCACACCTGTCCATAGACTTTGTCACCGACCTTCCACGTTCTGACGGTGTCACCACAGTCATGGTGGTCGTAGATCGGTTCTCCAAATCATGCAGTTTTTTGCCATTAACTGGTCTTCCTTCTGCTCTCCAGGTGGCTGAGGTCCTGTTCCAACAGGTCTTCCGGCATTATGGACTTCCGGAGGGCTATCTACTACGATTTCAGAGCACTCTTGTCTGAGTGTGCCAGAGCGCAGAATAACCAATGAATTTACGAAGGCGCAACACCCGTTGAATATGACCCGTATCAGTAAACGTCGGCAAAAAAAAACGTTATTAAATTGTTGCCAGCAGCACAGTTACAGTCACCAACCCCCTAGATAACATGAAAACAGCCTAACCACATCTGCTAGGGCGAGTAAAATGGTCAGAGTGAGGTGTTCTCTAATTTGTTTCTGGAAGTAGCTAGCAAGCTAGCCAACTGTAGCCAATTAGCTTGGGTGCTTGTATGCTGTTGTGAGGTCAGAACACTCGGATCAACCCAACTCCTTGGCCAGTGCGTCCAGCGTGCGCTCTGAACACTCAGAGAGCGAAACGCTCTGAATTTACAAACGGACAATCTGACAATGCTCTGAATTTACGAACGCCCAGAGGGCACTCTGACACTCCAGTTTGAATTTACGAACACACTCTTAAAGACAATCTGACAACGCTCTGAATTTACAAGCGCACTCTGCGCGCACTCTGGCAGTCCAGAGTGAATTTACGAATACACCCCCAGAAAATAAAACATGAGACATTAATGGTCTGTTTACATATATTTTAGAGGCTATTTCTACAGAAAATGTGTATAAAACCCGTATAAACGGTATTTATAATTATATTACTATGTTTTAGGTTTACTATAATTCTATTACACAATATCTGATACATCACATGCCTTACTTGTATTTTCCTGCATAAGTAAAAGCAGGAAATGCATCACCTATGCCTCTACTGACATTCATTCCAATTAGACTGGTTTTGGACTTCTCCCTGACGAAGATAGCTGCCATTTTCGACCCATTCTGGAACTTTGAGGGATCGTGACATATCCCCTCTAGTAATTTAATAGGATCTCTATGGCATAATCGCAGCTGATTCTGACTGAAAAAGAGGGTCCAATCACAGAGTTTCTAAACCCAGAGTTGCAACATCGTAAGACTTCCGGGAAAGCTTAAGAAACAGACCAGGCCGGCGTTTGAGAAGTCAATGAGAGACGTGAAAAATTATTCCTTAGTTCCTAAATTGTTACTTTTCTCGAAATCTAAAGGCACAACCTAGATTCAAGCCAATGTCTTCAGTAGTTGAACATGTTATTACTCCAACCTCGTGAAAGTGACAAATTGACACGTTTTTAATTTTCGTCAAAAACAACTTTATATCGAAGGAGTGCCATTGATTTGACGGCCTGCACATGCGCAGTTTGGCGCGAGACGACCGTTAGACCCGATTGCGTGTTTCTGCGCATGAGTTTAGCTAGCTAACGTCACCATGACCTCGTCTCCTACAAGTCGGGGGTCGGGGGTTTCTATTGGAGAAGCAGTTTCTGCCAGTCTTCATACTGTAATGTCTTTGGTCCAATGTTCCACCCATTCACCGTTCGTTTCTGTGCTGAATGGGCGTGTCAGTCGTGATTTTTTGTATCATTGGGCTGTCAGTGATTGGTCGTATATTGAAAATGAGGCGGTTCTCTAGTTCGTCGGAGGCGTGGCATAGACAACGCGGGAACTGGCGGGTTCTGTTACTTTTGTTTCGAGTCGAAAGTGTTACAACCCGCTCAACTGACTCCTTTTATTTATTGTGGGATAATCCTGATGTGTTCCCGCTCCAAGTTGTTCCTGGCGAGACAAGTTGGAGGCAACGTTACAAAGTTGCAGATTTATTCACAAAAGTTTAGTTAGTTCGCATACTAACGTTAGCTTGAAGTTGAGGCAGCTACTGCTGTTAGCTAGCTAGCTAACGTTTTTCTTTGTTTTAAAAAATACAGCGGTTTGTATTAGATGCTAGCTTTCTAGCTAGCTAACCCGAACAGAACTTGTGTGTCATGGAATCGTTTCAGAAAGTGGAAAAGATTGGAGAAGGGACGTACGGAGTGGTGTACAAGGCAAAGAACAGAGTCACTGGAGAGACTGTTGCCCTCAAGAAAATCAGACTAGACACGTAAGTGGTGTCTGACTGACAGCTAGGTTAGCTGGCTATCGTTAGCCAGCTAATTGTCACCCTGGCAAGTAGCTGGCTCCTCAGTTGCTTACTAGTTAGCTAACATACAGTAGTTAGCTATGTCGCTACCTAGTTAGCTATGTCGCTACCTAGTAAGTTATGTCGCTACCTAGTTAGCTAGCTAACTGTTAGTTACTTGACCTGAATTGATAACCAGTAAGTCTTGAAAGTAGGACGTGTTATGCTAGCTAACTAGCTGGATAGCTTAGCTAGCTATAAAGCTTTGTATGACAAACAAGTCACTGTCTTGACAGCTACTGCTATTTTATGGCATTGGTCACACGGACTGTAACGTTATCTTCTCATAAGAAGATCCAGCTATTTAGAAGTAGAACTCACATGTAGAATGGGAGGTATTATTAACTGTGCACCATGTTATACACATTAAACGATAGTGGATGGGCCCCATGCAATGTTGAAATTAATTTTGCTGTCTTTGTGAAGAAAGGGATGATATTGTGTGATATTATGCCTTCTTCTTAGGGAAACAGAGGGAGTACCAAGCACTGCCATCCGAGAGATATCCCTCCTCAAAGAGCTCAGCCACCCAAATATTGTCGAGTATGTACCATTGAGCTACATGTTATGTTAAACACCAGCTTTCTGTTAAATTGTGCTTACATTGACATCTCTATGTATTTTAACACCGACAGGCTCCGTGATGTCATCCACACAGAGAACAAACTGTACCTGGTTTTTGAATTCCTTCATCAGGACCTCAAGAAGTTCATGGACTCCTCCTCTGTCTCTGGTATCGCTCTGCCACTTGTCAAGGTACGCACATACTGCACTGCACACCCAACTTGTTTTGACTGAACAAAAAAAACAATAGGTCTATAAAGGAACGAGTGATGCCATTTAGTAGACACTTTTATCCAAAGCAACTTAGTCATGCATGCATATATTTTACGTATGGGTGGCCCCAGGAATTGAATGCACAACCCTGAAGTTGCAAGTGCCATGCTCTTAACAACTGAGCCATACAGGACCACAGTGCTCCCACTGTGATTTGAGACATGCATCAAAACAATGTTTCGATCCCACTTGGGTCTTTTGTCAGGTGGGCATATCATCTAACTACTTTGCAATGCTATCAAGGTGAAAGACCCAAGTGAAAAGTACATGTATGGCAATTGTTTGAATATTTACCAACTAACACAATGTTTCTGTATGTGTAATGTTGTGGTTTTGTTTATTACCAGGTCACAGCACAACTGTTGTCTGGATTTGTATGCCAATGCTACATACATTTTGTCACCTGAAATGAGAACAATATGGAAACCTACCAGGTTGTGTGACTGTCTGTCTCCCTATGAATCTAATTATGGTGTGTGTGTTTGCAGAGTTACCTGTTCCAGCTGCTACAGGGCCTGGCCTTCTGTCACTCCCACAGGGTTCTCCATCGGGACCTGAAGCCCCAGAACCTGCTCATCAACGCCCAGGGGGAGATCAAGCTGGCTGACTTCGGCCTGGCTAGGGCCTTCGGGGTGCCTGTCCGCACCTACACTCATGAGGTGAGGCATACACTCACCATACAGAATACATACCACACAGTATTTTGCTGTGTGGTTTTTAGTTGGTCAATGGCTAGCAATATGAGTGTTTTAGTGTTTCACTTGTTATGCTCCTGTAAGCATCTCAAATGATTTCTGAGCCCATGATAGGGAAACTAACATGTATTAACATTTCTCAGGTGGTAACTCTATGGTACCGAGCTCCAGAAATTCTCTTGGGCTGCAAATACTACTCTACAGCTGTTGACATCTGGAGTTTGGGGTGCATCTTTGCTGAAATGGTAAATCTATTATCTGGCTATAATATTTTGCAGCTTTAACGTTAATGAAGCAAGGTCTCACTCCAAACCTTCCAATTCGTTCTTCAGATCACTAGGAGGGCCTTGTTTCCAGGCGACTCCGAGATCGATCAGCTGTTCCGAATCTTCCGTACCCTGGGTACTCCAGATGAGGCGGCCTGGCCAGGGGTCACCTCCATGCCCGACTACAAGCCCTCCTTCCCAAAGTGGGCCCGGCAGGAGCTGTCCAAAGTGGTGCCCCCTCTGGATGAGGACGGGAGAGAGCTGCTCGGGGTGAGAACTCTAACCACATTGACCACTTTAATTATGTTTTCGGATTGGGCTGGTACCAATAAGGTTAATAAAATATAATGAATTGAAATTACTGCTCAGAGCTTCACACTTTGCTGTCACTGGCCGATTTAAACATTTTTAATAGATTATGTCCCTTCTTATGATGTATTTATTATTCTTCCAGCAAATGCTGACCTATGACCCAAACAAGAGGATATCTGCTAAAAATGCCCTCGTCCATCGGTTCTTCCGCGATGTCACCATGCCAATGCCACACCTACGACTGTGAGACATGCAGACTGACAGGGACAATACATAGCCCAGGGTCTTTCCATGAGATACCTCTGAGCATAAGGACTGCCCCAGCTCTTATCCACACCTGAATAGTACAGTCCAGGAGATGGGAGAGATCACAGGGAAATATGGGTGCCGTTCCAAAAATCATTCCGGCAGCCAAAAGCAGCATTTTATAAATTAGATGTCCTGTGAGTTTTTTTTCTCTACAGCTATGAGTGCTTGTTATGTAATGGAGAATGGATTGGAAAACTCCACAATTGTTTCAGCATTCAATTTGTATTGAAGGGGTTAACATGGTTTGGGATGGGGGGAGGGGTTGTGTGTGTTTAGATTTTATCAGACTTGTTATGCCAATTTTATAAATGTTTAATGATTATACATAAAGAAACTTGTTCCAATTCTTCTATTGCCTTTTCAATTCATATAATTTTGTAACTCCTGAATATTTACAGGTACTATACGTGGGTTAACATTCACAATCCTGTGCCTCCTTGAGCCTGTGGCAACTTTTGGCAAGCTCTTCGATTTCAAGCACCACCCTCCTTTTAAAGCTTCCAGTCTGTTATTCTAACTCAATCAGCATGACAGAGTGATCTCCAGCCTTGTCCTCGTCAACACTCTCACCTGTTTTAACGAGAGAATCACTGACATGATGGCAGCTGGTCCTTTTGTGGCAGGCTGAAATGCAGTGGAAATGTTTTTTTGGGATTAAGTTCATTTTCATGGCAAAGACTACTTTGCAATTCATCTGATCACTCTTCATTACATTCTGGAGTATATGCAAATTGCCATCATCAAAACTGAGGCAGCAGACTTTGAAAATTATTATTTGTGTCATTTTCAAAACTTTTGACCATGACTGTATGTGTGTTAGCTATCTAGCCAGACAGTTTTAGAGAAATTATTCCATAAATGTTTGTAATTAACTGCCAATATTCCATTCAAACAATGCAGTCAATCCACAGCCATACACTGGCTCAAATCAGTTTATGATAGGACTTAGACAAGTTGGCAATGCAACAAGTACTGATATTATATCATATAATAGCTCTCACAGCTTTCCTAGGGTGCGTTCTTAAATTCACTCTGCTATCTACCACGATTTCAGAGCACTCTTGTCTGAGTGTGCCAGAGCGCAGAATAACCAATGAATTTACGAAGGCGCAACACCCGTTGAATATGACCCGTGTCAGTAAACGTCGGCAAAAAAAACGTTATTAAATTGTTGCCAGCAATCTTCTAGTAAAGTGTCGGCAGATGGCAGCACTACCAAACTTTTTCAACATTTATACCATTTCACAAGAGAGTAGACAAGTTGCGTACAACCAATCATCGGTCGTTTTATTACGCCTTTCAGTAAAACGCAATACCGCATTGGATATTTTTTTCCGCTCTTCGATACAAACAAGATGGCCGACGTTGAAATCCATAAATTGAAGGTGAGAAAACAGTTTAAAAATGAATACAATTAAATATATACGGACTTCTTTATAATCAAGTTTTATGTAAAATGTATAATTGATCGAAAATATGCGTATTTTACGGTTTACAACACTAGGTAATGTAGTGCGGTGTGATATGCCTGGAAATGGAAGCTAACGTTAGCTAAAAGTTAACGGATGGTGTGCTAACTAGCTAACGTTACAGTAGTTAACTGGATATATCTTTTGTCAAAATTGACTTTTCGTAGAAGGTTTAGGAGAACTTACGCAGCGGGCTATGATAATTAGGTTAAGGCTAGGAAAAGCGTGAGGGTTAGCCAACTAAAAAAATCAACTTTTGACGTCAAATTTAGAAAAAAAAGCAGTAGCCCATCTAGACATGACCGTCTAACAAGCACGTACGAATTAACTTAGCTAGCTAAATACATTTTACCTTCAAATTATTAATTTTCTGGTAACGCTAGCTAGTGTACAAGTCAAGTTTACTCGATAGCTAACGTTAGCTAGCTTGCTTTTACTAAGCTCGTTATTATTGGTTGAATAGCTAGCTGTTAGGCTACATTATTGGCAAAACTGCCCCTGTAACACAATATAAGGCAAGTTATTGTACATGTCACTATCCGTACTTTAGTCCAAGCTTGGTCTGTTGTCAAATTGCTGCATTGAGTTGTGTGCCAGTAATGTTTACTCATGTGGTAGCCATGTGCCTTTATTATAGGACTGATTTGGTTCGTTGGTTGTAGTTGACCTTTAAAAAAAATATATATAAAGTTAATCAATGTTAATTTACTACTGTATTGTATGCATACTCTCTCCACTAACAAAGTCTATTACATTTGTTGACCCTACCTTCACCTTCAGTTGGCTGAGCTCAAGCAGGAGTGTTCTGTGAGGGGATTGGATGTGAAAGGAAACAAAGGTGACCTTATTGGAAGGTTGCAGGCATACCTTGAGGAGCATGGTATGGCGGACTTGTCTTTCTTGCACTAACACCTACTAATTTCTTAATAGCACTGATTGTGAAATGTAAATGTGTATGATTTTTTGCCTTGTACGAATGCAGAATGTTCCCCTGCCCTGTGAATGTTGAGATGGGAGTTCACTTCAGTTCCATCTGTTACACTATTAGCAGCATGGATTATCATTTTAGGTGTCGGTATGTCTATCTGTGGTTTCTTGTTTTTGCTCAATAACAAACACTTTCCCTCAGCTCTACTTATTCTATTGTTTTGTTTCTGAACTCACCTTAAAAAAAACTACTGCAATATAATACTTATTCTTATTTGGATGTTGTTATGAAATGTCTTGATTTCTCCAATAACTGAACCTTGGTTTGATAGATGTCCATTCGGAAAGTATTCAGACCCCATTCCACATTTTGTTAAAAAAAACGCTAATATTACATTTACCTAAGTATTCAGACCCTTTACTCAGTACTTTATTGAAGCACCTTTGGCAGCGATTAGCCTCAAGTCTTCTTGGGTATGACGCTACAAGCTTGGCACACCTGTATTTGTGTGCCAAGCTTGTCCTGAAGCCACTCCTCTGTTGTCTTGGCTGTGTGCTTAGGGTCGTTGTCCTGTTGGAAGGTGAACCTTTGCCCCAGTCTGAGGTCCTGAGCGGTCTGGAGCAGGTTTTCATCAAGGATCTCTGTACTTTGCTCCGTGAATCTTTCCCTCGATCCTGGCTAGTCTCCCAGTCCCTGCCGCTGAAAAACATCCCCACAGCATGATGCTGCAACCACCATGCTTCACCGTAGGGATGGTGCCAGGTTTCCTTCAGACGTGACGCTTGGCATTCAGAACAAAGAGTTCAATCTTGGTTTCACCAGACCAGAGAATCTTGTTTCTCATGTTCTGAGAGTCCTTTAGGTTCCTTTTGGCAAACCCCAAGCAGGCTGTCATGTGCCTTTTACTGAGGAGTGGCTTCCGTCTGGCCACTCTACCATAAAGTCCTGATTGGTGGAGTGCTGCAGAGATGGTTGTCCTTGTGGAAGGTTCTTCCATCTCCACAGAGGAACTCTGGAACTCTGTCAGAGTGACCAACGGGTCCTTGGTCACCTCCCTGACCAAGGCCCTTCTTCCCTGATTGCTCAGTTTGGCTGGGCGGCCAGCTCTAGGAAGAGTCTTGGTGGTTACAAACTTCTTCCATTTAAGAATGATGGAGGCCACTGTGTTCTTGGGGACCTTCAATGCTGCAGACATTTTTTGGTACCCTTCCCCAGATCTGTGCCTCGATACAATCCTGTCTCGGAGCTCTATGGACAATTCCTTCGACCTCATGGCATGGTTTTTGCTGACCAAAATGGCTGACCTTCAGACAGTCACAAGAAGGTTAATGTCCATTCTAGTATTCAAATTCTGTGGGACCTTATATAGACAGGTGTGTGCCTTCCAAATCATGTCCAATCAAGTTGTAGAAACGTCTTAAGGATGATCAATGGAAACAGGATGCACCTGAGCTCAATTTCGAGTCTCATAGCAAAGGGTCTGAATACTTATGTAAATAAGGTGTTATTTTTTATTTGCAAAAATGTCTAAAACCCTGTTTTTGTTTTGTCATTATGGGGTGTTGTGTATAGATTGCAGATCTATACACAACATGTAATCGCTGCCAAAGGTTCTTCAACAAAGTTCAGAGTAAAGGGTCTGAATACTTATGTAAATGTTATTTCAGTTTTCACATTTGCTAAAATTTATTAAAACTTGTTTTTGCTTTGTCAGTATGAGGTATTGTGTGTAGATTGATGAGGGGGGAAAAAACTATTTAATCAATTTTAGAATAAGGCTGTAACGTAACAAAATGTGGAAAAAGTCTAGGGGTCTGAATACTTTCCGAATGCACTGTATGTAGCATTATTCACTCTGACAGGTGAAGTATGCATTATTTTCTGTACAATGCTCAGATAAACATGATTGTTTTTACAGCCAACTTGGCTTGACAATGTGAGGAAAATATATATTTAGCATGTTATGTTCCAGAAGATGAGGTGAATGAAGAGGAGGTATTGGGAGAGTTGGAGGTAGGAATATTTTACTATTACAATATTTCAGAATATTTTCAATTTGAGGAGGATTTGTGGAGATTACGTGCTTGGTGTGTATTTACAGGACGATCCTAAAGAGGAGGAAATCAATGAAACACCTGCAGAAGAGGCCGTAGAAGAGGCAGCTGTACCTGAAAAGTCAGTACTCTTTTTCACTCACACCTATCTATAGGATGTTTTATGTCCTAATGGTTACAGTGAGGGGAAAAAAGTATTTGATCCCCTGCTGATTTTGTATGTTTGCCCACTGACAAAGAAATGATCAGTCTATAATTTTAATGGTAGGTTTATTTGAACAGTGAGAGACGACAGAATAACAAAAAAATCCAGAAAAATGCATGTCAAAAATGTTATAAATTGATTTGCATTTTAATGAGGGAAAAAAGTATTTGAGCCCTCTGCAAAACATGACTTAGTACTTGGTGGCAAAACCCTTGTTGGCAATCACAGAGGTCAGATGTTTCTTGTAGTTGGCCACCAGGTTTGCACACATCTCAGGAGGGATTTTGTCCCACTCCTCTTTGCAGATCTTCTCCAAGTCATTAAGGTTTCGAGGCTGACGTTTGGCAACTCGAACCTTCAGCTCCCTCCACAGATTTTCTATGGGATTAAGGTCTGGAGACTGGCTAGGCCACTCCAGGACCTTAATGTGCTTATTCTTGAGCCACTCCTTTGTTGCCTTGGCCGTGTGTTTCGGGTCATTGTCATGCTGGAATACCCATCTACGGCCCATTTTCAATGCCCTGGCTGAGGGAAGGAGGTTCTCACCCAAGATTTGACGGTACATGGCCCCGTCCATCGTCCCTTTGATGCGGTGAAGTTGTCCTGTCCCCTTAGCAGAAAAACACCCCCAAAGCATAATGTTTCCACCTCCATGTTTGACGGTGGGGATGGTGTTTTTGGGGTCATAGGCAGCATTCCTCCTCCTCCAAACACGGCGAGTTGAGTTGATGCCAAAGAGCTCCATTTTGGTCTCATCTGACCACAACACTTTCACCCAGTTCTCCTCTGAATCATTCAGATGTTCATTGGCAAACTTCAGACGGGCATGTATATGTGCTTTCTTGAGCAGGGGGACCATGCGGGCGTTGCAGGATTTCAGTCCTTCATGGCGTAGTGTGTTACCAGTTTTCTTGGTGACTATGGTCCCAGCTGCCTTGAGATCATTGACAAGATCCTCCCGTGTAGTTCTGGGCTGATTCCTCACCGTTCTCATGATCATTGCAACTCCACGAGGTGAGATCTTGCATGGAGCCCCAGGCCGAGGGAGATTGACAGTTCTTTTGTGTTTCTTCCATTTGCGAATAATCGCACCAACTGTTGTCACCTTCTCACCAAGCTGCTTGGCGATGGTCTTGTAGCCCATTCCAGCCTTGTGTAGGTCTACAATCTTGTCCCTGACATCCTTGGAGAGCTCTTTGGTCTTGGCCATGGTGGAGAGTTTGGAATCTGATTGATTGATTGCTTCTGTGGACAGTGTCTTTTATACAGGTAACAAGCTGAGATTAGGAGCACTCCCGTTAAGAGTGTGCTCCTAAGCTCATCTTGTTACCTGTATAAAAGACACCTGGGAGACAAATCTTTTTGATTGAGAGTGTGTCAAATACTTATTTCCCTCATTAAAATGCAAATCAATTTCTAACATTTTTGACATGTGTTTTTCTGGATTTTGTTGTTGTTATTCTGTCTCTCACTGTTCAAATAAACCTACCATTAAAATTATAGACTGATCATTTCTTTGTCAATGGGCAAACGTACAAAATCAGCAGGGGATCAAATACTTTTTTCCCTCACTGTATGTGATTGAATTCTCATGGTAAATTCTGCAGATTTTCAACATTACTTCATATTTTCTTAATTCAGTGTTAAGATAAAGCTTGATGTCAGCATGTTCCTTTTGTTGTCTATGAATGCCATTCCTGATCAATTTTTGTTGTGATATGTACAAGACGTCTTTGGGGGATTATTTAAATTGGCAGGTTTCCAGTGATCCAGCTTTATTTGACAAAAGCAATGTCTCAAATCATTGCGAGGTGTAATGGAAACGGCAGATATAGAAGACATTTTCTAAAGATCATACAGTTTGATCTGTTCTACAGGGGTGGAATTTTATTTTGTCAAACGTTTGAGACAAATGAAGATGGATACTGTTTTTCGAAATAAATAATAATTGCGAAGGTACGTGGGGCACGTGATGTCATCATCTAACTATTAAGCTCCACTCCACATTGAATTCTAATTGCTTACTGCTTGCAAAAAAAAAAAAGAAAGAAGAAAAACACTATAAAATAAATAAAATTATTTGCAGGACAAGGATTGTCCAGACTTTCACGAATGCCTGAATTCCTTCACCTTGCTTTTCTGGTTGGCCAACAAGTTTCACCATCCATGTATTTCAGATATAGCCTACAGGAGATAGTTTCACTATGGCACGGTCCGTGGCGATAAGTTGGCACCAATGATGTACACAACAATATATACAAAAGTATATGGACACCCCTTCAAATGAGTGGATTCCTCTATTTCAGCCATACCCATTGCTGACAGGTGTATAAAATCGAGCACACAGCCATGTAATCTCCATAGACAAACATTGGCAGTAGAATGAATGGCCTTACTGAAGAGCTCAGTGACTTTCAACGTGGCACCGTCATAGGATGCCACCTTTCCAGCAAGTCAGTTTATCAAATATCTGCCCTGTAAGAGCTGCCACAGTCAACTGTAAGTGCTGTTATTGTGAAGTGGAAACGTCTAGGAGCAACAATGGCTCAGCCGCCAAGTGGTAGACAACACAAGTTCACAGAATGGGACCACTGAAGCACGTGAAAGTAATCAGTCCTCGGTTGCAACACTCACTACCGAGTTCCAAACTGCCTCTGGAAGCAACGTCAGCACAATAACTGTTAGTCGGGAGCTTCATGAAATGGGTTTCCATGGCCGAGCAGCCGCACACAAGCCTAAGATCACCATGCGCAAAGCCAAGCGTCGGCTGGAGTGGTGTAAAGCTCACCGCCATTGGACTCCGGAGCAGTTGAAATGCGTTCTCTGGAGTGATGAAACACAGTTTCACCCTCTGGCAGTCCAACGGGCGAATCTGGGTTTGGTGGATGCCAGGAGAACGCTACCTTCCCCAATGCATTTTGCCAACTGTAAAGTTTGGTGGAAGAGGAATAATGGTCTTGGGCTGTTTCATGGTTCGGGCTAGGCCCCTTAGTTCCAGTGAAGGGAAATCTTAATGCTACAGCATACAATTACATTATAGACGATTCTGTGCTTCCAACTTTGTGGCAACAGTTTGGGGAAGGCCCTTTCCTTTCCTGGTTCAGCATGACAATGCCCCTGTGCACAAAGCGAGGTCCATACAGAAGTGGATTGTCGAGATCGGTGTGGAAGAACTTGACTGGCCTGCACACCTTTGGGATGAATTGGAACACAGACTGCGAGCCAGGCCTAATCGCCCAACATCAGTGCCCGACCTCATGAATGCTCGTGGCTAAATGGAAGCAAGTCCCCGCAGCAATGTTCCAACATCTAGTGGAAAGCCTTCCCATAAGAGTAGAGGCTGTTATAGCCGCAAGGGGGGGGGGGGACCAACTACATATTAATGCCCATGATTTTGGAATGAGATGTTCGATGAGCAGGTGTCAACATACTTTTGGTCATGTAGTGTATATAAACTATTGGTTGGCACATGAGAATTATTAGAATATGGCAAATATTAGTCAGTTATTGCATTCTATCCACCCTGGCTTTCGCGGGCTACCTGAGACATGAAACAGATAGGTGGGAGGACATACAGGCTCTCGCCAATGTATTAATGCGCAATTAGCCTAAATGGGTAATGGAAACAGTTCAACCACTACATTTTTATTCAACGCTTTAATTGTTTGTGTGTGACATCATTATGTCCAGCTGTTTTTTTTAACAAGTTAGTTAAATGGTAACGCACCCGATCAGCCAATTGTCACGTTTATTTTCAATGCAAACTTTCTAAGTGTCGACACAAAATCACTGGAGAAGTTAATGGAAACGTACTGTAGCTACTGGCTGTCCAGTGGTTTATTTTTGAGCAGTAGAGGGCAGGCTAGGTTTACGAAGTTTTCCACTGGATACTGTATTCACTGCCCTAATGGTTTAATTAAATTCAAATGTTTTCTTGCTTTAGGGATGCTGAGAAGAAAGTTGTGAAAATCACTGCCCCAGCGGCTGCGGATGAGGTATGTAGTAGCATGATGCACAGAATAACTGCGTATCAATAGATTTAAAATCATTGTTTCCCACAATGTTATTCTCATCAGCTCTAGTAATCTACACTGTGTTGGAAACCTTGACAGGATGAATGTGTAACTGCCCTATTGGCACTACATTGATGAAGTGTACTTGTATGAATCTTCAACTTGTATTTGTGTCCATCAGAGGCTGCAGAAAAGGGCAGAGCGTTTCAACCTGCCTGCCACTGCTAATAGTAAGAAAGAGGCCCGCGCTGCCAGGTGAGCCCCTGGATTGAATTACACATAATGGATCATCTGTTGATTTTGGATAAAACTAGTCTTATATGGGGCGGCAGGTAGCTTAATGGTTAAGAGCGTTGTGCCAGTAACCGAAAGGTCACTGGTTCTAATCCCCGAGCCAACTAGGTGAAAAATCTGTCTGTGCCCTTGAGCAAGGCACTTAACCCTAATTGCTCCTGTAAGTCGCTCTGGATAAGAGTGTCTGCTAAATGACTTAAATGTAAATGTACATGTTGGATAAAATCTGTCTTGTACATCTTACATGTAGGCATCAGAAATATTTCACACTTTTGACCTCGTCAAATGTATGAAATATAGTAGTTGACAATCAATTTTTGGTCATTACTCAGTTAACAATGTCAGGTAGTTACGTTAAAAGAATGTTGAAGACAAATGTGGCAATAATCTGTCCCATGGGCAAGTCATATTGGTCTGACTGTTAAAAGCATAGTAAAATGGATGTTGAAAAGATGTAGGTTGTGTGAGTGAATATTAACTGAAATCTGATGTTTGTCAGGTTCGGTTTACCAGCTCCAACGCCGGCTTCCACACCAAGTGAGTTGGATTTGTAGCCTTTCATAGGTCCTTCAGCATGACCAGTCCAAAGTGTGTTGTCATTCATTTGTATTTTATTTATTTGTCTATTAGGTGCACCAGTTGCGAATAGCAAACCAACTGTGAGTATCAAGGGGTGTTATATTAATTTTTTATTTTCCTATTGCGACAGTGACGGCACATAAAATGGCACCTCACATAATCCGCACATTTACAGATGGTTGCTATAACAACATTGTCATGGAATAACAGGAGCATAGAATTAGAATACTAGAATGGACATGAACCTTCTGATTGTCTGAAGGTCAGCCATTCTGGTCAGGGAGTTGGTAAACTATGGTTTGCCAGTGCTTTGATAAGATAGTGTAAATAATGACTTAACAATTTATCTGCTCTGTATGTTTGTTAGCTATGGAACAGCGTTTGGGTATTTTCGTGTCAAAAAAGATGCATCAAATAGTGTTATTTGACGTGTGTCAAATAAGCTTGTTGACCAATCAGGACCTGAATATGACTGCACGTCCCATAATAATTTAACGTGCATACATTGATTACACTCACTCGTTTTTCATACATCACAGTGATTCACCGATACGGATGCGATGATGCTGGTAAAGTTGTGTCGCGCACCTGCCACACGAGGCAGACACACTTCTCCAAGCTCTGGGACAGTGCTGGTTAGAAAAAAGCTAGCTAGCTGTTGGATGCAAACAATGTTCTCCCCCAAAAACATAGCAAAACTATATCATCTGTTTCAGTAGCTATAGTTAGCTAGGTAACTATCTAGCAGTCATCTAAAATATCCCTAATTTATAAGCACGTTTTCGTATTGGTTGATGGTCGGACCCACTAGCCATGCTTACTTATAACGTTAGCTTGGGGCAACAGGGCTAGGGAGCTGGCTCGCTTGTTTAGTTCGTTATCTAGCTAGCTAACTAGTTGTTTTCATGAACTAAAGTTCGATTTCAATAGGAAAACAAGTGGCTGTCTAGCTAATACTTAGTCACATGGATTCCTAAATCAATGCTTAGAATATTGAAAATGATTGTAGTTTCTGGTCCTTGTTTTCAGTCTGGTTGCATTGGTGCTAGGTACCAAGTTAAAGCCAGCTAGCTACCCCAAAAGTTGCTGAATACATCTACAGTGGGGAGAACAAGTATTTGATACACTGCCGATTTTGCAGGTTTTCCTACTTACAAAGCATGTAGAAATCCTAGTCAAATCCAGAAAATCACATTGTATGATTTTTAAATAATTAATTTGCATTTTATTGCATGACATAAGTATTTGATACATCAGAAAAGCAGAACTTAATATTTGGTACAGAAACCTTTGTTTGCAATTACAGAGATCATACGTTTCCTGTAGGTCTTGACCAGGTTTGCACACATTGCAGCAGGGATTTTGGCACACTCCTCCATACAGACCTTCTCCAGATCCTTCAGGTTTCGTGGCTGTCGCTGGGCAATACGGACTTTCAGCTCCTTCCAAAGATTTTCTATTGGGTTCAGGTCTGGAGACTGGCTAGGCCACTCCAGGACCTTGAGATGCTTCTTACGGAGCCACTCCTTAGTTGCCCTGGCTGTGTGTTTCGGGTCGTTGTCATGCTGGAAGACCCAGCCACGACCCATCTTCAATGCTCTTACTGAGGGAAGGAGGTTGTTGGCCAAGATCTCACGATACATGGCCCCATCCATCCTCCCCCTCAATACGGTGCAGTCGTCCTGTCCCCTTTGCAGAAAAGCATCCCCAAAGAATGATGTTTCCACCTCCATGCTTCACGGTTGGGATGGTGTTCTTGGGGTTGTACTCATCCTTCTTCTTCCTCCAAACACGGCGAGTGGAGTTTAGACCAAAAAGCTCTATTTTTGTCTCATCAGACCACATGACCTTCTCCCATTCCTCCTCTGGATCATCCAGATGGTCATTGGCAAACTTCAGATGGGCCTGGACATGTGCTGGCTTGAGCAGGGGGACCTTGCGTGCGCTGCAGGATTTTAATCCATGACTGCGTAGTGTGTTACTAATGGTTTTCTTTGAGACTGTGGTCCCAGCTCTCTTCAGGTCATTGACCAGGTCCTGCCGTGTAGTTCTGGGCTGATCCCTCACCTTCCTCATGATCATTGATGCCCCACGAGGTGAGATCTTGCATGGAGCCCCAGACCGAGGGTGATTGACCGTCAACTTGAACATCTTCCATTTTCTAATAATTGCGCCAACAGTTGTTGCCTTCTCACCAAGCTGCTTGCCTATTGTCCTGTAGCCCATCCCAGCCTTGTGCAGGTCTACAATTTTATCCCTGATGTCCTTACACAGCTCTCTGGTCTTGGCCATTGTGGAGAGGTTGGAGTCTGTTTGATTGAGTGTGTGGACAGGTGTCTTTTATACAGGTAACGAGTTCAAACAGGTGCAGTTAATACAGGTAATGAGTGGAGAACAGGAGGGCTTCTTAAAGAAAAACTAACAGGTCTTTGAGAGCCGGAATTCTTTCTGGTTGGTAGGTGATCAAATACTTATGTCATGCAATAAAATGCAAATTAATTACTTAAAAATCATACAATGTGATTTTCTGGATTCTTGTTTTAGATTCCGTCTCTCACAGTTGAAGTCTACCCATTATACAAATGTATGACCTCTACATGCTTTGTAAGTAGGAAAACCTGCAAAATCGGCAGTGTATCAAATACTTGTTCTCCCCACTGTATATCAGACTGAAAAGATTTGGCATGGGTCCCCAGATCCTCAAAGTTATGCAGCTGCACCATCGAGAGCATCCTGACCGGTTGTATCACCGCCTGGTATGGCAACTGCTCGGGATCCGATCGTAAGGCAATACAGAGGGTAGTGCGTACGGCCCAGTACATCACTGGGGCAAAGATTCCTGCCATCCAGGACCTACAGGTAAAAGTCAGTAAATTAGAATATTTTGAAAAACTTGATTTATTTCAGTAATTGCATTCAAAAGGTGTAACTTGTACATTATATTTATTCATTGCACACAGACTGATGCATTCAAATGTTTATTTCATTTAATTTTGATGATTTGAAGTGGCAACAAATGAAAATCCAAAATTCCGTGTGTCACAAAATTAGAATATTACTTAAGGCTAATACAAAAAAGGGATTTTTTAGAAATGTTGGCCAACTGAAAAGTATGAAAATGAAAAATATGAGCATGTACAATACTCAATACTTGGTTGGAGCTCCTTTTGCCTCAATTACTGCATTAATGCGGCGTGGCATGGAGTCGATGAGTTTCTGGCACTGCTCAGGTGTTATGAGAGCCCAGGTTGCTCTGATAGTGGCCTTCAACTCTTCTGCGTTGTTGGGTCTGGCATTCTGCATCTTCCTTTTTCACAATACCCCACAGATTTTCTATGGGGCTAAGGTCAGGGAGTTGGCTGGCCAATTTAGAACAGAAATACCATGGTCCGTAAACCAGGCACGGGTAGATTTTGCGCTGTGTGCAGGCGCCAAGTCCTGTTGGAACCTGAAATCTCCATCTCCATAGAGCAGGTCAGCAGCAGGAAGCATGAAGTGCTCTAAAACTTGCTGGTAGACGGCTGCGTTGACCCTGGATCTCAGGAAACAGAGTGGACCGACACCAGCAGATGACATGGCACCCCAAACCATCACTGATGGTGGAAACTTTACACTAGACTTCAGGCAACGTGGATCCTGTGCCTCTCCTGTCTTCCTCCAGACTCTGGGACCTCGATTTCCAAAGGAAATGCAAAATTTGCTTTCGTCAGAAAACATGACTTTAGACCACTCAGCAGCAGTCCAGCTCTTTTTTTCCTTAGCCCAGGTGAGACGCTTTTCGCGCTGTTTCTTGGTCAACAGTGGCTTGACACGAGGTATGCGGCAGTTGAAACCCATGTGTCACGATCGTCTGAGGAAGCGGACCAATACGCAGCGTTGCGAGTGAACATAATGACTTTAATGATTAAAGCACGTAAATACAAAACAAAAAGACGAAAGTGAAGTCCAACAGTAACAACGACTGAACTAGGAACAAAAACCCACAACCCACATGCGAACACAGACAGAAATAAATATGGCTCCCAATCAGAGATAACGAGCCGACAGCTGACACTCGTTACCTCTGATTGGGAGTCACACGACACCAATCAACAACCTAGAAATAGACACACAGAACTCCCAACCTAGAAATAAACGTGACAGACATGCAAACATAAACAATCACCCAAAACCCAACAAAACAACATACACCCTGGCTCAAATACACAAGTCCTGGAGCCAGAGTGTGACAGTACCCCCCCCTAAAGGTGCGAACTCCGGGCGCACCAGCATACAGTCTAGGGGAGGGTCTGGGTGGGCGTCTGTCCACGGTGGCGGTTCTGCCCCTGGTCGTGGTCCCCATCCCACCTTAGTCACCACCCGCTTCCCTAGCCTCCTCCACATTACCACCCCCCAACTACACCCCACTGGGTTAATGGGCGGCACCGGACTAAGGGGCAGCACCGGACTACGGGGCAGCACCGGACTACGGGGCAGTACCGGACTACGGGGCAGTACCGGACTAAGGGGCAGTACCGGACTAAGGGGCAGTACCAGGCTGAATGGCGGATACTGGCTGGACGGCTCTGGTGGCTCCTGGCTGGTCGGCTCTGGCGGATCCCGGCTGGTCGGCTCTGGCGGATCCCGGCTGGACGGCTCTGGCGGATCCCGGCTGGACGGCTCTGGCGGATCCCGGCTGGACGGCTCTGGCGGATCCCGGCTGGACGGCTCTGGCGGATCCCGGCTGGACGGCTCTGGCGGATCCCGGCTGGTACGGCTCTGGCGGATCCCGGCTGGACGGCTCTGGCGGATCCCGGCTGGACGGCTCTGGCGGATCCCGGCTGGACGGCTCATGGCTGGCTGACGGATCTGGCTGCTCATGGCTGGCTGACTGATCTGGCTGCTCATGGCTAGCTGACGGATCTGGCTGCTCCTGGCTAGCTGGCGGATCTGGCTGCTCATGGCTGGCTGACGGATCTGGCTGCTCATGGCTGGCTGACGGATCTGGCTGCTCATGGCTAGCTGACGGATCTGGCTGCTCATGGCTAGCTGACGGATCTGGCTGCTCATGGCTGGCTGACGGATCTGGCTGCTCATGGCTGGCTGACGGATCTGGCTGCTCATGGCTAGCTGACGGATCTGGCTGCTCATGGCTGGCTGACGGATCTGGCTGCTCCTGTCTGGCAGAAGGCTCTGGCTGATCCTGTCTGGCGGAAGGCTCTGGCTGATCCTGTCTGGCGGAAGGCTCTGGCTGATCCTGTCTGGCGGAAGGCTCTGGCTGATCCTGTCTAGCGGAAGGCTCTGGCTGATCCTGTCTGGCGGAAGGCTCTGGCTGATCCTGTCTGGCGGAAGGCTTTAGCGGCTCCGGTCTGGCGGACGGCTCTGAAGGCTCATGGCAGACGGGCGGCTTATGCAGCGCTTGGCAGACGGACAGTTCAGACGGCGTAGGGCAGACAGGCAGTTCAGGCGCCGTTGGGCAGACAGGCAGTTCAAGCGCCGTTGGGCCGACGGGCAGTTCAGGCGCCGTTGGGCAGACGGGCAGTTCAGGCGCCGTTGGGCAGACGGGCAGTTCAGGCGCCGTAGGGCAGACGGCAGACTCTGGCCGGCCGAGACGCACTATAGGCCTGGTGCGTGGTGCCGGAACTGGTGGTCCCGGGCTGAGGACACGCATCTCAGGGCTAGTGCGGGGAGAAGGAACAGGGCATGCAGGACTCTGAGGACACACAGGAGGCTTAGTACGTGGCGCAGGGACAGGCCGGGCTGGGCTGACGACGCACACCGTAGGCTTCCTACGTGGCACAGGAACAGGCCGGGCTGGGCTGGCGACGCACACCGTAGGCATCCTACGTGGCGCAGGGACAGGCCGGGCTGGGCTGACGACGCACACCGTAGGCATCCTACGTGGCGCAGGGACAGGCCGGGCTGGGCTGGCGACGCGCACCGTACACTTGGTGCGTATGGCAGGGACAGGCCGAACCGGGCTGGCGACGCGCACCGTACACTTAGTGCGAGGGCCGGAACAGGCCGGGCTGGGCTGGCGACGCGCACCGTACACTTGGTGCGGGTGGCAGGATCAGGTCGAACCGGGCTGGCGACGCGCACCGTACACTTAGTGCGAGGGACCGGAACAGGCCGTACCGTGCGGGAACACACACTACTGGCTGCACCTCGGGACTAGGAACGGGCCGGACCGAACTGGTTACACACCCCAGTACCTCACGCCGTGCCTCAACACTTTCCTTCCCTGCTTTACCCAGTAGCCCCCTTGACCTGGTAGCCCACTGAATCCGTCCCTTCTCTGCCTCCGTCAGCCCCCTTAACCTGGCAGCCCTCTGACTCTGCCTTGTGGCAGCCTCCTGCTGCTCCGTCGCCCAAGCCATGTGCCCCCCCCCAAAAATTTCTTGGGGTTGCCTCTCGTCCTTCCGACGATGATGGCCCTGCTGATGCCGTTGCTCCTCTCGCCGTCGCCTCTCCACCGTCTCGTTCCATGGTCGGCGATCCATACCATCTAGGATCTCCTCCCAAGTCCAGGACCCTTTACCGTCCACCAGTTCCTCCCATGTCCAGACCCTTTGCTCCTGGACGCGCTGCTTGGTCCTTTGATGGTGGGTTTTTCTGTCACGATCGTCTGAGGAAGCGGACCAATACGCAGCGTTGCGAGTGAACATAATGACTTTAATGATTAAAGCACGTAAATACAAAACAAAAAGACGAAAGTGAAGTCCAACAGTAACAACGACTGAACTAGGAACAAAAACCCACAACCCACATGCGAACACAGACAGAAATAAATATGGCTCCCAATCAGAGATAACGAGCCGACAGCTGACACTCGTTACCTCTGATTGGGAGTCACACGACACCAATCAACAACCTAGAAATAGACACACAGAACTCCCAACCTAGAAATAAACGTGACAGACATGCAAACATAAACAATCACCCAAAACCCAACAAAACAACATACACCCTGGCTCAAATACACAAGTCCTGGAGCCAGAGTGTGACACCATGTCTTTCAAGCGTCTCTTGGTGGTGGATCTTGAAGCCCTGACTCCAGCAGCTGTCCACTCCTTGTGAATCTCCACCACATTTTTGAATGGGTTTTTTTTCACAATCTTGACTAGGGCGCGGTGATCCCTATCGCTTGTACACTTTTTCTGACCACAGTTTTTCCTTCCCTTTGCCTCTCTATTAATGTGTTTGGACACAGAGCTCTGAGAACAGCCAGCCTCTTCTGCAATAACCTTTTGTGTCTTTCCCTCCTTGTGCAATGTGTCGATGGTCGCCTTTTGGACAGCTGTCAAATCTGAAGTCTTCCCCATGTTTGTGTAGGCTTCAGAACTGGACTGAGAGACCATTTAAAGCCCTTTGCAGGTGTTTTGAGTTAATCAGCTGATTAGTTTGTGGCACCAGGTGTCTTCAAAATGTAACCCTTACACAATATTCTAATTTTGTGACACACGGAATTTTGGATTTTCATTTGTTGCCACTTCAAATCATCAAAATTAAATGAAATAAACATTTGAATGCATCAGTCTGTGTGCAATGAATAAATATAATGTACAAGTTACACCTTTTGAATGCAATTACTGAAATAAATCAAGTTTTTCAAAATATTCTAATTTACTGACTTTTACCTGTATATACTAGGCGATGTCAGAGGAAGGCCCAAATAATTGTCAGACTCCAGTCCCCCAAGTCATAGACTGTTCTCTCTGCTACCGCATGCCGGTACCGGAGCGCCTAGTCTAGGTCCAAAAGGCTCCTTAACAGCTTCTACCCCCAAGCCAAAAGACTGCTGAACAATTAGTCAAATGGCCACCCGTACTATTTACATTGAACCCCCCCCCCCCCTTTGTTTTTACACTGCTGCTACTCGCTGTTTATTATCTATGCATAGTCACTTTACCCCTACCTACATGTACAAATTACCTCGACTAACCTGTAGCCCCGCACATTGACTCAGTACCGGTACCCCCTGTATATAGCCTCGTTATTGTTATATATATATATATATTTGCTTTACTTTATTTACTAAATATTTTCGGAACTCTATTTCTTAATCTGCATTGTTGGTTAAGGGCTTGTAAGTAAGCATTTCACGGTAAGGTCTACACCTGTTGTATTCCGCGCATTTGACAAATACAATTATTTGATTTCAAATGCTCAGACATTTCCTATTCTGTCAAACAAATAATGGATTATAACCAACACAGTATTGTAAACACATCATGGCCTGTGTGTGTGTGCGCTTGTTTGCAGACCATTTTTTGTTTAGTTTAGTTTTTTTTACAGCGCTACTGACAGTGGTGGCGCTTGACTTGCACATGCAAGGCATAAAACCTGTATAAACTGTATTTATTACAGTATATGACTATTTTATGTTGACAATTATATTACAGAATTTCTGATATATCACAGGCCTTTTATTTTCCTACGTAAGAAAATTGATTCTAATTAGACTGGTTTGGATTTCTCCCTAACCAATGTGTCTGCCATTTTCACCCCATTCTGGAACTTTTAGGGTTTATGACACAGCGCCTCTAGTAATTTAATAAGATCTCTATGAACAGGAGTTCATCAGCTCTTTGTTTTGTTTTTTAAAATGTCTTTATTAGAGGAGAACAAGACTGTTTGTATGAAAATGATCAGAACTGGTTTCTGAATAGAAATGTGTATACAGTGCATTCAGAATGTATTCAGACCCCTTGACTTTTTCCACATTTTGTTACATTACAGCCTTATTCAAAAATTGATTAAATTGAATGTTTTCCTCAGTCTACACACAATTCCCCATAATGACATAGCGAAAACTGTTTTTTAGAAATGTATGCAAATGTATTACAAATAAAAATATATACCTTATTTACATAAGTATTCAGACCCTTTGCTATGAGACTCGAAATTGAGCTCAGGTGCATCTTGTTTCCATTGATCATCCTTGATGTTTCTATAACTTGGAGTCCACCTGTGGTGAATTCAATTGATTTACATTATTTGGAAAGGCACACACCTGTCTATATAAGGTCCCACAGTTGACAGTGCATGTCAGAGCAAAAACCAAGCCATGAGGTGGAAGGAATTGTCCGTAGAGCCCCGATACAGGATTGTGTCGAGGCACAGATCTGGGGAAGGATACAAAAAAATTCCTCACGTCTGAAGGAAACCTGGCACCATCCCTACGGTGAAGCATGCTGGTGGCAGCATCATGCTGTGGGGATGTTTTTCAGTGGCAGGGACTGGGAGACTAGTCAGGATCGAGGGAAAGATGAACGGCGCAAAGTACAGAGATCCTTGATGAAATCCTGCTCCAGAGGGCTCAGGACCTCAGACTGGGGCAAAGGTTCACCTTCCAACAGGACAATGACCCTAAGCACACATACATTTACATTTTAGTCATTTAGCAGACACGCTTATCCAGAGCGACTCACAGTTAGTGAGTGCATACATTTTCATACTGGCCCCCCGTGGGAAACAAACCCACAACCAGTCAAGACGACGCAGGAGTGGCTTCGGGACAAGTCTCTGAATGTCCTTGAGTGGCCCACCCAGAGCCTGGACTTGAACCCGATCGAACATCTCTGGAGAGACCTGAAACTAGCTGTGCAGCGACGCTCTCCATCCAACCTGACAGAGCTTGAGAGGATCTGCAGAGAATAATATGAGAAACTCCCCAAATACAGGTGTGCCAAGCTTGTAGCGTCATACCCAAGAATACTCAAGGCTGTAATCGCTGCCAAAGGTGCTTCAACAAAGTACTGAGTAAAGGGTCTGAATACTTATGTAAAGGTGATATTTCAGTAATTGGTTTATATACATTTGCAAAAATTTCCAAAAACCTGTTTTTGCTTTGTCATTATGGGGTGTTTGTATGTAGATTGATGAGGATATATATATTTTTAATGCATTTTAGAATAAGGCTGTAACGTAACAAAATGTGGAGAAAGTAAAGGGGTCTGAATACTTTCCGAATGCACTGTATGCACACCTGTTTAGTCTTGGTGGAGCTTATGACTAACCCCTCTCCTCCCTCTGTGTCGTTAGGTCAGCGTTGAGGTCCTAAAGAAGCGGGCAGAGCGCTTTGGCATGAATGTCTCCTCTGTTGCCAAAACGGTGAGCTGACTCATGAATACATGGAACTTGCATAGTAAACCTAACTACACATGTATGTCAAAGAAGTAGGGGGGCAACTGTCATGAATTGTGCGGGACAGTCGCACATTTTGGCCCTTTGTCCCACATCCAGCAACCACACATACATGTCCCGTATTTAGTCATTTTTTTCTTTAATGTAATTCATTTTCAAAAATTAGATTTGTCCCCTATTTCAGACTTTCCATTCATTTAATGATAATTGACATTGAGTCACTCCAACCGGTCTCTTTTGCAGTCATGAAGGCAGGTTGCGCTTTTGACAAGATACACTACCAGTCAAAAGTTTGGACACCTACTCATTCCAGGGTTTTTCTTTATTTTTACTATTTTCTACATTGTAGAATAATAGTGAAGACATCAAAACTATGAAATAACACATCGAATTATGTAGTAACCAAAAAAGTGTTAAACAAATCAAAATATATTTTATATTTGAGATTCTTCAAAGTAGCCACCCTTTGCCTTGATGACAGCTTTGCACACACTTGGCATTCTCTCAACCAGCTTCATGAGGAATGCTTTTCCAACAGTCTTGAAGGAGTTCACACATATGCTGAGCATTTGTTGGCTGCTTTTCCTTCGCTCTGCGGTCCAACTCATCCCAAACCATCTCAATTGGGTTGAGGTCGGGGGATTGTGTAGGCCAGGTCATCTGATGCAGCACGCCATCACTCTCCTTCTTGGTCAAATAGCCCTTACACAGCCTGGAGGTGTGTTGGGTCATTTTCCTGTTGAAAAACAAATGATAACCTGACCAAGCCCAAACCAGATGGGATGGCGTATCGCTGCAGAATGCTGTGGTAGCCATGCTGGTTAAGTGTGCCTTGAATTCTAAATAAATCACAGACGGTGTCACCAGCAAAGCACCATCACACCACCTCCTCCATGCTTCATGGTGGGAACCACACATGCGGCAATCATCCGTTCACCTACTCTGCGTCTCACAAACACACAGCGGATGGAACTAAAAATCTCAAATTTGGACTCATCAGACCAAAGGACAGATTTCCACCAGTTTAATGTCCATTGCTTGTGTTTCTTGGCCCAAGAAAGTCTCTTCTTCTTATTGGTGTCCTTTTAGTAGTGGTTTCATTGCAGCAATTCGACCACGAAGGCCTGATTCACACAGTCTCTTCTGAATAGTTGATGTGTTGATGTGTCTGTTACTTGAACTCTGCAAAGCATTTATTTGGGCTGCAATTTCTGAGGCTGGTAACTAATGAACTTATCCTCTGCAGCAGAGGTAACTCTGGGTCTTCCTTTCCTGTGGCGGTCCTCATGAGAGCCAGTTTCATCATAGCGCTTGATGATTTTTGCGACTGCACTTGAAGAAACTTTCAAAGTTCTTGACATTTTCAGAATTGACTGACCTTCATGACGTAAAGTAATGATGGACTGTCATTTCTCTTCGCTTATTTTAGATGTTTTTGCCATAATATGGACTTGGTCTTTTACCAAATGGGGGGATATACAGAAGATAGGGCTATCTTGTCACAACACAACTGATTTGGCTAAAATGCGTCAAGAAGGAAAGAAATTCCACAAATTAACTTTTTAAGAAGGCACACTTGTTAATTTAAATACATTCCAGGTGACTACCTCATGAAGTTGGTTGAGAGAATGCCAAGACTGTGCAAAGCTGTCATCAAGGCACAGGGTGGCTACTTTGAAGAATCTCAAATATAAAATATATTTTGATTTGTAGAAAATAGTAAGAATAAAGAAAAACCCTGGAATGAGTAGGTGTGTCCAAACTTTTGACTGGTACTGTACATCATATGGATGAGTTACTGGTGATGTTAAACACTTCTCCAATCGTTGTGAGATCTGATATTCTGTGCAACGCAACTTTAAAAAAGATGAGACGTAGGCCAATGTCATGTCTACCAATCACATTTAGTCAAAACCTGTCGGGCTCAGTTTCAGCTAAACTTGGGAGAGAAGACAGTTAACAATTTACAGAAAGCATGCATCTAACCAAGAGCTACAAAAGTAACTAAATAGCCATATTAGATTGAAAGATACAAGGTAATTAAAACTTGTGAGGTTCTCCATTTCTCATTTTAGGTGCTCATAATGTCCTGCGAATGTCCTGGAAAATCATTCTGTTTTCCCGCATTTGGGTATTTAGAAATAGGTCACCCTATAAACAAGCACTGAATCAAACAATAAAGCTGTATAGCTTTCCTATTCTAGGAAAACCCCAGAAACCTGTGGGTGTCTGAACCTAATTTATAACAAGTCTGAACTTTTCCACAAGTCTTCTATTACAGTTAATCCAGTCAGTAGTTTTCCCCACTTGTCCTACACTGCTGTTATTTATGAGAACTCTATCTATTCATACCTTGGTGTTTGAGAATATGATTAAACCCAAACTGTATCTCCATACATTTTTGGGGTTTAGACCTGCAAGCAGTTTTTAATGTATTCATTGTTCCTCTTATTTGTACATAGTTTAATCAGCTGCTCATCGAGTGTAGTAGTTCACACACACACTCTCTCGCCCAGTATTACTAGGAGAGTGTGTATATTGAGTTTAGTGCTGCTCAACCCTCTACTGCACCCCTCACCTTTCCCTCTCCCCTCCTGCTCTCTTTTAGACTTTTTTTTGCACAACGGAAATGGCGGTCCACAGGGGGCCGATATAATAGCCCCTGTTTGGGGGGTAAATGGCGTTACGAGTGTGCAGTGAGTGAGGAGCAGATTCAATTATTGCGGCAGGGCTTTTTCACTGGAGGCCTTTGTGTGCAGGCGGAAGTGCCCGGCACCAAGCTCCTGGGGAGATGGGCAACAATGCCTGTTGTGTAATGTCAGCAGAAGTGTCTCTCTGTGTGTGTGTGTGTGTCTCTCTCCTTTTACTCCATCATTGGCATGTGTTCTCTTTCTCTAAAGGAGAAGGAGGAAATGTGCTGCCTCTACTTTTCAAACTACTGTACCAAAATCTTCTGGGATTGGGTTCCGGGTAGCTTTGGATTTACGGCCTGTCAAGTCTGTGTTCCTAGCATGTATGGTCCCTTCTCTATTACATTATCTATGACCTAGTTTTGGCTCTGTTTTGGGATTATTTATTTCCACAGAAAGGTTATAACAGGTTTACTAGTTGAAGGTTAAATATTTCCCTAAGTAGTTAAAAGTAGAAAATGTCCAATCTCAGTTGAGGTGTTTTCTTTTTTTGATACACACCTGCTATATTATTGAAGTTTATTTTTAAGCGACACACGGTATTCTGATAGCTTTAATAGTGTGATCTTATGTAGTGGGGTGTTTATCCCCTCATGGAAGATAGTGGCATCTGTCAATTGATCTGTTAACCCTTTACACTCGTGGGAATTGGCTTCAATGGATAGGGCTAGAAGAAATATGAAAACCATGTGCATAACCATGGTAGCAATTTAAAAGGGAACAGTTTGGAGATGATGGGAAAATGATTAGACCAAAGGTGAGTACACAACAGTTCACCTGACAAGACTGAATCCAAACATTACGCTGTTGGTTTTATGTGCATTTTACATTTTTATTTATTTATTTTATTTCACCTTTATTTAACCAGGTAAACCAGTTGAGAACAAGTTCTCATTTACAACTGCGACCTGGCCAAGATAAAGCAAAGCAGTGCGATAAAAACAACAACACAGAGTTACATATGGGGTAAAACAAAACAAAGTCCCAAAAAAATACAACAATTTACTGTATGTTTCGCCGCATTTGTTGATAACAAAATCTGAAAACACTCTGGATACATTCAGTAGCATGATAAGACTATTCCTGGAAAATGTAGGGTAGGTGCAACATAAGACAGAAAAATGACAAGGGTTTGAGTGAGAGGACTAACTGGTGTTTCCAAGTGGGCACACCTCTCCAAAGTGTGGAGAGTTCCTAAGCAATTTCAATGTTCTTTTATGACTCAAGGAAGAGTCTTCAACTATAGGCTACTGTTTTGAGCTCTCCTAGCTGTGCCGTTGAGGAACTAGAGCAAGCACACTTGTATTGTTTGGAACACAACCCTGCATCCCAGCCATCACAGTTACTGTTTAAGCAATCCAAAATCGGTCCATTATAAATCATGGTCTTGGTCAGGTGGGCATGGTTTGAAAGCTTGTTCTATTGCCAAGATGACTAGCTAAGTTATAAAATACGATCTTACAGTGTTACGCCTTCACAAGGCAATTCAGAGAAACAGATCGGAATTTTGGTGCGCATAGAATGGAGTCATGAGTGCATTCAGGTGCATCTGCCATGGCAAATATTTGTCACAATAAACAAACCGGCTCATTCTGTTCAGAACAACCTAGGGTATGACGACATATCTTGTAACTGTACATCAAACGTGGTGATCATAAAGGTTGACACTGTATATGACATGAGTTTTATGATTTGGACTCCGGGTGTTTGGCTTGCTTGTATGACATTAAAGCGGTATTTATTATAAACTCAACGTCTCATCTTTCAAAATACAGTCATCTTAATTTACAGCATTTCCCTCACTCCGAGGGATGGGGGCAACTTCTTGTCGCACACGGTGCTTAAGTTCAGAACGGCTGTCAGTCAAAACCCATACAGCGCTGTGAAGTGCAGAGCCAGAGCTCTGACGCCATGTATAGCATGTTACTGTACAGCCACTGGTGTAAAAAGTACCCAATTGTTATACTTCAGTAAAAGTATAGATACCTTAATAGAAAATGACTTAAGTGAAAGTCACCCAGTAAAATACTACTCGAGTAAAAGTCTGAAATTATGTATACTTAAGTATATTTGAAACCAAAAACGTTTAAATTCCTTATATTAAGCAAACCAGACAGCACCATTTTCTTGTTTTTTATTTATTTACGGATAGCCAGCGGCACACTCCAAAACTCAGACATCATTTACAAATGAAGCATGTGTGTTTAGTGAATCTGCCAGATGAGAGGCAGTAGGGATGCCTTGCTGAGCATTCATAATGTAATGAGTACTTTTGGGTGGCAGGGAAAATGTATGGAGTAAAAAGCACATTTTCTTTAGGAATGTTATGAAGGAAAGTTGTCAAAAATATAAATAGTAAAGTACAGATACCCAAAAAAACTACTTACGTAAATATTTTTACTTAAGTACTTTACACCACTGCCACTACGTTCCAATTTAAGCGCTTATTAGTGCCCAAATCTGCAATTTTCAACCCATATACGGGTACGAGGCTGGTTTTAAACTTCACCTTTTTTTTTACTGTGTTGAAGTGAAGCTATGGCTGTAGTTAGTAGTATGCAGTCATGTGTAGCTTGATATTGGAAACATTCACCGTTTGGCAGTCAATTTGTGTATCATCTGTTTTGACCTTGACGGAAGGTAATCAATGAACCTGACTTAAACCTTACCTCACCCCTCTGACACATTTGAATCCTCCCTTTGTGTTTAGGGTTTTGTGTCGTCGTCCCCCCAGTTAAGAAGCCTATGCTGTGAGGGGAGGGGCGTACATCAGATTTTGGTCAATACCCCCTCGCCCCCCGCTCGAACCCACCGTCCTGGTGGATTGTCCTTGAGAGGCTTTCTCTGGTCAGGGATAATGGCTAGTGACAGGACGGAGAAAAGCCCTGGCAGCCATGGTAATTGTTACAGAGAAGGGGACTGTCACCGGCCACCCTTTCAAGGAGAGAATGTACCCCGGAGAGAAGAGCTTGCTCGTCCACTTCAGAGCTATTGTACCGGGGTGGCAAGGCCAGGCTGTGGAGAGAAGGCCACAGCAGTAGCACATGGAAGCTGGCTCTAGGGTCCTGTTCTGTCAGGACTGAGGTTCAGTAGGTAGCAGAGCAGGGAGAATGAACTGCCTTCCCTTCAGGGCTCCCTCCGTGCTCTATTCTGTGGACTCTGTGCTTTATTGAAACAGCTTTGCTCTGCAACATCAAGGCAATGTGCTGCTACGCTCATCATCACGGTGGAGAATCTTGTCCATTCTCATCTGCTCAGAATAGATTTTGATGCAATCACCCTATTGATATGATTGATGTTGTGTTCCCTCACATTCAGTTGAACTCTTTTAAATTATTATTTTAATTATTGCTGCCATGCTGTTCTGTCAACGGAACGCTACATTCCTTTCCTCCGAATATGTGCTGTCTCACTCCAATTGAGCTGGTTAAATGTGAAAGCCAGTGAATGGAGCTACCTCAATAGGCCAAAATAAACAATTGTATTGGTCCAGGAGTATAGCAGGGGAGAGCCCGGGAGAGAGAGGCCCCCCCTAACGTGGTAAGATTCCCATGGCGACTTATGCTCTTAGGCGTCTCTCTGTTTTAAAGAAGGATCTCGTAAAGTACTTCAGCAGTAGATGATTTCTCTTTTCTTTTAACACCGTTTTTATTTGAGGAGGGGCGGGGTTGAACGTGGGTTCACATACTCTGACACACACACAATTTGCTCCTCACTTGTCCAGCGCTAGCCCTCAGAAAAGCAGTCCATTGTTTGCAAGTGAAAGGCTCTTGTTTCAGCTGTGTAACTAAATCAAGAGCTCTTTCCACACAAAGAGGCCTGCACAGCCTCACTCCTCCAGATTGTGTCCGTTCGAGTGGCCGGGGTATTAACTGTGTTCCCCTATTGTTAGGAGAGCACCCCCACAACCCTAAACCACTTGCCCCCACGCCCAATTTCTCCCGTGGTCCCAAGTTTATGCCCCCGCATCTCCTGTAGGTTTGCAATTCAACCCTTTTAGAAAGAGAGCAGTGAAGGAGCTTGGTCAGTGATCCCATTATAAGTTTGTATTCCATTAGAAAATGAGGCGATTTATGGTTCTAATTTAAATAAATGAATGAAAATGTTCAAATCCAATCTCCTTTAATTTGATTTTTGTCAATCTACTACTTGTATGATCATATCAGAGCCATAGGCTAGATATTTTCTATGTATCCGTAAGCTTATATGAAGGCCTTCTGCTGATTTTTTTTTTTACGTATTGAATTTAAGTTATTTTTTATAGGATAAGGCAAACAAGTCCGGGTGCCTTGATTTAGAAAGCCGGAGCCCTGTGAGAAGTGCACATGGGATTTACAAGGTTGGGAGGGAGTACCCATGGGTTCCTAACCCTAGGACCTGACCCTCAGGCCGGGTCATTGGGTTTCACTCTGCCCTGCTGTTGAGCAAAACCTTCTGGTGCTTACACAACACACACACTCTCTGCTCTCTATCAATCCCTCCCTACGTTCCTTTAAAAAAAAGTATCTTTCCATGTATCCCTCTTCCAAGTGCACCCTCTTTGTATGTCATTGTGGCGGGTCTCTGTCAGCTAACCCACTTTGCAGCTACGCAAGGACATGAGAGGAGCCTTTTTTAACAGGGTTTGTTTATTCTTGTTTCAATTGGGTAACCCTTTAAGTTTGCTTGTTTGGTAAGGCCTTCATACACGATTATGCAATTGCAGTCTGCATGGAATTGCAGCTGCTGTTGGTATTGAATGATCTATTAAATTATCTCTGCCAGCACCCTTGTTTGTTTTACTGTCGTTTACTATGAAAATGCCCCATCTCTTTGTCATGTTACATTTACATTCACTGTTTTACGTTTGTAAAACAGTTTGTACCAATTTGAAAGTTGGTATTGTCTTTTTAAGCAAAGTAGAAGTCTAATGATAGCCTTCTGGTAATGATGTTCCTGTGATTTAGTATTAACAGATGGGGATTGTAGTGTTAATGAGTTTCCTCAAACAAGATCTATCACTTCAGTTTCAGCCTGAAAAATCCCTGCTCCTGAATGAATGATAAACCAACCCACCACTGCCCTTCTTTCCCTCTCCCCCCGCACACCACGGTACAGTAGGATGTTCTCCAGCATTATGTAATTGCTCAAAGAAGCATAGTCACTGAGCTATGCATGGTTTGGGCCAGGGGAGCTTTAGTTACCAGTGATCCCTCACCCCCACTACCTTTTCATATCCAAATCTCATTTCCTTGCGGACTTCTTTACGACAAAAGCCTCATTACTCCACCTAGGCCTGGTGCGGAGCGACCTGGAGAGGAGGGGAGTGGCTCTAATGAGTGGGCCCCCGGGGGCAGGGACCCGAGGGCTGGTGACCTGCCCGTGGACCTGGCAGTGTCTAGGGAAGCCTGCATGGACTAACGTGATTGTTTAAATTACTAATTAAGAAAGCATTATTGGTGCAGTGCTTCTTGCAGCTGGTGTTAGGGAGGGAAGTGAGAAGGTGGAGGTAGAGGTCGATTAACTGGAGAGAGAAAGGGAACAATTGAAAAGGTAAAGATCCGTGAAGGAACAATGGGTTACAATGGTTTACTCTTGAATTATCGATGTTTTTATGTCATGGCTTGGCAACTGGAATACCAGTACTGGCAGAATGATTTGTTTTTTATCTGAGGGTGTGTTCATTAATTTGCTCTCTGAGGTACCAACAAATTGCATCAATCTAATTGTTTATTAATTCTTAGTGCTCCACTCTTGTTGCATTCAGACCTGCAGGGTTCGACACTGCGACCAAAACAGTCGCATTTGCGACCGTTTGACTTGGCAGTGCAACACACATTTGTAATTGGTTGCAAGGGTGCCAGTGAAAGAGGGAAAAAAAAGTACCTGGTCACGTTAGTTTGTGGTTCACAATTAGCATTTTTTTAATCATCAAGATTTATTCAAACAGTAATGTGCAATTGACCTAAAATATACCAACTTTCTGAAGAGGCAAAAATGGCACGGGAATGTCCCCTGTGTGTGTCAGGGCTCAACATACAGTGGAGGTTTTGGAAACACTCCGGGGCAGTCGATCATCCCCGTCAGTGGCCCAGTTGGGCCATTGAGAAAAATATTCTAAAGCTATTTTTAATCTAGGCTATATAATTGATTTAGAAAAATATGGATTCCCGAAGCTGTTTGTTTGTTATGTCGATTAGTTAATCACACACACTGCACATATATAGCCTATAGATAATCTCTCGGGCAGAGGGAGCGTACAGCTCTCAAACAGCTGGTTGTTGCGTGGAAGAAAACAGTAGGAAAGATTGTTCTAAGTTATCTACCAGTAAATGCTAAGGCAAGAATGGGTATTCAAACCAGGTATTTAAAACGTTCAAAATGTTGGTTGAATATTAGCGATGCGCAATTCAGTCATCATGGAATAGCCTACCTTGAAAATCAGACATTTCCTCTAGGCTATTTGGTTCTTGGAATGTCATTGTTTATGGTAGCAAATTTAGAACTTCTACTGCTCCAATATAATTATTCTGTGATTTTTATTTCGGATCAGTTTTTATAATGTTTGTAGCGGCTTTCCCAACGTTTCAGTTGAAGGGTGTTGCTCTAAAACCATGTGTGGTTATTATCAATGAGACAACATTGAATGATTTTTTTTTTTTTTACTTTGTTCACTCTTTTTTGTTTTTATTTGTATATATTTTTTTGGGGGGTAGATCAGCTTTAATATTGCAGATAGATTGCAACGTCCATCAATGTAATTGTCTGCATCACTTCCAGTCCCCCATATGTTTTTTTTCTCTCGCATATATATATATATATATATATACAGCTTTGGAAAAAATTAAGAGACCACTGCAAATTTTTCTTAAATCAGCATCTCTACATGTATGACAGCCATTTCATTCCAGTGTCTGTTGAATTCCAACACAGGCACACCTCATTCTACTGAATTATGTACTGATTAGGTGATCACCTGAACCAAATCTTTTTAACGAGGAAACGGATAAAAAACACTGCTGTGGTCATCACTATCCTCTTGCAATAGGACCAGCTGGATGGCAAAAAACAGTGCTAATAGTACCTCCAAAAGTAATATTAATCAAAAAATATTTATTTTTATTTTTTTTATTTCACCTTTATTTAACCAGGTAAGCCAGTTGAGAACAGGTTCTCATTTACAACTGCGACCTGGCCAAGATAAAGCAAAGTAGTGCAATAAAAACAACACAGAGTTACATATGGGGTAAAGAAAAAAAACATAAAGTCAGAAAATACAACAGAAAATATATATACAGTGTGTGCAAATGTAGCAAGTTATGGAGGTAAGGCAATAAATGGGCTATAGTGCAGACTAATTACAATAGTATTAACACTGGAATGCTAGATGTGCAAGAGATTATGTGCAAATAGAGATACTGGGGGTGCAAAAGAGCAAATTAAATAACAATATAGGGATGAGGTAGTTGGGTGGGCTAATTTCAGATGGGCTGTGTACAGGTGCAGTGATCGGTAAGGTGCTCTGACAACTGATGCTTAAAGTTATTGGGGGAGATAAGAGTCTCCAGCTTCAGAGATTTTGCAATTCGTTCCAGTCATTGGCAGCAGAGAACTGGAAGGAATGGCGGCCAAAGGAGGTGTTGGCTTTGGGAATGACCAGTGAGATATACCTGCTGGAGCGCAGACTACGGGTGGGTGCTGCTATGGTGACCAATGAGCTAAGATAGGGCGGGGATTTGCCTAGCAGTGATTTATAGATGGCCTGGAGCCAGTGGGTTTGACGACCGAACATGTAGTGAGGACCAGCCAACAAGAGCGTACAGGTCACAGTGGTGGGTAGTGTATGGGGCTTTGGAGACAAAACGGATGGCACTGTGATAGACTACATCCAATTTGCTGAGTAGAGTGTTGGAGGCTATTTTGTAAATGACATCGCCGAAGTCAAGGATCGGTAGGATAGTCAGTTTTACGAGGGCATGTTTGGCAGCATGAGTGAAGGAGGCTTTGTTGCGAAATAGGAAGCCGATTCTAGATTTAACTTTGGATTGGAGATTCTTTATGTGAGTCTGGAAGTTGAGTTTACAGTCTAACCAGACACCTAGATATTTGTAGTTGTCCACATACTCTAGGTCAGACCCGTCGAGAGTGGTGATTCTAGTCGGGTGGGCGGGTGCTAGCAGCGTTCGATTGAAAAGCATGCATTTAGTTTTACTAGTGTTTAAGAGCAGTTGAAGGCTACTGAAGGATTGTTGTATGGCATTGAAGCTCGTTTGGAGGTTTGTTAACACAGTGTCCAATGAAGGGCCAGATGTATACAAAATGGTGTCGTCTGCGTAGAGGTGGATCTGAGAGTCACCAGCAGCAAGAGCGACATCATTGATATACACGGAGAAAAGTGTCGGCCCAAGAATTGAACCCTGTGGCACCCCCATAGAGACTGCCATAGGTCCAGACAACAGGCCCTCCGATTTGACACACTGAACTCTATCTGAGAAGTAGTTGGTGAACCAGGCGAGGCAGTCATTTGAGAAACCAAGGCTATTTAGTCTGCCAATAAGAATGCGGTGGTTGACAGAGTCGAAAGCCTTGGCCAGGTCGATGAAGACGGCTGCACAGTACTGTCTATTATCAATCGCGGTTATAATATCGTTTAGGACCTTGAGCGTGGCTGAAGTGCACCCGTGACCAGCTCGAAACCGGATTGCATAGCGGAGAAGGTACGGTGGTATTCGAAATGGTCGATGATCTGTTTGTTAACTTGGCTTTCGAATACTTTCGAAAGGCAGGGCAGGATGGATATAGGTCTGTAGCAGTTTGGATCTAGAGTGTCACCCCCTTTGAAGAGGGGGATGACCGCGGCAGCTTTCCAATCTCTGGGGATCTCAGACGTTATGAAAGAGAGGTTGAACAGACTAGTAATAGGGGGTTGCGACAATTTCGGGCTAGTTTTAGGAAGAAAGGGTCCAGATTGTCTAGCCCAGCTGATTTGTAGGGGTCCAGATTTTGCAGCGCTTTCAAAACATCAACTGTCTGAATTTGTGTGAAGGAGAAGCGGGGGGCATGGGCAAGTTGCAGCAGAGGGTGCAGAGTTGGTGGCCGGGTTAGTGGTAGCCAGATGGAAAGCATGGCCAGCTGTAGCAAAATGCTTGTTGAAATTCTCGATTATTGTAGATTTATCGGTGGTGATAGTGTTTCCTAGCCTCAGTGCAGTGGGCAGCTGGGAGGAAGTGCTCTTATTCTCCATGGACTTTACAGTGTCCCAAAACTTTTTGGAGTTAGTGCTACAGGATGCAAATTTCTGTTTGAAAAAGTTAGCCTTTGCTTTCCTGACTGCTTGTGTATATTGGTTCCTAACTTCCCTGAAAAGTTGCATATCGCGGGGGGCTATTTGATGCTAATGCTGTACGCCACAGGATGTTTTTGTGCTGGTCAAGGGCAGTCAAGTCTGAGGAGAACCAGGGGCTATATCGGTTCTTAGTTCTGTATTTTTGAATGGGGCATGTTTATTTAAGATTGAGAGGAAATTACTTTTAAGGAACAACCAGGCATCCTCTACTGACGGAATGAGATCTATATCCATCCAGGATACCTGGGCCAGGTCAATTAGGAAGGCCTCCTCGCTAAAGTGTTTTAGGGAGCGTTTGACAGTGATGAGGGGTGGTCGTTTGACCGCGGACCCGTTACTGACGCAGGCAATAAGGCAGTGATCGCTGAGATCCTGGTTGAAGACAGCTGAGGTGTATTTAGAGGGTATATTAGTCAGGATGATATCTATGAGGGTACCCATGTTTAAGGATTTAGGGTTGTACCTGGTAGGTTCGTTGATAATTTGCGTGAGGTTGAGGGCATCTAGCTTGGATTGTAGGATGGCTGGGGTATTAAGCATATCCCAATTTAGGTCACCAAGCAGTACAAACTCAGAGGATAAATGGGGGGCAATCAATTCACATATGGTGTCCAGGGCACAGCTGGGGGCTGAGGGGGGTCTGTAGCAAGCGGCAACAGTGAGAGACTTATTTCTGGAAAGGTGGATTTTTAGAAGTAGAAGCTCAAACTGTTTGGGCACAGACCTGGATAGTATGATAGAGCTCTGCAGGCTATCTCTACAGTAGATTGCAACTCCACCCCCTTTGGCAGTTCTATCTAGACGGAAAATGTTATAGTTGGGGATGGAAATTTCAGAATTTTTGGTGGCCTTCCTGAGCCAGGATTCAGACACTGCTAGAACATCAGGGTTGGCAGAGTAAAAAAAAATAACTATTGACCATGCCAAAAGAGTTGAAAAGGAACGTTTTGAGTGAGGAAAAGAAGGGTTCAATTCTGGCTTTACTGGCAGAGGGATACAGTGAGCGTCAGGTTGCTGCCATCCTTAAAATCTCAAAAAGACGGCGGTTCATAAGAACAAGGTCAAGCAGCAGACATTGGGGACAACAAAGCTACAGCCCGGCAGAGGGCGAAAACGACTCTACTGACCGGGATGACTGTCAACTCATTCGAATGTCACTCAACAACCGTAGGATGACATCAAGTGACCTACAAAAAGAATGGCAAACGGCAGCTGGGGTGAAGTGCACGGCGAGGATGGTTCGAAACGGGCTCCTAGGGGCAGGGCTGAAGTCGTGCAAGGCTAGAAAAAAAGCCCTTCATCAATGAGAAGCAAAGAAGAGCCAGGCTGAGGTTTGCAAAAGACCATAAGGATTGGACCGTAGAGGACTGGAGTAAGGTCATCTTCTCTGATGAGTCCAATTTTCAGCTTTGCCCAACACCTGGTCGTCTAATGGTTAGACGGAGACCTGGAGAGACCTACAAGCCACAGTGTCTCGCACCCACTGTGAAATTTGGTGGAGGATTGGTGATGATCTGGGGGTGCTTCAGCAAGGCTGGAATCGGGCAGATTTGTCTTTGTGAAGGACGCATTAATCAAGCCACGTACAAGGTTGTCCTGGAAGAAAACTTGCTTCCTTTTGCTCTGACATTGTTCCTCAACTCTGAGGATTGGTTTTTCCAGCAGGACAATGCGCCATGCCACACAGCCAGGTCAATCAAGGTGTGGATGGATCAAGACCCTGCCACCAGATCAAGACCCTGTCATGGCCAGCCCAATCTCCAGACCTGAACATTTACATTTACATTTAAGTCATTTAGCAGACACTCTTATCCAGAGCGATTTACATATTGGTGCATTCAACTTAGGATAGCCAGTGGGACAACCACCCTTTTTTTTCTCCTTTTTTTTTATGAGGGGGGGTAGAAGGATTACTGTAATACTGAACCACATTGAAAACTTCTGGAATGTGATCAAGAGGAAGTTGGATGGTCACAAGCCATCAAACAAAGCCGAGCTGCTTGAATTTTTGCGCCAGGAGTGGCATAAAGTCACCCAACATCAATGTGAAAGACTGGTGGAGAGCATGCCAAGACGCATGAAAGCTGTGATTGAAAATCAGGGTTATTCCACCAAATATTGATTTCTGAATTCTTCCTAAGTTAAAATATTAGTATTGTGTTGTTTAAAAATGAACATGAACTTATTTTCTTTGCATTATTCGAGGTCTGACAACACTGCATCTTTTTTGTTATTTTGACCAGTTGTCATTTTCTGCAAATAAATGCTCTGAATGACAATATTTTTATTTGGAATTTGGGAGAAATGTTGTCAGTGGTTTCTTACTGTTTTCCAGAGCTGTATATATATATATATATATATATATATATATATATATATATATATTTTTTTGTCATTTAGCAGACGCTCTTATCCAGAGCGACTTACAGTTAGTGAGTGCATACATTTTCATACCCTTTTTAAAAATAGATTTCCCTTTATTACTTTCCAACCCCACCACCCCTTCCCTAATTGGAGTAAACTAGTGAACAACAACGCTTAGGCCTCTACGTCCAGCTTATACATTTTATGGACACAGTCAATTTTACATGAATTCTATTTTGTTTGTTATTACTCCTGAACTTCCTCTACCCTCAACCTCTCCGATCATTTTCATGATGTCCATCCGGTTTGCTTCTATATGCCATATCTTTCTAACTGTGCTCTTTCACAAAAGCTCTCAACCTATAACCTATATACTTCTTATTATGGACACAGTATGCTTTACATTAGTTATCTTGTTGCTGTTAGTTGTTATTAGTCCTATCCTTCAGCTCCATTCAACACCTCCCATCTATCTTTTAACACCATCAATATTGGATTTCTATTTGCCATATTTTTCAACTGTACTGTGATGTTTTACAAATGTTCTGAACCCTTCTATTCTCATTGTTTCTACAGATTGTAAATTGAAAATTAACATTTTTGCTAAAAGTATTATTATATTATTGATCGATTGACTATGACTTTTTAGATCACCCAGTAGTGCTATCTGCAGGGTTAGCTCCAGGTAAATATTGCAATCCTTCAGCCATTTCTGGACCTGTGACCAAAAACAAGCTACAAATGGACAGTACGAAAACAAATGATCTAATGATTCTGTCTCTCGAATGTTGGCTTAAACTTGGTTTTCCATACAAAGCGTTCCATTACAAAGGGAACCCGAAATGCATTCTTAGTGGTGATGCATACTTTTTTGCATACATTTTGGGGGGAGTTTTCTTCCGATAGGCAATTACAACAATTCAATATAAAATGTAGGTCCTTGAAAATTACAATTAAGGGCTTGAATAAGTCCTTGAATTTGACTTGCCAATGTCTGTATGAACCCTGTGTAGTCTACTTGCTCAGCCCACAAATTAAAGAGAAAATCATCTTCTATTGCAATTATGTACACATCATTCGCGTTCCTGTTAGATCTTGACGCGGGCCAGTATTTTGTTAATTCGTGCCAGTAGCTTTTAGTTGGCACTGGCCCGGTGTGTCACTGGCAAATTTATCTGAATGTCGAGCCCTGCGGTGCGCGTAGGGCCTATGTCTACCTCTTTGTGTAGCCGTTAGCGATGCTAATGATAGCCTAACCATCTTCGGGTAGATTAAAAAGAAACTGTACTGACAAAAATATAAGTGCAACAATGTCAAAGATTTTACTGAGTTACAATTCATATAAGGAAATCAGTCAATTTAAATAAATTAATTAGGCCCTCATCTATGGATTTCACATGACTGGGAATACAGATATGCATCTATTGGTCAAAGATACCTTTAAAAAAAAAATGGGCCTCAGGACCTCATCACGGTATCTCTGTGCATTCAAATTGCCATCGATACAATGCAATTGTGTTCGTTTTCCATAGCTTATGCCTGCCCATACCATAACCCCACCACCACCATGGGGCACACTGTTCACAACGTTGGCATCAGCAAACCACTCACCCACATGACGCCATACACGTGGTCTGCGGTTGTGAGGCCGATTTAAACATACTGCCACATTCTCAAAAACGATGTTGGAGAGGCAGCTTATGGTAGAGAAATTAACATTACATTCCTGGCAACAGCTCTGGTGGACATTCCTGCAGTCAGCATGCCAATTGCACGCTCCCTCAACTTAAGACAACTGTGGCATTGTGTTGTGTGACATAACTGCACATTTTAGTGGCCTTTAATTGTCCCTAGCACAAGGTGCACCTGTGTAATGATCATGCTGTTTAATCAGCTTCTTTATATGCCACACCTGTCAGGTGGATGGATTATCTTGGCAAAGAAGAAATGCTCACTAACAGGGATATAAACGAATTTGAGAGAAATAAGCTTTTTGTGCGTATGGAACATTTCTGGGATATTGTATTTCAGCTCATGAAACATGGGACCAACACTTTACATGTTGCATTTATATTTTTGTTCAGTGTACAAAGTAGCCTATGCCTACCTGGCAGAATCATTACTATTTGCATCAATCCATTGGCCATTGTTTTGAAAACTCCATCACAAGTGCGCTACAGAAACACCACTAGCCAAACACAACTGTCTACGTTTCTCAGATTTTTCCAGGCCTAAAAAATGGTCCCCTGATCTGGCTTAAGCATTGTGGTGGACTTAGAACATGCAATTGTTTGTTTTTTTATATACATTTTTTTACATTGATTTTGAGGTATTGTTTTGGTATCAAGTATCATTTTTCAAATTCTGCCTTCTAGAGGATTTCACAGAAAACACATGGCACTTTGAAATCTGCAAAAAATACATTTTGCACTTTATTTTAAGTATTTTCTTTGCTGTTACAGTAAATATATCCAAATCAATGTACGAACACAAGGACATGCTAATTTAAAAGATCCCTAGTCATTATTAGCCTGGTTTTGTATGGAATACGGGCACATTATGGGACACAGGCCAGGTCAGTAGCATTTTTTTATTTATGGTGCAACCAAATCATGTGCTGGTGCCACAAACTGAAAAAGTTAGTACAACCAGTTGAAAAACTTAGCGTAGAACCCTGGACCACTCTGTTGTGTCGTGAATTGTAAGAGCGCTCTAATTTACAGACTGATGCTAATACAAAGCTAATGATGGCTCCCTAGTGGTCCCTGCAGAGTACACCCACTAAGCGCATAGTTGAGCAGCAAGATGGTTGAATGCCAAATTGATTAGTTGGTTAATATGTACATTTTGAAGTCTGAAGTTTACATACACTTAGGTTGGAGTCATTCAAACTCATTTTTCAACCACTCTACAAATTTCTTGTTAACAAACTATAGTTTTGGCAAGTCGGTTAGGACATCCACTTTGTACAGTGGGGGAAAAAAGTATTTAGTCAGCCACCAATTGTGCAGGTTCTCCCACTTAAAAAGATGAGCGAGGCCTGTAATTTTCATCATAGGTACACGTCAACTATGACAGACAAATTGAGAATTTTTTTTCCAGAAAATCACATTGGAGGATTTTTAATGAATTTATTTGCAAATTATGGTGGAAAATAAGTATTTGGTCACCTACAAACAAGCAACATTTCTGGCTCTCACAGACCTGTAACTTCTTCTTTAAGAGGCTCCTCTGTCCTCCACTCGTTACCTGTATTAATGGCACCTGTTTGAACTTGTTATCAGTATAAAAGACACCTGTCCACAACCTCAAACAGTCACACTCCAAACTCCACTATGGCCAAGACCAAAGAGCTGTCAAAGGACACCAGAAACAAAATTGTAGACCTGCACCAGGCTGGGAAGACGGAATCTGCAATAGGTAAGCAGCTTGGTTTGAAGAAATCAACTGTGGGAGCAATTATTAAGAAATGGAAGACATACAAGACCACTGATAATCTCCCTCGATCTGGGGCTCCACGCAAGATCTCACCCCGTGGGGTCAAAATGATCACAAGAACGGTGAGCAAAATCCCAGAACCACACGGGGGACCTAGTGAATGGCCTGCAGAGAGCTGGGACCAAAGTAACAAAGCCTACCATCAGTAACACACTACGCCGCCAGGGACTCAAATCCTGCAGTGCCAGACGTGTCCCCCTGCTTAAGCCAGTACATGTCCAGGCCCGTCTGAAGTTTGCTAGAGTGCATTTGGATGATCCAGAAGAGGATTGGGAGAATGTCATATGGTCAGATGAAACCTAAATATAACTTTTTGGTAAAAACTCAACTCGTCGTGTTTGGAAGACAAAGAATGCTGAGTTGCATCCAAAGAACACCATACCTACTGTGAAGCATGGGGGTGGAAACATCATGCTTTGGGGCTGTTTTTCTGCAAAGGGACCAGGACGACTGATCCGTGTAAAGGAAAGAATGAATGGGGCCATGTATCGTGAGATTTTGAGTGAAAACCTCCTTCCATCAGCAAGGGCATTGAAGATGAAACGTGGCTGGGTCTTTCAGCATGACAATGATCCCAAACACACCGCCCGGGCAACGAAGGAGTGGCTTCGTAAGAAGCATTTCAAGGTCCTGGAGTGGCCTAGCCAGTCTCCAGATCTCAACCCCATAGAAAATCTTTGGAGGGAGTTGAAAGTCCGTGTTGCCCAGCGACAGCCCCAAAACATCACTGCGCTAGAGGAGATCTGCATGGAGGAATGGACCAAAATACCAGCAACAGTGTGTGAAAACCTTGTGAAGACTTACAGAAAACGTTTGACCTGTGTCATTGCCAACAAAGGGTATATAACAAAGTATTGAGAAACTTTTGTTATTGACCAAATACTTATTTTCCACTATAATTTGCTAATAAATTCATTAAAAATCCTACAATGTGATTTTCTGGAGAGAAAAAAATCTCATTTTGTCTGTCATAGTTGACATGTACCTAAGATGAGAATTACAGGCCTCTCTCATCTTTTTAAGTGGGAGAACTTGCACAATTGGTGGCTGACTAAATACTTTTTTCCCCCACTGTACATGACACAATTAATTTTTCCAACAATTGTTTACAGACAGATTATTTAACTTACTCACTGTATCACAATTCCAGTGGGTCAGAAGTTTACATACGCTAAATTGACTGCCTTTAAACAGCTTGGAAAATTCCAGAAAATGATGTCATGGCTTTAGAAGCTTCTGATAGGCTAATTGACATCATTTGAGTCAATTGGAGGTGTAGCTGTCGATGTATTTCAAGGCCTACCTTCAAACTCAGTGCCTCTTTGCTTGACATCATGGGAAAATCAAAAGAAATCAGCCAAGACCTCAGAAAAAAAATTGTAGACCTCCACAAGTCTGGTTCATCCTTGGGAGCAATTTCCAAACGCCTGAAGGTACCACGTTCATCTGTACAAACAATAGTACGCAAGTATAAACACCATGGGACCACGCAGACTTCATACCACTCAGGAAGGAGACGCGTTCTGTCTCCTAGAGATGAACGTACTTTGGTGCGAAAAGTGCAAATCAATCCCAGAACAACAGCAAAGGACCTTGTGAAGATGCTGGAGGAAACGGGTACAAAAGTATCCATATCCACAGTAAAACGAGTCCTATATCGACATAACCTGAAAGGCCACTCAGCAAGGAAGAAGCCACTGCTCCAACGCCATAAAAAAGCCACATGGGGACAAAGATCGTAATTTTTTGAGAAATGTCCTCTGGTCTGATGAAACAAAAATAGAACTTTTTGGCCATAATGACCATCGTTATGTTTGGAGGAAAAAGGGGACGGCTTGCAAGCCGAAGAACACCATCCCAACCGTGAAGCCCAGGGGTGGCAGCATCATGCTGTGGGGGTGCCTTGCTGCAGGAGGGACTGGTGCATTTCACAAAATAGATGGCATTATGAGGAAGGAAAATTATGTGGATATATTGAAGCAACATCTCAAGACATCAGTCAGGAAGTTAAAGCTTGGTCGCAAATGGTCTTCCAAATGGACAATGACCCCAAGCATACTTCCAAAGTTGTGGCAAAATGGCTTAAGGACAACAAAGACAAGGTATTGGAGTGGCAATCACAAAGCCCTGACCTCAATCCTATAGAACATTTGTGGGCAGAATTGAAAAGGCGTGTGCGAGCAAGGAGGCCTACAAACCTGACTCGGTTACACCAGCTCTGTCAGGAGGAATGGGCCAACATTCACCCAATTTATTGTGGGAAGCTTGTGGAAGGCTACCCGAAATGTTTGACCCAAGTTAAACAATTTAAAGGCAATGCTACCAAATACTAATTGAGTGTATGTAAACTTCTGACTTACTGGGAATGTGATGAAAGAAATAAAAGCTTAAATAAATCATTCTCTCTACTATTATTCTGACATTTCACATTCTTAAAATAAAGTGGTGATCCTAACTGACCTAAGACAGGGAATTTCTACTAGGATTAAATGTCAGGAATTGTGAAAAACTGAGTTTAAATGTATTTGGCTAAGGTGTATGTAAACTTCCGACTTCAACTGTATTTGAAAATGTGCAAAGAATGAATATTAGTAAGATTATCTGCCAGCTCAAACACAACACGATTGGGCATATGTTTTAGGCCGGAGGTGTAGCCTAACTGGGCATGGCATTTGTCTTGGTTGTTTTCCAAGATAGATGTGTGACTGGTGAGTGAGTGTTGTTGGAGGGAGCTGTGTTTGGGTGGGGGGCTGAGGTGAGGTTGACGAATGTGTCGATGCTGGCGTTTTGATAGGGGTAATTTTGGCCTGACATGGCCCAGGCTTTCCCACAAATCAAAATGTGCCGCCCATTGTGGCACTGACTTGGGGTCAAGTGTTCTCTCATTAGAACAATGTTGATTTAGTGAGGCCACAACGCAACAGACCTCTTCCCATGGGGTACTTGGAGCGTTGGGGTGGCGAGGGGAGGGACATGAGGCACTGGACAGAGAATGGGGCCCACTGCTCTTCATCGGTAGGCTAATCAGCTGACAGCTTGCAAATCACTCACCTCCCACGCCACCGCCACCCTGCCCCCTCGTTACATTTGCACCCTGTCCCTATCTTATTTTATTTTTTGGAAATATGTATATTTTGAATATATAAGGTAGCTAGGTTCACAACTGTTTTCAATAATGTTTTTTATGTTTTGTAGTATTATTTTCTTTTTTATGTGTGCTGGTCTGTTTTTCAATGACCCCTCCCTCCCTGTCAGAATATCCCTGAGCTTTCACCTTTGGCAGGTAGCTTAGTGGTTAAGAGCGTTGTGCCAGTAACCGAAAGGTCGCTGGTTCTAATCCCCGAGCCGACTAGGTGAAACATCTGTCGATGTGCCCTTGAGCAAGGCACTTAACCCTAATTGCTCCTGTAAGTCGCTCTGGATAAGAGCGTCTGCTAAATGACTAAAATGTCAAATGTAATGGTCTTTGGGGTAGGATTTGTTCTCTTTACTGTCAAGATTAGCTTTGACAATCTGCAGTTGTGCTTTCAGGTCAAGTTAAAACTGTTCTTTGCGACGGAGCTTGTGGAGAGGCCTTGCCGGTTTTAGGAATGGGGGTGGAATGGGCAGAGCACATTTTCATGTTTGAATGTCTTTGTTTTTTATAGCCCCTCCCCCTGAAGGATTTGTGGGTAATGGTGTATCATTCCTATTTTCTCTGCGATGTCCATCTTACATAGGCAATATAAGAACATGCTTTTTTAAATACAGTGTCCTTTTTTTGGTAAACTTTCAGCTGTTAGTGCTTCTCACAATTGTAGGTTAATTAGACTGAACTAAATTGAAGATCATTTTTTATTTTTCTTCAGATATCCATGAATTTATATTATATTTACAGATACTGTATATTATGCAGCCTAATCTACAGTGAGCTCTAAAAGTATTGGGACAGTGATTTTTTTTTGCCCTTTAAATTATAAATGAATGAGGTTAAAGTGCAGACTGTCAGCTTTAATTTGAGGGTATTTTCATTCAGGTGAACCATTTAGAAATTACAGGACTTTTTGTAAATAGTCCCCCCATTTCAGGGGACCAAAAGTATTGGGACAAATTCACTTGTGTATTAAAGTAGTAAAAAGTTAAGTATTTGGTCCCATATTCATAGCACGCAATAACTACATTAAGCTTGTGACACTACACATTTGTTGGATGCATTTGCTGTTTGTTTTGGTTGTGTTTCAGATTATTTTGTGCCCAATATAAATTAATGGTAAATAATGTATTGTGTTATTGGAGTCAGTTTTATTGTAAATAAGAATATTATGTTTCTAAACACTTCTACATTAATGTGGATGCTACCATGATTACAGATAATCCTGAATGAATCGTGAATAATGATGAGTGAGAAAGTTACACACAAATATCATAACCCCCCCAAACAAAAAATGCTAACCCCCCCTGTAATTGTAATGGTGAGAAGTTAGCATGTCTTGGGGGTATGATACTTTCTCACTCATCATTATTCATGATTCATTCAGGATTATCCGTAATCATAGTAGCATCCATTTCAAATCCACAGGGCAATTTTTTTTTACAATTGTCATTGTTCCAACACTTTTGGAGCTTACTGTATCTGTAAGTGAGCTTACATTGATTTAAAGGATAACAATATATTGTAAGTAGTGGCAGTAAAAAAAATATATATTTATTATTCTAAAAATAAATGTACTCCCTTTTTTCTCCCCAATTTCGTGATATCCAATTGCGATCCAATTACTATTTTGTCTCATCGCTGCAAATACCCAACGGGCTCGGGAGGCGAAGGTCGAGTCATGCGTCCTCCGAAACATGACCTGCTAAACCGCGCTTCTTAACACCCGCCTGCTTAACCCGGAAGCCAGCTTCACCAATGTGTCAGAGGAAACACCATCCAACTCACGACCGTTGTCAGCTTGCAGGCGCCTGGCCCGCCACAAGGAGTCGCTAGAGCGCGATGAGCCAAGTAAAGCCCCCCTAGGCCAAAACCTCCCCTAACACGGACGACGCTGGGCCAATTGTGCGCTGCCCTATGGGACTCCCGGTCATGACACTGCCTGGGATCGAACCCAGGTCTGCGATGCTGCGCCACTCGGGAGGCCCGGCCAGTAAATTTTTTTTTTATAAAGAAGCTTAAAACATTTCATTTACATTTACATTTCCTTCTAATACTAGTTAAATAGCTATGTTCTATGTGTCTATTTCAATTTCTGGTTAGTTAACTTGTTCAAATCATACCTAATTAGATAGGACTATTTAGTTCTCACAAATAAATAGATAGTGATTATAATATATATATATATTATTTTTTACAGTTTTCCTCGTACTCTCGAATTTGGCTAGTTAAGTCATACAAACCATATCTACCCTTATTTAGAAGCAAATATGTTTGACTAACAGTGACATCATATACACGTTTTCAAAATCTCTGTTCTTTGAACTTAAAATCATTAGTGAGCATAAAATCACGAGTCTGAACTTTGCTCCGGAACTTTGGCGACTAAGTATTTTTTTTTAACCTGCTTTGGGATAGAAGTGTCCATGTGTAGTTCCTATGCATAATCTATGAGTCTGAAAGCAAATGTTTTTCTGGAAGCTGTCCCAATACCATTTCCCTACGTTTTCCCCGACGTGGGCCAGCCCCCTAGCAATTCGAGTTCTAGACAATGAGCTTCAGCCCCTCGCCATTTGAGTGACAGATGGCAAGATGCGCGCACACAGCAAAGAAAGAGCAATGACGTGGTGCACGTATCTGCACATACATTGCCTTCAGAAAGTATTCATACCCCTTGGCTTATTCCACATTTTGTTGTTACAGCCTGAATTCAAACTTGATTTAATTGGCTATTAGCAAGGTAGCTAGCTATAACTAGCTGGCTAGAAGGATGAAGTTAGAAGCTAACGTTGAACTGAGACCTAAGCAGGAGCAGTTGACTGAAATTAAGCTAGCTATAATCAAAAGATGGGCTATTATAAGTTCTCATAACAAAATACATTTTATTTACAGAGAGTAGTGAGACAGACAGTGGTGAGTCAGGCTGCAATGAAGGAGGCAAAGGAGATACAAAGAGAGAGGAAGCATTGAAGCAAGCAGGGAGAGAGGTTAGTAGTACAGTGGTTCCCAAACCTGGGGTCCGGGACCCATGTTGGGTCCCCTAAAATTTTAATAGGGTCCCCTGAGAGAATCTTATTTACATTTTAGTGATTTAGCAGATGCTCTTATCCAGAGCATTGATAACTTGTTTCTCTTCAAATGGGTATAGAATACAATATTTTAGAGTCAACTAAGGTGCTTTTACACTGTCAGAATTAACATCCATGTCATTGTGTTGGGACAGCCTATACGGCCTAAAATGTAGTGAAATATAAAGACAATTTAAATATCAAGACAAATTCATATTATTTACACTGAACAAAAATAAACGTATTTTACTGAGTTACAGTTCATATAAGGAAATAGGTCAACATTATCAGTATTGACTTACCACTCATGTATGTAGTGAAACATATTATTGAGTAGAACTTGTAAGGTAGTGATGAGTAGTAAGTTCGTTTTTTTTTTTTTCATGAGGTTGTGGTGATATACTTCCATCTGGTGGCGACTAGAAACAATTGCATAATAGGAACTATTACAAATTGATGGTCCTTGAAAGTAAATATCAGTGCTTTAAAAAGTCCTTAAATTTGACTTGCCACTGTCTGTACGAACCCTGAATACCCCATAATGACAGTGAAAACAGGTTACACATTTGAGCACATTTTAGAAAATGAATTTACTTAAGTATTCACACCCCTTTGCTATGACATTCCAAATTGAGCTAAAGTGCATTCAATTTCCTTTGATCATCCTTGAGATGTCACTACAACTTGCAGTCCACCTGTGGCCAATTCAATTGTTTGGACATGATTTAGAAAATAAACACACCTGTCTATATAAGGTACCACAGTTGACAATGCATGTCAGAGCAGAAACTATACCATGAAGTCCAAAGAACTGTCCGTAGATCTCCGAGATGGAATTTTGATGAGGCACATATCTGTGGAAGAGTATATAACCATTTCTAGAGTGTTGAAAGTTTCAAATAGCACAGTGTTCTCCATCATTGGGAAATTGAACAAATATGGAACTGCCTAGAGCTAGAGCTGGCCGTTCGACCAAACTGAGCAACCGGGCAAGAAGGACCTTGGTCAGGGAGGTGACCAAGAACCCAATAACCACTCTGACAGAACTACAGACTTCATTGACTGAGATGGGAGAACCTGCCAGAAGAACAACAGTCTCTACAGCACTTCAACAATCTGGGCATTATGGGAGAGTGGCCAGACAGAAGCCACTCCTGTGAAAAAGGCACAACAGCACGCCTGGTCTTTGCAAAAAGGCACGTGAAAGACTGAGGTGATGGCGGTGGATGAATGGCACGACATTGGGCCTCAGGATCTCATCACGGTATCTCTGTGCATTCAAATTGCCATCGATAAAATGCAATTGTGTTCACTGTCTGTAGCTTATGCCTGCCCATACCATAACCCCACCGCCACCATGCGGCACTCTGTTCACAACGTTGACATCAGCAAACCGCTCGCCCACACGACGCCCACACTGTCTGCCATCTGCCCGGTACAGTTGAAACCGGGATTCATCTGTGAAGAGCACACCACTCCAGCGTGCCAGTGGCCATCGAAGGTGAGCATTTGCCCACTGAAGTCGGTTATGACGCCGAACTGCAGTCAGGTCAAGACTCTGGTGAGCACGCAGATGAGCTTCCCTGAGACGGTTTCTGACAGTTTGTGCAGAAATTCTTTGGTTGTTCTTCGGAGTTTCATCAGCTGTCAGGGTGGCTGGTCTTAGACGATCCCGCAGCTGAAGAAGCTGGATGTGGAGGTCCTGGGCTGGCGTAGTTACACGTGGAATACCCGGTTGGACATACTGCCACATTCTCTAAAACGATGCTTATGGTAGAGAAATTAACATTTAATTCTATGGCAACAGCTCTGGTGGACATTCCTGCAGTCATCATGCCAATTGCACGCTCCATCAACTTGAGACATCTGTGGCTTTGTGCTGTGTGACAAAACTGCACATTTTAGAGTGGCCTTTTATTGTCCCCAGCACAAGGTGCACCTGTGTAATGATCATGCTGTTTAATCAGCTTCTTGATATGCCATACCTGTCAGGTGGATGGATTATCTTGGCAAAGGAGAAATGCTCACTAACAGGGATGTAAACAAATCATGTAATTACAGTATCAATGTTTATGATCGCTTTGTTTCAACCACAGTTACAAGGATGACATGCATTATACCCTGGGTTGTCCTGAACAGAATCAGCCTATGTTTGTCATATTGTGAAGAAAATGAGCCGCGGAACACGCACTTATATGCACTCATGACTCCATTCTATGCGCACCAAAATTACAATCTGTCTGTAGTGCCTTTTGAAAGCCTAAGATCTTATTTTATAATTTAGCTAGCCATGTTGCCAATAGAATAAGCTTTCAAATGATGCCCACCTGACCCAGATTGCGATTTATGTCATGTTTTTGGATTGCGTTAACAACAACAGTAATTGTGTGATTGTGGGGATCCAGGGCTGTGTTCCAAACAAAAAACTGCAAATGTGCTTGCCTCAGTTCCTCAATGGCAAAGCTATGAGAGCTCAAAAAAGCACCTCATAGTTGAAGACTCTTCTTTGAGTCATAAGTGCATTGAAATTACTTAGGAATTGTGCACAGTTTGGAGAGGTGTGTGGCCACTTGGAGACACCAGATAGACCTCTAACTCAAACCCATGTAAATGTATTTTCTTATCTTGCACCTACTCCAAAATGTAAATTAATATTCTTATGTTACTGAATGTATCCAGATTATTTTCAGATTTCATTATTGACAAATGCTGTGAAAAGTACAGTAAAAGTAAAATACACAAAATCACCAGTGCAATATTTGGATTCAGTCTGGTGTCAGCTGAACTGTTGTGTCCTCACCTTTTGGTATGATAATTTCCCAGTAATCTCCGAAGTCTTTCAATTGCTACCATGATCATGCATATACTTTTTATAGTTCTTCTGTTAGGAACATTTCAATTTGGCCCTATCCATATAGGCTAATTTCCATGAGTGTAAGGGGTTATGGAACGGGTTTTCTGCATTACCACATCGTGCATACTTTAATTTGAATTTAACGAACACAATGAGCCAAATACATGTATATTTCCTGAGAATACATTTGTGAATAACTGAATCCCCGGCTTTGGCCAGCTCTAGGGAGAGTCTGGGTTGTTCCATATTTTTTCAATTTCCCAATGATGGAGAACACTGTGCTCTTGGAAACTTTCAACACTAGAAATTGTTTTATACCTTTCCGCAGATATACACTACCAGTCAAAAGTTTGGACACACCTAATCATTCAAGGGTTTTTCTTTATTTTTACAATTTTTTACATTGTAGAATAATAGTGAAGACATCAAAACTATGAAATAACACATATGGAATCATGTTGTAACCAAAAAAGTGTTAAACAAATCAAAATATATTTTATATTTAAGATTCTTCAAATAGCCACCCTTTGCCTTGATGACAGCTTTGCACACTCTGCATTCTCTCAACCAGCTTCATGAGGTAGTCACCTGGAATGTATTTCAATTAACAGGTGTGCCTTAAGTTAATTTGTGGAATTTCTTTCCTTCTTAATGCGTTTGAGCCAATCAGTTGTGTTGTGACAAGGTAGGGGGGTATACAGAAGATAGCCCTATTTGGTAAAAGACCAAGTCCATCTTATGGCAAGAACAGATCAAATAAGCAAAGAGAAACTATCATTACTTTAAGACATGAAGATCAGTCAAACCGGAAAATGTGAAGAATGAACGTTTCTTCAAGTGCTGTCGCTAAAACCATGAAGCGCTATGATGAAACTGGCTCACCACAGGAAAGGAAGACCCAGAGTTACCTCTGCTGCAGAGGATAAGTTCATTAGAGTTACCAGCCTCAGAAATTGCAGCCCAAATAAATGCTTCACAGAGTTCAAGTAACAGACACATTTCAACATCAACTGTTCAGAGGAGACTGTGTGAATCAGGCCATGGTCGAATTGCTGCAAAGAAACCACTACTAAAGGACACCAATAAGAAGAGACTTGCTTGAGCCAAGAAACACGAGCAATGGACATTAGACTGGTGGGAATCTGTCCTTTGGTCTGGAGTTCAAAGTGGAGATTTTTGGTTCCAACCGCTGTGTCTTTGTGAGACGCAGTGTAGGTGAACGGATGATCTCCGCATGTGTAGTTCCCACCGTGAAGCATGGAGGAGGTGTGATGGTGCTTTGCTGGTGACACTGTCTGTGATTTATTTATAATTCAAGGCACACTTAACCAGCATGGCTACCACAGCATTCTGCAGCGATACGCCATCCCATCTGGTTTGGGCTTAGTGGGACTATCATTTGTTTTTCAACAGGACAATGACCCAACACACCTCCAGGCTGTGTAAGGGCTATTTGACCAAGAAGGAGAGTGATGGAGTGCTGCGTCAGATGACCTGCCTCCACAATCCCCCGACCTCAACCCAATTGAGATGGTTTGGGATGATTTGGACCACAGAGTGAAGGAAAAGCAGCCAACAAGGGCTCAGCATATGTGGGAACTCCTTCAAGACTGTTGGAAAAGCATTCCAGGTGAAGCAGGTTGAGAGAATGCCAAGTGTGTGCAAAGCTGTCATCAAGGCAAAGGGTGGCTATTTGAAGAATCTCAAATATGAAATATATTTTGATTTGTTTAACACTTTTCTGGTTACTACATGATTCCATATGTGTTATTTCATAGTTTGTCTTCACTATTTTTCTACAATGTAAAAATAAAGAAAAACCCTTGAATGAGTAGGTGTGTCCAAACCTTTGACTGGTACTGTATGCCTCATGACAATTCTATCTTGGAGATCTACGGACAGTTCCTTGGACTTCATGGTATAGTGTCTGCTTATATAGACAGGTGTTTTTCTAAATCATGTCCAAACTATTGAATTGGCCACAGTTGGACTCCAAGTTGCAGTGACATCTCAAGGATGATCAAAGGAAATTGGATGCACCTGAGCTCAATTTGGAGTATCATAGCAAAGGGGTGTGAATACTTATGTAAATGAGATTTCTGCATTTCAGTTTCAATAGATTTTTAAAATGTCTAAAAACGTGTTTTGACTTTGTCATTATAGGGAATTGTGTGTAGATGGATGAGAGAAAAAAATCGATTTAATCAATTTTGAATTCAGGCTGTAACACAATGTGGAATAAATTAAGAGGTATGAATTCTTTCTGAAGGCACTGTAGACAAGGCATGTCTACTCATTTGAAGGACCATAATTTACATGTGATTTTTGAGGAGGAGGAGGCTTGGCCGGACTCTCAGCTCTGTGCATTTGAATCTGGAATGATAATACCAATGGGCCTTTTTTCCCCCCACCAAGTGTATGGAACCACACACACTCAAATGTACACACACACTTTTGTATAGAAGTATAGAGGGCCATCTGTCCTCTCTGGCCATACAGGTCTGGGAAAACAATGAAGGCTTCTTGACATGTCACAATTTCATCTCCCTCAGAATATCAGATGTCATCCACGTCTCTCACAAAGGGAGCTACAGAGATGATCGTCAACTCTTGTCAGTTTCTATCAATCAGAAATAGCGATGTCTGAAAGTTTTCGTATTTGAGTGTTTCCGTGGGCATGGTTGGTTGTTGTGGATAAAGTTACTTCATACTAAAAGAGTTGAAGTGCTAGACCTGTCATCTCGCCTCTCACTGATTCCTTTCCCCCCACTTTTTTGCATTTAGCTAAACTGTTGTAGCCTCTGAGTTTTTACTCATTAGTCTGAATAATAACTGTCACTAATTCAAGCTGTTCAAGAATGGCTTTGTGAATAGAGAGAGCGAGGCAGAGAGAGAGCAAGAGAGAGGGAGGATAGAGAGTCCTGAGAGATTAACTCCAGTGAGCCCAGGATTGGTTGAATATTGTTCTGGGGGGGGCACAAGAAAATATATTTAAAAATCACTGCAGCCAGAGAAATGAACTTGATGATCTCAAGGGGGTGGAGGGGGGATCGCCGTTCCCTGCTCCTGACAATCAAAATTAGATTGGCCAGCACTGTGTCAACACTGGCCTCTCCTTAAGGCATGACAGGGGCAGGGGGGACAACCCCCCCATTGGTTTTTGAGAGTTTGCCATGTGAACTATGGAGACCCCACAGAGTCTTTCACTGACTGTGCAGACCTTAAAGAAATGCACAAGCCTTTTCATAGGCCAACACTGAAACCAACAGTCCTCCTTCCCTCTACTCAATATTTTGTGACAAACATATCCTCTTAGTCCATGATTGTGTTCTTTTCATTAATATTTTGTGAAAATATTGTCAAGTAACTGGAAAGGAAAAGTCGATGTGCAAGCAAAGATTCGTTTTTTTCTTCTCCAATCTATGGTAAAGACGAAATAAACTAATTTGTAGGAATAATTGCATGTGGCTGAACATCCACAATCTTGATTTGAGAATTGCATGTGTATTGTCAGTATATTAGGCTCTGTTTAACAAAATGTGGCATCTGGGTGCCATACTCTTTTGTCTGGGTTTCTTCACCAAAATGTAGCTTTTATATATTTCTGCTTCTAATCTTTGCCTTGGAATCTTCATTTGGAACCACAGTGCACAAAATTGTAATTGCAGTGACATGCAGTTGAATTAAGCAAAGTAGTATATGCAGCCTATGGCCATCGGCCACAAATGTAAACTTCAGAAAATTATGTTACTTTGACCAACTTATTTTTCTTCTTATTTCAACAATTCTGGTGGTAGAGCAACCTTCTTCATATCCATCTTCAAAAGCGCATATTCACCTTCTTTGTTGGTCTTTGAGCTGCACAATTCCCTAGTGTTAAATCAACACAGACTGTTAAATTTAAGGCTGTGGCTGCGGATCCGACTTTTCCTGGACCTTTTTTACGTGTGGATCACGTTCTGCGCATGTTTCTTTACCTCTAATTTATGCACACATTTTCGTGGTCTCCTTCCTTTCACATTTCTCGGTGTCAATCGTGAATGATAATTAAAGTTTTACTGGTGAATCAGTTTCATGGGGATATGCATTTAGATCTTCAAACTAGTCTACAGTGTTGTTTTGAATGATGTACAGTGAGTGAATTTTAGAGCAGATTGCGTTAACAAGCTGTAGCATAGCCCTTCTCAAACCCTGGTTCCGTGGACCGGCGCCGGTCCATGGAGGAATGCTTGTCAGACCCCGGCATACAGTGGGGAGAACAAGTATTTGATACACTGCCGATTTTGCAGGTTTTCCTAATTACAAAGCATGTAGAGGTCTGTAATATCTATCATAGGTACACTTCAACTTTGAGAGACGGAATCTAAAACAAAAATCCAGAAAATCACATTGTATGATTTTTAAGTAATTAATTTGCATTTTATTGCATGACATAAGTATTTGATCACCTACCAACCAGTAAAGATTCTGGCTCTCACAGCCCTGTTAGTTTTTCTTTAAGAAGCCCTCCTGTTCTCCACTCATTACCTGTATTAACTGCACCTGTTTGAACTCGTTACCTGTATAAAAGACACCTGTCCACACACTCAATCAAACAGACTCCAACCTCTCCACCATGGCCAAGACCAGAGAGCTGTGTAAGGACATCAGGGATAGAATTGTAGACCTGCACAAGGCTGGGATGGGCTACAGGACAATAGGCAAGCAGCTTGGTGAGAAGGCAACAACTGTTGGCGCAATTATTAGAAAATGGAAGAAGTTCAAGATGACGGTCAATCACCCTCGGTCTGGGGCTCCATGCAAGATCTCACCACGTGGGGCATCAATGATCATGAGGAAGGTGAGGGATCAGCCCAGAACTACACGGCAGGACCTGGTCAATGACCTGAAGAGAGCTGGGACCACAGTCTCAAAGAAAACCATTAGTAACACACTACGCCGTCATGGATTAAAATCCTGCAGCGCACGCAAGGTCCCCCTGCTCAAGCCAGCGCATGTCCAGGCCCATCTGAAGTTTGCCAATGACCATCTGGATGATCCAGAGGAGGAATGGGTGAAGGTCATGTTGTCTGATGAGACAAAAATAGAGCTTTTTGGTCTAAACTCCACTCGCCGTGTTTGGAGGAAGAAGAAGGATGAGTACAACCCCAAGAACACCATCCCAACCGTGAAGCATGGAGGTGGAAACATCATTCTTTGGGGATGCTTTTCTGCAAAGGGGACAGGACGACTGCACCGTATTGAGGGGAGGATGGATGGGGCCATGTATCGCAAGATCTTGGCCAACAACCTCCTTCCCTCAGTAAGAGCATTGAAATGGGTCGTGGCTGGGTCTTCCAGCATGACAACGACCCAAAAACACACAGCCAGGGCAACTAAGGAGTGGCTCCGTAAGAAGCATCTCAAGGTCCTGGAGTGGCCTAGCCAGTCTCCAGACCTGAACCCAATAGAAAATCTTTGGAGGGAGCTGAAAGTCCGTATTGCCCAGTGACAGCACCGAAACCTGAAGGATCTGGAGAAGGTCTGTATGGAGGAGTGGGCCAAAATCCCTGCTGCAGTGTGTGCAAACCTGGCCAAGACATACAGGAAACATATGATCTCTGTAATTGCAAACAAAGGTTTCTGTACCAAATATTAAGTTCTGCTTTTCTGATGTATCAAATACTTATGTCATGCAATAAAATGCAAATTAATTACTTAAAAATCATACAATGTGATTTTCTGGATTTTTGTTTTATATTCTGTCTCTCACAGTTGAAGTGTACCTATTGTGATGTCACGAGAGGCTACACAGCTTTCAGCGGGATTGCTCAAGTAGTGCAAGGAGACCAGGTTCAACCAAAACAAGGATTTTATTAAAGGTCTTGGGAAACTAACGAAAGTATAACACAATTCTGTTCTCTGGTGGCTCTTTAAGGGTTAACAGTTCAGGGATGTCTCTTCCACATCCAAAATCATAACTCTCCCTCGCTCAAATAACTTTTCCCCAGTCTTACTGTATTCCACGTTGCAGCTAGTGGCCAACCCAGCAAAACGTCCTTCCAAATGTCCCACACGTATTTCCACAGGTGCATATATCCAAAGGTGAGTATTTCCCAAAGGTAAGTATCTCCAAATCCTTATATTCCTCATGGAAGTGGACGTGCAGCACTCTTGTCCTCCATAGAGCCCAGGTTGGAGACTGTGTCTCTTCCCTTCCCAAACCTTCAGCTCATCAGCTCCTCATTTGTTTCAGCTGCGTGGGAAGATTGGCCATAGAGGGGTGGAGTTCCCGACCATACCAGCAGATGGAGCCATAGCTGTCTGGGTTTGCAGCCACCTCAGGGGGATGTAACGTCCCTCCAGGACACAGCCTCTCGTGACATCACACTATGATAAAAATCACAGACCTTTATATGCTTTGTAAGTAGGAAAACCTGCAAGATCGGCAGTGTATCAAATACTTGTTCTCCCCACTGTATGTCTTGAATATGATTGGGGTTTTTTGGGGTCCGCGGCATATTTGACTCTAATAAGTTCTGGCCCTAGTCCTACTTGCGCAATGCGCTTAACTATGCATGCTGCAGTAAACTAATTGTGTTGCCATGATGAAGTATAGCTACACCAAACACACACACAGAAGCTTGCACGCTCTCTTGCTCTCCCTTTTAGCTAGACAAACGGCCGTTAACCATGGCCTGCTCTAAACAAAAGCAACTAGATTTGTATTTTAATGTGAAAGAAGTGGATCTATCAAATTAACCTGAGGCCAAAAAGTATTGTCCATTTACTCGTAAGTACGATCCATGCTACATCAACTTTGGATTTGTTTCAAATAACAGCTGCCCGCCAAAACCAGTCTGTGTGATATGTTAGACTTGCCTCCACAACATGCTATGAAGCCATCGAAAATGTGCAGACATTTAGAAACAAAGCATCCACATCTCAAGGTTAAACGAACGAGGTGAGCTGACCAACCAAACAAAAAAACAAAAAAATAATTTCACAGACAGCGAGAGTTTACTGAAGGCTTCATACTTACTCTCTCATAACATTTCCAAGTGCCAGGCTCCTTTCACTTTAGTTGAAAAGCTGGTCATGCCCTCAGTCGTGGATGCTTGCCGAGAGGTTTTGGGCCCAATTGCTGCTACAAAGATCAGTGAAATCCCACTTTTCAATGACACTGTCACGCGTGGAATCCAGGATATGGCAGATGATATTGAATCACAGGTTTTAGACAGAGCCCGTGCATTAAATTGGTTTGCAATCCAATTAGATGAGACAACTGACATTTCAAATGCAGCCTAACTTCTTGTATATATTTGCCGCTTTCAAAAAAAAGCTTGGTGTCTGGAGAGACCGAGTGGATAGAGGCATTTTCGATATGTTCCCCCTATTCTCAACTCTGGCTGACGAGGGTGATGTGGACATGGATCACATGCGTAAATTGATGGGGTCACATCTGAGCCAAACTCTGCTCAAATTCGAGGATTACTTCCCCTCACAATCTGATCCCCACTCGGGAAAGCGGTGGATGCATAATCCGTTCACCAGCACTGAAGAGACTCACAGCTTGTCACTGGTTCTTTAGGATAAAGTATTGGAGCTGTCCTGTGACCAAGGCATGCACGCTCGTTTTAATGAGATGCGCCTTTCCACATTCTGGCTGTTCAGCAACTCAGCGAGATGGCAGTGAAGACGTTAATCCCTTTTCATTCTACCTTCTTATGTGAGACCAGCTTTTCCTCTCTTGCTGCAACAAAATCTAAATATCGCTGGCTGTTGAAAACACTTTGAGAGTGTCCCTCCTCCTTCCCGCCGAGGTTTGACATGTTGGTGTCCAAGAGACAGGCACACCCGTCTCATTGATTAGGTGAGTCAAACATCTTTAACTATTCTATTTTTTTTAAATAATGTATATATTGAAAGAATGAAAGATAATTTGTTTATAAAGATTCAATTGTTGTTACATTGTTTTTATTGACAGCACAGGTAATGTGATTGTGTATAATGACTACATTTATTTATTGATTGTTTTGTCATTTACAGACCGACAGCCTCTGAAGACAGCTCATACAGACGGACAGATAGACAGGCAGCCCATTAAGAAAGCACAGAGAGACACTTCCCATGAGTACAAAACAGACAGACACACAGATACAGACAGATAAACCATAAAGGCAGCCAAGAAAATACAAAGTTCATTAATTTAGTGTAAAGTAAAAAATAAATTAAATAAAATTGGTGTTTATGAAGAGCATGTGATTGTCAATTATTTTTTACCAAAGCAGTAAAAAAGGCCATGCCTTGCTGGTAGTTTGCACAAACATGTTTGAGAAAGGCTGGCATAGCCTACCTGTGTAGTTTGCTGAGTGGCGCACGCTGTTGAGTTTTTGGCCACGTGAGAGAAAAATGCAGTGGTGTTTTTGTCTTACAGTAACCTAATACTATGCTATTATATTCGGTTCTGTTATGTATTATACTATCATTATGTGATCTTGCAGACATTGATTCAGTTTTGATCCAACTTTATGAAATGAGCAGCATTCGCCAGAGTAGACTGTTCTCTACGAGTAGAGCAGAGACTGTGCGTAAAGTAGAGAATAAACACATACGCAGCATGTGACCCACATGTGCAGAAGTAAAAAAGGTTTGAGAAAAGTCGGATCTGCCGCCACACCGTAAATTTAACACTGGTCCAGTGTCTACGGGTCTACACTTTTCAGTGTTAAATTAACACACTGCTTAGTGTAAAGCCTTATTTGCATATTTCCCATATGTTAAAAACATGTTTTATTATTTAACACAATACAACAAGTATTTAGGAAGGCCTTATTTTGAGGGCCTCGTTTACCCTAATACAGTGGCCTGAAACTCATGGTTTTCAGGCCTGCAAGTCACATGATGGCTTGCAAAGTGATATGTAATTCCTATTGGAATCCAGCCAGAGTGGAGATATCCAACATTTTGACTTTTTATTCACCCGCAACCTGCATTCAGAATGACTGCCGGGGTTGGGAAGACTAAGATATGAGACTACCTAAACCATCTAAACTGGAATAACCATTTCGGGTAACGGGTGCAGGGTAACGGGTGCAATAAGTCCAAGTAACAGATTTAATTTGTTTAGAAAATGTATGTTATTTATATTTGAGTAGCATAATATTGATTAATAAATCAGTGTACTGAAACAAACAACAGATATTGAAACAAACAATTCTAAAAATCAAAATCAACCTGCAATAGAGCATGATGAGGGATGATGATGATGGGTGTAGTTTTGGTTTAATACTGGTTATTAACACCAACACTGAGGTTATTTTACACAGTGTTAATTTAACAAGAATCAACACTAGAAATGTTACACTAAAAATCAACACTAGGTAACACTGGCCAATTTGCTGTGTAGTATTGTTGCAGAACAAAGATCATGAACTTCCTTAATTCCGTAGATGTAAATTCTTAAATCCATGACAGTGAGTGTGCAAGTGCACACTTTGTGAGAAGGGTGGAGAATCAGGATGCAGCCTAAAGCTGGACCATCACTGTTGCAGCTGTATGGGGCATCCCACTCAGCCCCTCCCACTCCTCACATTGGTTCTGGGATGTAGACGGGGATGGAGCCGACCTCAGGGGTTGTGTTTTTGGAGGTTTGACCAGTGACCTGGAATCTGTCAGTTTGTTCTAGTTTGTTCTAGTTCAATCTCTTACCAGAACACAGTGTGTGAGGAAAAGCTTGCTGTGTCCTCACATAACCTTAAAATTATTCGCAAGGCCACCAGATTTTCAGCATTTTAATCTAAAATAATTTGCACCAAGAATTTTGGGGTATTTTTCTCCACCCTTATTCAATGTAATGTCATTTGTTTGTTGCTTTTCCAAAACACCATTGGAAGTCTCCTTGTCTGATGTTGTGTTGCAGGTTGAAGTTGACGAGAAACTGAAAAAAAGGAAGGAGAGGTTTGGGATTCTCACCGCTGCTGCTGCAGTTGGGGCCGAAGATAGCGAGGTACAAAATATTTTGTTTTCATGTTCCTGGGCTATGACCTGTTGTTGCCAAAAGAGAGCTGGTCGAACTGACTTTCAAGTGATCAAACACTGCTGTGAGAAACATTCTAAATAAGTGAACGGAATGTTCACATTGTTGTGTGTTGGGGAGGGGGGTATTAGAATGTTTCGTAAGTCGCTATTAGAATGTTCTAGAACAGAAAAAGAACGAAGAATGGCCTAATTCTGAAGGAAGTATAATTGGGCATTGCCTCAATATTTTGCCAATGTTTCAAAGATAATCAAAGTCAAACATTTAATTGATGTGAACTTATTTTGAGTCAATAGATGTGTCAAGTCTGTTGGGTAAATGTATTGTGAGTCATCATTTACAAGCGTAAATAATGGCTTCCTTTCCACAGAACTAAAATCCATATTCTTGGAAAATGTCCTTATTTCCATAGTTCATAAGGGTATACAAGCCTAGAGTCTACCTTTACAGTTCTCAAAGTTTTTACCTTGATAGTTTAAAAAAAGTTATTGAATGATTGTGATGTTTCCTTGAATATACACAAATGAATTCCAGAGGATATCGGAGCGTGTCGATGACCTATATAGTCATCCAGCAATGACAAGCAGTTACAGTATTTTTGCTTAGTTCTGCTGTTATGTTATCTAACATGCAATATGGTTATCAATTACTATGCATAACTAAGTAATCAAATGACTAAATATCATATATGTAAGTATGATGCTTGTAGTTGTAATGTTGCAGGTATCAGGCCTGGTTGTCTTCATACTGATTTGATACTTTGATGTGATGTTTCTGTTTCCTCACCACCACTCATCATTCAAATAATAATTCAGTAATTTTATGAAAGATCTATTTATTATTGTTACACATGCATATTCCACAAATAGAAATCCTGATTCTGTGGAGTCACAATTTACAAGGAATTCTGTATATGCTCTTCTGTATACATTTGGCACACATGACAACATTTATGTAGAATGTTCCTTACATGTTCAGTTCTTTCTCCATTTCAGGCAAAGAAGAGGAAACGAGCAGAACGATTTGGAAATAATTGATTCAATTTGACAATTTTTTTTACTTTTTTAAAAATTTCATTTTGTAGTTTTTAAACTTGTAACTTGTTTTAAAGTGATAAAATACCAACCTTTGCTGTTTAGTAAGAAAACATATTTACAGTATGTAAAAGTTTGGAAATTAAATATATTTTCCAATTTCCCACAAGTGTCCTAATAACCCTTGAATAAACTTGTCCTATAGCTGTTGGGAAATAAATTCATGTAGAGTCTGGATAGACTTTCCTATCAGGGGTTAATCCTTAAGGGTTGATTGACACATAATAAACAAATCCCTATCAAAATCCATCTGTTTAAACTGGAGATATTTTAATTTTTGTATGGGCTGCGTCTCAATCCACCACTTCTGCCTATGTCGGCCTTCAGCGTCTGCGATGGAAAGTGGCAGATCTACAGCGCTGTTTGTCAAACCAGGAGAGATCCCGAAATTCGGTCTTCTCACAAAAAGGGGGGCTGGCGGCTGACGTGCCCTGGTAGGGATTTGGGTGTGACTCAGTCCAATTGGATAATGGCTAAGCAACCTATAGCTAAACCTGGCAATAGTCCCCTGTGAACCAGGTGGTAGGGTACCACTGCTCCAGGTTTGTGACATTTGTCACTCAATGGACATGCTGTAACAAGTGTGGAGGCACTAAGGTACTGTTCAGTTGGGAATTAATTGTTATATTAAATATCTACTTAAATAGTTTGCCAGTTTAGATTCCTAGTTGCACACTTAAGCTAACTTTATAATGAGAAATGCACAAATCATCTTAAAGTAACTTCATCGTGCTACACAATCAATTTCAGACACTTTGGGATGATTTAGACATAGCATTTCAAACATGCTATATTGACTTGGCATAATTTTTTGGGACAGAAATGCTAGTTGGCATTTGGTTGTCGGAGCCAGGTAAACAAAACCAAAACATGGATTGGTCTCTGCTTGTCCAAAGACTACTTACAGTATAAACAGTTAATAATTAGTAGACTGTTTATAAATCTGTAATACGTTTTTGTGACTCTTATTGGACTTCTGACAAAATGATTTTACTACATTTCACTGTATAATTTAAATCGAACTACTACATAACTCCAGCTGAAAGTATTGTAAACCATATGGTATAACAACAGCATTACCTACTATCACCACTAATACTTATTTTTAATATTTAAACAATTTAACCAAACACTTGATTATTGCCTGAGACAGTCATTTGGGATGGAGGCAATTATCACTTGAAGTTGAAACGTCCCTGAAATGGGTGAACAAGTGTGATTTTTCCTAAACCAACCTCCCTCTCTGAACACTGGTCCGTTATTGAGCCGTACACAAAAGTGTTACTGATTACTGTGTCCAACAATCAGTCCTATTGAGTGCTTCCCTGGACCTTCACTTTATGGCTATTGCTGCGATCATAAACTTCCCAACCCTCTTTCTTGATAATTTTGTAACATATTCATTTATTTTTTTGTTTTCCCCTCGAGTGCATTTCAACAGGTATTTTATAATTTGTAGCCACGATTGGTTTAATATTTTATGCAATAAAGTATAGTGACAAATTTAGCTGTAATGTTTTTGGTACCAATGAAAATGACTAATGATGATTTGGGGTAGATGTGCAAGTTGGTGGCTAAACAATTGCCACTTTAGCACTTTAACCAATGCCTCTCACTTGTAGCTTACCTGAGGTGATCTGATTGTCCTTTAACAGCACAAAGTTGAGAGCTCTCCCTCAAATTATCTTTGCACAGAAAACAGTTCCCCTGTGGCTTTTAGTTGTCCATCAGTGGGGGCTCATCAGAGAAGGACAAAACCTAGGAGGCTCATGGTTCTCACCACCTTCCATAGACTTACACAGTAATTATGATGACTTCCGGAGGACATCCTCCTACCTATCGGAGCTCTTGCAGTATGAACTAACATCTTGTCCATCCAATAAAAAGGATCAGAGAATGAATCTAGTACTGAAAGCATAAGCTACAGCTAGCTTGCACTGCAGTACATAAAGTGTGGTGAGTAGTTGACTTAAAGAAAGAGAAAGACAATAGTTGAACAGTTTTGAACAAATCAATTTCTTCAAAAATTGAGAAGCAGCGGAGCGAGAGCTAGCTATATTTAATTTATATATTTTTCTTAATTTACCTTTCACCTCCTTAGCTAATGCAGCTAATTTAGCCTACTCCACAACCTGACTCAAGCAGAGATGATGCTATTTATGTTAACTAGCTGGCTAAGGCTATCCAACACTGCAACTCTTCCAAGTCAAGGTAAGCTTTTGGTTTTATTAATTTATTGGCACTGGGCCTGCCGGTGTAACTGCTAAACTGCTTGCTGTACACTGTACTGCGTGATTGTACACATGGATTGGATTGTGGGTTTACTAACGCAGGTGCTAGTTTGTTGACTATAACGTTAATATGGTATGAAGGTTTGGCTTGGACAGGTTTTTTCGCCTGGTCCCAGGCCGCTCGTCTTGTGCACTGAAGTCTACAAGTGAAGGGAAAAGGTGAGAGGAGGAGAGCGCGTAGATACCAGAAGGAATTATAAAACTAGCAAAGTGATTATGCTGTATGTGGCTGCTATGAAAGTGAACTGTGTGCGGGTAATCAGGGGTTTATTCATTCCGCCGATTCTGTTGCAAAACATTTCTTAAATGGAAGCAAACAGAATTAAACTGGGAGAGACCTACCTGAATTTGTCCAATAGAAACTCTCGTTTTAGTTGCAACTGTTTGGACTAATGATTACACCCCAGATCGACTAGATGCAGGCAAGAGTGTGCAAGGCGGTATTGCATGTCTGTCTCACCTTGATTACTCCAATTTGTCTCTCGACAAACTTTCATTTATAGGCTAGGTTGTAGCAACCTCGTGATGGGTATTATATAGGGGAAATTGGAGTACCATGTAGTAGCCTAAACCTATTGATGTTACATTGAGCTGAGTGAATGGAATATGAATGACAGTCATCCAATATGCTGTAATAGAAATAAGGCCATGCTCATAAAAAAATATTCCTCCCTAATCTTGAACGGCATGAACCGCCACTGTGGTCCATACAGGCCAGAAATGAGTCTTGAATATGTAGCTACAGTGTATGTGTGTGCATAGGTGGGAGTTTGTGATTATGTCAGTGTGTGTGATTATGGGTAGAGGAGTGTGTGAATGTTTGTTTGGTAAGGTCTTTGTTTGAGCATGTAAGGTTTATGTCATTGCTGGTGTCTGTGTTCTCTTCTCTGTGGTGGGTGGTCTGTGTGCATTTGCATCAGTAAAGAGCTCCGTCTTCAGTCTCATTTGTCCCCCATTGCTGCCCTAAATTAGGCTGATGAGAGGCCCTCCTATCAGGTGACATATTAATTGGGTCATGCTGCATCCCATACGAAATCCAAACAATGGCCTCCCAACACTAAACCTTTCTCTTCGGGCTGGTTTCTCTCCTCCTCTCTCTCTTCCACCAATTAGCCTCAGAATTAATCTGTTTCCTGTCCCCCCATCCCACCTCCATCCCTAGATTCCGGGCGCCACCAGGCAGTCACTGACCTCCTAAGCTCATTTTATGTGAGCCATTACAGGCATGTGGATGAGTTAAGAGCTGGATAATGCTTTTCAATTAAGGTGTGGCAGTGGGCTAAGGGTAGTGGTAGCCAGAGATAAGGAGAAATTACAATCAATCAATCAGACGTGAATTTCGTAAGCTAAATAAATGATTTATTGTACAAAATAAGACAGAAAACAAAAACAAAATAACAATGGAACAGTTATTCATATGCAAAACCATTAAACTACAACATTGGGGTGAATTATCTACACAACATGAACAAATGAAAGAGAAATAAAAGTGGGCAAAAACATTAGAAGCGGAGAACCTGTCCAAAACATCATAAAATGTCAACATTTGGGTATTTATTTACATAGATTTCTTCTGCTCATATTTATATATATGAAAACACTTTCTCATACAGTGCCTTCAGAAAGTATTCACACCCCTTGACTTTTTCCACATTTTGTTGTGTTACAGCCTGAATTTAAAATTGATTAAATTGAGATTGTGTCATCGGCCTACACACAATACCCCATAATGTCAAAGTGGAATTATGTTTAGACGTTTTTACAAATTAATTTAAAATAAAGCTGAAATGTCTTGAGTCAATAAGTATTCAACCCCTTTGTTATAGCAAGCCTAAATAAGTTCAGGAGTAAAAAAGTCACAAGTTGCATGGACAATAAGTGATTTGATTTGATTTGATTGGAAGTGTTTAACATGATTTTTGAACGACTACCTCATCTCTGTAAAGTCCCTCAGTCGAGCAGTGAATTTCAAACACAGATTCAACCACAAAGACCAGGGAGGTTTTCCAATGCCTTGCAAAGAAGGACACCTATTGTTAGATGGGGGGAGAAAAAAAACCAGACATTGAATGTCCATTTGAGCATGGTGAAGTTATTAATTACACTGGATGGTGTATCAATACAACCAGTCATTACAAAGATACAGGCGTCCTTCCTAACTCAGTTGCCAGAGAGGAAGGAAACCGCTCAGGGATTTCACCATGACTTTAAAACAGAGTTTAATGGCTGTGATAGGGGAAAACTGAGGATGGATCAACAACATTGTAGTTACTCCACAATACTAACCTAAATGAAAGAGTGAAAAGAAGGAAGCCTGTACAGAATAAAAAAATATTCCAAAACATGCATCCTGTTTGCAATAAGGCACTAAAGTAAAACTGCTAAAAATGTTGCAAAGAAATTCACTTTATGTCCTGAATACTAAGTGTTATGTTTGGGGAAAACACAACACATCACTGAGTACCACACTTCATATTTTCAAGCATTGGCAGTAGCTCCATCATGTTATGGGTATGCTTGTAATCGGCAAGTTTTTTTAGGATAAAAATTATTGGAATAGAGCTAAGCACATGCAAAATCCTAGAGGAAAACCTGGTTGTCTGCTTTCCAACAGACACTGGGAGACAAATTCACCTTTCAGCAGGACAATAACCTAAAACACAAGGCCAAATATACACTGGAGTTGCTTACAAAGACAACATTGAATGTTCCTGAGTGGCCTAGTTAGTTTGACTTAAATCAGCTTGAAAATCTATGGCAAGACTTGAAAATGGCTTTCTAGCAATGATCAACAACCAACTTGACAGAGCTTGAAGAATTTAAAAAAAGAATGTGCAAATATTGTATAATCTAGGTGTGCAAAGCTCTTAGACGTATCCAGAAAGACTCACAGCTGTAATCGCTGCCAAAGATGATTCTAACTGTATTGACTCAGGGGTGTGAATACTTATGTAAATTATATATTTCTGTATTTCATTTTCAATAGAATTAAACATGTCACTTTTTTTGTTGCACTTTGTCATTATGGTGTATTGTGTGTAGATGGGTGAGAAAAAATGTTGTATACATTTTGAATTCAGGCTGTAACAACAAAATGTGGAATAGGTCAAGGGGTGTGAATACTTTCTGAAGACACTGTACATACCAGTATACATACAAAGTCAAGATGCAACTTTATCCACAGCATTAACCAGAGTTAACCAATGGTCCTGGGCACAGCAATTTTTTCTTTTGTCAGCACAAATTACCTTTCGCTATTTGCTTCAGTCACTCTTATGAACTCAGCTGTCAATTACTCAATCTGGATCTGAGATCAAGGTGACCCTGTGGCTTTAGTCTACGTTTTTGGGTTTACTATTCCGGTTACATGTTTGCACATTAACTCATGACAAAACATAACTGTCAAATTTATAAGCAAGGTTTCACAATGCTAAAGTGAGGTAGACATACTTTGAAATTCATTGATTTGATCTGAATAAATAGACACTTGACCAGTTGAATTGTTTCCAACCACTGCCCATACCACATTTTTTTTCTCCCTTTGAAATTGTTTAGCATATTCCTGCAGTTACAAAAGTTACAGCACACAACATGTCATCCTCTACTTTGGCTAACGATCCCTGGATACTTTTTCCCATTCTAATATGGGCACGCTCACTCAAAACACACAAAGGCAAAACATGTCTATGTTAGACAGTCAACACAAAAAGTAGCTCAAATTCAAAAGGACACAAGTCTGTCAGAGATAACAGATTGATTGAAGTTGATGGAGGGGCATTTCCAGTTTAAAGCGTTCTATGTTCATCGGTCCAGACACTTGTTACACACGACTTATCACCCCGGGAGGGCGATGAGGCCTTTTGGCCGCTGGTCAGTCCAGGTTTCTGGGTGTAGGAAGAGCGTGAGAATATGGACAGGCCTCCGCTTCAGACGAAAAGGAAGTCAGGAAAGCGTGATGGTAACAAAAGAAGTGAGAGGCTGACTAGTTTATCCACACAGTGTATTGCCAGAAGCTTGGACAGTTCTTTTTTCAATTGTAAACGCTCTTGTGCTTGATTAGGTAAAATACAAACACAAACAACAACACGACTCCTCACGCCATGAACGTCCCATAGTGCAAAATTTATTGTTGGTAAGGTAGTGCCCAGAAAGGATTTTTTGTACCCTTTTTAATTATATACATATATTATTTATGTCAGAAGGCTCTTCCTTTTTCCAACAGCGTAGTGCTTTCGTTTACAACAAAGGGATATCTTCACTTTGACATCCAGGAAACAAGACAGACTTCAAGCTTCTTATGTACAGTCTTTCAAGCACTTCCAATATTTACTGCATATTACAGGTGCAGTTGAGGTGGGGTTGGGGGCATCAGGATATTCAATCAAAACATGTTCTCTAAACTAGAAATGGCATTTCGGCTGTATTCTCGCCTGTATCAATGTTTTCCTTATTTTTATGATGCACAACCTAGCTCTTCTTCCCTTTACTTAGTAGCACAAAGGCCTATATCAATCAAGCATTTGAGTTTCTTTCCAACACAGGGTTGTCTTCTTTGCCACAACCATCATAACATTCCCACCATAGCAACTTGGCAGAATACATTTGGTCCTCTACTCATTGGGTTTGTTTGTGTAAATGAATGTGAGAGGATAGTAATGGGAATGGTAATTGCACAGTGTGCAGAGTGAAAATGACAAAAGTATATAAGTAGGCTATATTCATGTGGACCACATTTGCCAAGGTACTTGTTGCGTTCCCTTTCACTCTGAACTTACTCCTTACAAAATAATCTGACAATTACAGTAGTGTAAACTGGCACCCTTGCATGATTCCCATATTGTTTCAAATGCTCTTGGATTTAGTATATTACATATAAACTATCTAAAAGATGAGCTATCCAAAGATCTAACAAGCCAAAACCTGTATTTTTAAATTGTGTGTTCTTACTCTAGACCACACAAAGTTTTAAAATAGTTGCTTTGACATAATGTTTGTCTTAGTTCATCTAAACTTTGTGCACAGGTTGATATTGAGGTAATCTGAGCTGTTACGTGAGCTTCTGCAGTAAAACATAGGGAGAAAGGGTATTACAAACCCTTTCCTGTTCACTTTTAAAGGTAGTGAAATAACTCCCTTTTATTCTATTTCTGTTTTACAAGATTACGGGTAAAATAAGATCAAAGTAACTGTGAAAGGGTTCTTGGATTCTCAAGAATTTCACACTGGGGTGCTAGCTACATCTACAGAGGGCACAGAGTTAGGCTTTGGATCTCAACACTAAATCTCTAGAACATGACTATTTTCTTAAACAACATTTTGGATTAATTTCATGAACTTTTAGTCTAAAAGTAAGTGGGAAATGTGTTTTGTAATGGAGGTTAAAAGTGAAGCATTGCACAATAGCAGTGATAATTAGAAGAAGTCCCCCTCTATTGGCATTGTCTATGAATGTCTTGGTTGTGAATCAAATCCCATTGGAGTATAATGTGCTAATAAAGTGTTTTGAACAGATAAAACAGCCCATCACCTCAGAACTGAATTTGTTTGGAAGTAAAGATGTGGAAAAATTATAATATACTGTAACTGCTTAGGAATGTCTCCCTCCATCAGCCTGGATCCACTATCCAGGACATCTCAACAAAGACACCATCTTTTCAAAGAACCTGATAGACATTTTCTTTAACTTTTTTTCAAAGAAAAAACACAAAACTAACAAATACCTAAAACATAGTTTTGTCTAATTTACCATACATTTCTCAAGCTGCTCCACAGACACACCCCCTTCATAATTGTCAATATATATTTCTACCACTCAGCCTCACTCCTATCTTCATTTCATATGACATTTTTACCTTATTCATTTTAATCAAACATGTAAGAACTAAGAGAATGGAGGTCCAGTGGGATGTTTTGTGGCGGAGTGAGAGGGGGGATAAAGTCTGGTGCCAGTGGAGAGCTCAGTCAGGGTTTTGGGTGGAAATAATGCAGAGTTGGGTGTGCATGAGTATGCATGACATCCATTGGGCCTAAGAGCAGCCACACCTGTCCACCACCATGCCAGGGATCTTGCCATGGATGATCTGCTGCTTGTCATTGAAATAGAGCATGTTGATGGGTGACATCTTGGTGGGGGTGCAGCAGGGCCCTGCTGAGCCTCTGGGGTTGGCGTGTTGTACCAGGTGGGTGTGTGGGTACTTCTGCATGAACATGTATTCACACTGGCCCGAGCAGTAGTTGGCCTTATAGCGCTTGGGAGCGATGATCCAGTCCCAGCCGAAGGCCTCAAAGTCCACTGTCAGCGGGTAGCGGCAGCAGCGGGACTCGGTGGAGTGCTCGTCACAGTCCAGTCCCAGGTTACGTCGGGAACGTTTGGTCGTCTCGAGAACCTTAACCTCCAGGAACGGCTGCTGGAGTCAGGGGAGGGGGGAGAGGGGTGGGGGGGAGAACAGGAGGAGAATGGAGGTGATTAAGAGAGAACTCAAACAGTGAGGCGAGTAATGCTTCTAGGAAAAAGCTTTGGGTACTGGGACCGATTAACGTCACTGGAGGAAAAAAAACTGATGCACTCCTCTAAATGCTCCTTACTATGGTTTTAAAGACACAGAGTACTGAGAGGAAGATGTGAGTAGTATCAGTTGATGCAAACCTGACCTCTTAACATCAATGGAAATGGCAACATTCTATACGCTTGGCTGGATCTATGACCTGTGAGGTCATCTGCAGGTTACCATAACCTTGACCCTTATGCATTGCGAGAGCAGTGAATATTTTACTCCAGCATGTTTATTTTACAAAGCCCTCATCTCTCCACAGAAAACCCAGCTGGACTTGAGCACAGTTTTTTGTGACGCTTTCAACATAAGAAATAAGCCGAGAGGCCAGAAGGGTCAACCCACGTCAGCTTAGGCTTTAGGGCTTTCTTTGGGGGGGAAAGGATCCGGCGGGGACCTTGTTCTTAGATTTTTGTGTTTTTTATTTTTGTACACGGGCCTCTGTATCTCTGATCTTTTCTTTCTTCTCCTTAAGGAAAACAGCGCTTGCTGCTGTGCAAGGATTCATTGGCCGAGAGGCCAGAGTCAACCCCTAGGCCGTGCTGTGAAGAACTGACCCAAATGAAATGACCAGTGGGATACCATTTCGTAATGCTTAATGGGCATTCATGACAGTGTTACGTTCCCCAGCAAGGAAACCAAAAATTGTCGCTCAAACTGAAGGGGGAACTAACAAAGAGTCACTGACAACAACCAAAATGAAACAGGTAGGGTTTTAGGAGGGGCTCTGAAAGACACTCATGGGGGTGTCCACTGAAAGTTGACTAGCAACAACAACTAGTAAAAAGCTTTGTAGCACCTTAAATGAAATCTTGGGGAAAAAGGCATCATTAGTTGAATCAGATGGCAAGTTCATCACAAAACCAACAGATATTGCCAACTACTTTAATGATGTTTTCATTGGCAAGATTAGCAAACTTAGGCATTACATGCCAGCAACAATTGCTGACACTACACATCCAAGTATATCTGACCAAATTATGAAAGACAAGCATTGTAATTTTGAATTCCGTAAAGTGAGTGTGGAAGAGGTGAAAAAATTGTTGTCTATCAACAATGACAAGCCACCGGGGTCTGACAACTTGGATGGAAAATTACTGAGGATAATAGCGGACGATATTGCCACTCCTATTTGCCATATTTTCAATTTAAGCCTACTAGAATGTGTGTGCCCCCAGGCTTGGAGGGAAGCAAAAGTCATTCCGCTACCTAAAAATAGTAAATCCCCCTTTACTGGCTCAAATAGCCAACCAATTAGCCTGTTACCAACCCATAGTAAACTATTGGAAAAAATGGTGTTCGACCAGATACAATACTATTTTATAGTAAAAATAAAAAAATAAAAATAAATTTCAGCATGCTTATAGAGGAGGACATTCAACAAGCACAGCACTTACACAAATGACTGATGATTGACTGAGAGGAATTGATGATAAAAAGATTGTCGGGGCTGTTTTGTTACACTTCAGTGCAGCTTTTGTCTGCTGCTGGAAAAACGTATGTGTTATGGCTTTACACCCCCTGCTATATTGTGGATACAACGTTACCTGTCTAACAGAACACAGAGGGTCTTCTTTAATGGAAGCCTCTCCAACATAATCCAGGTAGAATCAGGAATTCCCCAGGGCAGCTGTCTAGGCCCATTACTTTTTTCAATCTTTACTAATGACATGCCACTGGCTTTGAGTAAAGCCAGAGTGTCTATGTGTAAAGCCAGAGTGTCTATGTATGCGGATGACTCAACGCTATGTCAGCTACTACAGCGACTGAAATGACTGCAATACTTAACAAAGCGCTGTAGTTAGTTTCAGAGTGGGTGGCAAGGAATAAGTTAGTCCTAAATATTTCTAAAACTAAAAGCATTGTATTTGGGACAAATCATTCACTAAACCCTAAACCTCAACTAAATCTTGTAATAAATAATGTGGAAATTGAGCAAGTTGAGGTGACTAAACTGCTTGGAGTAACCCTGGATTGTAAACTGTCATGGTCAAAACATATTGATACAACAGTAGCTAAGATGGGGAGAAGTCTGTCCATAATAAAGCGCTGCTCTACCTTCTTAACGTCACTATCAACAAGGCAGGTCCTACAGGCCCTAGTTTTGTCAAACCTGGACTACTGTTCAGTCGTGTGGTCAGGTGCCACAAAAAAGGACTTCGGAAAATTGCAATTGGCTCAGAACAGGGCAGCACGGCTGGCCCTTGGATGTACACAGAGAGCTAATATTAATAATATGCATGTCGATCTCTCCTGGTTCAAAGTGGAGGAGAGATTGACTTCATCACTACTTGTGTTTATGAGCGGTGTTGACATGTTGGGTGCACCGAGCTGTCTGTTTGAGCTACTGGCGCACAGCTCGGTCACCCATGCATACCCCACAAGACATGCCACCAGAGGTCTCTTCACAGTCCCCAAGTCCAGAACAGACTATGGGAGGCGCACAGTACTACATAGAGCCATGACTACATGGACCTCTATTCCACATTAAGTAACTGAAGCAAGTAGTAAAATTTGATATAAAAAACAGATTAAAAAAAACACCTTATGGAACAGCGGGGACTGTGAAGCAACACAAACATAGGCGCAGACACATGCATACACACACAATAACATACGCACTATACACACACATACACATGGATTTTTGTACTGTAGATATGTGGTAGTGGTGGAGTAGGGGCCTGAGGGCACACAGTGTGTTGTGAAATCTGTGAATGTATTGTAATGTTTTTAAAATTGTATGAACTGCCTTACTTTTGCTGAACCCCAGAAAGAGTAGCTGCTGCCTTGGCAGCAGCTAATGGGGATCCATAATAAATACAAACTGGGACCTAAGATACCCACCATGAGCACCCACTAAATTTGCCCAAGAAGATGTAAACAAAATAAAAAACCCACACCAAACTTAAAGACAGGAAGCAAACCAAAAGGTGGAGCAAAACGAAAACAGGGAAGATCAGATAAAGGATTGTTTGTCTATAAATCAAATAGGGAAAGCCAACTAAAGGTGTTAACCCTCCACGACTCTCAAGACAACTGGAGCACTGGGCCAGCCACTCTTAAATATCACCTGGGACAGCACAGGTGAAACAGCTTCCGACTAACGAGGTGATACCAATCGGTGTGCCCTACGTGCTAACGTCCAACCTCAAAATATAAATGGAAAAACCAAAGCCTGTAAACACCTTCCCCCTTAAGACAACAAATATATCCTATATTTTTGTTGGACAAGTTTGCTCACAACCAACAGAAAGTAACTTCCATCTCAACTTAAATGCGTCACTACTTAAAATGCGTCGCATCCTCCAATATAAACTGGCTGTCAACAATTAAATACAAGACAAAACAGCCACTTTTAGTTTATATATACTGTATATACACTACCAGTCAAAAGTTTGGACACACCTACTCATTCAAGGGTTTTTCTTAATTTTTTCTATTTTCTACATTGTAGTATAATAGTGAAGACAACAAAACTATGAAATAACACATATGGAATCATGTTGTAACCAAAAAAAAAGTGTTAAACAAATCAAAATATATTTGATATTTGATATTCTTCAAATAGCCACCCTTTGCCTTGACAGCTTTGCAAACTCTTGGCATTCTCTCAACCAGTTTCATGAGGTAGTCACCTGGAATGCATTTCAAGTAACAGGTGTGCCTTCTTAAAAGTTAATTTGGGGAATTTCTTTCCTTCTTAATGCATTTGAGCCAATCAGTTGTGTTGTGACAAGGTAGGGGTGGTATACAGCAGATAGCCCTATTTGGTAAAAGACCAAGTCCATATTATGGCAAGAACAGCTCAAATAAGCAAAGAAAAATGAAAGTCCATTGTTACTTTAAGACATGAAGGCCAGTCAATACGGAAAGTGTCAAGAACTTTGAACGTTTTTTCAAGTGCAGTCGCAAAAACCATCAAGCGCTATGATGAAACTGGCTCTCATGAGGACCGCCACAGGAATGGAAGACCCAGAGTTACCTCTGCTGCAGAGGATAAGTTCATTAGAGTTACCAGCCTCAGAAATTGCAGCCCAAATAAATGCTTTGCAGAGTTCAAGTAACAGACACATCAACATCAACTGTTCAGAGGGGACTGTGTGAATCAGGCCTACATGGTCGAATTGCTGCAAAGAAACCACTACTAAAGGACACCAATAAGAAGAAGAGACCTGCTTGGGCCAAGAAACACGAGCAATGGTCCAAATTGGAGATTTTTGGTTCCAACCGCCATGTCTTTGTGAGACATGGTGTGGGTGAACGGATAATCTCTGCATGTGTATTTCCCACCGTAAAGCATGGAGGAGAAGGTGTTATGGTGTGGGGGTGCTTTGCTGGTGACACTTAACCAGCATGGCTACCACAGCATTCTGCAGTGATACGCCATCCCATCTAGTTTGGGCTTAGCGGGACTATCATTTGTTTTTCAACAGGACAATGACCCATCACACCTCCAGGCTGTGTAAGGGCTATTTTACCAAGAAGGAGAGTGATGGAGTGCTGCATCAGATGACCTGGCCTCCACAATCCCCCGACCTCAACCCAATTGAGATGGTTTGGGATGAGTCGGACGGCAGAGTGAAGGAAAAGCAGCCAACAAGTGTTCAGCATATGTGGGAACTCCTTCAAGACTGTTGGAAAAGCATTCCAGGTGAAGCTGGTTGAGAGAATGCCAAGAGTGTGCAAAGCTGTCATCAAAGCAAAGGGTGGCTATTTGAGTGGCGAACTTTCATGCTCCTGAGTGGCGCAGTGGTCTAAGGCACTGCATCGCAGTGCTAACTGTGCCACTAGAGATCCTGGTTCGAATCCAGGCTCTGTCGCAGCCGGCCGCGACCGGGAGACTCATGGGCGGCGCACAATTGGCCCAGCGTCGTCCAGGGTAGGGGAGGGAATGGCCGGCAGGGATGTAGCTCAGTTGATAGAGCATGGCGTTTGCAACGCCAGGGTTGTGGGTTCGATTCCCACGGGGGGCCAGTATAAAAAAATATGTATTCACTAACTGTAAGTCGCTCTGGATAAGAGCGTCTGCTAAATGACTAAAATGTAAATGTATTTGAAGAATCTCAAATATAAAATATATTTTGATTTGTTGAACACTTTTTTGGTTACTACATGATTCCATGTGTTATTTGTGGTCCTCTGTAGCTCAGCTGGTAGAGCACGGCGCTTGTAACGCCAGGGTAGTGGGTTCGATCCCCGGGACCACCCATACACAAAAATTTATGCACACATGACTGTAAGTCGCTTTGGATAAAAGCGTCTGCTAAATGGCATATTATTATTATTATTTCATAGTTTTGACGTCTTCACTATTATTCTACAATGTAGAAAATAGTAAAAATAAAGAAAAACCCTTGAATGAGTAGGTGTGTCCAGACTTTTGACTGGCACTGTGTATATATATATATATATATATACAGTGGGGAAAAAAAGTATTTAGTCAGCCACCAATTGTGCAAGTTCTCCCACTTAAAAAGATGAGAGAGGCCTGTAATTTTCATCATAGGTACACGTCAACTATGACAGACAAAATTAGAAAAAAAAATCCAGAAAATCACATTGTAGGATTTTTAATGAATTTATTGGCATATGATGGTGGAAAATAAGTATTTGGTCAATAACAAACGTTTCTCAATACTTTGTTATATACCCTTTGTTGGCAATGACACAGGTCATACGTTTTCTGTAAGTCTTCACAAGGTTTTCACACACTGTTGCTGGTATTTTGGCCCATTCCTCCATGCAGATCTCCTCTAGAGCAGTGATGTTTTGGGGCTGTCGCTGGGCAACACAGACGTTCAACTCCCTCCAAAGATTTTCTATGGGGTTGAGATCTGGAGACTGGCTAGGCCACTCCAGGACCTTGAAATGCTTCTTACGAAGCCACTCCTTCGTTGCCCGGGCGGTGTGTTTGGGATCATTGTCATGCTGAAAGACCCAGCCACGTTTCATCTTCAATGCCCTTGCTGATGGCAGGAGGGTTTCACTCAAAATCTCACGATACATGGCCCCATTCATTCTTTCCTTTACACGGATCAGTCGTCCTGGTCCCTTTGCAGAAAAACAGCCCCAAAGCATGATGTTTCCAACCCCAAGCTTCACAGTAGGTATGGTGTTCTTTGGAGGCAACTCAGCATTCTTTGTCCTCCAAACATGACGAGTTGAGTTTTTACCAAAAAGTTATATTTTGGTTTCATCTGACCATATGACATTCTCCCAATCCTCTTCTGGATCATCCAAATGCACTTCAGACGGGCCTGGACATGTACTGGCTTAAGCAGGGGGACACGTCTCGCACTGCAGGATTTGAGTCCCTGGCGGCGTAGTGTGTTACTGATGGTTGGCTTTGTTACTTTGGTCCCAGCTCTCAGCAGGTCATTCACTAGGTCCCCCCGTGTGGTTCTGGGATTTTTGCTCACCGTTCTTGTGATCATTTTGACCCCACGGGGTGAGATCTTGCATGGAGCCCCAAATCGAGGGAGATTATCAGTGGTCTTGTATGTCTTCCATTTCCTAATAATTGCTCCCACAGTTGATTTCTTCAAACCAAGCTGCTTACCTGTTGCAGATTCAGTCTTCCCAGCCTGGTGCAGGTCTACAATTTTGTTTTTGGTGTCCTTTGACAGCTCTTTGGTCTTGGCCATTGTGAAGTTTGGAGTGTGACTGTTTGAGGTTGTGGACAGGTGTCTTTTATACTGATAACAAGTTCAAACAGGTGCCATTAATACAGGTAACGAGTGGAGGACAGAGGAGCCTCTTAAAGAAGAAGTTACAGGTCTGTGAGAGCCAGAAATCTTGCTTGTTTGTAGGTGACCAAATACTTATTTTCCACCATAATTTGCAAATAAATTCATAAAAAATCCTACAATGGGATTTTCTGGAATTTTTTTTCTCAATTTGTCTGTCATAGTTGACGTGTACCTATGATGAAAATTACAGGCCTCTCTCATCTTTTTAAGTGGGAGAACTTGCACAATTGGTGGCTGACTAAATACTTTTTTGCCCCACTGTATATATATATATATATATATATAAATAATTACTGCCTAAAACTCTGAAGTTGCGAAACATAGGTAAAATCACATAAGCGTCTATAACTCTCATCCCCTTGGATTGAGCCCAACCAAAACAAAATTAATCTTTAAAACGGCAAAGCGTGCAGTCAAAATAAATTGTGAGCCAGGGCTACACACTGGCTGAACACAAAACTTATTGACTGCCCATCCTCGAAAGACAATCAGCAATCAAGTTGTCCTTACCACGGACATGTCTGATTTCAAGGGGAAACTCCTGCAATATCCGTAGTAACTTTCCTCTCATGATTTTCCTCAGTGGATTGGCCTCAGGGAAACGATTGGCAGCACACATGATGGTTAAGAGAAACTGGTTACCACTCTTGGCTTTGGGCAAAGGACCAACACAGTCCACCAGAACCCTGTTGAAAGGTTTGTCAAAAGCAGAAATAGGCTGCAAAGGTGCAACTGGTACAGCTTGGTACGGTTTACCCATCCGCTGGTAATCGCAACAGGATTTACAGTAAGACACAACATCCTGTTTTAGTCCAGGCTAGAAGAAGTTATGCAAGATACGGTCATATGTCTTTTTGACTCCAAGTTGACCTGTCATACTACCATCGTGAGCCAACCTCAGTATCTCTTGTCGAAGCGTAACTGAAACGACAATTTGAGATACACTGGGCCAATCGTCTTGCCCAGAAGTGGTGCGAGAATGCCATTTCCTCATTAGAACACCATCTCTGTCCAAGTAACCCCAGCAAACTTCAAACTCCTCTGGACGTATCTCAGCAAACAGAGAGGAGAGGGAAACAGCATTTCTCTGTTCAGCAATCAACTGCTTCCTAGACATCAAAGTGTCAACTGTAGGGACCCTCTCTTCCTTCAGCGGTCCTACAAACTCGCTCACCTTTGGGGTTTTCAAAGGAGAGGTCAACCGAAATCAGGATCACCTATAAACGTCTCAGACAGATCAACCATGGTGGGATCGCTGACATCCTCCTCAACATTAGACTTGCTCCCGGCAACATTCTTAGACATAGCACGTGTAACGGCAGATCAACCACACTGGGAACATGCTAGGGTACTTTTCTGATAACCCATTAGGTTCCTCTACTCTGGGTTCCTTACAAATGACAGGATTTGGCACGACCTTCCGTCCAGCCAAATAATTTCCTAAAATGAATGAGACCCCTTCACCGGTAGGCTAGGTCTCACTCCAACGACAATGGAACCAGAAATAAGATCAGACTTGAGTTCCACATTATACAAAGGAACTTTCATGCAACTGATCTCCACGCCTTGGACTAACACACTGTAACCAGTTGCTGAAGTGTCAGACAAAGGCAAAACACCCTCCAAAATGAAGGACTGGGCTGCCCCAGTGTCTCGCAGTATCTTCACCTGCTGCTTAACAGCATCATCCACTCTGCAGAGACAAGAACCCGCATGAAACAAAGGGTTCATACACATCTGATCCAAAATCTTGTTTAGGAGATAAACCAGTCCCAACCAGAGACTTAATGGGCTGGATTGGGGCAGCCCAGTCCTTCATGTTATAGGGTGTTTTGCCTTTGTCTGATACTTCAGCAAGCCACCGGGGTCTGACAACTTGGATGGAAAATTACTGAAGATAATAGTGGACGATATTGCCACTCCTATTTGCCATATCTTCAATTTAAGCCTACTAGAAAGTGTGTGCCCTCAGGCCTGGAGGGAAGCAAAAGTCATTCCGCTACCTAAGAATAGTAAAGCCCCCTTTACTGGCTCAAATAGCCAACCAATCAGCCTGTTACCAACCCTTAGTAAAGTTTTGGAAAAAATTGTGTTTGACCAGATACAATGCTATTTTACAGTAAACAAAGACTTTCAGCACGCTTATAGGGAAGGACATTCAACAACCACAGCACTTACACAAATGACTGATGATTGGCTGAGAGAAATTGATGATAAAAAGATTGTGGGAGCTGTCTTGTTAGACTTCAGTGCGGCTTTTTACATTATCGATCATAGTCTGTTGCTGGAAAAATGTATGTGTTATGGCTTTACACCCCCTGCTACAGTGAGGGAAAAAAGTATTTGATCCCCTGCTGATTTTGTACGTTTGCCCACTGACAAAGAAATGATCAGTCTATGATTTTAATGGTAGGTTTATTTGAACAGTGAGAGACAGAATAACAACAAAAAAATCCAGAAAAACGCATGTCAAAAATGTTATAAATTGATTTGAATTTTAATGAGGGAAATAAGTATTTGACCCCCTCTCAATCAGAAAGATTTCTGGCTCCCAGGTGTCTTTTATACAGGTAACGAGCTGAGATTAGGAGCACACTCTTAAAAGGAGTGCTCCTAATCTCAGTTTGTTACCTGTATAAAAGACACCTGTCCACAGAAGCAATCAATCAATCAGATTCCAAACTCTCCACCATGGCCAAGACCAAAGAGCTCTCCAAGGATGTCAGGGACAAGATTGTGGACTTACACAAGGCTGGAATGGGCTACAAGACCATCGCCAAGCAGCTTGGTGAGAAGGTGACAACAGTTGGTGCGATTATTCACAAATGGAAGAAACACAAAATAACTGTCAATCTACCTCGGCCTGGGGCTCCATGCAAGATCTCACCTCGTGGAGTTGCAATCATCATGAGAACGGTGAGGAATCAGCCCAGAACTACACGGGAGGATCTTGTCAATGATCTCAAGGCAGCTGGGACCATAGTCACCAAGAAAACAATTGGTAACACACTACGCCGTGAAGGACTGAAATCCTGCAGCGCCCGCAAGGTCCCCCTGCTCAAAAAGCACATATACAGGGCCGTCTGAAGTTTGCCAATGAACATCTGAATGATTCAGAGGAGAACTGGGTGAAAGTGTTATGGTCAGATGAGACCAAAATCGAGCTCTTTGCCATCAACTCAACTCGCTGTGTTTGGAGGAGGAGGAATGCTGCCTATGACCCCAAGAACATTATCCCCACTGTCAAACATGGAGGTGGAAACATTATGCTTTGTGGGTGTTTTTCTGCTAAGGGGACAGGACAACTTCACCGCATCAAAGGGACGATGGACGGGGCCATGTACCGTCAAATCTTGGGTGAGAACCTTCCCTCAGCCAGGGCATTGAAAATGGGACGTGGATGGGTATTACAGCATGACAATGACCCAAAACACACGGCCAAGGCAAAAAAGGAGTGGCTCAAGAAGAAGCACATTAAGGTCCTGGAGTGGCCTAGCCAGTCTCCAGACCTTAATCCCATAGAAAAAGAGGGAGCTGAAAGTTCGAGTTGCCAAACGCCAGCCTCAAATCCTTAATGACTTGGAGAAGATCTGCAAAGAGGAGTGGAACAAAATCCCTCCTGAGATGTGTGCAAACCTGGTGGCCAACTACAAGAAACGTCTGACCTCTGATTGCCAACAAGGGTTTTGCCACCAAGTACTAAGTCATGTTTAGCAGAGGGGTCAAATACTTATTTCCCTCATTAAAATGCAAATCAATTTATAACATTTTTGACATGCGTTTTTCTGGATTTTTTTGTTGTTATTCTGTCTCTCACTGTTGAAATAAACCTACCATTAAAATTATAGACTGATCATGTCTTTGTCAGTGGGCAAACGTACAAAATCAGCAGGGGATCAAATACTTTTTTCCCCTCACTGTATAAAGAGTTACCTGTCTAACAGAACACAGAGGCTGTTCTTTAATGGAAGCCTCTCCAACATAATCCAGATAGAATCAGGAATTCCCCAGGGCAGCTGTCTAGGCCCCTTACTTTTTTCAATCTTTACTTATGACATGCCACTGGCTATGAGTAAAGCCAGTGTGTCTATGTATGCGGATGACTCAACATTATACACGTCAGTTACTACAGCGACTGAAATTACTGCAACACTTAACAAAGAGCTGTAGTTAGTTTCAGAATGGGTGGCAAGGAATAAGTTAGTCCTAAATATTTCAAAAACTAAAAGCATTGTATTTGGGACAAATCATTCACTAAACCCTAAACCTAAATCTTGTAAAAAAAAATGAGGAATTTGAGCAAGTTGAGCAAGTTGAGGTGACTAAACTGCTTGGAGTAACCCTGGATTGTAAACTGTCATGGTCAAAACATATTGATACAACAGTAGCTAAGATGGGGAGAAGTCTGTCCATAATAAAGCACTGCTCTACCTTCTTAACAGCACTATCAACAAGGCAGGTCCGACAGGCTCTAGTTTTGTCGCACCTGGACTACTGTTCAGTCGTGTGGTCAGGCTGGCCCTTGGATGTACACAGAGAGCAAACATTAATAACATGTCAATCCCTCCTGGCTCAAAGTAGAGGAGAGATTGACTTCATCACTACTTGTATTTGTGGAGAGGTATTGACATGTTGAAAGCACTGAGCTGTCTGTTTTAAACGACTAGCACACAGCTCAGACACCCATGCATACCCCACAAGACATGCCACCAGAGGTCTCTTCACAGTCCCCAAGTCCAGAACAGACTATGGGAGGTGCAGTACTACATAGAGCCATGACTACATGGAACTCTATTCCACATCAGGTAACTGATGCAAGCAGTAGAATCAGATTTAAAAAACAGAAAAATACACCTTATGGAACAGCGGGGACTGTGGAACAACAAACATAGGCACAGACACATGCATACACACACATGATAAAATACACACACGTACATATGGATTTTGTGTTGTAGATATGTGGTAGTGGAGTAGGGGCCAGAGGGCACACAGTGTGTTGTGAAATCTGTTATGAATGTATTATAATGTTAAAAAAATTGTGTAACTGCCTTTTGCCGGACCCCAGGAAGAGTGGTAGCAGCTCATGGGGATCCATAATAAATACAAGAAACAGCTTTTTCTCTCACTCATTTTTCTGCTTTAACTTAGGACACTGAGAGACAATGTGTCCTTTCTCATGGAAGTAATGACAAACTGGCGGATACGAAAACCAGTTTTCTGCCGATCTTTGTGCACTGTAAAAAAGGCTTGAAACCTCGCAGTAAGAGGTGACTTCTCTGGATTGCTTTTTGCATAGGGATAACTACTTGGTGCTTTGTTTATGAAGGTCATTTTTTGTTTCAGCATAAACTCATCTGCAAGGACTGCAGCTTTCTCAAGAGTGAAATCCTTGTGCTCATAAATATAGGTAGCAACCCTTTCGTGAAGGCAATTCTAGAACTGCTCAAGAAGTATGAGTGTCTTTAAATCCTCAAGGTCCTTGACCTCTTGAGAACCACACCACCGATCAAGAAGACATGCTTGCTCCCTTACGAACTCAACATGGCTTTGTGATTCTGTTTTTCGTAATTTACGGTACTGTTGTCTGTATGCCTCTGGGACCAACTCGAAGGATAGCAGCTTTAACAGTGTCATAATCTGAACTCTGGTCAAGAGATAAAGCGGCATACACTTTTTTTCCCACAAGAACACTTTGGAGGAACAGTGACCAAATGTCTCGCGGCCATTTTAGGGATGTGGCAATCCACTCAGAGTAAAATATACGTCCACCTCCTTTTCATTGAAAGGCGGTACAAGTCGGCTGTTCCGACCAAGATCAAACTCTGTTGAGGGTGGAGGATGGCCTGACTGGATTCGGAGTGCTTCCAGATCTCTCTCCCTTAGTCAAATGGCATGCTCACGTTCCTGTTCCCTTTCCTTGTGCTCAAACTCTAGTTTCTGTTGCTCTAATCTCTCTTCACATTCTCTTTCCTTTTCCTTATGTTCGAGCTGTTGTTCCTATTTTGCCTTTAGTTCTACCTCTCACAGTTGCACGTCTATGGGGTGTACTCTACCACCCGTAGGACCCTTTTCATCATCCTCCCTCTCCTGAAGGATTTCCTCCTCCACCAAAGCTGACTACTGCTTTTGAATCAGCATGTGCAACTTTGATGTCATAATGTTTTGCAATGACGAGCAGATTTGCATTCGTACATTTATCTACAATCTCCCATGTAGGGTTTTCCACAAATGCTTCCAACTTAAAGTCCATGGCTCTTTTTTATTTTATTAGCCTGTGTTTATGCAACTTTCAAAATGATTCCACCAATCTTATAACCCCTCAGGGTTAAACCTCAGTGACACTTAAATATCTGGACACAGCAGAGCTTCAGAGTAGGTGATTAGAGCAACTACCCCAGGAAGAGTAGCTGCTGCTTTTACAACAGCTAGTGGGGATCCTAATAAAATACCAAAATACCATACTCATGGGAAACAAGATCCCGGACAACCATTTTGTTAAGTTCCCCAGCAAGGAAATAAAATTGTCGCTCAAACTGAAGGTGGAGCTAACAGAGTCACTGACAACAATCAAAATGAAACAGGTGGGGTTTTAGGAGGGGTTCTGAAAGACACTCATGGGGGTGTCCACTGAAAGTTGACTAGCAACAACAACTGGGACCTAAGACACCCACAATGAGCGTGCACTAAATATGCCCAAGAAGAGGCAAATATAGAAACCCACACCAAACTTAAAGACAGGAAGCAAACCAAAAGGTGTAGCAAAAATGAAAATAGGGAAGTTTTCCTAGAAATCAAATAAGGAGAGTCAACTAACAGCGTTAACCCTCCACCTCTCTCAAGGCAACTGGAGCACTGGACCAGCCACTCCTAAATATCACCTGGGACAGCACAGGTGAAACAGCTTCCAACTAATGAGATGGACAAACCAGCACAGGTGTAATGTATACTGACTAACGAGGTGACACCAATCTGTGCGCCCCATGTGCTAACGTCCAACCTCGAAATATAAATGGAAAACCAAAGCCTGTAACAGACAGTTCATGTGTTTGTATTACTAGCAGAAACTTGACATACTGTATGTAGTAATTTGGGTTTGAGATTGGCTAGCTCATATCAACTAAAATTGTATTGGACATGTACACATATTTTGCAGATGTAATCGCAGGTGCAGCGAAATGCTTATGTTTCTCCAACAGTGCAGTATACCTAACAATACAAAACAATACACACAAATCCAAAACATTTTTAAAAAGAAATTAAAGAATGATAAATGTCAGAGTCCGGAATATATACACTGAACAAAAATAAACACAACATGTAAAGTTTTGGTCCCATGTTTCATTAGCTGAAATAAAATATCCCAGAAATGTTTGCACAAAAAGCTTATTTCTCTAAATTTTTGTGCACAAATTTGTTTACATTCCTGTTAATGAGCAGTTCTCCTTTGCCAAGATAATCCATCCACCTGACAGGTGTGGCATATCAAGAAGCTGAATAACAGCATGATCATTACACAGGTGCACCTTGTGCTGGGGACAATAAAAGGCCACTCTAAAATGTGCAGTTGGCATCGTGTGGGCAAGCGGTTTTCTGATGTCAACGTTGTGAACAGAGTGCCCCATGATGGCGGTGGGGTTATGGTATGGGCAGGCATAAGCTACGGACAATGAACACAATTGCATTTTATCGATGGCAATTTGAACGGACAAAAGTACTGTGACCAGGTCCTGAGGCTCATTGTGAGGCCCATTTCGTTTAAGGTATCTGTGACCAACAGATGCATATCTGTATTCCCAGTCATGTGAAATCCATAGATTAGCGCCTAATGAATTTATTTCAATTGACTGATTTCCTCATATGAACTGTAACTCAGTAAAATCAATGAAATGTTGCATGTTGCGTTTATATTTCTGTTCAGTGCATTAGGAAAGTATTCAGACCCCTTGACTTTTTTCACATTTTGTTACGTTACAGCCTTATTCTAAAATGGATTAGAGCTTGAGAGGATCTGCAGAGAAGAATGAGAGGATCTGCAGAGAAGAATGGGAGAAACTCCCCAAATACAGATGTGCCAAGCTTGTAGAGTCATACCCAAGAAGACTCGAGGCTGTAATCGCTGCCAAAGGTGCTTCAATAAAGTACTGAGTAAAGAGTCTGAATTCTTATGTAAATGTGATTTCAGTTTTTTATTTTTAAAACATTTGCAAAAATTCCTAAAACCTGTCATTATGCGGTATTGTGTGTAGATTGATGAGGGGGAAAAACGATTTAAACCATTTTAGTATAAGGCTGTAACGTCATAAAATGTGGAAAAAGTAAAGGGGTCTGAATACTTTCCAAATGCACTGTGTGTGTGTGTGTGTGTGTGTGTATATATATATATATATATATATATATATATTACAGTTGAAGTCGGAAGTTTACATACACCTTAGCCAAATACATTTAAAACTCAGTTTTTCACAATTCCTGACATTTAATCCTAGTAAAAAATTCCCTGTTTTAGGTCAGTTAGGATCACCACTTTATTTTAAGAATGTGAAATGTCAGAATAATAGTAGAGAGAATGATTTATTTCAGCTTTTATTTATTTCATCACATTCCCAGTGGGTCAGAAGTTTACATACAGTGGGGAGAACAAGTATTTGATACACTGCCGATTTTGCAGGTTTTCCTACTTACAAAGCATGTAGAGGTCTGTACTTTTTTATCATAGGTACACTTCAACTGTGAGAGATGGAATCTAAAAAAAAATCCAGAAAATCACATTGTATGATTTTTAAGTAATTAATTTGCATTTTATTGCATGACATAAGTATTTGATACATCAGAAAAGCAGAACTTAATATTTGGTACAGAAACCTTTGTTTGCAATTACAGAGATCATACGTTTCCTGTAGGTCTTGACCAGGTTTGCACACACTGCAGCAGGGATTTTGGCCCACTCCTACATACAGACCTTCTCCAGATCCTTCAGGTTTCGGGGCTGTCGCTGGGCAATACGGACTTTCAGCTCCCTCCAAATATTTTCTATTGGGTTCAGGTCTGGAGACTGGCTATGCCACTCCAGGACCTTGAGATGCTTCTTACGGAGCCACTCCTTAGTTGCCCTGGCTGTGTGTTTTGGGTCGTTGTCATGCTGGAAGACCCAGCCACGACCCATCTTCAATGCTCTTACTGAGGGAAGGAAGTTGTTGGCCAAGATCTCGCGATACATGGCCCCATCCATCCTCCCCTCAATACGGTGCAGTCGTCCTGTCCCCTTTGCAGAAAAGCATCCCCAAAGAATGATGTTTCCACCTCCATGCTTCACGGTTGGGATGGTGTTCTTGGGGTTGTACTCATCCTTCTTCTTCCTCCAAACACAGCGAGTGGAGTTTAGACCAAAAAGCTCTATTTTTGTCTCATCAGACCATATGACCTTCTCCCATTCCTCCTCTGGATCATCCAGATGGTCATTGGCAAACTTCAGACGGGCCTGGACATGCGCTGGCTTGAGCAGGGGGACCTTGTGTGCGCTGCAGGATTTTAATCCATGACGGCGTAGTGTGTTACTAATGGTTTTCTTTGAAACTGTGGTCCCAGCTCTCTTCAGGTCATTGACCAGGTCCTGCCGTGTAGTTCTGGGCTGATCCCTCACCTTCCTCATGATCATTGATGCCCCACGAGGTGAGATCTTGCATGGAGTCCCAGACCAAGGGTGATTGACGTCATCTTGAACTGCTTCCATTTTCTAATAATTGCGCCAACAGTTGTTGCCTTCTCACCAAGCTGCTTGCCTATTGTCCTGTAGCCCATCCCAGCCTTGTGCAGGTCTACAATTTTATCCCCGATGTCCTTACACAGCTCTCTGGTCTTGGCCATTGTGGAGAGGTTGGAGTCTGTTTGATTGAGTGTGTGGACAGGTGTCTTTTATACAGGTAACGAGTTCAAACAGGTGCAGTTAATACAGGTAATGAGTGGAGAAGAGGAGGGCTTCTTAACAGAACAACTAACAGGTCTGTGAGAGCCGGAATTCTTACTGGTTGGTAGGTGATCAAATACTTATGTCATGCAATAAAATGCAAATTAATTACTTAAAAATCATACAATGTGATTTTCTGGATTTTTGTTTTAGATTCCGTCTCTCACAGTTGAAGTGTACCTCTACCTGCTTTGTAAGTAGGAAAACCTGCAAAATCGGCGGTGTATCAAATACTTGTTCTCCCCACTGTACACTCAATTAGTATTTGGTAGCATTGCCGTTAAATTGTTTAACTTGGGTCAAACGTTTCGGGTAGCCTTCCACAAGCTTCCCACAATAAGTTGGGTGAATTTTGGCCCATTCCTCCTGACAGAGCTGGTGTAACTGAGTCAGGTTTGTAGGCCTCCTTGCTCGCACACGCTTTTTCAGTTCTGCCCACACATTTTCTATAGGATTGAGGTCAGGGCTTTGTGATGGCCACTCCAATACCTTGACTTTGTTGTCCTTAAGCCATTTTGGCACAACTTTGGAAGTATGCTTGGGGTCATTGTCCATTTGGAAGACCCATTTGCGACCAAGCTTTAACTTCCTGACTGATGTCTTGAGATGTTGCTTCAATATATCCACATAATTTTCCTTCCTCATGATGCCATCTATTTTGTGAAGTTCACCAGTCCCTCCTACAGCAAAGCACCCCCACAACTTGATGCTGTCACCCCCGTGCTTCACGGTTGGGATGGTGTTCTTCGGCTTGCAAGCGAACCCCTTTTTCCTCCAAACATAACGATGGTCATTATGGCCAAACAGTTCTATTTTTGTTTCATCAGACCATAGGACATTTCTCCAAAAAGTACGATCTTTGTCCCCATGTGCAGTGGCAAACCATAGTCAGGCTTTTTTATGGCGGTTTTGAAGCAGTGGCTTCTTCCTTGCTGAGCGGCCTTTCAGGTTATGTCGATATAGGACTTGTTTTATTGTGGATATAGATACTTTTGTACCTGTTTCCTCCAGCATCTTCACAAGGTCCTTTGCTGTTGTTCTGGGATTGATTTGCACGTTTCGCACCAAAGTACATTCATCTCTAGGAGACAGAACGCATCTCCTTCCTGAGCGGTATGACGGCTGCGTGGTCCCATGGTGTTTATACTTGCGTACTATTGTTTGTACAGATGAACGTGGTACCTTCAGGCATTTAGAAATTGCTCCCAAGGATGAACCATACGTGTGGAGGTCTACCAAAAACAATTCTTAGGTCTTGGCTGATTTCTTTTGATTTTCCCATGATGTCAAGCAAAGAGGCACTGAGTTTGAAGCTAGGCCTTGAAATACATCCACAGGTACACCTCCAATTGACTCAAATGATGTCAATTAGCCTATCAGAAGCTTCTAAAGCCATGACATCATTTTCTGGAATTTTTCAAGCTGTTTAAAGGCACAGTCAACTTAGTGTATGTAAACTTCTGACCCACTGGAATTGTGATACAGTGAATTATAAGTGAAATAATCTGTCTGTAAACAATTGTTGGAAAAATTACTTGTGTCATGCACAAAGTAGATGTCCTAACCGGCTTGCCAAAACTATAGTTTGTTAACAAGACATTTGTGGAGTGTTTGAAAAACGAGCCGTGTGGTTCTTCCGACTTCAACTGTATATATATATATATATATATATATATATATATATATATATATATCTACCAGTCAAAAGTTTGGACACCTAATCATTCAAAGGTTTTTCTTTATTTTTACTATTTTTTACATTGTAGAATAATAGTGAAAACATCATATGGAATCATATAGTAACCAAAAAAGTGTTAAACAAATCTAAATATATTTTATATTTGAGATTCTTCAAATAGACACCCTTTGCCTTGATGACAGCTTTGCACACTCTTGGCATTCTCTGAACCAGCTTCACCTGGAATGCTTTTCCAACAGTTTTGAAGGAGTTTCCACATATGCTGAGCACTTGTTGGCTGCTTTTCCTTCACTCTGCGGTCTGACTCGTCCCAAACTATCTTAATTGTTTTGAGGTCGAGGGATTGTGGAGGCCAGATCATCTGATGCAGCACTCCATCACTCTCCTTCTTGGTAAAATAGCCCTTACACATCCTGGAGGTGTGTTGGGTCATTGTCCTGTTGAAAAACAAATGATAGTCCCAGTAAGCCCAAACCAGATTGGATGGCGTATCGCTGCAGAATGCTGTGGTAGCCATGCTGGTTAAGTGTGCCTTGAATTATAAATAAATCACAGACAGTGTCACCAGCAAAGCACCCCCACACCATAACTCCTCCTCCTCCATGCTTTACGGTGGGAAATACACATTCGGAGATCATCCGTTCACCCACACCGCGTCTCACAAAGACACAGCGGTTGGAACCAAAAATCTCAAATTTGGACTCCAGACCAAAGGACACATTTCCACTTGTCTAATGTCCATTGCTCATGTTTCTTGGCCCAAGCAGGTCTCTTCTTCTTATTGGTGTCCTTTAGTAGTGGTTTCTTTGCAGCAATTCGACCATGAAGGCCTGATTCACAAAGTCTCCTCTGAACAGTTGATGTTCAGATGTGTCTGTTACTTGAACTCTGTGAAGCATTTATTTGGGCTGCAATTTCTGAGGCTGGTAACACTAATGAACGTATTCTCTGCAACAGAGGTAACTCTGGGTCTTCCATTCGTGTGGCGGACCTCATGAGAGCCAGTTTCATCATAGCGCTTCATGGTTTTAGCGACTGCACTTGAAGAAACGTTCAAAGTTCTTGAAATTTTCCGAATTGACTGACCTTCATGTCTTAAAGTAATGATTGACTGTCGCTTCTCTTTGCTTATTTTAGCTATTCTTGCCATAATATGGACTTCGTCTTTTACCAAATAGGGCTATCTTCTGTATACCCCCCTACCTTGTTACAACACAACTGATTGGCTCTAACGCATTAAGAAGGAAAGAAATTCCACAAATTAACAAGGCACACCTGTTAATTGAAATGCATTCCAGGTGACTACCTCATGAAGCTGGTTGAGAGAATGCCAAGAGTGTGCAAAGCTGTCATCAAGGCAAAGTTTGGCTATTTGAATTTGAATTTGTTTAACACTTTTTTGGTTACTACATGATTCCATATGTGTTATTTCATAGTTTTGATGTCTTCACTATTATTCTACAATGTAGAAAATAGTAAAAATAAAGAAAAACCCTTGAATGAGTAGGTGTGTCCAAACTTTTGACTCATACTGTGTATATATATATATATACACACACATATCAGTGAAGGCTGCTGAAGGGAGCGCGTAAAAATAGTCTCTCCTCGGTTGCAACACTCACTGCGGAGTTCCAAACTGCCTCTGGAAGCAATGTCAGCACAAGAACTGTTCGTCGGGAGCTTCATTAAATGGGTTTGCATGGCCGAGCAGTCGCACACAAGCCTAAGATCATCATGCGCAATGCCAAGCATCGGCTGGAGTGATGTAAAGCTCGCCGCCATTGGACTCTGGAGCAGTGGAAACGTTTTGTCTGGAGTGATGCATCACGCTTCACCATCTTGCAGTCCGACGGACGAATCTGGGTTTGGCAGATGCCAGGAGAATGCTACCTGCCCCAATACATAGTGCCAACTGTAAAGTTTGGTGGAGGAGGAATAATGGTCTGGGGCTGTTTTTCATGGTTCGGGTTAGGCCCCTTAGTTCCAGTGAAGGGAAATCATAATGCTACAGCATACAATGACATTCTAGACGATTCTGTGCTTCCACATTTTTGGTAACAGTTTAGGGAAGGCCCTTTCCTGTTTCAGACAGGACAATGCCCCTGTGCACAAACCGAGGTCCATACAGAAATGGTTTGTCGAGATCGGTGTGGAAAGAACTTGACTGGCCTCCACAGAGCCCTGACTTTAACCCCATCGAACACCTTTGGGATGAATTGGAACGCCGCCTGCAAGCCAGGCCTAATCGCCCAATATCAGTGCCCGACCTCACGAATGCTCGTGGCTGAATGGAGGCAAGTCCCCGCAGCAATGTTCCAACATCCAGTGGAAAGCCTTCCCAGAAGAGTGGAGCCTGTTATAACAGCAAAGGGGGAACCAACTCCATATTGATGCCCATGACTTTGGAATGAGATGTTCGACAAGCAGGTGTCCACATACTTTTGGTCATGTAGTATATATATATAGACAGTATGGACAGTATATGAATAGTAAAGCTGACTTCAGATGCATAATGCACATCAGATACATTTATTTATTTTTGCATTGATGTAAGGATTGGGTACTATAGAGCGCAATAGTAATGGTGTCTTTTTGTAAGCACTAACTCTGCCATGGTTAGTTGAACAAAGCCTATGGGGAAATTAAAGGAGTTTTTGTAGAGTTTTTTGATAAACGCCTAAAATAAGGTCCGTGGTAAACACGGGTTTAGGATATCTTATACATTTTGTTCTATGAGATAATGTTAATCAGCTAACGTCACCTTTTGTGAATTTTGAAGGCTTTATATAATACATTTAAAAAACATGCACAAAGGCTTCATAATTCATAAAGGTCATGTTAACTGAGTGATATTATCTCATAGAACAAAACGTATAAGATCTCATAAACCTGTGTTAATCTCAGACATTTTCTGCATTTATTCCAAAACTCTATTCTTTCCCCATTCATTTTGCCCATAGGAATTGCTGAACGAACCAGAGGAAAACAATTTGTTTTTAAGTACTACAAGCTGGCGAGCTCTATAAGGACAGTTTGGCATCATTCAAGTAAACTGTTACTTTAAATTGTCAAACTTTAAATTGTCATGTAAAATAACTTGTTTACTGGCATTGGCTTGTGTTGTCCTTAACGATGCTAATGCTAAGCTATAGTTAAGTAGACAAAACCAAGTCTTGGATACTTTTTTTTTATCCAAGAAAAGAGGTGAATTTGTTGTTTGGGGGAACTATCCCTTTAATAGTCAGAAACAACCATTCAGTCTCTTTTGATGTTGGATGGGTCAATCTAATTTTAATAAACCAAATCACTCCATCAACACACTGTGTTGTTGACAAAACGTATTTTACTAGCCTGAGTTATAATACTCTACACCGCCATTCATTTTTCACATCGAAAAAAAAAACATCAAATGAATTGTGTGATTGGTGTAGGCTTACCTTGGCCTTACGTTTTTGATAGCCGTGTGGTTCTCTCTCGGACAAGTTGCGAGTTCCTTGTCAAGACGAGAGACACGGAGGCCCGGCTGGCTTAGCTAACCTAGCTAGCCTGGAGCCTCAAATGGAGGACGCTAACAAACATTTACAATGTTGCAGGAGCTGTGTTTATTTTGCTTTATTCCGAGACAATGTGGACCGCCCTGACTTTCAATGTAGCAACTCTTTGCTTGCAGAGGACTACAGTGGCGAAGTGGCTACTCTCAGCAAACAAGTAGCGAACCTACACAAGCTACTGGGGAATCAACGCCCACCTACTTTTTCTTTCTCTTCCACCCCAGTAGCCGGACGCCGCTCTGGCCTGGTGGAAGTGTCACCACCGTGTCGGCTCTCCACAGCCGACTGGCCGGTACTCTGCAGGGATCCCTCCCCGAAAGGGTCCCCCCCCTTCCCTGGAGAATGGAGCTAGTAGGATGCTCCTGGATGACTTGGTGGATGTCCCTGTCCTTGATCCTACCAACCAGCCATGGAGATATGTCACTCGCTGTGGAACAGCGTCCTCTGGCAATGGGGGCCTCCTTGGAGATGTTAAGCACGGACCGGACACAGACCAGAAATAGCTTCGCCGCCCTGGTTCCAGAGGTTCCGGCACATTCTTCCCTGGGGGCTTCCGAGTCGAGATCGGATCCAGAGGTACCTGCGCCTTCGTCCTCTGTTCTGTTTCCCTCTCCGGTGGCTTCCTTCGGGTTCAGATCCTCAGAGCTCCCATGCTCATCAGACCGTGAGGCTGTCCGAGACTCCGGCCAATTTATCATCCACGATGGATACTACAGCTGGCTCTGGTCCATCGGGCCCCACCGCCCTTTGGTCCTCGAGGGGTTTGCGAAACCACTTGAGGCGAAACAACGGCCGGACCTCCTCAGCCATTGCACCAGCTGTCGTCATCGGCAGTTCTATGGTAAGAAACATCCTGGTTCCCGGGGAAAAAAAACCTGTGCTATCCTAGAGCACGAGTACAGGATATTACAAGGCTGCTTCCGACTGTTCTACGACAGATGCCGGTAGCTGACGCTGTCGTAGTCCATGTGGGGTCAAACGACATTAGGAGGGCTAGTTCGGAACTGCTGAAAATTGATCTTAAAGAACTGATTCTAGCACTGAAAGATTTAAAAAGCGCTAATTATTTCAGGTCCGGTACCATCATTGGGCCGCGGGTGTGAAAGATTCAGCAGGCTACTGGCATTACACACCTGGCTAAAATACTACTGTAGCTCTGTTGGAATCACTTTTTTAGATAACTTTCACACTTTCTGGAAACAGAAGATGCTCTACAGGAATGACAAAGTGTTCCAAATCATCTTGGCTCCTGGACTCTGTCCACGCATTCCAAGGCTGCGTTGAGACAATAACTTATCAATGACCCAAGCCCACCTTAGATAATCCCCATCATTGTGTCGCTGAGTTGTCGTAGTGCTGCTGCAAATATACAGTGTCCCAGGGGTGTTGGCAGACACAATGTAAGTAACTTAATTTATGTCCCTCTAACTGCCCTGAATGCCTTTGTTGATCCTACATCTATTGTATGCAGTAATCATGTACTGATAGCACTGCGGCAGTGTGCCCTAGTAGGAAGTCCACTGTCATAATGATATCAGCTCAAACATAAATAACATTGTAATGTCTACTTCTGATAAGCTTCCCAGTAAAGCAATAAAAACAATCAAACATCTCAGAAAAGTACATTAACAGATGTAGCCTAAGAAACAAGGTTCATGAAATAAATAACTTGCTAGTAAAAGATTACATTCATATTATATTTCTGAAACTCACTTAGATAATACCTTTGATGATACAATGGTAGCAATACATGGCAATAACATCTACAGAAATGACAGAAATGCCAATGGGGGCGTCTATTCAGAACCACATTCCTGTAAAGCTTAGAGAGGATCTCCAGTTAAATACTGTTGACGTAATATGACTACAGGTTCATCTGCCTCACCTAAAGCCCATTCTTGTGGGAAGCTGCTATAGGCTACCAAGTGCTAACAGTCAGTATCTGGATAATATGTGTGAAATGCTTGGTAATGTATGTGAAATCAAAAGAGAGGTACATTTTCTGGGTGATTTTAAATATTGACTGGCTTTCATCAAGCTGTCCACTCAAGAAAAAGCTTCAAACTGTAACCAGTGTCTGCAACCTGGTTCAGGTTATCAGTCAACATACCAGGGTAGTTACAAACCGCACAGGAATGAACTCATCAACATGTATTGATCACATCTTTACTAATGCTGCTGAAATTGGCTTTAAAGCAGTATCCAAATCCATTGGATGTAGTGATCCCAATATAGTAGCCATATCTAGGAAAAACAAAGTTCCAAAGGATGGGCCTAATATAGTGTCATACAATACGTTTTGTAGTGATTCCTATGTTGATGATGTAAAGGATATTTGCTGGTCTGTGGTGTGTAATGAGGAGCAACCAGACGCTGCACTTGACACATTTATGAAATTGCTTATTCCAGTTACTAATAAGCATGCACCCATTAAGAAAATGACTGTAAAAACTGTTAAATCTCCTTGGATTGATGAGGAATTGAAAAATTATATGGTTGAGTGGGATGAGGCAAAAGGAATGGCAAATTAGTCTGGCTGCACAACAGAATGGAAAACGTACTGCAAATTGAGAAATCATGTGACTAAACAGAATAAAAAGAAGAAGAAACTATACTATGAAACAAAGATAAATGATATAAAGAATGATAGTAAAAAGCTTTGGAGCACCTTAAATGACATTTTGGGCAAAAAGGTAAACTCAGCTATAACATTCATTGAATTAGATGGCTCATTTATCACAAAACCCACTGATATTGCCAACTACATTAATGATTTTGTCATTGGCAAGATTGGCAAACTTCCACTCCCGAGTGGCGCAGCGGTCTAAGGCACTGCTTCGTAGTGCTGAGGCGTCACTACAGCCTTGGGTTACGGGAGACCCATGATGCAACGCACAATTGGCCCAGCATCGTCTGGGTTAGGGGAGGGTTTGGCCGGCCGGGATTTCCTTGTCTCATCGTGCTCTAGCAACTCCTTGTGGCGGGCCGGGCGCCTGCAAGCTGGCCTCGGTCGTCAGTTGGACGGTGTTTCCTCCGACACATTGATGCGGCTGGCTTCCGGGTTAAGCGAGCAGTGTGTCAAGAAGCAGTGCGGCTTGGCAGGGTCGTGTTTCGGAGGACACATGGCTCTCAACCGTCGCCTCTCCCGAGTCCGTAGGGGAGTTGCAGCGATGGGACAAGACTGTAACTACCAATTGGATATCACGAAATTGGGAAGAAAAAGGGGCAAAAGTATATTAGCAAACTTGGGCATGACATGCCAGCAACAAACACCGACACTACACATCCAAGTATAACTGACCAAATTATGAAAGACAAGCATTGCCATTTTGAACTCCGTAAAGTGAGTGTGGAAGAGGTGAAAATTGTTGTCGATCAACAGTGACAAGCCACCAGGGTCTGACAACTTGGATGGAAAATTACTGAAAATAATAGCGGACAATCTTGCAACTCCTATTTGCCATATCTTCAATCTAAGCCTACTAGAAAGTGTGTGCCCTCAGGCCTGAAGGGAAGCAAAAGTCATTCCGCTACCCAAGAATAGTAAAGTCCCCTTTACTGACTTAAATAGCCGACCAATCAGCCTGTTACCAACCCTTAGTAAACTTTTGGGAAGGACATTCAACAAGCACAGCACTTACACAAATGACTGATGATTAGCTGAGAGAAATTGATGATAAAAAGATTGTGGGAGCTGTTTTGTTAGACTTCAGTGCGGCTTTTGACATTATCGATCATAGTCTGCTGCTGGAAAAATGTATGTTATGGCTTTACACCCCCTGTTATATTGTGGATAAAGAGTTACCTGTCTAACAGAACACTGAGGGTGTTCGTTAATGGAAGCCTCTCCAACGTAATCCAGGTAGAATCAGGAATTCCCCAGGGCAGCTGTCTAGGCCCCTTACTTTTTTCAATCTTTACTAATGACATGCCACTCGATTTAAGTAAAGCCAGTGTGTATGTATGCGGATGACTCAACACTATACACGTCAGCTACTACAGCGACTGAAATGACTGCAACACTTAACAAAGAGCTGCAGTTAGTTTCAGAATGGGTAGCAAGGAATAAGTTAGTCCTAAATATTTCAAAAATTAAACACATTGTATTTGGGACAAATCATTCACTAAACCCTAAACCTCAACTAAATCTTGTAATAAATAAAGTGGAAATTGAGCAAGTTGAGCTGACTAAACTGTTTGGAGTAACCCTGGATTGTAAACTGTCTTGGTCAAAACATGTTGATACAACAGTAGCTAAGATGGGGAGAAGTCTGTCCACCACAAAGAGCGACTTACAATTGGCTCAGAACAGGGCAGCATGGCTGGCCCTTAAATTTAAACATTAATAATATGCATGTCAATCTCTCATGGCTCAAAGTGGAGGAGAGATTGACTTCGTCACTACTTGTTTTTGTAAGAAGTGTTGACAAGCTGAATGCACTGAGCTGTCTGTTTAAACTACTAGCACACAGCTCGGACACCTATACATACCCCACAAGACATGCCAGACATGTCTTTTCACAATCCCCAAGTCCAGAACAAACTATGGGAGGCGCACAGTACTACATAGAGCCATGACTACATGGAACCCTATTTCACATTAGATAACTGATGCAAGAATCAGATTTTTTTTAAACAGATACAAAATACACCTTATGGAACAGTGGGGACTGTGAAGAGACACACACACACACACACAGGTACAGACACACACATACGCACACATACAGTGCATTCGGAAAGTATTCAGACCCCTTGACTTTTTCCACAATTTGTTACGTTACAGCCTTATTCTAAAATTGATTAAATCGTTTTTTTCCCTCATCAATCTACACAAAATACCCCATAGGTTTTTAGAATCTATTGAAAATGTTGTTGTTTTTTACCCGGAAATATGAAATTTACATAAGTATTCAGACCCTTTACTCAGTACTTTGTTGAAGCACCTTTGGCAGCAATTACAGCCTCGAGTCTTCTTGGGTATGACGCTACAAGCTTGGCACACCTGTATTTGGGGAGTTTCTCCCATTCTTCTCTGCAGATCCTCTCAAGCTCTGTCAGGTTGGATGGGGAGCGTCGCTGCACAGCTATTTTCAGTTAGTGATATTATTTGTGATATTATGTCTAAATAACGGAAAAGTGGTGCGTGCATATGTATTCAACCCCTTTGCTATGAAGCCCCTAAATAAGATCTGGTGCAACCAATTACCTTCAGAAGTCACATAATTAGTTAAATAAAGTCCACCTGTGTGCAATCTAAGTGTCACATGATCTGTCACATGATCTCAGTATAAATGCACCTGTTCTGAAAGGCCCCAGAGTCTGCAACACCACTAAGCAAGTGGCACCACCAAGCAAGCGGCACTATGAAGACCAAGGAGCTCTCCAAACAGGTCAGGGACAAAGTTGTGTGAGGAGTACAGATCAGGGTTGGGTTATAAAGAAATATCCGAAACTTTGAACATCCCACGGAGCAACATTAAATCCATTATTAAGAAATTGAAAGAATATGGCATCACAACAAACCTGCCAAGAGAGGGCCGCCCACCAAAACTCACGGACCAGGCAAGGAGGACATTAATCAGAGAGGCAACAAAGAGATAACCCTGAAGGAGCTGCAAAGCTACACAGCGGAGATTGGAGTATCTGTCCATAGGACCACTTTAAGCCGTACACTCCACAGAGCTGGACTTTAAGGAAGAGTGGCCAGAAAAAAAGCCATTGCTTAAAGAAAAAAATAAGCAAACACGTTTGGTGTTCGCCAAAAGGCATGTGGGAGACTCCCCAAACATATGGAAGAAGGTACTCTGGTCAGATGAGACTAAAATTGAGCTTTTTGGCCATCAAGGAAAGCGCTATGTCTGGCGCAAACCCAACACCTCCCATCACCCTGAGAACACCATCCCCACAGTGGAGCATTATGGTGGCAGCATCATGCTGTGGGGATGTTTTTCATCGGCAGGGACTGGGAAACTGGTCAGAATTGAAGGATGGCGCTAAATACAGGGAAATTCTTGAGGGAAACCTGTTTCAGTCTTCCAGAGATTTGAGACTGGGACGGAGGTTCACCTTCCAGCAGGACAATGACCCTAAGCATACTGCTAAAGCAACACTTGAGTGGTTTAAGGGGAAACATTTAAATGTCTTGGAATGGCCTAGTCAAAGCCCAGACCTCAATCCAATTGAGAATCTGTGGACATTCAGAGACTTGTCCCGAAGCCACTCCTGCATTGTCTTGGCTGTGTGCTTCGGGTCGTTGTCCTGTTGGAAGGTGAATCTTCACCTCAGTCTGAGGTCCTGAGCGCTCTGGAGCAGGTTTTCATCAAGGATCTCTCTGCACTCTGCTCCGTTAATCTTTTCCTCGATCCTGACTAGTCTCCCAGTCCCTGCCGCTGAACAACATTCCCACAGCATGATGCTGCCACCACCATGCTTCACCGTAGGGATGGTGCCAGGTTTCCTCCAGATGTGATGCTTGTCATTCAGGCCAAAGAGTTGTTTCTCATTGGTGGAGTGCAGATAATCTTGTTTCTCATTGGTGGAGTGCTGCAGAGATGGTTGTCTTTCTGGAAGGTTCTCCCATCTCCACAGAGGAACTCTGGAGCTCTGTCAGAGTGACCATCGGGTTCTTGGTCACCTCCCTGACAAAGGCCCTTCTCCCATGAATGCTCAGTTTGGCAAGGCGGCCAGCACTAGGAAGAGTTTTGGTGGTTCCGAAAGTCTTACATTTAAGAATGATGGAGGCCACTGTGTTCTTGGGGACCTTCAATGCTGCAGAAATGTTTTGGTACCCTTCCCCAGATCTGTGCCTCGACACAATCCTGTCTCAGAGCTCTACGGACAATTCCTTCGACCTCATGGCTTGGTTTTTGCTCTGACATTCATGGGACCTTATATAGACAGGTGTGTGCCTTTCCAAACCATGTCCAATCAATTGAATTTACCACAGGTGGACTCCAATCAAGTTGTAGAAACATCTGAAGGATGATCAATGGAAACAGGATGCACCTGAGCTCAATTTCGAGTCTCATAGCAAAGGGTCTGAATACTTATGTAAATAAGGTATTTCTGTTTTTTATTTGTAATAAATGTGCAAAAATTTATAAAAACCTGTTTTCACTTTGTCATTATGGGGTATTATGTGTAGATTGATGAGAAAAAAAATAATTTAATCAATTTTAGAATAAGGCTGTGACGTAACAAAATGTGGATAAATGGAAGGGGCCTGAATACTTTCCGAATGCAATGTAAGCTAGCACACGCACTATACACACACGTACAGTGTAATATTGTTGTATGGTGGTATTATACATTTTGTATTGTAGATATGTAGTGGTGTAATAATGTTATATGATGTACTGTTTTATCTTTTGTTTTATGTGTGATGTAAGTGCCTTAATGTGTTTGGACCCCAGGAAGAGTAGCAGTTAATGGGGATCCCTAATAAATATAAATGCCAATAACTGTCTCAAGTGGTCTTTCCTTGATTCCTCGCATCCTATCTCCCTGAGTACTTCTCTACCATATTAGAGGAGAAGGTCCAAGGTCCCTCCCTTTGGACCTTCTTCTCCAATGCATTTTGAATAGGAGGTGTGGAGAGAGGATGCCAGGAATCGAGGAGAGATTTATTAACAAAGTGTCAGTGTGTAAGTCTGCGACAGGTCTGAGGGTCCTTACCAGCCCTTCCTCACCCGGTCTCAGCGAGGTTACTGCCAGGTCGTTGCCGCTCTCATCGAAGGCATTGATGTCGATCCCCCAATTGGTGTGCGGCTGCTTGAACCAGTTCTGCAGCACGTGCTTGAAGTCGATACTCTGCCAGTGGCCCACACGTGAGTTGAGCTCAATCTTCAGTGAGCGGATGCGGATGTGGCGGCTGCCCTGCTCCGTGACAGGCTTCAGTCTGAGGATCTGCAGGTAGACGGTGGAAGTCTGCTGCAGCGGCCGTAGGTACACCCACAGCTGAGCCTTCAGCACCTTGGTGAACATGAGCTTGGGGCTGAACTTAAAGAAGCAGCAGCTGGGCTTACCGTCCAACTGCACCAAGGGCTCCGCTGTGGGACAGAGAAGACAGAGAGGGTTTCCACATGAATAAAGGTTTAATATCTGTATAAATATAGCTCTACATAAGAGATCAAACAGGGTGTCAACATACAAAGGATGATCAATCACACTGGACTGGAGCATGGCTTTACAAATATAATTGTAGCATTGTATGTTTGTCTATGTTGTCAATATCTTTCATACTTTAAGATGCAAAAGAAAAAAAGGTATTGCCTTAGAAAAAACAGCTTCACAAATAAACATTTTGAGAGTATACAAACATGTAGTAAATGTTACAGCTAACTATGAGGACTGGTCAAACGAAGCCTCTAAATCCAATGAGTGGATTTGCCAGACGTCATAATGAAGATATCAGATATCATGGTGGAGCACTGGAGCTATTATCATATTGCTTTATACCTATCCAATCCTTTCAGTTCTACACGGTGCCTAGGGGGAAGGGGCTTGGGTCGATTTAACATTTTGCAACTGACATTTCACCCAATGGAAGCTCTCTGAATCCAAGAGCCATTGGTTTACATCAGTAAATAGACTGACACAGCATGGAGATCCCGCCTAATCTGGGGTTCATAGGTCAAAACCGATCTCTGCACAGCTGCCACCAAAATCACAGGCAGGAGGAGTGAGGGGGAGTTAGATGGGTGTCAGAAGAGGCAGGAAAACAGCTAAGCAGCACTAACCATAAAATGGTTACTAGATCCCCTGATCAAACTCATGATGGAGCCGTCAGTTAAACTATCAAAATAATTAGCCGTTTAGGAGCCATTTCTAGTCTAGACTCCCGATCACAGCCGGTTGTGATATAGCCCGGGATCGAACCCGGGTTTGTAGTGACGCCTCGCCTTAGACCGCTGTGCCACTCGGTCCCCAAAACTAACTAACATTCGTGGAGATTTTAATGGGCTATGTAGAGCTGAGCTGTATGATAAAGTAATTTGGGGACAATACATACTCTCTGTAACACCCAAATGACAAGTTATGGTTGGTTACTGTTGCAGTCTCAGAAGTAAAAAAAAAAAAAGAAAAGAAAAGAGAAAAGAGAGAAGCTTTTAAACCATTGGATATCCATATCTTAGTACTTGTCCTTCATTCAGAGTATTTCATTGATGTAGGCTATCACTTATGTGGCTGGCTGTGGCTGTGTACAGAATATGTCATATGCATTCTGACTCATTTGCATGGACTGCCCATCTAGAATAATGACATGCACCCAACGCCTATTTCCATGTAAAGCATTCGGTCTATCATGAATTAGGTGAAAATGTATGCCGTCAAGATTTATTAGCAGATTATCTTGTTTTTAACGACACCATACCAGATAACGTATTTTAAATGGAAGCACGCTGTCTTTAAAGGAAAACATGCTTTAATTTGGTTTATGTATTTATTTCAATGTATTGAGGGGCCCCTTCCTAAATCCAGTACCTACATTTAATGGAACCAGATATTATAAATGAGGTACTGTACATTCAACATTGACAGAAACTTTCCACAGAATTCACCAGTTGGTAGACTGCCGATAGTTTGGTTTTGAAGCAGACAGCCGAGAGTGTTAATGATCTAGACTGAGCTGAATGGAGGCTTGTGTTCCCGCTCATTGTTCTCTGCTGAGAAGTGTGTTGCTGCCTCATTTTAACAGAAAGCGCAGGGACCTGTCAATCATTGTTAAATCTGAGGTTGCTCAGGCAACCTGCAAAGGCTTCCTGGGTCAAAAGGTCACTTTGGCACCTCGGCCTAGTTAAGAAATGGGGTCAGAGTTCAAAACCGTCAGCCTTTTACATCCCGGGGTGCTGGGGAGGGGCAGTCTAATAGCCAAATTGAGTTTGAAGGTCAAGGTCGACCCTATGGCGATGGTAATATATGTTTTTCTTCACAACAGTCCTTTCACCTATTCACACCCATTTGATATTTCAAAGATATACAACTCAACTTATTCAGCCGCAATTTGTTTTTGTTGTGTTTGGGGCAGGCTTTAGCAGCCAATGGTGAATTGTTTACCAGCATGCATAGAGGGATATGAATTCAATGAGGTAAAGATAAAAATCATAACCATTAGAAGAGTCCAGAGGAACATTGAATAAGTGCCAAGCGAGGGACAGACGTGGTCCTTCAGCCTGTATTACGAGGGCCAGTCATTAGTGAGTGTAAATTAAACAGTGTCTCACGCTAGACAAACAATATGTCAATGTTCCTTTTGGTAGGTTGCTGGGGTCGCAGCAATTAACGTGTTGTTGTTGTGTTTGCTCATCAGCACCAAACCGGGAATGAATGATTCTGCAGTTTTCTCCAGGTTTACTTGAGATTACTATTTGTTGTTGTTTCTCTGCTGCATAGTGAATGGTGAAACTACAGTGGGGGAAAAAAGTATTTAGTCAGCCACCAATTGTGCAAGTTCTCCCACTTAAAAAGATGAGAGAGACCTGTAATTTTCATCATAGGTACACGTCAACTATGACAGACAAAATGAGTTTTTTTTCTCCAGAAAATCACATTGTAGGATTTTTAATGAATTTATTTGCAAATTATGGTGGAAAATAAGTATTTGGTCAATAACAAAAGTTTCTCAATACTTTGTTAATATACCCTTTGTTGGCAATGACACAGGTCAAACGTTTTCTGTAAGTCTTCACAAGGTTTTCACACACTGTTGCTGGTATTTTGGCCCATTCCTCCATGCAGATCTCCTCTAGAGCAGTGATGTTTTGGGGCTGTCGCTGGGCAACACGGACTTTCAACTCCCTCCAAAGATTTTCTATGGGGTTGAGATCTGGAGACTGGCTAAGCCACTCCAGGACCTTGAAATGCTTCTTACGAAGCCACTCCTTCGTTGCCCGGGCGGTGTGTTTGGGATCATTGTCATGTTGAAAGACCCAGCCACGTTTCAACTTCAATGCCCTTGCTGATGGAAGGAGATTTTCACTCAAAATCTCACGATACATGGCCCCATTCATTCTTTCCTTTACACGGATCAGTCCTCCTGGTCCCTTTGCAGAAAAACAGCCCCAAAGCATGTTGTTTCCACCCCCATGCTTCACAGTAGGTATGGTGTTCTTTGGATGCAACTCAGCATTCTTTGTCCTCCAAACACGACTGAGTTGAGTTTTTACCAAAAAAGTTCTATTTTGGTTTCATCTGACCATATGACATTCTCCCAATCCTCTTCTGGATCATCCAAATGCACTCTAGCAAACTTCAGACGGGCCTGGACATGTACTGGCTTAAGCAGGGGGGACACGTCTGCACTGCAGGATTTGAGTCCCTGGCGGCGTAGTGTGTTACTGATGGTAGGCTTTGTTACTTTGGTCCCAGCTCTCTGCAGGTCATTCACTAGGTCCCCCTGTGTGGTTCTGGGATTTTGCTCACCGTTCTTGTGATCATTTTGACCCCACGGGGTGAGATCTTGCGTGGAGCCCCCAGATCGAGGGAGATTATCAGTGGTCTTGTATGTCTTCCATTTCCTAATAATTGCTCCCACAGTTGATTTCTTCAAACCAAGCTGCTTACCTATTGCAGATTCAGTCTTCCCAGCCTGGTGCAGGTCTACAATTTTGTTTCTGGTGTCCTTTGACAGCTCTTTGGTCTTGGCCATAGTGGAGTTTGGAGTGTGACTGTTTGAGGTTGTGGACAGGTGTCTTTTATACTGATAACAAGTTCAAACAGGTGCCATTAATACAGGTAACGAGTGGAGGACAGAGGAGCCTCTTAAAGAAGAAGTTAAAGGTCTGTGAGAGCCAGAAATCTTGCTTGTTTGTAGGTGACCAAATACTTATTTTCCACCATAATTTGCAAATAAATTCATTAAAAATCCTACAATGTGATTTTCTGGATTTTTTCTCTCTCAATTAGCTGTCATAGTTGACGTGTACCTATGATGAAAATTACAGGCCTCTCTCATCTTTTTAAGTGGGAGAACTTGCACAATTGGTGGCTGACTAAATACTATTTTTCCCCACTGTATGACAATGCCTTTCTACACTCTCTCTTTTATCCACATGAACAACTAACCAACAGCTGAATGAAAAGACTCACTTGAAAACAACCGGTTTGAGTTGCTTTGGCAAATCACTTTCTCCTATACATTGCCTGCAATAAGATAAGATCTACAGTAGAGTTTCCTACATAATCAGTTTTTTGCTGGTCATGCTACATTTTGTGCCATATAACAGTAAGTTATTAAACACACATGCACAACATATGAGCTACATCATGCTAAACAATGAGAGCATTGATGGGTAAAATCAATTTGTGCCTTCATACAGCGTGAAAGGGAATAAAATGGAGGGGAACTCAGTGAAATGTGCATACCTGCAGCCTAATTATGCCATATATCTTGGCAGAACTTTCCACCCATATTAAATGAGGAAGGCTTGTAAAGATCACTCAAAACCAATGGGATTTTAAGCCCTGGCCTGAAATAGCTTGATCCCCGTTGCCAGGAAATATTACTGATGAATAGAGTATTTTCCTGCCCGTGGGGTATAGTAACATTTATGTGTCTTCATTTCCTGTACCCATTTCTTTATAACAGAAGACCCCTCCCCAATCCCCCAGTCCCTTTACCCAAACCTGGGGGCACAAGTGCAGGTTTTGCATACAGCACCACCTACTGGTGCAATGACAACCCCTCTCTCATCAGAGTCCCTCCTACCTACCTCCTCTCAGAAACACAATTCAACCTGAGATATCAACCTTCACCTACTTCTGGTTACAAAGACAACCAAGAAGGACGCATACATGTGAGTGTGAGCAGTGTTTTTCCTATAGGACGTGCCTGTTTTGTTCTTCTCTCCTGTTTCCACTACTGCAGTGTGGAGTGCTGCTCTGCTTCATTACTGTAGCAGCTTATTTCCCTACGGTGTGATGGGAGCATATGTAGCACATGAGTTTTAACTGCCAAGGCACAGCAGGTCTGCAGGTGGGACTACTGAACATCTGGCCCTCTCCCTGGGTACATGTTTTCCAACGCTAGCTCGGGGCGCTTTGTGTTCATGTAAGGGAACACTTATAAAGTATAAGGGTTTATTCACCATTGTCATCTGTTCATTCAAATACCTCCGAGGCCATTTCAAAGCATGCCATGTTTTAATGGTTGGCAGTAATACTACCAGGTGGTGCTGCATGGACATGGCAAGAGAAGAACGAACGTGATGACCACACACAGTATATAGGAGATGCAAAATACGTTTTACACAGAGAGAGAAGAGTGTAGGCGATATTATTCACACCATATGCTGTGTTGCAAAACACAACAACACATTAGAACATTGCACCATGAGCTGACCTCAGAGAGTGTCCCCGAACCAGACACAAAAAGCTAGGCTGACATTAGACTGAAAGATGGCAAACAGACAATCCCATTGCTTTGTTATGCACAGTTCACAATGGAGCCTTCTGCTTGGTCTGATAGGAGGCACATAGAGAATGTAGATTAAGTTGGAATATTTGATGGAGACACCACATCCAACCTCTCCAGTCCTATTTGTATGAAGGCAATCTGGGCTGACAGACAGAGAGGATGGTTTGTGTATCATGCTGTCCATCAAAAGGCTATTCCTTAGTGGTAAGTTGCAACAATTTATAACAATCACCCAATGCAGACTATTCACTGGTTATAAGGGGAAAGTGCCAATAAGATAGTGTCAGAGACAAGCAAACAACTACTGTAAAATTGAACCATGGTTGTACATTCGCTGAGAATCTTTACGTTTATGATATGTCAGTTAGTAAACAATGTAGTTGTTCCTTGTTGCACTAAGATAGCAAGTTCAGTTCGTTTTTTCTGTCTCTTGAATTCCTAAAAATGTAATGATCATGGTTTGAACTTGTATTCAAACATTGGTGGTTTTGAAGTCCCCACGTGTATGTGTGTGGTTGTGTGTGTCCGTGTCCACACGTGCAGTAAAAAAGGAACAGCATGCCAATCAGGTTCAATAGATAGACTGCCAAAAAAATAGTGAAAAAAATAAAGAAAAATGGTCATCCATTATGAATGTCCAAAACGATAGTGCATAATGGCATAAACCAAGATGGGGATTGCATTTGCATATAGATCTGTATTTTCTTTTCTTAATGGGAAATGCAAATGTGCCATTTTGTGGTGAGTGTGCGTTTGGGAGCCCTGGCATTGGATAAATGTGACTCTAGGGTATCCCTGCGCACCTCGGCAAATTAATCATTGTGACACGTTCACGACCCTTCTAATAAGACAGAGGCCACAGTGCACCCCTCAACCATCCCATCCCAGCCCCCCTCCCTCTTTGTCTCGCAGCCTGTCCCAAGGGGGAGGAGAGGAGGACGGGGGGTGGGGTGGGTGGGGTGGGTGGGAGGGGTAGTGGGGGTGGGGTGTGTGGGAGGGGTAGTAGAGGTGGGGAAGGGGGGGGTGAAGTTGGACCCCTCATTCAGACCCCCTCCCCTGGGACAACGGCAGGCACAAGACTCCTATTAGGAATGAGCACAGGAGCCCCCCAGGAGCAACAAAAGACACCTCCTAATACTCCCTGTTCCAACCCAATGAGGGCACACACACACACACACACACACACACACACACAGGGGCCCCAAACAGACTCTCTCCTCAAGACTGCGATAATATAACCCTTCCACAGAAAAGAACAGAACCACAGAAATGCATGCAGAACTGCAGGAGGGAGAAAGAGAGAGAGAAAGCAGTGAGCTGAAATAAGCCGGACAGCTGGACAGCAGGAAACGAGCAGGGTTTTGTGTGTGTGTGCGCGCATGTGTGTTCTGACGGATTCTGACTGAGATGGGATATTATGATTAATTCTGCAAAGCAACTGATTCTGCAAAGAAAAATAGTTTGGGTTTTTACTGCGAAATAATTTAACAACACAATGTCCATTTATTTCAGCTATATTCTGTGTCCTGACAGAGAAGCGTGGTGTCCTGAATGACATTTTTATTCTCTCCTACATTGTACCCTGCATTATGTCCTTATGGCTTCCTCTATGGAGTTAGTAAGATTAGCTGTTGAATGTAACCTATAAACTTCTGCATGGGAGATTCTCACCTAAGTGGATCACACCAGTAGTCACACTAATTAAATTAACGCTTTTGAGCCCACAGGCAATCTGCGTCATATACAGCGTCATATTAGAATTAAAAAGTATTCTGCACCAAAATCCATAATTCATTACATTTTATTCATTTAGCAGACGCTCTTATCCAGAGTGACTTACAGGAGCAATTAGGGTTAAGTGCCTTGCTCAAGAGCTCAGACAGATTTTTCACCTAGTCGGCTCGGGGAGTTGAATCAGTAACATTTTGGTTACTGGCCCAATGCTCTTAACCGCTAGGCTACCTGCCACCCTATAGCATGAGATGATATAGCAGTTAAAGTCCCTTAGTGAGTGCATGAGGTGAGCTTAGTCAGTGTACAACACAAACAACACTGAGAGGGACTGATGACGTAGACAAAGCTTTGCTTTAGTGTGTGTCCTTTGACCCTTTAGCTCTCTCCCCATATCCCTCTCTATCACTCCCTCTCACCCTCCTGCACCCAAATGGGCTGAGGGGGCACAGAGGCCAGAGGGACCCACAAAAGGCGAGATGTTTTGATGCACTCCCTCCTTGCCCTGTCTTTGGGTGATGATGTGAGCTTGGCCTCTCTGTTTGCCTCACTGAGCTATTGAGGCCTCCCTGAAGCACACTCAAAGCCCAAAACCTCGGCCAAGGATTTTCACTGTGGACAAAGTCAGCGTGACCAGGCCTTGTCAGCCAGAGTGACGTTCCCCCCTCCTTTGAATCCCTTTTTTGTCCATACTATTCACTCGACAATGTCCATACAATGTGGGAGTATCTGTTATCCCATTCCAAATCAGTCACAGCTCTTTTTTTTTCTCCACCAGCACTGTACATTAATAGAATCAAACTTGGCTCCAGGCCTAAAGAACATTTGGATATTTGGACAATGTGCTGCTTCCATATAATGAATTCCTGAGTTGATCACAGCTCTCGGCATACTGAAATGCAGGCAGCCATAGGCGATTGATGAATAAGGTAACTCTCAGGGCCACTTATGTCTCTAATTAACATTTAATTTAGATATTCATCAGCTGTGGCGCCGGCGATCCGCTCAATGCGCACCGTCCAAACCTCTTTTAGGCACGTCGGAATCCTGGTGGGATCCGGCATTGTGTCCACGCTGCATTTCCTCTGATCAGAGACGCCTTCATTTAGGATTAATGGGCTCTTCCATAAACGTCTCCACAGCACCGCCCGACTCGCCAGTCAGTAATTTTCCCCTCAATGATCTCCATTTTATATTTTCTCCTCTCCTCCTCTCCTTTCTTCCCTTGTGTCCCTCCTCTACACAGTGCTTAATTACTGGTGGGAAGTAATTATTTCCTTTATTAGTGAGACGTAACATCTGTTTCAGGTCTTTTTAAGTGTACCTATAAAAGCCCCTCCGTGATTTTGTCCCTTAAGGATAGTACTGGGCTGCTTGTTGCTCCCTGTGGACCCCCTCCCCAACACTCCTCCATGCATCTCTCCACCACTGCATGCCCACGCACTATGGGGCACATACAGCGCAGCAAGCTGGATGCTAGCTCCCTGAATCCCCTTAACAGGCACTCAGCAGCATTCCAGCTCACTACTAGGTACACACACACACACACACACACACACGACAGGAGGAATTGATGCATTTATTGGTCCATAATTGTGACATTAATGGGGAAGCGAAAGCTACTGCGTCATAGTGAAAGGTGGAGATATGTCATGTGGGGAACCGGCTTTTTTTCACCCGATTTGTCCAACTTATCACCTCTAAAATGTAAATAAAACACTATAAAGAGTTTATATAATGTCTCATTACATACCTATTTGAAGGTTTGTGTCGATTTTGAATAGGGTTTTAGGGTGGCGCTAAATTTATGTTCACAATTAAACTGTGGATGTCACAGTTTTTGAGAGTCATGATGGCTCACAGTGATTACGTGAAAAATTAACATTTGATTGAATTAACTATTGATTAACTCATGAGTAATTAACTTTACACTCACCATTGATCATTTCTTGTTTTAAATCTGCGAGAGAAGCGCTACACCTGGTGGAAAGAGGCTGTACGGCACAGAATGACTGAATAATGCGTGCCGTACGTTACGTCGTGACATGTCACACTTTAACGTACTGCGTCAGCAGGGTCAGTTTTTTCAACTTTTCTCCAATACTTTTGGTCCATTACCATGTCAATCAACGCTGAATCGAAACTTCACACCCCGGATTTTGATGCCAACACAGTCACTACAGTCCCATTAGTTATGTATGGAACGGAGTTAGCTACCGTTAGTGGATATTGGTGTAATGTACTGTAACATGTTATCTGCTGAGGTAAGGAAGGTGTATTATAAGCGTGATTCCTGAATGTATAGTGTGTGCGTGTACGTGCGTGCATGCATGTGTGTGTGTGCGGGACCCATGTTTTAAGTTAAGTCTCCCAGAGAAAGGGTGGGGACTAGTTGGTGTGGTGGGTACATGGGAGCGTGGGAATACGGAATGAAAGGTGGAGGGAGTGAGATTCCTGAAAGTGCTGGGGAAATTTCGTATTTAGACTTTGGTCCTTTGAAATTGTATTAGCCATAAAATTGACAGCGTGTTGTGCTATTTCAACAGGCCTGACAGTTTCTAGAAATTTTCATTTCTTCTTAAACAAACCAGTAATGACCAGGCATCCCAACAAGTCATCACCAAAGTTTGTCTTTCCCTTCTGTGGTTTATCTTTCCCTTCTGTGGCTTCCTCAGTGGCTTGTCTTTCCCTTCTGTGGCTCCCTCAGTGGTTTATCTTTCCCTTCAGTGGCTCCCTCAGTAGACGGGAACATGTCTCACCATCAAACATAGCCTTCCATGGAATGGATAAAAACCTCACATACTCATCGACTTCCCGCAAACACTGGCCAGTAGGCTGAAGACAGTCCAGCTTCTGCTGGCCTGTCCTTTTAGCGCTCTCCCTCTTAATGTTTATGGTTCCTGCACCTTCAGGAAATGACCCTTTTATAGGGTCAACACTATAAAATACTTGGGGTTTTTTTGGGTGGGAGTGGTTGGTGTGTGTGTGCGCGCGCATGTGTGTGTATGGGGGTGGAGGTAATGCTGTGTAAGCTACTACCGGTTCTCCTTTGCTGCCGAAGAAAGAGACACGATGAGGTCAATTGGCTCCTCGTCCAATATATCACATAGCTGTGAACTCTGTGACCCTTTTTGTCAAAAGGGAGACTTGTTGTCCAGTGTGTGTGGGTGTGTGGCATACGTTTACCTGCATGTGCCCACACGTGTGTAGACCAGATTAACAATTGAGAAACATAAGAAAATAGGTAATGTACACTGAACAAACATTTTAATGCAACATGCAACAATTTCAAAGATTTTACTGAGTTACAGTTCATGGGTGGTCCTCTGTAGCTCAGCTTGTAGAGCACGGCGCTTGTAACGCCAAGGTAGTGGGTTCGATCCCCGGGACCACCCATACACAAAAAATTTATGCACGCATGACTGTAAGTCGCTTTGGATAAAAGCGTCTGCTAAATGGCATATTATTATTATATAAGGAAATCAGTCAATTGAAATACATTCAATAGGCCCTAATCTATGGATTTCACATGACTGGGAATACAGATATGCATCTGTTGGTCACAGATACCTTAACAAAAAGGTAGGGGCTTGGATCAGAAAACCAGTCAGTATCTGGTGTGACCGCCATTTGCCTCATGCAGCGCGACACATCTCCTTTGCATAGAGTTGATCAGCCTGCTGAATGTTGTCCCACTCCTCTTCAATGGCTGTGCAAAGTTGCTGGATATTGGCGGGAACTGGAACACGCTGTCGTACACGTCGATCCAGAGAATCACAAACATGCTCAATGGGTGACATGTCTGGTGAGTATGCAGGCCATGGAAGAACTGGGACATTTTCAGCTACCAGGAATTGTGTACAGATCCTTGTGACATGGGGCTGTGCATTATCATGCTGAAACATGAGGTGATGGCGCCGGATGAATGGCACAACAATGGGCCTCAGGAGCTCTTCATGGTATGGCTGTGCATTGAAATTGCCATCCACAAAACGCAATTGTGTTTGTTGTCCGTAGCTTATGCCTGCACATACCATAACCCCACTGCCGCAATGGGGCATGCTGTTCACAACGTTGACATCAGCAAACCGCTCGCACATACGACGCCATACACGCTGTCTGCCATCTGCCCGGTACAGTTGAAACCGGGATTCCACTGTGAAGAGCACACTTCTCCAGCGTGCCAGTGGCCATCGAAGGTGAGCATTTGCCCACTGAAGTTGGTTATGACGCCGAACTGCAGTGAGGTCAAGACCCTGGTGAGGACGTCGAGCATGCAGATGAGCTTCCCTGAGATTGTTTGACAGTTTGTGCAGACATTCTTCGGTTGTGCAAACCAACAGTTTCATCAGCTGTCGGGTGGCTGGTCTCAGATTATCCTGCAGGTGAAGAAGCCGAATGTGGAGGTCCTGGGCTGGTGTGGTTACACGTGGTCTGCGGTTGTGAGGCCGGTTGGACGTACTGCCAAATTCTTTAAGACAACATTATGGTAGAGAAATTAACATTCAATTCTCTGGCAACAGCTCTGGTGGACATTCCTGCAGTCAGCATGCCAATTACACTCTCCTTCAAAACTTGAGACATCTGTGGCATTGTGTTGTGTGACAAAACTGCACATTTTAGAGTGGCCTTTTATTGTCCACAGCATAAGGTGCAGCTGTGTAATGATCATGCTATTTAATCAGCTTCTTGATATTCCACACCTGTCAGGTGGATGGATTATCTTGGCAAAGGAGAAATGCTCACAAACAGGGATGTCAACAAATTTGTGCACAAAAACCAGAGAAATACGCTTTTTGTGGATATGGAAAATTTCTGCGATCTTTTATTTCAACTCATGAAACATGGAACCAACACTTTACATGTTGCGTTTATATTTTTGTTCACACACACACACACACACACACTCTTTCCATGACATAGACTGACCAAGTGAATCCAGGTGAAAGCTATGATCCCTTATTGATGTCACCTGTTAAATCCACTTCAGTCAGTGTAGAGGAGGAGACAGGTTAAATAAGGATTTGTAAGCCTTGAGACATGGATTGTGTACACTGAGTGTACAAAACATTAAGAACACCTTCCTAATATTGAGTTGCACCTCCTTTTGCCCTCAGAAGAGCCTCAATTCGTTGGGGCATGGACTCTACAAGGTGTCAGAAGTGTTCCACAGGGATGCTGCCCCATGTTGACTTCAATGCTTCCCACAGTTGGCTGGATGTCCTTTGGGTGGTGGACCATTCTTGATACACACAGAAAACTGTTGAGCGTGAAAAATCCAGCAGCGTTGCAGTTCTTGACACACTCAAACTGGTGCACCTGTCACCTACTACCATACACCGTTCAAAGGCACTTAAATATTTTTTCTTGCCCATTCACCCTCTGAATGGCACACATACACAATCCAAGTCTCAGTTGTCTCAAGGCTTAAAAATCCTTCTTTAACCTGTTTCCTCCCCTTCATCTACACTGATTTAAATGGATTTAACCATTTGTTATGTTTTATTTTACCTTTATTTTACCAGGTAAGTTGACTGAGAACATATTCTCATTTACAGCAACGACCTGGGGAATAGTTACAGGGGAGAGGAGGGGGGATGAATGAGCCAATTGGAAGCTAGGGATGATTAGGTGAGGGCCAGATTGGGAATTTAGCCAGGCCAGCGGGGTTAACTCTTATAATAAGTGCCAAGTGACATCAGGTGACATCAAAGCTTTCACCTGGATTCACCTGGTCAGTCTGTCATGGAAAGAGCAAGTGTTCCTAATGTTTTGTACACTCAGTGTATGTGTGCCATTCAGAGGGTGAATGAGCAAAACAAAAGATTTAAGTGCCTTTGAACGGGTTATGGTAGTAGGTGCATGGCACACCAGTTTGAGTGTGTTAAGAACTGCAACACTGCTGGGTTTTTCACGCTCAACAGTTTCCCATGTGTATCAAGAATGGTCCACCAAAAGGACATCCAGCCAATTTAACACATTGGAGTCAACATGGGCCAGCATCCCTTTGGAATGCTTTGGACATGCTGTAAAGTCCATTCCCCAGACGACTCAGTGTTTTGTACACTGTAGTGACCATGTGTATAGTGGATATTTTCGTCTCGTGTGGATGTTATCTGACTTAGTCTTGATTATGTGCCCTTTTTAAAAATCTATTCTGGATTTTACACTTTTCTACTTTCTTTCCTTTTTTTATATTGAATATTGCATTGTTGAGGAAGAGCTTGCAAGTAAGCATTTTACTGTACAGTTCATACCTGCTGTTTCCTGTACATGTCATAAATAAACTTTGATTTGATTGTTCTCGAGTCAAAGGAGAAAACCTGTTTAAATCTCAAACTGTTTGCTCTGTGGTTGTGGTTTTGAACCCTGCTTAAGACTAGAGCTAGAATCGCAACTTAACCAGATGTTGGACAGGTGTTGGACTTAAGTGTTCAAATTGCAATAAGATGGGCCAATTACTGAAACAATCCAGAGACGGGAGGATGACAAATTACCAACAAACGTTTTCCAAATGTACGCAGTTGTGTGCTGTGAGAGAGAGGGGGCATTGATGGGAGAAGGAGGTCTGGTCTCGATGCCATGGACAGGTGACAAATGAGGGCCTATTAGGGTCAAATCTTACCCAGGCAGACCATGCACCAATACACACACACACACAGCCTGTTTTTACAGGACTCAGCTCAAGTACAAAATCAAACACCTGTCTGTGTATCAAACTAACAAACATATACAAACAGTTTCAAATCCTTTGCACTGTGATTCATAATGTTGTGATACAAATGAACCACATAGGACCAATGCAGTTTCTATGTGCGCAGCTTCGCTCCACGCACATGGGTAGTGCACTGCATCGATATCCTTTTCAACACACTGTATGGGGAGGGAATGCTACAGTACGTTACTGTGCCGCACTGTGATATAAATAGCTTTTCCATGAAATTTCAGTGTAATTAGCGACCAGAAAGCATGGACCCTCTCAACCCCCACTGCGGCACCCACGTACCTTGAGCGAATACTAAGAAGCAACTCTGGCACCGGTCCAGTTCAGCATGTACTGTGTGAACCTGCATGGCCCATCAAAGGCAGTGTGCACGCCCGTGAGAGGGTGATTGGGTTCGAGGTGCGTTGGGAATAGTGTTTGAAGTCCTCCCTGGCTTTATCTGAGAGACGGAAAAGGCGCTTTTCATCATCTTGTGGGATTGCCGAGGCGCCACAGGCAAGAGAGATGCAGTCCTTCTCCTCTCAATGTGAACACCAGAGGAAAGTGATGATGGAGAGAGAGTTCAGAGGAAGAGGTAGAGAGATGAGGAATAGAGAGAGAAGAGAGGTAGAGAGAAATGAGAAAGGATAAAATGTAGAGTGGGAGGAAGAGGAGAAAACAGGAGAAAAAAAGAGAGGGAAATATGCTAATGCAGCCCCATTGCATCCTGCTAACTGCGCAGAGCAGGGTAGCACAGTATATGTTTCTTGCACCAGTGTCAGTGAGTGCACTCCCATTTATTCAAAACAAAGCAGCAGCAGCTTCCACGCCTGACATTTTAATAGAGATATCTTATGGACCTATCAATAACCACGGCCCACAACTGTCTAATAAACAAGCCATTGAGAAACAGAAACATGGGGTTTCCATCCATCCCATTCAAAGCCCATTCCCCAGCAAAACAAAAGCCTCTGCTAAACGCAAGAGTCACTCTTCGCCCAGTCCCATCATATCATATCTGTGCTGCGGATGCTCCTCTAATGGACAGGAGCAGCTGTGTTGTGTCATATAATGTCCGGCCCGAGGAAGAGTGCAGAGACAGGTTCAACACGTCCGTACACAAAAAGAGAACAACCCTGGACAGAACATACTGGAATGGAGGCACCACAGCTGTGTAACCCTCAAACACAAGATACACTGTTTGGTCATGAGAAGAGGGGGGAAAAAACATTTGCAGTTTGTCCCACTAACAACATACATGCAGAGTGATGGGGAAAACAGCTATGTTGTCAACTGGTTGAGACAGCTGGACATACTAAGCCTGGAGGAGAGCCTACATTGACCATTCTACATCACATCGTTGACCTAAAAAACCTGAGCCATGAGAATCACATAACAGTCATATATCATTATATTGATAAATGCGTCTATCCTACAACTGTATGATGCTCTGCATTCTATGTAAATGATCATGCATAGGACTTGGTGCATGTTTTCCTCCACATCTCCATTCTCTAACATAGACTATAGGCACTACTTCTTAAAAAAAACATTGCCCTTGATCATAGGAATCATTTTCCACAATGGTGAGCTGCCTGCCAGCATGCAACAGCAGTCAAGATCTCATGCCTGGCAAGAACATTGATGCATCCCTCAGAGGACCAAACCAAAGGCTTAACTTGCTTTGAGGGTTGTCAATAGCAACTGACACTGTGATATTCATTACCATGGGCCACAGTTGTTTTGGTAGCAGATATTCAAGAATAGGTCATTAGTCACAAAGTAGGCATATGTGCATAACGAGGATCATTCATGAACGATCAGCTACCATCACAAGGAGTTCTGATGAGTAAAATGGGCGATTAATTGGTGGAGGGGCCAGTCTATTAACCCTAATGGATAAGGGCGATTAAAAGTAATTTGTTGACGTTTTAACCACTGTTTATTTGAAGAACGAACAAATATACATAATTTAATGTCTCAGGCACTTATCTCTGACAATGATAGCCAACTGTAAAAATCATCTCACATGCGTTTGGCGCTCACCAAGCGGCAGTTAAACTGGTGAAGTTCATTATGCTGCGAAGAGAGAGGGCACGACGTGGGCTGTATGACAATTGACGGAGAGGTTAGTTAAGGCAACACAAACACAGGCAGCCGAATTCTGATATTTTTTTCCACTAATTGGTATTTTGACCAATCACATCAGATCTTTTTCCGAGCTGATCTGATTGGTAACAAGGCCAATTAGTAAAATACATATCAGAATTGGGATGCCTGTGTAAACGCATCCTTTGTTCCCTCTTGGGGAAAAAAACGGATTATTTGCACGGCTTTTCGTCCGCCTTGTGCGGAATACATTACGTGTGTAAATGTTGTTGAACCCCAGCAATTCGCAGCGAAAAGGTCACACACTCCCCTCGACCCCAACTGTTTCTCTGGCTTTGTGTTCTCACAGGGAAAAAACGAGCTGTGCCTATAAACCTCTTATTTAAAAGGCAAGTGCGGTCTAGGGGGATTGCTGCATGGGGGAAACAATGGCAGCTTTTTTGGACACACTTTTTCTCACTGCGATGAACAGCAGGGAATCCGATAGAGCCCTCATATAAAGGACCGATAGAGAACAGCTGCTGTGGCTCTATAATTTTAGGGAATGTTGTTAGGGTTTGTTCAGTAGGCTATAGGCCTACCTTCCTGTCCACATTGAACGTGATATTTTATACTTATTTGATAGGGCATATTATGCCTTCACTGTCCCTCTGCTATGTAAACCATATAGGCCTATTAGGATAGCCTATATTTTGGCCATACAAATGCAGGATATGTAAAATAAGGGATCATGTGCACAGGCTAGGCGCAATGCATCTGCCTACCAAATGTTACATTATCATTATAGATTTATGCACTCCAAACGGACATTGGCATAGCATTCAAAAGACTGTCATGCGGTCAATGAAAGTCAAATCACAAAACATCACTGAAATGTCAAATTAGCAGTGACCGAATTGTCAAAAAACCTAAACGACGATTTTAAAACTGTTATTTATACGAACATGATACAGAGTTACTTAAAAGTATGCCACAAGAAGTCTGGCCCTGAAATAATACGAAAAGTAAGAAAATATGCTATAATATGGGGTAGGCTATACTTCTGCGGACCATGTTCATACGCACAACGTAGGCTAAAGCCGCGCACGAGCTGTCAGTGTTGGCTGGCACTGTAGCCTATAGCACAGCTGTAGCCTAGAAGTCCATCCTCCAAAAAAAAAACTCTTCATGCACATAGGCCTAGATAGAATGAGCAAGAGAGTTGCATTCATGCATCATATGAATAATAATGGCTTGACTTACTCAAAGTGAATTACTCTGGTTATCTGTCATATAGTGACGAGGCCCTTTACTGACTTGAGTGATTTATTAAGTTCACACTTCATTCATTCGGATATTTTGACAGCCGTAACAAACAGCTGACACTGCATCATTTGTTCTATTTAAACTGTTCTGTGGGTGGACTGTCATATTTTACTTGAGTAAAAAGATGGTCATAAAATCATCAGCAGTATGTTCAGAAGTCCAAAGTGCCGATGTTGTTACCAGGATATCCTCTGTCCAAGCATGTCAATAATAATAACAATCACCACACATTTGACAGCGACTTGCTGCTCACTCCCAGTATTGGTTTACAAACTAATTAATATTTTTCAGCAGCTATGGGGCAAAGTTACATTACTCACGCTCCGAGGCCATAGTGATGACGGACTCCGTAGTGGCGTGATATTCGTCCTCCTCCATAAACTCATCCTGGGAGGACGCGTCTCCCTGGAAGTCGTGATGGTCCAGAAGCTGCTGGAGCGGGGGCGCCTTTGGGAGCAGCTGGTTTACCACCTCCCGACTAATGTTAGGAGCCTGCTTGAGCCGCAGCTTGCTCAGGATTTGAGATTTGATTGTCTCCAGCCTCATGACTTTACTTTGCTCTCTCCAAACGCATGCTGAACATTCGTGAGCGCCTGCTTCCTCATCAAGGAGCGACAGCCCGGCGTCCGTGGGCATCTCGCTCGTTGGTGGCAGAAAAAGGTTAGGTTCGTCACTCCAAGACAGTCCCAGACAAACATAAACCATCAAACACAGAAAAAAGTTATACCTCGGCATGATGATGACTGGTGAGGCTATAGAACTTTCTGCTCGCGTTATCCCTTCCTCTGAAATGTTGCTTGTCTTAACCTGTGCTTCCTTACCTTGCAAAGGTACCAATGATATGCAATTACTCAAATAGTCCCTTCTTAAAACGGTTTTATTGTAGGACAGCAGTAAATGTAGGAAGGTGCGTCCGTCCTAGTGGGTTTTCTCTGTATTTAACTTTAGCCTATCTATCGATTTTAAGCATAAGCCGTTTTCATGCTATTGTTGTTTTGGTTGCCTTATCTGATAACAATTAAGTCCATAGGTGCGAATGTTAAGATGTGTCATTGAAAAGTGTGCAAGTACGTCCTAAAAGGGCTCTTTATATATCTCTGCTCCTCCGTGTCGTAATCCATCTCCATTGGCTAAGATTGCAACAAAAGGCTTTTAGGTCTGTCACCAAGTCAAGAGAGAGGGAGCAGGAGGGAGGGAGCAAGGGAGAATGAAGAATGGACTGGAGGGTAGTTTGTCCAGTTTGCATTTTATTACTGTATTCAGACAAGGTTTCGAACCTGGAAGAGGCCATTTTAAGTCATTACATGTCATTAGTGATATGGACCTTACATTTATTTTTATGGTGTTGTTGGTAAGCAGTGAATGGACATTTCAACAACGAATTATCCTCCTTCTCTTCTCTCACTTCTAATAAGCCCCTATCTTATATTATGTGTAAAATGAGTCAAATGTATGCATAAAATTATAAATTGAACCTGGCATGCCCCCATAGAATTGTGAAACTTTCAAACTTGACTGATGAGTGACAGGTTGTCCTAAATGACATTAGCAGGGGCGGACTGGCCATCTGGCATTTCGGGCAATTGCCAGATGGGTCGGTCCATTTTTAACCCAGTGGGCCTGTCTAACTAGGGTATTTTGCACAAAATTATCATTATCTGGCAAAAAAAAATGGGGTCCTCAAGAAAAAAAATGGGCCGGTGTATGGGCCTCGAGGGGGAAAAAAATGGGACAGTGTGGGGGCCTCAAGGGAATAAATGTGCTGGTGTGTTAGAAATGCCAGGGCTATTTCTGGTCCCAGTCCGCCCCTGGGCATTGGGGTAGCATTTTTGGAATTAAGAAGTATTCATTTGACAATAGTGACACTCATTTTGTGTTAGAATCCCTCAATACTTTTAACGCAATGATTTTCACATCCAGATGTACAAATGCAGCGCAACAACAAAAACATGCAAGGTAATGCATAACTTCTAATCTAGACTGTCAAACATGTAGGCCCTGATGATAAAACAGTGAGATATTCCAACAAAAGAAAACAATGGAGCAAATACATTCCATTACATTTTCTATTGCACCTAAAAAAACTTGATTTAAATGTATCTATATATCTGTAGTGCTCACAGAATTACATAACATGAGGGCAGCATAACTTTTTCTAAACATTTTGAAGCTTTAAATAATCTGTTAACAAAGTATTCTATTACATTAAGGGAGTAATATGCCCGTAGTTCTTTTTTTATTGAGATAACTGGAAATATCTGTGGTTTTAACAAAATGAGCAAGTAATGCTAGATCACTAATTGCCTGACCATCACTGACTTTTGATGTAGCCTAAAAATAATGATTTGCTGTCAACCCTTACCATCTTTGTCCAATAAGACAATCTATGATTATTTCAACCATTATGTGCATGGTCAGTGCATTAGGAACAACTGTTAGATTTCAATACAGTAGCTCAATTTGAGTGACAAATGCCTGTTGTTAATGTTTTGTCTTTCTAAACAATATTCCAAAACTAGCAATGATGCAATCAACCAATACATGAACTACATCAATCAATAAGTCAACCAACCAATCAATCTATATACTTTATGCATCATTCTTTTTAAATGAATCACTTTTATTATTTCTAAAGTCCTCATTTTCTCAATAAACATTAAAGTTATATTGTTACTCATCCTGGAATACACAATTGATTATTATCACCTTAGTGAGGCCTCTACGTGAAGCCACACAATTGAACATTTACAGTAGGCTAACTACAATTCACTTATAAATTAAGTTCATTACCTCTGCCTGCCATAAAGAACTCACAGCTATTACATGCTAAATATTCTGAATCAATGTAATGACTCTTAATTAAGTTTGTGATTATCTCTGGCTAATTCTTAATGGTAAGGATTGCACCACTTATGGTAATGCCTTGTTCATCAGTTGAGTAGTCTACCATGTAGTGTAGTGCAGAACTAGCTTACTACTGTCACCTACTGGTTGAATATACAGTTGCAGTTGAAGGTTCAATTGAACAAGGTAGATTCAGAAGTTAGTAAGATTCCATATGCAAACTTATCCTTGGTAGAGCATATTCACCATAAGTCTTCTGTAGAATTTTGGATTTCTGACACTTTAAAGAATTCTACACAAGAGGTAACTACTTGGTATGTAATGGTGCCTAGTGACGCTTGTTTTAATTAATCCTAAATTAACCAACAAGTAATTGATAGGTTAATACTGTCATTTTACCATGTACATTCTTATTAAATACATGGCCATTTCTATATCATGACAAAGTGCTATCCAATTATTTTCCTCAAAACGGTCTCTGGTAATGTCCAAATGTATTTATTGGTTTTCATGTGAAAGTAGTAAAGGAGTCTGTGAGCCACTGTATGTCAGACTTCCACAAAAATTGGCACAGGTGAACTACACTGAGTGTACAAAAGATAAAGAACACCTGCTCTTTCCATGACATAGACTGACCAGGTGAATCCAGGTGAAAGCTATGATCCCTTATTGACACAAACCAGTGCGCCTGGCACCTACTACCATACCCCATTCAAAGGCACTTAAGTATTTTGCCTTGCCCATTCACACTCTGAATGGCACACATTCTCAATCCATGTCTCAACTGTCTCGAGGCTTGAATCCACTTCAATCAGTGTAGATGAAAGGGAGGAGACAGGTTAAATAAGTATTTTTAAGTCTCGAGACAATTGAGACATGGATTGTGTATGTGCGCCATTGTGAGGGTGAATGGACAAGACAAAATATTTAAGTGCCTTTGAATGGGGTATGATAGTAGGTGCCAGGCGCACTGGTTTGTGTCAACTGCAATGCTGCTGGGTTTTTCACACTCAACAGTTTCCCGTGTGGGAAAAAGTAGTGCACTACATAGGGAATAGGGTGCCCTTTGGGACGCAGACCAGCTGTTTCCCCTTGATTGCTGCATTGGTGGCAACGATGGGATAATAACTGTGGTCTCTCTAGCCTGTGTTGGAAGTGTGCCCATATTCTAATTGGGTTTGCTGCTTCTTGAGAGAGGGCATTAGTGCAACCTCCTTGAATGTGAGCATATGAGCTCATAGTACCTGTACTGACCTTAAGAGGTATGGACACTGGAACCACAGTGTCGATAAGCTCTGCTTTGGCTGTTCCAAGGGGAAATAGTGCAACCTCATTAGTACTATGTACTCATAGTGTTATGATACTATGACCTCAAGAGGTATGGACCTTAACAGCTTTACAGGTCCGCTCTCCGTGGAACCACAGTTGGCCTAAGCCTAGCCCTTGATCATGACTCTCAGTTCCATTACATTACACATAAGAGTCATTGCATGAAGGTGTCTTCTGTAGGGGGTAGTTTTGTTAAGAAATGCAAAGCTCGGTCTGAACATTAACGCACATCGCTTGCGGTACGGTTTTGGAAGCGTAAGGTCCTTATCTTTCATATCGGCAATAAATATTTGTTTTACAACAAAAGGTTAATTTGATACACACCTTTATAGGGTTAGGGTTCCCACACTGCCATATTTCCATGTTACAGCGCTTGTTTACAGAAAATAGACAGAAGACGGAGTGGACTACCTGGGCTAATAGCTATCTGCGTCTCCGAACACCTGTGTGTAAATGGAAGACAGATGCCACAAACTGAAAAATACTGTCAGCTGCAACTGTGTTAAAACAGTGTACAGTAAGTGTGACTGCTATGGAGAATCGATTCCAGTGGTGACCCGTCATTCAGGGCAGGTGGGGCCCCATTCAGGGCAGGTGGAGCCCCACCCTTCTAGCAAAAATAATAACAATAATTAAAAAATATTATATATTTTTTTTGGGGGGGATGCCTGTTTTGCATATCAGTTTGCAAACAATGTAAAAAAAATAATTGAGTGAATAAGCTGCATACAAACTTGGTCTCTTTTTTGCTTTCTTGAATAAGGCAGCTCCAAAATGCAGGTGTTTCAGCCTAGCTCAATGCTTTCTGTGGTGGTGGGGCAGCCAGCGGAAGATACGGAGCGTAGGGGTTGGTAATGTTCACTAGTTGCGCTGTGATTGGCTGTGTTCTGTCACTCATGGGGACACTACGTCACCGCCAAATCTAAGGGTAATTCAAGCGCCTTGGGTGCTGCCATAGAGTTATGTTAGAAGTGCCCATCCAAGAAGGCTCAAGGTCATTGGCCACAAATAAAATTACATCAAATCAAGTTATATCTACAACATCATACTTTCAAAATCTTAGCTAGCAAGCTAGCAGTCATCATCATGAATCAAGTCGACAATCTACTGGCAAATCCTTTTTAATCCTTGTCATATGAAGAGAAATTATTAAGAGAAATTATAGATAAAACGTATCGGTGCACGTTGGCCATTGGACATAAACATTACACAACAAGTTGGAAATCGCAAATTCAACAATGAGTGGTTTGGAAGGAATCAGTGGCTAACTGCAAGCATTGCAAAGCAATCACTAGCCTGCTATTCAGTGGAGTGGGTGTGTGATCCCAAGTCTGGGTTTAAGGGTCTCTTTTCCAAGCTTAAAAGGATAAACATTCAACATTGGCCATGGTGTCAATCCAGCATGACTTCTGCCGCGCTCAAAACAACTGGAAACTCAGAACTGGGAAATCTGATTTCAGTGGGTTCTAGACAACTACGAACTCCAACTGAGAAAATACGTTTTGAACGGTCATCCAACTCGGAATTGCAAGTTGGGAACTTGGGCCTCTTTCTAGAGCTCCGACCTGAAGATCACTGACGTCATCATAATTCAACCTTGTTTTTTTCAGAGTTCCCAGTTGTCTTGAAAGCACCATAAATCCAGAGAATGCCACACTTTGATGACAAAGTTTGATGACAAAATTTGCCCACGAAGGACCGCAACACCGCCTTCCTGTTCAAGTGAGCACAGCACAACAAGGTGTGTCCAAAAATGTATTGTATGCTGTTGCATAAATTATGTAATATGCCAGGGAGATATGTATACTGTAGCTAAGAAAGTAATACTAAGTGTATGTTGTGTAGTAAGATGTTAGTAGCCCATGTGCCTCACCCTAATAATTTGGTCCCGTTTCCCCTCATAATTTTGCCTACTGTTCTGACTTGGTGGTGCACATGTAGCCTATAGCCTGTTTTAGAGAAATGTAATCATTGAATTTTGTAGGAGCTTTCATTGTCTGCTTATATGCCCCCTTTATTTATCCTACGTTTCTGACTTGGTGTACAGGGAGAATACTGTAAGAACGGCCCATTTTCTGAATTCTGTCGCTGAACAAATAGTTATATTGACTACGTCTGTCCAAGCTCGCTCATTAATGTCTTAATCGAAATTACGGATTGCCTCTTATCCGCTTGTCGTCTCCTTATGCCATAGTTTGTACATCTCAATTGTCAGTAGAAACCACATTTGTTTAAGCAAGTCAGCCATATCAGCTATGTTTTTTTTAAAGGCAGTAAATTAGGCTGAATTAACTGTTTCGCTGCCAGACAAGGCTCCGCTGATAGCCAGGTGTAGCAGTGGTAAGGTGTTGGGACTGCTGTTGGGACTGCTGATGGGACAGCTTTATGTAGTCCCTTAAAGTGTGTGGACACCGTTTGTCACTGTTATAGTGCAATTAATGTATTGTTTAGTGTTGTGTAGTGGGTTTGCTGGCATGCATCAAAAAAAGTTTTTGTTTTGTTTGCCACACCAAGATTGACATGCTAAATTTGCCACTGATCTATTCACGTTTAGATGCTTCTTCTTCTTCTTCTTCTTCTTTTTTTTTTGGGGTATTATGGCGGTCCGCAAACAAATGTTATAGGTGCATGCCGCCACCTACTGTATTGGCTGTGTATCAGCCTACTATTCTGTGGTATGAATTCATTACATTTTGTGAAAAAAGTGCCCTACCAACTAACCCTACACCCATTAAAACCTCATTACTATTCCACTACTTTGGCCCTGTCTGATCCTGCACCAGGCCAGCAGCCTGGGAGGACGGGACACTATTGTTCAAAACACCTTCTCTGCAGCTGCCACCACAAAATATATCCTCTGTGATTTACATTCCATTGCTGCAGTACAGTTGACAACCATGGCCATGAACGCCAAAAAGCCAACCTTACTGAAGCACATGTTATTCCTATCACTCTCTATTGACCTCGGCCTACTCACAGGGATCTTCTTAGGATCTCTCACCCTGGACCCATCTTCCTCTACTACTCTCTTCACTGCTCTGATCCAGGCAACCTCAACCTGCCTTTCTCTCACCGGACACCTCTGATCCCCAGCACCATGGGTACCCCTTCAGTTTACACACACAACTTTTTCCACCGATACTACACATTCCTTTTTCTCATGTCCTCTCTCCTACACACTGCTACCACATGACCATAAGCTTGACACCTAAAACACTGTAATGGGTTCGGGACAAAAGCTCTCACGGGATAACTGACACATCCTAACTTGACTTTATCTGGTAAAAACTCTGCATCAAAACTCAATAGTACCGACAGTAACTTCTCTGTTTCACCATACTCTCCACCGGGTCTGCGTCGCACCAAACGGCAGGCGTCACAGACACCGGGAATCTTCAACTTCAGTTGACCCTTCTCAACACTTAACGCCACTCCAGTTATCACTCCTTTCAACAACACCCTGCTCCGGAGAGGAAAGCAAGTCACAGTTCTTGTCCCCAGTTGCATGGTGCGGAGCGCACACTCCCTCTGGACGACAGAAATGCAAAAAAACAACACGATTCCACTTCGAGTCACTTTCACCAACCCAACATTCCCCAACCTCTTCTCCACCCCAACCTGACACAACATATGGATCAGCCAGAAGGCAAGCATCCATTCTCTCCAAAAATCTCACTCCCACTGGGCAAAAAAACATCTTTATCACCATCGGGACAAGGCTCAAACTCTGCATTCTTCACCGCACCTGCCACCACAGTTAATTCATCCTCACTCTCTTCATGTTCAATTAATTTCCTTCTGCAGCAATCCATATTTACTCTTAATATATTCCACCTCCATCTTGGCACTCCCCCACCGTTATAAAACATATTTTGGAAGCTATATAAATTCATTTAGTAATGTCTACATTTGTTTTTGCCATGTTTATTCTATTACAGACACCTTAATGCATACTTATACATGAGTTAAACATAAAAATAGACTGCTTTTCTGAGGAGTGCCAATATGGCCGACCGGTGGTTTCAAAACCACTCCATGGCCAAAACATAGTGTAGCTATAGCAATCCATGGTTTATATACGTCATTGGGAGGCAACCCATGGAATAAAACGTTCCGCCCACAATCTGGGCGTCAGTTCATTCTGTCGCGATCCCTTCATCCGCACAAAACAAAACATTACTCGTTGACTACAGTACTCATATCATCTAGTTCTTAAGAACAGGATTTATATTTTTTGTGTATCGTAGGTTACTAGAAAAATGCATTCCGGGACTTTGGAAAGAGACGGGTCACCGAGAAGAAGGAAGCTTTCTCGCGGAGTGAGTGAAGATGAGTCACTTCGCAACATTATCAAGGAGGTGAGCGTCGAGCAATCACGTCGCAATCGTATTGCGACATTTACAAGAGTCATGCAGTCTATTATCTGTAGGCTATTATCTATTTTTATAGAGTCTAATTTGACATTACTAGGCTACAGTGGTTACAGTCGAGAAGATTCATCCTCAAGCTTTACAGTAAGCCACTGCATGTGTTTATATTTTTAAGGTGTTTACTTTGTTTTTTACTGTTTTGTAGCCTACTCATTTTCATTTACACTCTCACTCCAATGTTACTGTAGCATGCGGTGTTACATTGTCTCAATTTCACTGAGGGAAAACGGTAACATTGTTACAATGACTTCCTTTCGAACAGTATTACATTGTAGCCAGCCTACGCACAACTGAATTGCCTTCAAAGGCTTTACGTTTAGCTAGCTACTTAAAACACCAGATAAAACAGGCTTCTAATCTGTGGCAATTTTGTGATGTAGTCCGCCATAAAACCCACAGAAGAAGAAGCTTCTAATCTGGTCTAGTGTCTCCCATTAGGGCACAAGTAAAAAAGGTATGGCTACTTCGTTAGAATAGGGATGACACATTGCTTGACTAATGTAGTTAGAATTCAGTCATCAGTGGTTCATACATTTATCTAATTATTTTTCATAATTGGTAGAGTACTGTAGACTTACAGTCCATAAGAACTGGACCTAGATGTTTGCAAAGTTGTGTTGATATGTAGCCTAAGGGAAGGCCTAAATCCATTTTAATTCAATCCCTTTTTGACAGCATTCCTTTTGATTTCAACAAAACCTTCCATACATGTTTGCCCATGGAAGAAGTAGTCAGAAAGTGACTTTTTGGACCTGAATGACAAAACATTCAGGAAATAAAGGTGCTCAAAGTTGACCCATTTTGCATACGCCACCATACCATGAGACATCCATTTCTTCATCACTGGGAAATGTAAATGGTTGAGTTTGATATCATTGTTTTCAAACTATTGGATTATTTATTGAAAATAATTTTTAAACCTTTAAAGTCAGTTATCTAAAAACGGATTTCTGATTGTTTTCATATTCACATACACTACCGTTCAAAAGTTTGGGGTCACTTAGAAATGTCCTTGTTTTCGAAAGAAAAGCAATTTTTTAGTCCATTAAAATAACATCAAATTCATCAGAAATACAGTGTAGACATTGTTAATGTTGTAAATGGCTATAGTAAGCTGGAAACAGCTGATTTTTAATGGAATATCTACAGAGGCCCATTATCAGCAACCATCAGTCCTGTGTTCCAATGGCACGTTGTGTTTGCTAATCCAAGTTTATCATTTTAAAAGGCTAATTGATCATTAGAAAACCCTTTTGCAATTATGTTAGCACAGCTGAAAACTGGTGTGCTGATTTTAAAGAAGCAATACAACTGGCCTTCTTGAGACTAGTTGAGTATCTGGAGCATCAGCAATTGTGGGTTCGATTACAGGCTCTAAATAGCCAGAAACAAATAACTTTCTTCTGAAACTCGTCAGTCTACTCTTGTTCTGAGAAATGAAGGCTATTCCATGCGAGAAATTGCCATGTCCAGTGTCTGTTCTTTTGCCCATCTTAATCTTTTCTTTTTATTGGCCAGTCTGAGATATAGCTTTTTCTTTGCAACGCTGCCTAGAAAGTCAGCATCCCGGAGTCGCCTCTTCACTGTTGACATTGAGACTGGTGTTTTGAGGGTACTATTTAATTATGCTGCCAGTTGAGGACCTGTGAGGCGTCTGTTTCTCAAACTAGACACTAATGTATTTGTCCTCTTGCTCAGTTGTGCACCGGGTCCTCCCACTCCTCTTTCTATTCTGGTTAGAGCCAGTTTGCACTGTTCTGTGAAGGGAGTAGTACACAGTGTTGTACGAGATCTTCAGTTTCTTGGCAATTTCTCGCATGGAATAGCCTTCATTTCTCAGAACAAGAATAGACTGACAAGTTTCAGAAGAAAGTTATTTGTTTCTGGCCATTTTGTGCCTGTAATCGAACCTACAATTGCTGATGCTCCAGATACTCAACTAGTCTCAAGAAGTTTTATTGCTTCTTTAATCAGCACAACTGTTTTCAGTTGTGCTAACATAATTGCAAAAGGGTTTTCTAATGATCAATTAGCCTTTTAAAATGATAAACTTGGATTAGCAAACACAACGTGCCATTGGAACACAGGACTGATGGTTGCTAATAATGGGCCTCTGTATGCCTATGTAGATATTCCATTAAAAATCAGCCGTTTCCAGCTACAATAGCTATTTACAACATTAACAATGTCTACACTGTTTTTCTGATCATTTTAATGGACAACAAAATTGCTTTTCTTTCGAAAACAAGGACATTTCTAAGTGACGGTAGTGTATTTTGTAGCTTAGACCCTATTTCACATCATCTGAGGTTGCTGTGCTTGCCATCAATTGAGACACAACATGCTCTTGAATACAGGGTGGGTGACTTTTCAATCATAAATATATAAATCATAGAATGGACCTATCCCTTCAGACCACTCACTGCAATTTAGCTAGTAAACCATTGACATTGAATTGAAATTGTAACTTCTAATTACTACCACAAAGATGACCATCGGTCCACCCACCATTGAATGTCAACTTAAATGCTCATGTCTATTCTATTGTCTATATTTCTATGATTTCATTAGGTTTCCTATGGAGGAATAACAGTATAATTTAAAACAGATGTTCCCATTCAAGTCAACCGTCTCATCTTTGCGGTACCATTTGAAAGTTAAAATATCAATTGTATTCCCATTTTAGTAGATTTATCAGCCAAACCATGACACCCACCCTGTCTCAACCGATTGTGGGCACAACACAAAAACCATCATTATCAAGCCTTTCCCTTAAATGTATGTACGTTTTGTGAAAACATGTAGGTAATATTCAATAGCAGTGGGAAGGCCACTCATTAGATTGATCATCACAGAAGACGTAACTTGACGTTCATTTGACAAAAGTTGGGTCCCTTCTAGCCATGACCGGGCCGGCTCGCACCACTCGCCATTCCCGCTGCGATTCAGCACCACAGCAGTGGAAAGAGGACACTCTTTGGTGGCCACAAAATGTAGAAATTATAAAACTGATGTTGGACAATCAAATTCGATATGTAAATAAATGAAATTTGGTTGGTTAATTGAGAGAGCTTATTTTACAATGCTCCTGTGAAACCAGGGCTGCGCCATGGATTTATGAAAGCACGTGACTCGTGTCGTGTGATATACATGGCTTATTGATAACAACTCCGTTTCCTACTATAGGCAGTTGGCTGCCTAGTGATTGCAACATTGTAACTGTCCGATGTGAATAGTTGGCAACGATGTTTCGTTTGCAAGTGCTACTGAATAACCTCAACTGAAATGCACCAATTGTGCATGATACACATCATTACTGTAGTCTATCAATTCATTCCATATCTTTATACTATACATGACACATGGGCGGCATATGTTGATGTTGCCTAGGGCGGCAGCAGAACTGCTAGGACTGGGCCTGACGAACACAATAATTTGCCTCTAATTTACTTACGTTTGAGGCGGACCTTAGCCTGCTCAAAGTGAGCTGTCGTGAAGTCAAAACTGTCCCAACTCCTTGGATCAGTTTACTATGCGCATCAGCCTCGTTACTTTGTCCTCGAGGCCGTCCTTACTCTGTTTTGGAGAAAGAATCCCCTTTCGGCGGGCACACTAGAAACAGGGATAATCACATAATCTTCGTCAATTTTGCCCTGTTAGGGTACACTTAGCTGAAGTCCCTTATGAGGACCTTGCGTCTTTAACGTGAGTAAAAATAGAAACACACCCGACACTAATTTCCAAACAGCTTGAGGATTTATTATCCTATTAAGTATATTTGCCTTTGAAGTTGGAGCTCATCGACTTGTATTTCCATCAATGAATAAAAAGCGTTATTTTGCAATGGTTTTTCTTTTTCTCCTGGACAATTTGGCCGACAACAATTTTATTGGCTTGTAAAAAAAAAAAAAGATTCGTCCAAAAGCCATTTACTGGCTAACGGAAACCCTGGCTAGCATCCCTGTGGAAGGCTTTCGACACCTTGTAGAGTCCATGCCCTGACAAATTGAGGCTGTTCTGAAGGCAAAAGGGGGTGCAACTCAATATTAGGAAAGTTTTCATAATGTTAGGTACACTCTGTGTATACCAGCTGACTGGGATGTGGGAACAATGTAAAAAGTGTGCTAACAGTTATTCCCACATGGTTTTGTAGACAGTATTTTGGGTCTGTCTGACATGTCTTTTATTCTTTTGTCAGAAGGAGAGTTCGGCCAGGCGTCTGACACGCAGTGACAGCAGAGGGGGGACCCTCAAGAGGAGAAGTGGGAGTCAGGTATAATAAGAGTAATGGATGAAGCTACTGGTATATTTAGGTTGTGTTTCAAATGGCATCCTATTCCCCATAGGGCTCTGGTCAAAAGTATTGTATTATATAGGGAATAGGGTGTGGTTTGGGATGTAGACCTACAGTGATCTGACATTTAAACATGATTACCTCTGATTCTATCAGTGCTATGAAACATACTTAGAGTATGCTAGAACTTCTTATTATATTACTTGTTTGAGTGTTGTTGACCTTTCTCTTTGTCTTGTTCACTCCAGCAGTCTGAGGAGGATCAGGAAATGATGATGGAACTCCCTGAGAGGGTGATTATCTGCACAAGCCTTTTTAATGAGGATGTTTTGCAGAATACCTTTTCTCATATTTGAGCAGTATAACCAGTTCTACTGGATGTGAAATTAGACATTCTAACAGCATGTGCTGCATATTCAGATGGTGCATACTCTTTATGAAACTCACACAAAATAACCCAGGAATAAATAATTTTGCTCCAGTGCAATTATGTGTTGTCATGCCAGCAACGTGTTGCCATATAAAGAAGAAAACCTGGTATGACACAGAAAAGGAGGACCATAGACCAGAAATAGCTATCAAAAAATGTAATCTCCATGAAGCAATATCCAACAGTTGAATATGAAATTACATGTCACAACATTAAACCAGTATTGTTGTTAGTGTGACTAGATGAAGCTGCCCACTGCCATGCCTGTGTTTGTTGTGAGCATGATGACTAATTGGATCTTCCCACGGATATGCCTGTGTTTGTTGGGAGCATGATGACTAATTGGATCTTCCCACGGATATGCCTGTGTTTGTCAGCTCGACCTGCAGGCGAACTACGACGATGTGTTGCAGGAGCTGCGTGGGCTGGAGCTGCAGCGGGAGACTGTGTTGTTCCAGGTGGACGTTCTGCAGGACGCCCTGGAGGGGGCCGAGGAGATGCTGGCCGAGGCCCAGAGAGAGGCCAGCCACGCCACCATGGTACACCCAGTCATACACACTTGCAATGACTGTGATATGTGGTTGTCTTACCTACCTTAGTGAAATGCACTGACTGTAAGTCACTCTGGATAAGAGCATCTACTAAATTACCAAAATCTAATGTACATGTAAAAAGATCCTAGAGGAGCAAAACAATGTTTTATAGTAGGAATGTGCAATTTCCTGTGACCAAACTGTGGGTCCCAACCTACCGTTAGAGAACCACTGCTCTAAAACAGTTCACTACCCTCAGCTGCATTGGGTCATAAATTGATGTGTCTTTCTGTATTTGTAGGAGTTGGCGCAAGAGAGAGAAGCCAAGAGGAAGTTGGAGGACATGGTCAGCTCTCTGATGCAGGAGGTGGAGAGGCTAAAAGAGGTAATGAAGTATGAGGAGGTGGGGCTTACATAATCATACAGAGAGAGGCACAAGTACAGCAGGTTTCCTGGTTTTGGACATATGCACAGCAGGAAGCCTAGCGGTTAAGAGTGTTGGGTCAGTAACCGAAAGGTCGCTGGAACGAATCCCCGAGCCGACTAGGTGAAAAAACAATCGATGCGATCTTGAGCAAGACACTTAACTCGAATTGCTACTGTAAGTCGCTCTGGATAAGAGCCTCTGCTAAATGACTAAAATTTAAAATTTAAAAATAAAGAGTGACTAATAGCTTGTTTCATGCCAGCTCTGGTTGGTTGCGTAACTCGTTCCTTTTCCTCCCACCATAGCTGTTATTCTCAGTGTGCGGGGTGTGTATGTGTACATTACCATTCCTAAAATAGGGCAATGTAAATGATTGACAGATATTTGTTCTGTCCCAAAGGATATGTTTGATAAAGGTGTTATGCTTGCTACATGTTGACTAAAGTCAGGTGGAGTACATTTTGTACTCTAACGAGAGCAGCACACAGCACAGTAGAAGATGTACACATTTCACTCCGGGTTACATTTACATTACATTTTACATTTACATTTTAGTCATTTAACAGACGCTCTTATCCAGAGCGACTTACAGTTGGGGCATTCATCTTAAGACAGCTAGGTGGGACAACCACATCATATGCATAGTAAATACACTTTTCCTCAAAATAGCTATCAGCAAAGTCAGAGCTATCTGGTTGTTATCTGCTACTGAGGCTTGTGGCAGATTGGAATGGAGTCGTCTGTTTGCAATTAAAAGGGACAATCCACCCCAAACCTACGGAGGTCCAGAGAGGACATATGGATGAAAAAATTATTCCCACGTTATGTCGATCACTATTTATTTATCTCATGATCACTACATAACAAAAGTTGTTTTGTCGATCACGAGATGGTTGTCTCATGGTCATGACATAACAAAAGTTGTTTTGTTGAGACTTACTGATAATAGATTGAGGGTATGGCTGAGGCGGAAGAGCCCATGGTGGATCAGCATATGTTTTTATTGATTATTTCATGCTTTCATTTGTGTTTGGAGCTCATTATCAGTTTGTAAGTTAGAATGTTAGCAAGCTAAATGTCCATTACCTTGCGCTAAGAGCTCGTGGGGGATTTAAGCCCTGAATGAGGCCTGACAACATGCCACCCCCAAGACCACAGCCAATCGCATGCAAGCAACAATGCAGCTAACTTGGCAGTCTTGTTAGCTAGACAGCTAACTATCTAGTTTTCTTTGCTGGTTGTTAGTTTATTTTTATTACCTTTTCTCCCCAATTTCATGATATCCAATTGCGATGTTGTCTCATCGCTGCAACTCCCCAACAGGCTCGGGAGAGGCAAACCGCGCTCCTTAACACCTGCCAGCTTAACCCGGAAGCCAGCCGCACCAATGTGTCGGAGGAAACACTGTCCAACTGACAACCAAAGTCAGCCTGCAGGAGCCTGGCCCGCCACAAGGAGTCGCTAGAGCGCGATATGCCAAGTAAAGCCCCCCTGGCGAAACCGTCCCCTAACCGGATGACGTTGGGCCAATTGTGCGCCGCCCTATGGGACTCCCGGTCACGGCCGGTTGTGACAGCCTGGGATTCAACCCGGGTCTGTAGTGACGCCTCAGGCACTGCGATGCAGTGCCTTAGACCGCTGCGCCACTCGGGAAGCCCGTGCTGGTTGTTAGGTTGCATAACTGATATGTGTATAATTGTAAGGGACACTTCATGTTTTATGGATAATATAAAATGTACAGAGTGGGTGAGCTCCAATCCTGACAGGCTGATCAGATTCAATAGCAGCCTCAGAGGCTGATGTCAGGATGCTGCCTTGTAGGCTTTTTTATATGTAAGGCTCTTTGCAGACAGTCTACAAGGCAGCATCCTGACTTATCAGCCTCTGAGGCTGCTATTGAATCTGATAAGCCTGCCAGGAATGGAGTACCACAGTATGAATCATAATACCCATAAAACCTGGCGGTCAAACACAGAAATGGTTCCAATCTTTTTTCTACAATTTTTCTGCCATTTTAGAAACACTTCAAATAAGGGCTGTGTTTCCTGTAGGCTTACCCTGGTGTGACGTTTTGATAACCGTGTAAATCTCTCTCTGACAAGGTGACGTTTATCAATATATTCGCCTGTATTTACCCCCCCAAAATGAAATGCTAATTAGCGGCTTATGTGGCTATCATACAGAACTACAAATGCCCGTCTCAAGCTTCACATCACTTACCAGGGCCATGATGATCTGGACGAGACTGCCGAATCGAGGCAAGAGTAAGTTTATCCAGAGATTCTATCTAATGTTAGCTAAATTGGCAAAATGTGTTTAATGGACAAGTCTGTGAACTGTATTGGGCAAGTAAAGAATGTACACAATACCTGTTATCTAGCTAGCTAGCTCATGGTTAGCTAGTTAACAAACATTAGCCTGGCTAGATGGCTACATTAGCAGTCTATTTGGCTAGCCATTTAAATGCATGAGAAATTCATAAAAACGAGTTTAGCTTTTATGAACCAACAGTTTAGCTTGCTATTTAACTAGCTAGCTAACTTACATGGGTAAACTAGCATTCTAGATCATGTTTGTTTGTGTCTGTGGGTACTACTTGACTTGTAGCTACCCTAGCTAGCAGTATTATTTTGGTCTGGCTTTTTGAGAGGTTTCAGAGATGGACTGATTAGCATCCTCTCTTTTGTCAAGTGTGCTTACTTTACTGCGGGGAGACATTGATTTGTTTGCTGTTTTCCCTCTAGACAGCAGATCATTAGTATAACTAGTAGGCAAGGTTATGTAACCTTATTTAGTCCTCCAAGCTATGGTGGGTTTTTAAATAATTGGTTTGTTTTTAAGTATAATTATTAACTTTATTTGCACCTTCTGTATTCCAGAACCAATGGGTCTTATCACCTCTCAACTAGGCAAGCTGTTTCGACATGGAACACTATTCTCCTGCTTTGGTCTGTTTCAGTCATTGCAGCAAGTCCTGAAGAGAAGGAGTGTGTGAAGGGTTTTGTCCCAGCCCAGCTCCAACACCTGACTTAAATAATCAGCATGACGAATTCACGGCGATAGGCTATGATTTGTAATTAGGCATGAGCTCGGCTGGAACAAAAGCTTATACACACTCCTGCCATTCAGATCTGGAGATGTCCACCCTTTTAATTCATTATTCACTACGGGTACAATCTGGGGGGGTCAATTTCACGGTATTGATATATAACGCATACTCCACTCTCAAGTGGAAGTGGAACTTGTTGACTGATGCCAAGGCAGCTGCTAAGAAGGGAGCAGCTGCGGGCCAGAAGACTACAGCCAAGGCAGCACTGGTCCACACCTGCCCTGTCTATCGGGAAAGTGGTGTTGGTTGGTACTGTATGTGCCTTTAGGTTCCTCTCCATGTGTCGGCTATTGTACTAGCCTGTGTGGTACAGTCTTTCATATGTGTAGTAGTGTGTTTCATCATATTGCTTAGTTTATCATTTGTGTTCACTTTGAATTCAATCTAAACCACAGATTAACTTCCTCCATTTTGTCTTTCACCTTTATAGATGCAGACCTGAAGACATTCAAGCAGCACTTTGAGAGCAAGCATCCCAAGTCTCCAATGGTCCCAGTACTGGTTGATGTGTAGGCCTAAGTGACCACACACTCAAATGGACCTACAGCTGGGGTAAGATTCTTCCATCTTTCACACACAGTAGACATGGTGTAAACCACTATGTTGTCAACAAAATGCTGTCATCAATGCTTAAGTTTTATTGTGTATGGCTCAATTGGTGGAAATGCTGTGATCACTCATTGTTTTAAATTTTGTGATTCACAGACACAAATTGACCACGATTTGAATGCTGCAACTGTGACGGAATGATGTCGAGGGACACACGCTGAGACCCCGCGTATAACTGGACATGGGCTGGATATTTGTGGCAACAACCTATAAGGGATGCAGAAGCACACCAGCACCCAATTTGATGTTTATTCCATGGCCAACCATCCCTCTAGCTACCCCTTATTCCACACTGCCTTTTATGCCCCATGGTCCCTCAACTTCGGACACTTTGGAACTCTCCATCTTATCTACCTTCACCCATTTTCCCTACGCTGCTTCCTTCACTTGTTCTTCTCCTGATTTGATAACATCTAGACTCAGTAACACATTTTAAAAGTGTTGTGCTGTACTGTTTTTGCTAACTTTTTTCATCTGTGTAATGCTGTCCTCCCGCTTATGCTGGGGTTCAGACTAAATGCAGTGGTAAATGTGCTGCTCACAATTGACAGCAGCAACATTGACCTGTTAAATTGACAAGAAGGCTGTTGATAGAGTTGCGTTTAGGCATGTATTCCTTGTTATGAGTCTTAAGTGTGTTTCTCAGTCTGCTGGAGTTGACCTAGTATTTATATTAAACCTACCTTACACATCCAGTTGTATCTTCGTTTGTAACTCACCCACCAAAAATCACAATATTCTGTTTTACATGTTGTGTTATTTGTGCTGATCTAATTCCAATAATGGAAAAGCAGAATAATCTGTGCGCTCTCCGATAGTAATAATAGTTCATATGGTGCTCCTCGATGTGCCAGCTTTGTGGCATTGATGAATATAATTACTTCAAGTCAGATGTGGCTTGCGAAAGTATTCACCCCCCCTTGGCATTTTCCCTATTTTGTTGCCTTACAACCTGGAATTAAATTGGATTTTTGGAGGGTTTGTATCATTTGATTTACACCGCATGCCAACACTTTGAAGATGCAAAATATGTTTTATTGTGAAACAAACAAGAAATAAGACAAAAAAACAGAACTTGAGCGTGCATAACTATTCACCCCCCCAAAAAAATCTATACTTTGTAAAGCCACCTTTTGCAGCAATTACAGATGCAAGTCTCTTGGGGTATGTCTCTATAAGCTTGGCACATCTAGCCACTGGGATTTTTGCCCATTCTTCAAGGCAAAACTGCTCCAGCTCCTTCAAGTTGGATGGGTTCCGCTGATGTACAGCAATCTTTTAAGTCATACCACAGATTCTCAATTGGATTGAGGTCTGGGCTTTGACTAGGCCATTCCAAGACATTTAAATGTTTCCCCTTAAACTACTCAAGTGTTGCTTTAGCAGTATGCTTAGGGTCATTGTCCTGCTGGAAGGTGACCCAGACTCAAATCTCTGGAAGACTGAAACAGGTTTCCCTCAAGAAGTTCCCTGTATTTAGCGCCATCCCATCATTCCTTCAATTCTGACCAGTTTCACAGTCCCTGCCGATGGAAAAACATCCCCACAGCATGATGCTGCCACCACCATGCTTCACTATGGGGATGGTGTTCTCAGGGTGATGAGAGGTGTTGGGTTTCCGCCAGACATAGCATTTTCCTTGATGGCCAAAAAGCTCAATTTTAGTCTCATCTGACCAGAGTACCTTCTTCTGTATGTTTGGGGAGTCTCCCACATGGCTTTTGGCAAAACACCAAACGTGTTTGCTTATTTTTTTCTTTAAGCAATGATTTTTTTCTGGTCACTCTTCCATAAAGCCCAGCTCTGTGGAGTGTACGGCTTAAAGTGGTCCTATGGACAGATACTCCAATCTCCGCTGTGGAGCTTTGCAGCTCCTTCAGGGTTATCTTTGGTCTCTTTGTTGCCTCTGATTTAATGCCCACCTTGCCTGGTCTGTGAGTTTTGGTGGGCGGCCCTCTCTTGGCAGGTTTGTTGTGGTGCCATATTCTTTACATTTTTTAATAATGGATTTAATGGTGCTCCGTGGGATGTTCAAAGTTTCTGATATTTTTTTTATAACCCAACCCTGATCTGTACTTCTCCACAACTTTGTCCCTGACCTGTTTGGAGAGCTCCTTGGTCTTCATTGTGCCGCTTGCTTGGTGGTGCCCTTGCGTAGTGGTGTTGCAGACTCTGGGGCCTTTCATAACAGGTGTGTATATATACTGAGATCATGTTACACTTTATTTAACTAATTATGTGACTTCTGAAGGTAATTGGTTGCACCTGGTCTTATTTAGGGGCTTCATAGCAAAAGGGGTAAATAAATATGCACGCACCACTTTTTTGTTATTTATTTGAAAAGTAATTTTTTTCACTTCACCAATTTTGACTATTTTGTGTATGTCCATTACATGAAATCCAAATAAAAATCAATTTAAATTACAGGTTGTAATGCAACAAAATAGGAAAAACGCCAAGGGGGATGAATACTTTTGCAAGGCACTGTATGTATGCATTGTTTGCTATTTTGATTTCTTTAAAACAATGTAATTGCTGGAGTTCAGGTGTTTGACGTGATTAATGGAGGTCTAGGTGCATTCTTGTCAAATAAATATGCTTATTCATTCATGATTGTGGATACATTCTGCAATGAGTTAATCTGGCTTTGAATCTGCAACAGAAGATGTCAACAAATTTGTTCTGAATTGCTTTAATACAGCAGTGCATTCTGACACCATACATTTAAATAGATTTCACCTCGTTCATATACAGTGAGGGAAAAAAATATTTGTATCCCCTGCTGATTTTGTACGTTTGCCCACTGACAAATAAATGATCAGTCTATAATTTTAATGGTAGGTTTATTTGAACAGTGAGACACAGAATAACAACAACAAAAATCCAGAAAAACGCATGTCAAAAATTTTATAAATTGATTTGCATTTTAATTAGGGAAATAAGTATTTGACTCTCAATCAGAAAGATTTCTGGCTCCCAGGTGTCTTTTATACAGGTAACGAGCTGAGATTAGGAGCACACTCTTAAAGGGAGTGTTCATAATCTCAGTTTGTTACCTGTATAAAAGACACCTGTCCACAGAAGCAATCAATCAATCAGATTCCAAACTCTCCACCATGGCCAAGACCAAAGAGCTCTCCAAGGATGTCAGGGACAAGATTGTAGACCTACACAAGGCTGGAATGGGCTACAAGACCATCGCCAAGCAGCTTGGTGAGAAGGTGACAACAGTTGGTGCGATTATTCGCAAATGGAGGAAACACAAAAGAACTGTCAATCTCCCTCGGCCTGGGGCTCCATGCATGATCTCACCTCGTGGAGTTGCAATGATCATGAGAATGGTGAGGAATCAGCCCAGAACTACACGGGAGGATCTTGTCAATGATCTCAAGGCAGCTGGGACCATAGTCACCAAGAAAACAATTGGTAACACACTACGCCGTGAAGGACTGAAATCCTGCAGCGCCCGCAAGGTCCCCCTGCTCAAGAAAGCACATATACATGCCTGTCTGAAGTTTGCCAATGAACATCTGAATGATTCAGAGGAGAACTGGGTGAAAGTGTTATGGTCAGATGAGACCAAAATGGAGCTCTTTGGCATCAACTCAACTCGCCGTGTTTGGAGGAGGAGGAATGCTGCCTATGACCCCAAGAACACCATCCCCACTGTCAAATATGGAGGTGGAAACATTATGCTTTGAGGGTGTTTTTCTGCTAAGGGGACAGGACAACTTCACCGCATCAAAGGGACGATGGACGGGGCCATGTACCGTCAAATCTTGGGTGAGAACCTCCTTCCCTCAGCCAGGGCATTGAAAATGGGTCGTGGATGGGTATTCCAGCATGACAATGACCCAAAACACACAGCCAAGGCAACAAAGGAGTGGCTCAAAAAGAAGCACATTAAGGTCCTGGAGTGGCCTAGCCAGTCTCCAGACCTTAATCCCATTGAAAATCTGTGGCGGGAGCTGAAGGTTCGAGTTGCCAAACGTCAGGCTCGAAACCTTAATGACTTGGAGAAGACCTGCAAAGAGGAGTGGGACAAAATCCCTCCTGAGATGTGTGCAAACCTGGTGGCCAACTACAAGAAACGTCTGACCTCTGTGACTGCCAACAAGGGTTTTGCCACCAAGTACTAAGTCATGTTTTGCAGAGGGGTTAAATACTTATTTCCCTCATTAAAATACAAATCAATTTATACAATTTTTGACATGTTCTTCTGGATTTTATTGTTGTTATTCTGTCTCTCACTGTTCAAATAAACCTACCATTAAAATTATAGACTGTCTTTGTCAGTGGGCAAACGTACAAAATCAGCAGGGGATCAAATACTTTTTTCCCTCACTGTAGTTGGCAGAAATTATAAGGGATTAAATATAGACCTCCACTGGCTGAAGGAGAAAATGATCTGGTAAAATAAGGGTATGTTACTAATATCAAGTAGCCTAGTATTCATGGCACATTGTAAATATCTGACTGCTACTAGGATAGTATTTTGTACAAGACCAAATGCATAAATAAGCCACAAATATTAGTTAAATAAAATATGAAAATGTTAAATATCTTTCGTTTTGGATTAAGGTAGCTATAGCTGGCTAGCTGACAGCAAAGGTGTCAGCTAGAGATGACATTCAGGAGTTTGCAAGGATTTGTAGTCTTGCATTATGTCTACTTTGATGCTAATGAGTATTTTCGAATCTGAGTTAATAGACACGGCTATATTGATAAAAGTCACCTTGTCCGAGAGAGATTTACACTTATCAAAACGTCACGGCAGGAAAGCCTACATGAAACACAGACGTTGTTTGAAGTGGTTCTGAAATGAATGGTAAAAAAACTATTGGAACCATTTCCATGTTTCACCGCTAGGTTTTATGGGTATTATGACACGTCCACTGTGGAGCTCTATAGAGCTCACCCCCTGGATCAGATATGCATCTGCCTATAAAGCACTTTGACAGCTAATCTGCCTGCAAGGAGCCTTACCTATAAAACGGCCTACAAGGCAGCATCCTGACTTATCAGCCTCTGAGGCTGAAATTGAATCTGATCAGCCTGTCAGGAATGGCGCTCACCCACTTTAAATGTTAATATCCACCAAACATGAAGTGTCCCTTATAATTATACACATATCAGTTATGCAACACTGCTAACAACCAGCATAGATAACAAGATAGCTAGCTAGCAAGCAAGCAAGCTAACAAGACTACCTAGCTAACTAGCTAGCTCACGAGGCTAGCCCAGTTAGCTGCGTTGTTCCTTGCGTGAGATTGGCTGAAGTCTTGGGGGCGGCACGCAGCCTGGGAGACAGCACTGCCTGTCAGGCATCGTTTAGGGATTAAATGCCCCACAAGTGCATTTGTGATCAACGCAGCCACAGGGTTTCTTGATGAGGTGGTTATCGTGCATTTTAATAAATGTATGGATGATGCGTGGTGCTTAAGATTTTCTCGTGATCTCGACAAAACAACTTTTGTTATGTAGTGATCATGAGATAAATAAGTTGTGATCTCGACATAACGGAATATTTTTTTTATTCATATGTCCTCTCTGGACTTCCGTACAAACCACCAATTCCTAGGATTAACAATGTTAAACTGTGTTAAATAAGACTAATATGTGAAAACAATATTTTTTGTGAACAAGTTTCATTTTGTCGTTATAACAAGGTTGGTAGCAACCAATGATGTATACAAACCCTAGATTGCTGATGCTACAGTATGTATTGGCAATGAGAGGCTTTGAAGCCACCGATCAGTCATATTGGCACTCCCCAGAAGAAGCAGTCATCAATTAAATGTTTCAAGGACAAATGTACAGGTATTTTTGTTGTTGTAGTGGGGACAGTAGCATTAGAACTTTGTGACAATTATACTTTAAGGACATTTTATTATAGGAAAATATATACTTTATGTTTTGCTCACATAATATAATTTAAAAGTATGCATTAAGGTGTATGTAATAGAAAAAAAGTGGCAAAAACAAATGTAGACATTAATAGATACATTTCTCTAGCTTCCAAAATACTTCTTACAATGCTGGGGGGCTTTAGAACAGTGCCCCCTCTCTGTCATCTAGTTTATATATAAATCATTGGTAGCAACATGTGAAAATCTGTTGCAGCTCAAGTCAACTACAAAACCTACAATAATTAGGTAGTTAGCTAGCAAATGTAGCTACACACAATAATACCAAAGTCAATATTAGCATGTGAATTAGCTCGCTAGCTGTAAAATTGTCTAACAAACTACACTATCAATCTAGGAGTCTTATCTCACTGAGTTCAGCTTGCAGTTCTTCTCTGCCCAGAGCGGGTGCAGAGTGTGTTGCTGTGGCAACATTAGCCCTTCCCACATGTCCCACAGAGACACAGGGCACATTGCGAGATGGGACTTGAAGGAGAAACTGATTTGAATAATTTGGTAAACTGTTTAGATTGAGCACGTCTAAGCGAAATATATACTCATGACGATATAAATGGGTGGATGTGTTCTAGACAAATATATGCCCATACCATTTATTGGCTCATTTGGCGATCTGGAGCGCAGGCTAATTGTTTAAAAAACGTTATGAAATGGGATATCCCCCATCTCCAGTGACGAGAAGGGGATACCTAGTCAGTTGCACAACTGAATGCATTCAACCCAACCCCTCTGAATCAGAGAGGTGCGGGGCCTGCCTTAATCAACGTCATCGGCGCCCGGAGAACAGCTGTTGCTGCTCAAGGGCAGAATGGTAGATTTGTCCACCTTGCCGGCTCAGGTATTCGAACAAGCAACTTTTCGTTTACTGTCCCAACGATCTAACCGCTAGGCTACCTGCCGCCCTTATATAGAACTTTCCTACACGATTTCCTGATTTCACAGATGGAAGATAATGATGGGAACATTTTTATTTTACGAACTGATAGGTTTTCACCAAAGTTTCATGATTTTTATTTCTGGGGGTGGATTATCCCTTTAAAGCCCTAAGAAGAGCTAAACAATATATTCTAGCTGGCAGTCTATATCCTCCTCACTTTAAAAAACCTCAGATTTTAAAACAAATTAATATTTGCAGTGACTCAGAGATCTTGGTCGTAATAATTTGGTCATCTCATCATCAGCATGGTCTTGTGGTTGGGAAAGTCCAGTGTGGCCCAAGGCTGTGTGTGTGTGTGTGTCCTGTCAAATGGCATTGGCCTTGTACACAGCATGCACTCTGCTTTGCAGTAGGATGCCTTGCCCACAGCCCACTTACTGACAGACATGCAGGCGCTGCTTGTTTCCTATTGTAATCGGGAAACGGTAATGTGACAATTGGCCTGGCTACTTTCCCAGCCCATGACTCAAACCTACGTTGAAGAATTACAGGTTAAGACAACGGGTTTCTAATATCCCATAACTTTGCAACAATGGGACTAACTATGCTAGTTAACAACAGTGCTGGTAGTTAGCAACGGTGCTGGTCCGACGTTGTCTTAACCTGTATATTTTCGAACTAGCCTCAAACCATGCAAATAGACCTATGAATGTATTGATAGTGTAGCACAAGATGTACTACAGGCTATAAAATGTATTTGACAGAGAGTTGGACTCATATTCGTAATAGTAACAGCCCAGACCATGTAAGTCATTATAATACGACTGTACTTGTTGAATCTGGTTTTCATATTACCCACCTCTAGCCTGGAGTGTCCTGTTGACATTTTGCATCTAGTTTTACGGTATGAAAATATAAATGTCTCTGTGTGCTTCAAGATTTAACACCTGCCTGTTTCCCTGCTGTACTGAGGTCTGTACAGGGTTTGCCTCCCAAATGGCGCCCTATATAGTGCACTATGTGAAAATGGTTAATATAGCTGTTATATCATACTGTTCCACAGGAGAGGAAGACCATTCCAGCAGTACCAGTGTACACACTCGTCAAGGAGCAGGAGCGGGAGGAGGAGATGGCTAGACAACAAGCACAAGAAATGAAAATCAAAAAGGAAGCACAGGAACAAATCAGAGATGCACCAAGGGATGAGGGCAATTCTGCCAAAGATGCACCTCTCTCTATTATCCGATTGGACAGTGAGAGCCCCGGGTCCAACAACGGGCTATCATCGGAGACCAGTGCTGGGGGGCTGCTCGCCTCATCCTTCAAAAAGGGGAGGGGGGAGCAGCCCTATGACAGTCCATCCCGGCCCCCTCCTCTCCACGTCGACCGGCTGGGGTCCTCTGTGGACTCTGAGGATGAAGGAGAAGGGGCAGAGGACAGCTTCACCAAGTTCACTAAGATGGTCAACAAGACCTTTGGACCGTTGGCGCTGGGTAGCCAGACCCCAGGAAGCAGTCAGGAGGAGAACAGGCGCGACATCTTCCCAGATAGGAATAACGACACAGACAGCATCAGCGCCTATGAGGATGCCTGCGCCGACACGCTCGAGCTGGATGAGGGAGACGGGCCAAGGCTGCCCCATGATGAAGGCTCCCCGGTGGATGATGAGGAGGGAGATCCATCGAATGGCAATGAACCCAAGAGCCCCAAAAACCCCAATGATTCTTGCATTCTGTCATAAGAGCTGCAGAACTGTTGTGGTACGAAGGGTCAAATGTGCTCTGAGATCACTGCTCTCACTCTCTGCCCTCTTGATAATATAATAATATATGCCATTTAGCAGAGGCGTTTATCCAAAGCGACTTACAGTCATGTGTGCATTCATTATTTTATGTCTTGAAAAAGGGTTTAAAAAATCTGTTATTGGACCAGTGCGCACGTACAATCCATCTACACCATAGAAGGGTAATGCCAACATTGGGAGTTGTCTTAATGCAATCAGGCAGGGTGGAATTCCAGTAATGTCTACAGACGTCTCTTAAGTCAATCTTTCTCCTTCAGCATGTTTGGCATGACTTGCAAGGTTGCACTTATGTGTTTAGTTTTCCTACCGTTCGGCACAAAAGGCAAATTACCTCCCTCTGTTTCTTAGTGACTGATGATCACTTAAGAGTGTTTGCGTACACTGAACTATCAGATATGTTTCAGGACACACCACAGACCTCTTGTATTCTAAACAGGCAAATTATGTGATTTATAGATCACATACTGTTAGTGCTGAGCGATTTAACAAAAATGTTTTTTAAACAACTAATTGACCGTCGTAGGTTGTTATTTGAATTCCATTTAGTTCTGTTTTTTTCTATGAGCTCATTGCGCAGTTTCTCTAGAGATAAGTCAGATCAACCCGAACTGTGCGATGTAGTAGGGAGTTGTAGTTTCCAACAGGCCATTATTCTACGTAGTTTAGCGCAGAAATGTGGTAATTAACTACAATGACCATAATCCATTGCGTGCCTACTTCCAGTCTGTGTGGGGCAGACACAGACGGAGAGAAGAGACAGAAGATCGCGCGATCGAGAGGGATAGAGCAGTTGCTTCGTGAGGTATCTCTACCTGAAAATAAATGATCTAAATGACCTAGTTTGTATTCATCAGTCATAAAATGTACATCTTATTTACTTTGAAGAACTACTAAAATTGTGATTTTGTCAGACAGCATAGGCAGCAGCTCTATAGAGATGAGATGATGACTTGGAATGAAATAATAAAGTAATCAAATAAACTAAATATAATATACACAACTGAAATATTTTATTAAAGTAATGTAATTAAATTATGGTTAATAAGCGATAAGCAGTCATGGGCAGTCACTACCATCATGGAACTTTATTAATTGTTTTATTCTGTGTAACAGAATTCAACCCACATAGTGCGTTTACTGTCTAAAGAAATGATCTAAACAGAAATCGAAAACCGTGATTATTTTTTATTAATCGAACCAAAACCAAACCAATCTCAAAAAGCACTAATCGCTCAGCACTACATACTGTAGAGTTGTAAGACGATTATAGCTGTTTTTGTGCTCTTATAAGATCAGATGCTGGCAAGATTGTAGTCACAATAGCAAGCAGCCAAGGAGCTAGCTACTATACATGTAGCTACAGGGAATGTTTTTAAGGAATGTATTTTATCTAAAAGAAGGACTTGGTGCCTTTCCTGCCTCACCTTAAGGCATTTTATAAATATGAAAGATGAACTTAATATGAATTTACTGAATGTAATCTAGCTTTAGTTATCAGATGTCCATCATTTGAAGTTAGTATGATACTAGCATGATTGACAAAGGGAACAATCCATTTAATAGTAAAACTTGAATGATACCTGATATTTTCTATTTACACGTACAGTAACAGTACTAAATGCTACTCAGTGCTTTTAAGGTCATGCTTGCACAGTTGCAGTGAAACTACTGAATTGGGAGAAACCTTACATGCTATCTTTTTGTATCTGACATTGCTGGACAATATATCCTTTGTTTTTGTTCTCTTTCTACACCTAACCACAAGACCTGACGATAATCTTTTGACCTGGGAGTTGCTACCTATTCATTTTCCTTAGGTCCCAAAATGGCACTCTATTCCCTTTGTAGTGCCTTCCCTTTGTAGTGCCTTCCCTTTGTAGTGCCTTCCCTTTGTAGTGCCTTCCCTTTGTAGTGCCTTCCCTTTGTAGTGCCTTCCCTTTGTAGTGCCTTCCCTTTGTAGTGCCTTCCCTTTGTAGTGCCTTCCCTTTGTAGTGCCTTCCCTTTGTAGTGCCTTCCCTTTGTAGTGCCTTATAAAGGGAATATGGTGCCATTTGGGATGCATACTTTATCAACATTTCTGTCCATGTTTGAAGCTAGCGAGTTCAAATGGAATTGATCTATTTTCCAATACTCACCTTTTGAAATTTGTACAGTTTCCATGGCTACCTAGGACAGTCTTTTTACTGCTTGTCTAATATGAATATGAACTTGGGTGCAAATCTTACACTGCCTTCAACACTAGGTTTTGTGTGTTGTTGGGGCTTTATGTGTATCTCAAGTCAGAATGGAGCTCTTGGTGGATTGGGGGGCTAACTTTGATACTTGTGATTTACATGTTTTCTATTTCTATTCTGTTTCTGTTGCCTGAATTTCTGTTTCTGCGGGAGATATACTGAACAAAAATATAAACGCAACATGCAACAATTTCAAAAATGTTACTGAGTTACAGTTCATATAAGGAAATCAGTGAATTAAAATAAATAAATTAGGCCCTAATTTATGAATTTCACATGACTGGGCAAGGGTGCAACCATGGGCGGGCCAGTTTATGGTAGAGAAATTAAAATGAAATTATCTGGCAACAGCTCTGGTTGACACTGGTGCAGTCAGCATGCCAATTGCACCCTCCCTCAAAACCTGAGACATCTGTGGCATTGTGTTGTGTGACAAAACTGCACATTTTAGTGGCCTTTTATTATGGAACATTTCTGGGATTTTTTTATTTGAGCTCATGGAACATGGGACCAACACTTTACATGTTGTGTTTATATTTTTTTCAGTATATTTACTTAAGAGGTTTATAAACGTGCAATACTGTACCTGTTATGTTGATGAACGGTTATGTGTCTTTTATCTCTAATGCAACTTGATGTCACAATTTATCTTGAGGAACATTTTGGTATTTTCTGAAAAACAACTAATGTATCTTTGATACAAAATACAAAATAATTTGTTTTTCCGGCAGGGTCTTGGCACACATTGTGTGTTAGATTAGCAGAAGCATTCTGCAGCAACTAGTTTTGTGGTTTGCACTTGCAAACAGGATTTGCTGCATCATATGACATGCTCTAAAATGGCACAAATAAATGTTTCACAAAAAAACAGCTATATTCCTTCCTGAGTGGTAATGCTTATGCTTTATCATCATGTTTTAACCAAATAGTTATAAGATAAGCAATGGTATGTCTTTTTGGAATGAATTTGATTATTTTAAAGAATAAATATTTGATACACCTCCACATTTCTCTATTTCATCTTACAACATGTTATCTTATCACATCAATGATGTATGATCAAACTGCACATGAATAGACCAACAACCAATGATGTATGATCAAACTGCACATGAATAGACCAACAACCAATGATGTATGATCAAACTGCACATGAATAGACCAACAACCAATGATGTATGATCAAACTGCACATGAATAGACCAACAACCAATGATATATGATCAAACTGCACATGAATAGACCAACAACCAATGATGTATGATCAAACTGCACATGAATAGACCAACAACCAATGATGTATGATCAAACTGCACATGAATAGACCAACAACCAATTAAAGATAAAAAAGAGAGGCACTTATTTGTAAACATTTTAAAACAAGACATTTGGACTGCGATATAGGATACACATACATGGGCAATACACATTGTGATAAAAAGCTTGATAATACAAGACTTGAAATGAGATCCAGTGGGCATATAGTGCCTATTATGATGCTATATTGGAACACCATTAGACAAATATATACTTTGTGTTTATAAAACAATACACAGCCAGGGAATTATATGAAACTATAGCACAGTAATATTTGCAGTAAGCAATGTGTCTGTGGTAATTAAAATCAGATTTTGGACATTGATTTTGTCAAACCACAAGAAATGATCTTCTCATTGTCTTAGTTCCTCTGTTTTTAACACGATCTCTATGCAATTGGCCAACATTTTTTTTCAACCATCACCGGTGAACAGTCTGTAACCTTAGGGTTACCTGTACTGTACATGGTTCTATACATTCCATTTTAACTGCAACATATACAACTTTCCTATAGTATAGGCCAAATGAGAACACCTTAGTATTGCACATTTAGTAAAGGAGAGTAAAGGAAAAATCCCTTAAATTTGATGTCACTTCCTCTTTTAGGGACTACATAGTACTGGTGAGAGACTCAGAAACTAAAGCAGAGCTGGTAATAGAATAAATGTCCAACTAAGATAATAGAGAGGCAAATGAACATGGATAAAAGCGAATTGATATGCGATCATAGGAGGGACTGCTGGGAGCTTTGACCATGTGTTCTCAGAGAAACAATCTGTGTGCTTTGTGCAAACAGACATTTGGCCTCCACCTCTGTTTTAATCCCTTTGTCCCAGTGTGACCACATCGCCTGAAAGATCAATGTGATGTCACTTCCTGTTTATGTGTCCTCAGATTGGCAGCGTTTGCCAAGAACTTCATGACCCCACACCACAGCATGTGTTCAATTGGCCTTAGTTTCTAGCCTACTGGGAGAACTGCTGAGTGTAAAAATCCCTTTAAAGGTACTTATTTGTCTGTCTTTGAGCTTGGAACCGCCGGTCACCCCTCCTTTTCCGACCCATACAAGGTGTTCTTCCACCCTTCCCACAGCTGCACGTCTACCCGTTCATTTCACTTACTTCTCTAACTTCACCCCCAAAAGTCAAAGGGTCATGACACTATGCCCAAAACATACCCTGGTATAAATAGTTCACATTGACCTCAGAAACAAAGATATTGTTACTGAATTCAGCTGACATTTTGAAGTGATTATCAATGAATATGAAACTGATTGGTAAATGAAGCCTCCATTATCACTTTCAAGTCAGCCTTGGAGCTCAATAGAAATAAAATACAATATAATCCCTCCATTCTTATGACATCTGACTCAGAATTATTCTCATAATATCAAATAAACTAAAATGTGGAAAGGTTAGAGGAGTGTTATGATAATAGCTAAGACTAAAGAGCATAAAGATCTCATACAGACCATTATTGTATTTTATCTGGCTGGGTCAGTGGCTGTCCAGTAGTGCCGAGTTAACAAAAACATGTTGGAAAGTGATAACTTTAATAGAAGTTCATCTTATTCTAGTGTTTGTTTTCTTCCCATTGCTCTATATACACTGAGTATACAAAACAGTAAGAACACCTGCTCTTTCCATGACATAGATTGACCAGTTGAATCCAGGTGAACGCTATGATCCCTTATTGATGTCACTTGTTAAATCCACTTCAATCAGTGTAGATGAAGGGGAGGGGACAGGTTAAAGAAGGATTTTCAAGCCTTGAGACAATTGAGACATGGATTGTGTATGTTTACCATTCAGAGGGTGAATGGGCAAGACAAAATATTTAAGTGACTTTGAACAGGGCTATGGTAGTAGGTGCCAGGCGCACCAGTTTGTGTCAAGAACTGCAACACTGCTGGGTTTTTCACGCTCAACAGTTTCTCGTGTGTATCAAGAATGGTCCACCACCCAAAGGACATCCAGCCAACTTGACACAACTGTGGGAAGCATTGGAGTCGAGGAGAGGGGGAGCAACTCAATATTAGGAAGGTGTTCCTAATGTTTTGTCCACTCAGTGAATTTGTCCCTTATCATTCCTTTAACTCATTTGCATGCTACACTTCTATCTCTCTTTCACTCTCCCTTCTTTTCTCTGGAAAATCTCTTTAGCCTTCCCTCCTCCCTCAGATGTGAGCTTGCTTCTCCTGTTCTCCCCCATCCCTCCTCAGTTTCCACAGCACTGGGCTGGGCTGGTCTGGGTAGGCTGTCTGAGGTCCACTGGAGGTCCTCCTCGAACCCCAGCACTACCAGCTACTCCACCCAGTGGCTCACTCTTGGGCAGTTTCTTGGCTAGAAAAAAGAGAGACAACAAATCATGGTACTGTATATCAACATAGAGGACCACATAGAACAATTATAGTATGTGTTGCTTATAGTTGAGATGGCAACGGTATAAACAAGGTGATCGCTGTTCATATTTGTGTGTACAGTGAGGTTTTATCACCCTCTTGTGGACACAGAGGGACAAACCCTTAGAGGTGTCATGGTGAGGAGTAAACTATTCATAGCAAAAACAAATGCTCTGTTAGGAATTATGTTTTGATTAGTTTTGACTGATAACATTGAGTACATAACATTAAATATGGAAGCCCTCGAGAAAGAAAGTCACAGTGTCATCTCCAACAGCCCATTTCAACCCTATGAATTTGGATGATGGCATGTCAGATGTGACTCACCTATGGCCAGGAAGAGGTTGTTGACATTCATGGCTGTCTTGGCAGAGGTCTCCATGAAGAGAAGACTGTTGTCAGCAGCATAACCCTGACCATCCTGAAAAAACACCACATACATGTAGACCTGCTACACACACATCACTGCGCAAGCATCTGGCTATCTTGGGTGTGAGGTATACACACAGGAGCCTACCGTATACTCCACCGCTCTGTTAGCAGACCAATCGGCCTTGTTGCCCGCTAAGGCTATCACCATGTTTGTACTGGCTTGTTTCTGGAGCTCGCTCACCCAGGCTTTGGCTCGTACAAAGGTCTCCTATCCAGAGTAGAAAATAAAGATGAGATATGGCCAGAAGGAACAGGGAAAATGTACTAGACTGAAATGCATGTCCTTCTCAAACATCTGGCTCAAACTTCTGCAGAAGTGGTATAGTGTAAATGCAGAATATCTGCGAAATTTCTGGCGAGAATTATTAACAGACGCTAAGCATTGTTGGTGAATGACTTCACTACATATGAGTGGAAAAAGTGAGAGGAAAAGTGAAGAGATGGGGAAATTAACAGGGAAAAGATAGGAGTCATTATGCAGGAAGGAGAAATGGGGATGAAAGAGAGAGAGAGTTAGATAAAGGGGGAGACGGAGCATTTGATAAAGGAGAGGGATATGTTATAATCTAAGATGTTCATACTGTGTTGGTGATGTCATAGACCACTATGGCTGCCTGAGCTCCTCTGTAGTACATGGGTGCCAGGCTGTGGTAGCGCTCCTGACCAGCCGTGTCCCAGATCTCAAACTTCACCATGGCACTGTCCACACTCACCATCTGAGTCAGAAAGGCAGCTGAGAGAAGAGAACATGGGAGATGCTTTAGCCTACAAAATAGTAATGAGAGGAGGAGTTGACGGGTACGTAGATTGAGGAAAAAAATAAAACCTTGTGGGTCAGATAGAAAAGAATGATAGAGAGGAAAAGTGTGCAAAATGTGAACAAGTCTCTGTGGAAAAGGTTATCATATGGACAAACAACAGAAAGGAGGAGGTCAGATGACCAGATGTAAACGTCTGGGAAAAAATGACCTGAAGAAGAAGTTCTATTGATCTACAGAGGAGAGTATTCTGGTGTGTGGTTGGTACTCTACCCCCAATGGTGCTCTCCCCAAAGTCCTGGTACTGGCCTTTGACAAACTGCAGCAGCAGGCTGGACTTCCCCACTGATGTCTCCCCCAGTAGAACCAATTTAAACTGGCTCACCTTACTGGACTGGGGTTGGCCACTGGGTCGGGATGGGCGCCCTGCCATCGGGGCTGTGTGTGCGTGAGGGGGTTTTGGGGTTGGGGTTGTTGGGGACATTGAGGGTCGGGAGCGCTGAAAGTGGGGGGACAGAGAGAAAAGAAGGTTCAAGTGACAGCTGGGAAGAGGAGGATGAGGGTATGGGGGGGGGGGGCTACCGCTCTCAAGGACAATGGGACCCGTCTGCCAGTTGAAAAATGGAAATCTATAAGACAAAAAACAACAGATGTATCCCAGAATCTGGACTTTTATCATAATGGCAACCTGTCACACAATCACCCGTGAAACCCATATTAATCCAAATATATATCCACTCTAGTTTGCATGCTGCTGTGATCAGTTTTAATCTAAATCCACAGGGAATAGCCACTCCTAGTTAGGAAGCATTAAAAGCCTGGGCTACTTACTAAAACCTGATTTATATAATAATTTCTTATTTGTTAGCCTACAAGTGAACAATGAGTGAAAATAAAAGGAATCAATAACATCAATAATTCTGTGACAAATGTAGCAGGCAATAGCTTTCAAAACAGACTTTCGTTTTCTCATCTTTCTCTGCAACAGAGTTGACCATTAGGCCTATAGGCTAACCCAGCCTGCCCTGTCGACCGCGGAGTCCAGGTTGGCTACCCCGCAACAATGTAACAACATGATACTATTCCCTACTAGGAATAGGCCTACAGATGGTTGGTTGACATAAAGCCTATTTGCTATACATATTTAATAACCATTTAATAAGTTATCAACCCCTCCCCCACTTCTACAGTCCACCCACAAGTGATCAACCCCATTCCTGTCCCTAGGTCGTATACCGCAAGTCAACACGACCCTGTCCATATGGAATCTATCTGTCGACAGCGCCCCAAAGTGGTCACATCAGAGCCGGTTAACTTCTGATTTGTTTTTGTTTTAAATTGCATTGCGACTATACCTGGCAAATGATGCTGTTTATCCTTTGTCTTTTTAGTCGAGATATAGAATGCGTTGTCCCATCTCGTAATTCCGGAATTTTGGGGCGGTAACAGATTGACAGCTTTTTACCCAATTGTCTACTGGTAAAAGTCTAGCCTTCCTCTTCAGAAACTTTCGTGGTAGATATGTAGCCTATTGAGTGCAGAGTAGTCTCGTCCTCCAGAATAGTGTGCTGAAACCCCCAGGACAAATCTCCTATTGTCGAGATAGTGAAGGTTTTGGTGGGAAAAAATGATACAATGCTCTACAATAGAATTGATCTGAGCAGAATATAATAAAATACCTATCAACTCTTACTCGCATTATAAATCTTTGTCCTTTGAAACAGTTATGAAAATGCCAACACTTAATATTGAACGAAAACGCTAGAATCGAATAGGCCTATATCTGAGCATAATAGAAGAGCTAAGCAGAATAGAGCTGAGCAAAGAATAGAATAGGCTAGATCTGAGCAGAAAAGAGCTGAGGATAATCAAATATAATAGAATAGCTTCTTTTTTTTTTCTTTTTTTTTTACATCAGTTGAAGCTAAAAATGTAAGTCCTTAATTTGTTTGTTATGATGTGGTAAGACAGTTGTAATAAACTCGTTAAGGCATTAAAGGGGCAATATGCAGTTAACAAATTGCAACGTGGACACCCCGCTACTGTTCTGGTAAACAGCTGCCGGATGGGACTGGAGAAATGTAACCCCTCTCAAATCATGGACAGCGCTATGGATACAAGGACTGACCATCCATGATATCAAAATTATATTTTTAGCCAGGTAAATGTTGGGTTCTGATGGGCTGCGACAGTAGAACTAAGCTCATTTGGCATCTATAAGTTATATTCTTTAAGAATCAATGGGTATTTATAATTAATTTAAAAGTAAAACAAAAATGTATGTAGCAATCGCAGATTGCCTCTTTAAATAACTTTCTGCAAACATCAGGGGGTATATTTCAATTGTTGAAATCACCCATGAGCAACTATGAATATAAATAACTATAAATATAAATATTCTGGATTTGTCTTTAAATTATTACCTTCGAAATCAATGTTTCTTGAATTTGATGGGGTCCTTATCTAATGCGGTATTTTTTACTTTCATTGTTGATAACACACCATGCCTTAAACAAGCGAGTGATCATTGCTCAACTCAAAGCCTATCATCATCACTGGGTGATAAGAACTTCTAGCCTACATTAAAGGAATAGTTCACCCAAATAAATGTTTTACATATGGTTTCCTTACCCTGTAAGCAGTCTATGAAAAAGGTATGACTGCAACCCATGCTTTGGTTTTGTTTAACTGGCCACTGTCTCCAAATGCTAACTTTTTAGCATTTGTGTCCAAAAACCAATGTGACTCTCCCCAACACCATTTAATTGTGGTAATTAACTTCAGATGCCCACCTAGCATATTTGTAAATAAACATATACAATGATGTCAGGACAGTGGAATGCAGTGTAGTAGCACAATGTCCTAACTTCCTGAAGTCAGGTATTTTTAGGGCTCAGACAGGGGTAAGTGTCAACCCTGTCGCTCTGAGAGGAAGCCAGAATACAGTGTATCTGTTTCCTGTTTACGGAACCTTGGGACATCTGTCCTACTTATGGAAATCACCATTATAAACATCAACCACTACTCACATTGGATACTGTGAAAGACTGCCACTGTGTCCATCACAGCCTTACTGTGATGCAAACCTGTGTACAAATATTATTTAAAATAATTTCAAATACTTTAGCTGTGCTTGATTGATCTTGCCTGTTGCAATGGAACAATAGAAAAGTCTTAAAAGTGAAAACCCTGCTCACCTGGCACTCCAGGCAGGCTCAAAGCTTTAGAAAAATTTCAAATAGTATTTGAAATTAGGTCTGCTGTGATGTTGGTGTGCCGAAGCCTGTTCCATTTTACGTCACATGAGGGCGCCTTAACAAAAACGGATCAGGACTGTATCATTTAGACTCAGGACATATTGCATGTATTCTGGACCTGTTAACATTTGTTGTGAAAGTAAGCAGTATATGTGATGTTGATGTATTTCCCTTGTTTTGATTCCCTTGAGGTTGATTAGACACATATCCTGGGTAGTGTTTATTACTAGTTATTCTGGAGATGAAAGGATGCGGGATGGGAATAAGTGTGTCCTGTTATTGTATGGGGAAAATGTCATGAGGGACTGACTAGCCCAGTGGAGGCTGCTGAGGGAAGGACGGCTCAAAATAATGTCTGGAATGGAGTCAATGGAATGGTATCAACCACATGGAAACCACGTCTTTGATGTGTTTGATGCCATTCCAAATCCTCCATTCCAGACATTATTAAGAGCCTTCCTGCCATCAGCATTCTCCACTGGACTAGCCATAATAAAAACCTTATCCTACCTCTTATTTCTCCTCCATTTCTAACTCTCTCAAAGCAGTCAAGGGATGTGAGGAGAAAGCAAACTCCCTTGTACATGATATACAAGTGTGCATCTGCATTAGAAGTTCTATATGTGCACAGGGTCACATGATCAAACCACACACTTCTATTTTATCAAAAGTATATAGAGTTCATATGTCTGGAGGTTAGACAAGGGAAATTACCAAGTAAAACACAAAATTACATGGTGGGAAATAAATCACTGAATGACTGGAGCACATGACTTTCTTAGCATTTACCCCACTTGGATATCATCTCAAAGGGGACAAAATAGTATAGTATAGCCTAGTATGCTGTATAGTAGGCTATAGTAGTGTATATATAGTATAGGATAGTAGTCATTAATTTACTATAACAACATAATAGTACCACGGGATGTACTGTAATTATTTAAAAAATGGACCAAGATGGTTCGTTTTGGTTAGTTTTCAAAATAAGATGTGAGGACCACACAGACATTGGCTGCCCCAATGAGAGCGCGGGGAGGCGAGAGCAATTTAAAGCCATGACATCACATTTCCTGACGACCGCTTCCAAATGCGGAAAGATCTCGGAGAGTGACTTTTTTCAAGCTGGCTCTGTCCGAGGAAAACATTGAATGCAGCGTTTTTAAACAATACGGCTTCTCTCTTGACTTAAATATGTATTTTAAGACGTGCCCTATTTAACGTTGGTGCTGCATGTCTCTCCCTATGCACCATTTTTCTAGAATAGGTAAGTGAATGTTATTTTCATCACCATGCTGTTTAGAAAAATGCTTGCGAGTAGGGTGGTGGGACAAACCTTAGACTGGGTATTTAATGTAACGAAGAACGTTGCGAACAATGTATGAGGATGCTACAGAGGTTTGTAGTAGGCTACCGATACTCCCATGTACTTGGCGGTGCCTGTCGTACGTGGTGGCTATATGTAAACACAATGAACCATTAACTGTTATGTCACGTTCATGTCGCTGCATTGATTTAAACGTGAGCAGGAAACCGGTTACTCAGTGAACACGATTTATCGCGCCCAGACGGTCATCACGATGTTATCCCAAATTAAAATCTTGCCATGCATTCGACATCACATAAGATTTGTTTCAATAACAAAAGGCCTATTAAATACCTAAACAAATAGCATTTGCTATAGCCTAAGTGCATGTAAGTTTTGATAGGATACAACACTGGCTGTCATTAGTAACAAGTAGTTTGCTGTTATTGTATATTTTTCCATTTTGGAACATGATACAAACTTGATACTTTTCTGAGGCTACATAACATGAAGGACTACATGGGGCAGATATAGGGCACAACACCTGCTCAAACTACCAGCCTTGATTCTCTCAATAGTTTGTACTCTATAAGGCATGCCACATTTATAAGTGTGCAGTAAGTGTATCTGCCTTTACTTACACAACTACACTCTTACACTGAACCAAAATATAAACACAACATGTAAAGTGTTGGTCCCATGTTTCATGAGCTGTAATAAAAGATCCCAGAAATTTTCCATACACTCAAAAAGCTAATTTCTCTCAAATGTTGTGCACACATTTGTTTACATCCCTGTTAGTGAGCATTTCTTCTTTGCCAAGATAATCCATCCACCTGACAGGTGTGGCATATCAATAAGCTGATTAACAGCATTATAATTACACAGGTGCACCTTGTGCTGGGGACAATAAAAGGCCACTCTAAAATGTTTGTTTTTGTCACACAACACAATGCCACAGATGTCTCAAGGTTTGAAGGAGCGTGCAATTGGGATGCTGACTGCAGGAATGTCCACCAGAGCTGTTGCCAGAATTAAATATTCATTTCTCTACCATAAGCCGCCTCCAACTTCGTTTTAGAGAATTTGGCAGTACGTCCAACCGGCCTCACAACCACAGATCAGGTGTAACCACGCCTGCTTAGGACCTAGCCATCTGGCCTCTTCACCTACGGGATCGTCTGAGACCAGCCACCCAGACATCTTATGAAACTGTGGGTTTGGACAGCTGAATAATTTCTGCACAAACTGTCAGAAACCGTCTCAGGGAAGCTCATCTGCGTGCTCGTCGTCCTCACCAGGGTCTTGACCTGACTGCAGTTAGGTGTTGTAACCGACTTCAGTGGACAAATGCTCACCGATGGCCACTGGCAGGCTAGAGAAGTGTGCTCTTGACTGATGAATCCCGGTTTCAACAGTACTGAGCAGGCGGTGTCGTGTGGGCGAGCGGTTTTCGGATGTCAACATTGTGAACAGAGTTCCCCATGGTGGCGGCGTGGTTATGGTATGGGCAGGCATAAGCTATGGACAACAAACACAATTGCATTTTATCTATGGCAATTTGAATGCACAGAGATACCGTGACGAGATCCTGAAGCCCATTGTCATGCCATTCATCCGCCACCATCACCTCATGTTTCAGCATGATAATGCATGGCCCCATGTTGCATGGATCTGTACACAATGCCTGAAAGCTGAAAATGTCCCAGTTCTTCCAGGGCCTGCATACTCACCGAACATGTTACCCATTGAGCATGTTTGGGAACCTCTGGATCAACGTGTACGAAAACATGTTCCAGTTCCCGCCAATATCCAGCAACTTCGCACAGACATTGAAGAGGAGTGGGACAATGTTCCACAGGCCACAATCAACAGTCTGGTCAACTCTATGCAAAGGAGATGTGTTGCGCTGTATGAGGCAAATGGTGGTCACACCAGATACTGACTGGTTTTCTGATCCACGCCCCTACTTTTTTTAAAAAAGGTACCTGTGACCAACAGATATCTGTATTCCCAGTCGTGAAATCCATAGATTAGGGCCTAATTTATTTATTTCAATTGACTGATGTCCTTATCTGAACTGTAACTCAGTAAATCTTTTAAATTGTTGCATGTTGCGTTTATATTTTTGTTCATTATAGAAAAAAAGGTGTTATCTAGAACCAAAAAGTGTTATTCGGCTGTCCCCATAGGATAACCCTTTGAAGAACCCCTTTCCGTTCCAGGTAGAACCCTTTCCGTTCTAGGTAGATCCCATTGGGTTCCTTTCCACAGAGGGTTCTACATGGAACCCAAAAGAGATTTACCAGGAACCAAAAAGGATTATACTTGAAATCAAAAAGGGTTCATAGCAACAGCCGCAGAATACTTTTTTTCTAAGAGGGTCATTTCCATGTAAAAGGACCCATGAGCACCAACATGTGAAGTTCATACAGATCTTAATTTGAGTCCGTTTTCTACAGCAGGAAAATAATCCTGCAGCAACAGGAAATGTCAATTATTATGTACACTGAACAAAAATATAACACAACGCCACAAATGTCTCAAGTTTTGAAAGGGCGTGCAATTGGCATGCTGACTGCAGGAATGTCCACCAGAGCTGTTGCCAGATAATTGAATATTAATTTCTCTACCATAAGCAGCCTCCAACGTTGTTTTAGAGAATTTGGCAGTACGTCCAACCGGCCTCACAACCGCAGACCAAGTATATGGCATTGTGTGGGCGAGTGGTTTGCTGATTTCAACATTGTAAACAGAGTGCCCCATGGTTGCGGTGGGGTTATGGTATGGGCAGGTATAATCTACAGACAACGAACACAATTGCATTTTATCGATGGCAATTTGAATGCACAGAAATACTGTGACGTCAACTAATCGGAGGGTCAATGGCGCCGGAGGGGATGGCTGCCAATTTACGGGCTCCTAAGCAATTGTGCTATTTAGTGTGTTTATTTCACATTGTTTATAACTTAATTTGTACATAATGTTTCTGCTACCGTCTCTTATGACCGAAAATAGCTTCTGGATATCAGAACAGCGATTACTCACCTCAACTGGACAAAGATTGTTTTATTTTAATGAGTCTGACGCGAAGGATATACTGTTGCTCCCGGACCAGGCCCAAATGCCTGTCATTCGCATGAAGAAAAGACGGAGATACAGGGAGCTCCGTTCGAGACTCTCCTACCAATTGGACATTAAAAACTGTAATATCTTATGTTTCACAGAGTCGTGGCTGAACGACGACACGGATAATATACAGTTGGCTGGGTTTTCCATGCACCAGCAAGACAGAACAGCGACCTCCGGTAAGACGAGGGCTGGTGGTGTATGTCTATTTGTCTATAACAGCTGGTGTGTGATGTCTAATATTAAGGAAGTCTCGAGGTATTGCTCGCCTGAGGTAGAGTACCTCATGATAAGCTGTAGACCACACTACCTACCAAGAGTTTTAATCTATATTTTTCGTAGCTGTCTATTTACCACTACAATGGCCGATGCTGGCACTAAGACCACACGCAACGAGCTGTATAAGGCCATAAGCAAACAAGAAAATGCTCATCCAGAAGCGGCACTCCTAGTGGCCGGGGACTTTAATGCAGGCAAACTTAAATCCGTTTTACGTAATTTCTACCAGCAGGAAAAAAACTCTAGACCACCTTTACTCCACACACAGAGACGCGTACAAAGCTCTCCCTTGCCCTCCATTTGGAAAATCGGACCATAATTCTGTTGTCCTGATTCCTGTTTACAAGCAAAAACTAAAGCAGGAAGTACCAGTGACTCACTCAATATGGAAGTGGTCAGATGACACGCATGCTACGCTACAGGACTGTTTTGCTAGCACAGACTGGAATATGTTCCGGGATTCATCCAATGGCATTGAGGAGTATACCACTTCAGTCACCGGCTTCATCAATAAGTGCATCGACGACGTCGTCCCCACAGTGACCGTACGTACGTACACTACCGTTCAAAAGTTTGGGGTCACTTAGAAATGTCCTTGATTTCGAAAGAAAAGCAATTTTTTTCCCATTAAAAGAACATCAAATTGATCAGAAATACAGTGTAGACATTGTTAATGTTGTAAATGGCTATTGTAGCTGGAAATGGCTGATTTATAATGGAATATCTACATAGGCCTACAGTGGCCCATTATCAGCAACCATCAGTCCTGTGTTCCAATGGCACGTTGTGTTTGCTAATCCAAGTTTATCATTTTAAAAGGCTAATTGATCATTAGAAAACCATTTTGCAATTATGCTAGCACAGCTGAAAACTGTTGTGCTGATTAAAGAAGCAATACTGTCACGCCCTGACCTTAGATATCCCTTTTATTCTCTATTTGGTTAGGTCAGGGTGTGATTTGGGTGGGCATTCTAGTTTTTCTATTTCTTTGTTGGCCGGGTATGGTTCCCAATCAGAGGCAGCTGTCTATCGTTGTCTCTGATTGGGGCTCATACTTAGGCAGCCCTTTTCCCACCTTAGTTTGTGTGGTCTTGTTTTTGTATGGTTGCTTTGTAGCCTGCAGAACTTTGTATTTCGTTGTTTTGTCTGTGTTTCATTTAATAAATTAATATGTTCGCCTACCACGCTGCACCTTGGTCCGAGCCTTCAATCAACGAACGTGACAGAAGATCCCACCACAAACGGACCAATCAGCGTGGCCGGGAGGAGCAGACGTTTTGGACATGGGAGGATCAACGGCGACTCCGAAGTTCACGACCACGACAGAAGCCTGAGAGGCAGCGGCCAAATTTTTTTTGGGGGGGGCACACAGGGTGGTTGGCGGAGCCAGGTTTCAGACCAGAGCCAACTCCCCGCACTCGCTTTGTGGAGCGTGTGACCGTTCAGGCGCCATGTTATGCAGTGATGTGCACCGTGTCTCCAGTGCGTCTTCGTAGCCCAGTGCGTCCGGTGCCAGCGCCCCGCACTTGCAAAGCCTTCGGTGATGATCCATGGCAGAAAGCCTCCAGTGATGATCCATGGCAGAAAGCCTCCAGTGATGATCCATGGCAGAAAGCCTCCAGTGATGATCCATGGCACGAAGCCTCCAGTGATGATCCATGGCACGAAGCCTCCAGTGATGATCCATGGCACGAAGCCTCCAGTAATGATCCATGGCACGAAGCCTCCAGCGACGGTCTGCAGGTCAGAGTCTCCAGCGACGGTCGGCAGTTCAGAGCCTCCGGTGACGATCTACGGTCCGGTTCCTCCGGCGACGATTCACGGTCCGGAGCTTCCGGCGACGATCCCCGCACCAGAGTCGCCAACGAAGATGGCGGATCCGCGAGCGGAGCGGGGTCTACGTCCCGCACCAGAGCTGCCACCGAGGCTAGATGCCCACCCGGACCCTACCCTAATGAGTCAGGTTTTGCGGCCGGAGTCCGCACCTTTGTGTGTGGGGGGGGGGGGGTACTGTCACGCCCTGACCTTAGATATCCCTTTTATTCTCTATTTGGTTAGGTCAGGGTGTGATTTGGGTGGGCATTCTAGTTTTTCTATTTTTTTTTTTAGCCGGGTATGGTTCCCAATCAGAGGCAGCTGTCTATCGTTGTCTCTGATTGGGGCTCATACTTAGGCAGCCTTTTTCCCACCTTAGTTTGTGGGATCTTGTTTTTGTATGGTTGCTTTGTAGCCTGCAGAACTTTACATTCGTGTGTATTTCGTTGTTTTGTCTGTGTTTCATTTAATAAATTAATATGTTCGCCTACCACGCTGCACCTTGGTCCGAGCCTTCAATCAACGAACGTGACAAATACAACTGGCCTTCTTGAGACTAGTTGAGTTTCTGGAGTATCAGCAATTGTGGTTCGATTACAGGATCAAAATGGCCAGAAACAAATAACTTTCTTCTGAAACTCGTCAGTCTATTCTTGTTCTGAGAAATGAAGGCTATTCCATGTGAGAAATTGCCAATAAACTGAAGATCTCGTACAACGCTGTGTACTACTCCCTTCACAGGACAGCGCAAACTGGCTCTAACCAGAATAGAAAGCGGAGTGGGAGGCCCCGGTGCACAACTGAGCAAGAGGACAAATACATTGGTGTCTAGTTTGAGAAACAGACTCTTCACCTCTTCACTGTTGACGTTGAGACTGGTGTTTTGCGGGTACTATTTAATTAAGCTGCCAGTTGAGGACCTGTGAGGAGTCTGTTTCTCAAACAAGACACTAATGTATTTGTCCTCTTGCTCAGTTGTGCACCGGGGCCTCCCACTCCTCTTTCTATTCTGGTTAGAGCCAGTTTGCGCTGTTCTGTGAAGGGAGTAGTACACAGCATTGTACGAGATCTTCTGTTTCTTGGCAATTTCTCGCATGGAATAGCCTTCATATTTGTTTCTGGCCATTTTGATCCTGTAATCGAACCCACAATTGCTGATGTTCCAGATACTCAACTAGTCTCAAGAAGGCCAGTTTTATTGCTTTTTTAAATCAGCACAACAGTTTTTAGCTGTACTAACATAATTGCAAAAGGGTTTAGACTTTTAAAATTATAAACTTGGATTAGCAAACACAACGTGCCATTGGAACACAGGACTGATGGTTGCTGATAATGGGCCTCTGTACGCCTCTGTAGATATTCCATTAAAATCAGCCGTTTCCAGCTACAATAGCCATTTACAACATTAACAATGTCTACACTGTATTTCTGATAAATTTGATGTTATTTTAATGGACAACAAAATTGCTTTTCTTTCGAAAACAAGGACATTTCTAAGTGACCCCAAACTTTTGAACGGTAGCGTACATATCCCAACCAGAAGCCATGGATTACAGGCAACATCCGCACCGAGCTAAAGGCTAGAGCTGACACTTTCAACGAGCTGGACACTAATCCGGACGCTTACAAGAAATTCCGCTATGCCCTCAGACGAACCATCAAACAGGCAAAGCGTCAATACAGGACAAAGATTGAATCCTACTACACCGGCTCAGATGCTCGTCGGATGTGGCAGGGCTTGCAAACTATTACGGACTACAAAGGGAAACCCAGCCGCGAGCTGCCCAGTGACGCGAGCCTACCAGACGGGCTAAATGCCTTATGCTCGCTTCAAGGCAAGCAACACTGATGCATGCATGAGAGCACCAGCTGTTCCGGACGACTGTGTGATCACGCTCTCCGTAGCCGATGTGAGCAAGACCTTTAAACAGGTCAACATTCACAAGACCACGGGGCCAGGCGGATTACCAGGACGTGTACTCAGAGCATGCACGGACCAACTGGCAAGTGTCTTCATTGACATTTTCAACCTCTCCCTGACAGTCTGTAATACCTACATATTTCAAGTAGACCACCATAGTCCCTGTGCCCAAGAAAGCGAAGGTAACCTGCCTAAATGACTACCACCCCGTAGCACTCACGTTGGTAGCCATGAAGTGCTTTGAAACGCTGGTCACGGCTCACATCAACACCATCATTCCGAAAACTCTAGACCCACTCAATTCGCATACTGCCCCAACAGATCCACAGATGGCGCAACCTCAATTGCACTATACACTGCCCTTTCCCACCTGGACAAAAGGAACACCTATGTGAAAATGCTGTTCATTGACTACTGCTCAGCGTTCAACACCATAGTGCCCACAAAGCTCATCACTAAGCTAATGACCCTGGGACTAAACACCTCCCTCTGCAACTGGATCCTGGACTTCTTGACGGGCCGCCCCCAGGTGGTAAGGGTAGGCAACAACCCATCTGCCACGCTGATCCTCAACACAAGGGCCCCTCAGGGGTGCGTGCTTAGTCCCTTCCTGTACTCCCTGTTCACCCATGACTGCGTGGCCAAGCACGACTCCAACACATTTACATCATTTAGCAGACGCTCTTATCCAGAGTGACTTACAAATTGGTGCATTCAACTTATGATAGCAAGTGGGACAACCACTTTTTTTATTCTTTTTTTTTTTAATGGGGGGCTAACACCATCATTAAGTTTGCTGACGACACAACGGTGGTAGGCCTGATCACCGTCAATGATGAGACAGCCTATAGGGAGAAGGTCAGAGACCGTGGTGCCAGGGAAATAACCTCTTCCCTCAACGTGAGCAAGACAAAGGAGCTGATCGTGGACTACAGGAAAAGGAAGTTCAAACATGCCCCCATTCTCATCGACTGGGCTGTAGTGGAGCGGGTCGAAAGCTTGAAGTTCCTCGGTGTCCACATCACCAACGAACTATCATGGTCCAAACACACCAAGATAGTTGTGAAGAGGGCACGACAATGCCTATTTCCCCTCAGGAGACTGATAAGAGTTGGCATGGGTCCCCAGATCCTCAAAAAGAGTGTAGTGCGTACGGCCCAGTACATCACTGGGGCCAAGCTTCCTGCAATACAGGACCTCTATACTAGGCGGTGTCAGAGGAAGGCCCAAAAAATTGGCAAAGACTCCAGTCACCCAAGTCAGACTGTTCTCTCTGCTACCGCACGGCAAGCGGTACCGGAGCACCAAGTCTAGGTCCAAAAACAGCTTCTACCCCCAAGCCATAAGACTGCTGAACAATTAATCAAATGGCCACCCGGACTATTTGCATTGACTATGCATAGTCACTTTACCCCTACCTACATATACAAATTACCTTGAGTAACCTGTACCCCGCTCATTGACTCGCTACCGGTACCCCCTGGATATACAGTGCGTTCGGAAAGTATTCAGACACCTTCACTATTTCCACATTTTGTTACGTTACAGCTTTATTCTAAATTGGATTTAAAAAATCATCCTCATCAATCTACACACAATACTCCATAATGAAAAAGTGAAGAAAAAAATACATTTACATAAGTATTCAGACCCTTTGCAATGAGACACAAATTGAGCTCAGGTGCATCCTGTTTCCATTGATCATCTATGAGATGTTTCTACAACTTGATTGGAGTCCACCAAGGCACACACCTGTCTATATAAGGTCACACAGTTGACAGTGCATGTCACAGCAAAAACCAAGCCATGAGGTCGAAGGAATTGCCGTAGAGCTCTGAGACAGGATTGTGTCGAGGCACAGATCTGGGGAAGGGTACCAAACAATTTCTGCAGCATTGAAGGTCCCCAAGAACACAGTGGCCTCCATCATTCTTACATGGAAGCAGTTTGGAACCACCAAGACTCTTCCTAGAGCTGGCCGCCCGGCCAAACAGAGCAATCGGGGGAGAAGGGCCTTGGTCAGTGAGGTGACCAAGAACCTGATGGTCACTCTGACAGCCCTCTTGGAGTTTGCCAAAAGGCACCTAAAGACTCTCAGACCATGAGAAACAAGATTCTCTGGTCTGATAAAACCAAGATTGAACTCTTTGGCCTGAATGCCCAAATCAAATTGTATTGATCACATACACATTTAGCAGATGTTATTGCGGGTGTAGCGAAATGCTTGTGTTTCTAGCTCCAACAGTGCTGTAATATCCAAGCGTCACACCTGGAGGAAACCTGGCACCATCCCTACGGTGAAGCATGGTGGTGGCAGCATCATGCTGTGGGGATGTTTTTCAGCAGCAGGGACTGGGAGACTAGTCAGGATCGAGGGAAAAATGAACGGAGCGAAGTATAGAGAGATCCTTGATGAAAACCTGCTCCAGAGCGCTCAGAACATCAGATTGGGGCGAAGGTTCACCTTCCAACAGGACAACGACCCGAAGCACACAGCCAAGACAATGCAGGAGTGGCTTCGGGTCAAGTCTCTGAATGTCCTTGAGTGGCCCACCCAGAGCCCAGACTTGAACCCGATCGAACATCTCTGGAGAGACCTGAAAATAGCTGTGCAGCGACGCTCCCCATCCAACCTGACAGAGCTTGAGAGGATTTGCAGAGAAGAATGGGAGAAACTCCCCAAATACAGGTGTGCCAAGCTTGTAGCGTCATACAAAAGAAGACTCAAGGTTGTAATCGCTGCCAAAGGTGCTTCAACAAAGTACTGAGTAAAGGGTCTCAATACTTATATAAATGTGATATTTCAGTTTTTTATTTTTAATACATTTGCACACATTTCTAAAAACCTGTTTTTACTTTCACATTATGGGGTATTGTGTGTAGATTGATGAGGGGAAGAAAACTATTTAATCCATTTTAGATTAAGGCTGTAACGTAACAACATTATGAAAAAATCAAGGAGTCTGAATACTTTCCGACAACAATATATCCATAGGAAAGTATTTTTAAACCAACTTGTCAAAGTGCTGGTAGTGCGTTCAGATTCCTATCACATGAAGCATGTGCACAACCATGTAAACGTGCACGAGTGTCACGCCCTGACCTCTAGAACTCTAGTTAGTTTGGTCAGGGTGTGCATGTTTAGTTCTATGTTGTATATCTATGGTTAGATTCTAGTTGTTTGACTTCTATGTTTGGCCGGGTATGATTCCCAATCAGAGGCAGCTGTCACTCGTTGTCTCTGATTGGGGATCATACTTAAGTAGCCTGGTTGCAGTCCTTGTTTGTGGGATCTTGTTCCATGTAGGCTGGTTGTTGTATAGCCCATAGGACTTTCACGTCACGTTGTTTTTGTATGTTTATTCTAATAATTAAACATGTACGCATACCACACTGCACCTTGGTCTGACCCATCTCTCAACGTCCGTGACAACGAGTTTGGCAAGTATGCATGTATTTACATCGTGTGCACATGCATCATGTGATATAAATATGAACGCGCTACCAGCACTTTGACAAGTTGGTTTAAAAATACTTTCCTGTGGATATATTGTTGTACTTGGTACAGTAAGTACAAATATAATTGTATTCAACATTCCGGCTTGGAGGACCTGAGAAGACCATTTCCAGAATCAAACACTGTAATGTCCCAGATGTTGGTGGATTTAGAAATTCACCCATCTGGTCTCCAGGCAAGACACCATTTTCAACTTTACATATCATTGGTCAATAACCATAATTGGATTGGTGTATTCGTCTCTCTATTTGATCAAAAGGGGAATAACTCAATTGGTGATCTTGTGCTTGCATGTTTTATACCTACACATGGTTATACATTGATCTTTTATAGTCATTGAATTACCAAGTTGTTGACTAGATATAGGATAATTTCATACATTGATTTACTTTGATCTTTACTCCGCTGATTTACTGAGTTAGACTTTTTTCTGAGAGTTGGCGTGCAGCTACATTTCGTAGACACTTTTAGATTCGCGATGTGTTAAGAGTGATTTACGTCTTGGATTCATTAGGTCAACGAGAGGGCATAGAGAGGAATTACAGAAGTCATCTCTAAAGCCATAAGGAATCCTTCTAGTCATGTAGCTAAAGTATCTCTGAACCAGGGTTTCCGTTAGCCGGCTTTTGTCAGATACATTTTTTAAAAATAGAAAAGCCGATAAATAAAATTGGCGCCAGCCAATTGTCCAGGAGAAGAAGAAAAAATCCCATTGTGAAATAATGCTTTTTAGCCTATTTATTGATGGGAATACCAGTCCATGGAAATACACTACATGACGTAAAGTATTTGGACACCTGCTCGTCGAACATCTCATTCCAAAATCATGAGCATTAATATGGAGTTGGTCCCCCCTTTGCGTCTATAACAGCCTCCACTCTTCTGGGAAGGCTTTCCACTATATGTTGGAACATTGCTGCAGGGACTTGCTTCCATTTAGCCATGAGCATTCATGAGGTCGGGCACTGATGTCTGGCTTGCAGTCGGCGTTCCAATTCATCCCAAAGGTGTTCGATGGGGTTGAGATCAGGGCTCTGTGCAGGCCAGTCAAGTTCTTCCACACCGATCTCGACAAAACATTTCTGTATGGACCTCGCTTTGTGCACGGGGCATTGTCATGCTGAAACAGGAAAGGGTCTTTCCCAAACCGTTGCCACAAAGTTGGAAGCACAGAATTGACTAGAATGTCATTGTATGCTATAGCGTTAAGATTTCCCTTCATTGGAACTAAGGGCCATAGCCTGAACCATGAAAAACAGCCCCAGACCATTATTCCTCCTCCACCAAACTTTACAGTTGGCAGTATGCATTGGGGCAGGTAGCGTTCTCCTGGCTTCCGCCAACCCAGATTCGTCAATCGGACTGCGAGATGGTGAAGTGTGATTCATCACTCCAGAGAACGCGTTTCCACTGTTCCAGAGTCTAACGGCGGCGAGCTTTACACCACTCCAGCGGATGCTTGGCATTGCACATGGTGATCTTAGGCTGATCTTAGGCTGCTCAATTCATGAAGCTCCCGATGAACAGTTCTTGTGCTGACATTGCTTCCAGAGGCAGTTTGGAACTCGGTAAGCTTGTGTGGCGTACCACTGAGCCGTTGTTGCTCCTAGACGTTTCCACAATAACAGCACTTAAAGTTGACCGGGGCAGCTCTAGCAGGGCAGAAATTTGACGAACTGACTTGTTCGTCCTATGACGGTGCCACATTGAAAGTCACTGAGCTCTTAAGTAAGGCCATTCTACTGCCAATGTTTGTCTATTGAGATTGCATGGCTGTGTGCTCAATTATATACACCTGTCAGCAACGGGTGTGACTGAAATAGCCGAATCCACTAATTTGAAAGGGTGTCCACAAACTTTTGTGTGTGTATATATATATATATATATATATAGTGTACATTTAACTGGTCATTCTTATTGGTCTATAGGTTAATTTGCATAATTTAGGGGAATTAAATTGGCTAGAGTTTAGAGTATATTATTTATCACACGTGTACAGCATACAGATACAGAGCCTTTGAGTGGAAAATTTGCACTTTGAACATGTTAGAATACATCAGAATTCGATAACAAGGACCGCATATCGTTCCGGTAAATTTCTCAAATGTCCAGTAAATTAATATGTTGCCGGTCAAATGTACGGCGCCACATTTTCCTAACGGAAACCCTGCTCTGAACCTTTTAGGAGATCCAATCAGGTACTGGCGACGCCATGGGGAAATCTGTTGAACTCAAAACTACCATCTGTGTTGGATGGAGACATTTCGATACATGTAACATGGCTCAACTTTGACCTGCTTTCGAGCCAGACTTGGTTCCTCTATTCTGACTGCCAGCTTGTAAGGTCCCAAAAGGCACCCTATTCCCTATGTAGTGCACTACTTTTAATCAGAGTGAAAAGTAGTGCACTAAATAGGGAATAGGGTGCCATTTGGGACACCGTTGTTTTCAGATGGAATGTCGCCAGTAGATCCTCATACACAATTATACCGCCAACATGACCTTGTTAGTAACCAATGTGTTTGATATGTAGGGTAAAGTGAGTATCAGACCAGTCAGTTGAGCAGGCCAATACTCAGACACACTCCCACGCATCATTAGCTCCCTCATTACCCTAACAGACACAAACTCAGGTTGCCGCGTTGCTAAGCGTCAGCCAATCGCTGGTTGCCTCTCAAACGATAAAAAAGGGAATCAGAAATGAAAAAATGAGAAAGCAATTTAATGTGAGCTCCTTTGATTTCGTCTCACTTTGATGTAAGTGTGGTTGTCAGGGCTGGGGCTTGCATTGCTATAAATGGGGAACATCTGGTGTGAGCACTATGGAGTGCCCCCACCCCCCATCATGGCCTAGTGCTGTGAAATTTGTCAGTGTGCAGATCCAAACTAATTGGGGTTTCACTTTATTTTACAAACCTATTCTCTCAATGCACTGTGAGCCATCTTGAATATTGATTGGCTGAAAGCCGTGGAATATCAGACCGTATACCACGGGTATGAAAAAACATTTATATTTACTGCTCTGATTACGTTGGCAACAAGGCACCTCGGGTGTTTGTGGTATATTGCCAATATACCACAGCTAACGGCTGTATCCAGGCACTCCGCGTTGCGTCGTGCTTAAGAACAGCCCTTAGCCGTGGTATATTGGCCATATACCACACCCCCTCGGGCCTTATTGCTTAAATACCTATTTCGTTCTGCTAATAGATTCAGCCCAACCAAATCGCCCCCTTTCGTCAGTTTTCCTTCACTGTTTTAAGATTGTTTTAGGGATCTTAGGGAGATTTATGTAGGCAGAAATCGGATCGTTTGGGTCAAGATGGTTTTAGTGTCTGATTTATGTGATGTTTAGTGTATTAAAGCTGTCTGATCTGTGCTTGATCTCTACTGTCTCCTGTGATGTAGTCTCAGTGTCAGTTTGTGCTGCATCAGTATTTGGCTTTGTTTTGGGTCTCCTAGACAAGGTGCTCCCACAGGGTGCAGTCCGCTTAAATCGAGTGCAGGATTTCAGCCTTGATGATTAGGGACATTTAAACCATTTTCAATGTGATCTACTGTTTATCAAAAGAGATTGTTTGCTGTCTGCCCATATGTGTGAAGTGTTATCCCATTGTTGAATGCAAGGATTGTTCTTATTTAGGGCTGGCGCGGTAATTGTATAACCGTATATAGGTTTACCGACGATTATGGATTAATACCGTGAATAAAATAACCGTACTAATATATATTTACTTAAAAATACAATAAAATGTATCAATATAACCAATAGCAGTAGTGTACATTTATTATTATAAACAATTGTTTTTGTACCTTAATCCGTCAAACTGTCTCCATCTCCTCCCTCCAATGTGCGCTCTGTCCTTAAAAATGTGCTCGCTTTGTTGATGCTGTAACATGATCTTTATCTTTACTACCTTTAGCTGACTAAACTCCACAGTGAAGGAAGTTTCTGCTGAACTCCACCAATGGAGTGGAGCAGAGACCAGGCTTTGGAATTCAGCCCCGACTACATCGATTTCGCACAAGATCAATTAAACAAAAATGTGTATTATGAAAAACTAACCTTGTACCTATGTTTGTCCTCTGTAGTTGCATGCCTTTCTTTGGTTGCTGAAATCCATACTTTATCATATAACGTTAATCAAATACAACCACTGACTGTTGAGATTCAATTGGCACATGCGCATTTGTGCTATGTTGCCATCTTAAAGCAACATTAATGAGCAAACATTCAGTGGTTGTATTCAGTGGTTGTACATTTATTGAGAGTATGGATTTCACCAAAGAAAGGCAAGCAACTACAGAGGACAAACATTGGTGCAAGGTTAGCGTATTGATCTTGGGCGAATCGATATAGTCTGAGCTGAAGTGGAGTTTATACTATACTACCTTATGCATAGTGCTCTGGCTATACATTTTTATTTGGTTTGTAAAGATGCAAAAACTATGCTAAAAGCCACCATCTCTACTGAATTAACTACCAAATGTCATTCTTGGTGAGTGTGGACATTTTATAAGTGAATATGAATCCGAGACAAAGTGATGAAAACCGAAGTCGAAATCCATGCTAGGCTAGCAAGCATAATATATGTGTGCAACAGCTACACACCGCAACTGCATGACCACTGCTTTATACTTTTTTACTGTGGGGTGTGCTGCTGGAGAGGGGGCGAAAACGCTACGTCGGGGACCGCAGTTGTAGCCTCTTACAAACCATCACGATCTAGCGAAACAATGTAAACTTGCGAGAACAGGATGGTTCATACAAGGCTACCGCAGTTGTGCCTCAGCAAGGTGTCGTAATCGCGGCAACGGCAAAGGGTCATCTAGCGACAAATCAAGGAGCCAATAGCGATTCTCACTGAAAAATAGTTGGCAACACTGGCTATAAACGGTGACGGTGGACATTTGCCTGATAAATAATTCCATGACCGTCACAGCCCTATTCTGATTAACACACAAGCATGAATACTCTATATAGACTGATTGTACAAAACATAGCATCCTAATATTGAGATGCACCCCCTTTTGCCCTCAGAACAGCCTCAATTTGTCAATGCATGGACGAAAGCGTTCCACAGGGATGCTGGCTCATGTTGACTCCGATGCTTCCTGCAGTTGTGTCAAGTTAGCTGGATGTCGTTTCGGTGGTGGACCATTTCTTGGTCCACACAGGAAACTGTTGAGCGTGAGAAACCCAGCAGCATTGCAGTTCTTCACACACTCAAACCTGTGCGCCTGGCACCTACTACCATACCCTGTTCAGAGGCACTTCAATATTTTGTCTTGCCCATTCACCCTCTGTATGGCACACATACACAATCTATGTCTCAAGGCATAAAAATCCTTCTTTAACTTGTCTCCTCCCTTTCATCTACACTGATTGAAGTGGATCAATAAGGGATCATAGCTTTCACCTGGTCAGTCTGTCATGGAAAGAGCTGCTGTTCCTAATGTTTTGTACACTCAGTGTAGATTCTGTGCGCTTTCACATGCCATTCACAGCTGGTGCACCATAGAGTGGAATTGGTTTCTATATTCTCTCCTCTCTCCCTTATCTGCAACTCTTTTCTAATCCTGCTAAAATCCCAAATCCTGCTTAAGGGATCTGCCCCAGCCCTCGACCACAGCCCTCCCTGCCGCCTGTTCAATGGCCTGGGTGGGATGGATGGAGTGAGTGGATTTTTTTGTTGTTGTTCAAGAGGTTTAGTCAAACCAATGGTTGATTTTCTTCTCATACTGAAGGCACGCGATAATGTCGACCTGTAGTCTGTGTTTTGAAAGGGTTCTCTCTTCCAGTGTATGAATATGTAGTCCAGAAAGTAGTGCACTATGTAGGGAACAGGGTGCCGTTTGGTACGCACACATACTCTCTCCGTCGACATGGTGGTCACAATAATGAGGTCAGCTGAACTGATCAGAGGGTTGTTGAGATAAATGTTCTCCATGGGCTAGCTGCAGACAGATCGAACTTTTAGCCTCCTGTGCTAGCTTGAGAAAATCCACGACAAAATTGAATGTCATCACCCCATCCTATGCATGTGGGATAGCAGAGCTTGATTTAACCACAGTGGGCGTTATCATTCAAAACATTGGTTACTGGTTTTGTAAGTAATTTGCAATACTGAATGGGGTCTTGTCAAAAGTTCAAATGTATGTATGTCTGTCAGCCAGGGCACTTTGCACACTGAATCATCTCTTGTCAGGGTTTGTAGTGAATGTGAGCAGAAATTTGAATTTGGCTTACAGCATGCTTGGTAATGTAACAGACTACATTTCTGACTTAACTTTATAGGAATGTGCTTTGTTTAGCCGTGACTCAATAAATCATCCTCATAGTCCAGCAGCCATTTTGGATGAGCCATTCCATGAAATATCACATGCAACACCACCACATCTGCTCTGCACATTTCCCTGAGAACACGTTTGAACACGTGTTCTCAGTGACTCTATCGCCTGTTGGATATTTCATATGAAATCAATCAGCACATCCACTGGCTTCATCCATTCGATCTCGCGTGTGGAATGTGGAAGCTGCATTATTGGAGGGTGGCAAGGCAATGGAGTTGTGCTCTGCTCTGTCCCCAAATAGAGGTTTCCTTTGGTCAACTAGCAGGGGGCTGATGTGAAAGACCAAGGCCTTTGATTACAACACTGGTTGCCTCCTAAATGGTACATTATTCCTTACATAGATCCATATGGGCCCTGGTCAAAAGTAGTGCACTATATAGGACCCTCAAACTCAAATCTGTACCTCAAAGCCAGTTCCACTGTGTTATGTCATTGTTCCCCTCTAATCAGGGACTGATTTAGACCTGGGACACCAGGTGGGTGCAATTAATTATGAGGTAGAACAGAAAACCAGCAGGCTCTGGACCTCGTAGGGTAAGAGTTGAAAAACCCTGATATAGGGAATAGGGTGCCATTTGGGAAAATGGGGCCTGGTCAAAAGTAGTGCACTATATATAGAGAATAGGGTGCCATTTGGGACGCAGGTCAAATCTCTCTCTGCCCAGCTCCATCACATGCCAGGTTACACATCATAACTAATGTATATTTCAAAGTCTTTCTCTGCTCATCTTTTATTATTAGTGTGTCTTTCTCACCCTGGAGCTGCTGTGCTGTTACATAAGGCTGTGTGAAACGCAAAGCGACCAGAGTTATTTATAGACAGGGTTTGTTGTTGATGTGCCGAAACCACTGTGTGTGTTGACACCTTTTAGAACATCATCCTTTGATATTCATCATCATTTGATATTCATCATCACTAGATGTGCATTAGATGTGGTCATAAATAGCCTTTGATCAGCTTTGTTTCTCTATGCGAAGAGCCTGGTAGCTTCCCAAATGGCACCTTATTCCCTATATAGTGCACTGCTTTTGACCAGAGCCCTATAGGTCCTGGTTAAAAGTAGTGCACTACATAGGGAATAGGGTGCCATTTGGGACGCATCTTCTGTTTCTTAGGCTGCACATCGAGGACAGACACAACCTAGTAACCTCTAGTTTAGGTCAGTGGTTCCCAAACTGTGGGGTGAGGGGTCGGCAGGGGGGGACGCGGGGTCCCCCCCCCCCCAAAAAAAATAAAGTATCAAAAAATATATAGGTTTTTTAGCCCATAGATTTTGTTGTAATGTTTGAGTCACTTAAATATCAAATGAATACACATTAGTCATGGCAAAATGTATAGAATTGCAAGAAAATTTGCTTTAAAACTGCGAAATGTTCTCTCCGCCAACAACAGTGAACAGTTTGTGTCATGAACAGTGCTTGTGCCCATAGAAATAGACGTGGCGCACGCAAGGGGGGGGGCTCGAGATGTTCCCCAATGCTGGAAGGGGGGGCATGAGTGGAAAAGTTTGGGAACCCCTGGTTTAGGTGACAAAATGTCCATACAGGTCTCTTGGCTTCAGATGGTTTGACCTTCAGTGACCTTTTAAATAAACCAAGTGGTCAATCCCATTACATCTCAACATTTTACAGTATGTGTGTGTCCCAAATGGCACCCTATTCCTAATGTAGTGCTGAACTTTTGAGCAGGGCCCAAATGGGTGCCATTTAGGACACAACATACAGTGCATTCGGAAAACATTCAGAGACCTTGACTTTTTCCACATTTTGTTACGTTACAGCCTTATTCTAAAATGGCTTAAATTATTTTTTCCCTCATCAATCTATACACAATACCCCATAATGACAAAGCAAAAACAGGTTTTTAGAAATGTTAGCAAATGTATTAAAAATAAAAAACAGAAATACCTTATTTATTCAGACCCTTTGCTATGAGACCTGTTTCCATTGATCATCCTTGAGATGTTTCTACAACTTGATTGGAGTCCACCTGTGGTAAATTCAATTGACTGGACATGATTTGGAAAGGCACACACCTGTCTATATAAGGTCCCACAGTTGACAGTGCATGTCAGAGCAAAAACCAAGCCATGCGGTGGAAGGAATTGTCCGTAGAGCTCTGAGACAGGATTGTGTCGAGGCACAGATCTGGGGGAAAAAATGTCTGCAGCATTGAATTTCCCCAAGAACACAGTGGCCTCCATCATTCTTAAATGGAAGAAGTTTGGAACCACCAAGACTCTTCCTAGAGCTGGCTGCCCGACCAAACTGAGCAATCGGGGGAGAAGGGCCTTGGTCAGGGAGGTGACCAAGAACCCGATGGTCATTCTGACAGAGCTCCAGAGTTCCTCTGTGGAGATGGGAGAACCTTCCAGAAGGACAGCCATCTCTGCAGCACTCCACCAATCAGGCCTTTATGGTAGAGTGGCCAGACGGAAGCCACTCCTCAGTAAAAGGCACATGACAGTAAGCTTGGAGTTTGCCAAAAGGGCACCTAAAGGACTCTCAGACCAAGAGAAACAAGATTCTCTTGGTCTGATGAAACCAAGATTGTACTCTTTGGCCTGAATGCCAAGCATCACGTCTGGAGGAAACCTGGCACAATCCCTATGGTAAAGCGTGGTGGCAGCATCATGCTGTGGGGATGTTTTTCAGCGGCAGGGACTGGGAGACTAGTCTGGATCGAGGGAAAGATCAACAGAGCAAAGTACAGAGAGATCCTTGATGAAATCCTGCTCCAGCGTGCTCAGGACATCAGACTGGGGCGAAGGTTCACCATCCAAGAGGACAACAACCGTAAGCACACAGCCAAGACAATGCTGGAGTGGCTTCAAGACAAGTCTTTGAATGTCCTTGCGTGGCCCAGCCAGAGCCCGGACTTGAACCCAATCGAACATCTGGAGAGACCTGAAAATAGCTGTGCAGTGACGCACCCCATCCAACCTGACAGAGCTTGAGAGGATCTGCAGAGAAGAATGGGAGAAACTCCCCAAATACAGGTGTGCCAAGCTTGTAGCCTCATACCCAAGAAAACTCGAGGCTGTAATCGCTGCCAAAGGTGCTTCAACAAAGTACTGAGTAAAGGGTCTGAATATTTATGTAAATATGATATTTCCTGTTTTGTTTTTTTAACCTGTTTTTTTACTTTGTCATTATGGGGTATTGTGTGTAGATTGATGAGGGGGAAAAAACTGTTGAATCCATTTTAGAATAAGGCTGTAATGTAACAACATTTGGAAAAAGTCAAGGGGTTTGAATACTTTCCGAATGCACTGTATATTTTCTGCTTGTCCAGAATGGCAGTGTTTTGATTAATCCTGCCAACAGATTGGTGGGCAAAGCAGTTTGTAATGCACTGACAATGGCAGACTCAGAGTATTTGAACTAATTCACCCTGGCACAAGGAACCCACTGGAGATTTTTTACGTTGGTATGGAGATGACACACTTTTAGATTTAATTCCATTTTGCCCATGTCCTCCTTAGTTACCCTCCTCCCCATACTCTGCTTGTCTGCAGTGAAAAATACCCTGTTCTCCGCAGAGCCATCCCTAAAAGAGAATTGAACGGGAGCTCACAGGTGTCAAGAGAATATACACTGGCAGAAATGGCTCAGATGAATAAAGATGGGGACAGTATGAAAATCACAGCCTCTTTGTGCCTCTATGTTGACTAGGTCCTCAGTATAGTACAGTCAGGGGGAAAAAATGAAAATGTTATCCCAAAATTATGCAAAGCTGTACCCGAGAGGCTAGAGATTGGCTGAGGAGTCTGGCTGATATTTAAACACGTGTGTGAAATATATGTGCATAGTAATGGAGCTGTAATGGGGAGGGGGCGGGAGATGTGCACTGATCAATTTGGTTACTTTGAGGGGTCTCCCACATACAGTAGGGGATGGCTTCTAGCCACCATTCCTAATTTTCACAGAGGCAGGGATGAGGGAGGGGGGTGTTCGCTACAACCTAACCCCCCTGATTTTTTTCACCACGGGTGGTATGAAAGGCTGACAATGTCACAGCAAATGTTATTTCGATTGGTGTGTTTTAAAGAAGCTGCTACTTGTCGATTTTCACATTCACTTTGACTTTGCTACTGCGGGTGGCAAGGAGGCACGTTAAAATATTTAGCTGTTTGTCTCTAAAAAGCCTCATGTTGTTAGATGCTAAATATGGAGGGTGCAAGATTACAGCTTTGTTGCCACTGCAGGTCTTGGCTGGGGTATATAAAGGGGTTATATACCCAAATCTCGACTTAACAGTCACCTCTAAGTAAATACAAAGACCTTAGTGGATTGATATCGCTAATCAAATCAAATCAAATTTTATTTGCCACATGCGCTGAATACAACAGGTTTAGACATTACAGTGAAATGCTTACTTACAGCCCTTAAACAACAATGCATTTATTTTTTAGTAAAAAAGTAAAATAAAACAACAACAAAAAAGTGTTGAGGGGAAAAAAAGAGCAGAAGTAAAATAAAATAACAGTAGGCACCAGCTAGTTGAGGTAATATGTACATGTGGGTAGAGTTAAAGTGACTATGCATAAATAATTAAGAGTAGCAGCAGCGTAAAAAGATGGGGTGAGGGTGGGGGGGCAGTGCAAATAGTCCGGGTAGCCATGATTAGCTGTTCAGGAGTCTTATGGCTTGGGGGTAGAAGCTGTTGAGAAGCCTTTTGGACCTAGACTTGGCGCTCCGGTACCGCTTGCCGTGCGGTAGCAGAGAAAACAGTCTATGACTAGGGTGGCTGGAGTCTTTGACAATTTTGAGGGCCTTCCTCTGACACCGCCTGGTATAGAGGTCCTGGATGGCAGGAAGCTTGGCCCCAGTGATGTACTGGGCCGTACGCACTGAGGCCGAGCAGTTGCCATACCAGGCGGTGATGCAACCAGTCAGGATGCTCTCGATGGTGCAGCTGTATAACTTTTTGAGGATCTGAGGACCCATGCCAAATCTTTTCAGTCTCCTGAGGGGGAATAGGCTTTGTCGTGCCCTCTTCACGACTGTCTTGGTGTGTTTGGATCATGATAGTTTGTTGGTGATGTGGACACCAAGGAACTTGAAGCTCTCAACCTGTTCCACTACAGCCCTGTCGATGAGAATGGGGGCGTGCTCAGTCCTCTTTTTTTCCTGTAGTCCACAATCATCTCCTTTGTCTTGGTCACGTTGAGGGAGAGGTTGTTATCCTGGCACCACACAGCCAGGTCTCTGACGTCCTCCCTATAGGCTGTCTCATCGTTGTCGGTGATCAGGCCTACCACTGTTGCGTCGTCGGCAAACTTAATGATGGTGTTGGAGTCATGCCTGGCCATGCAGTCATGGGTGAACAGGGAGTACAGGAGGGGACTGAGCACGCACCCCTGAGGGGCCCCCATGTTGAGGATCAGCGTGGCAGATGTGTTGTTACCTACCCTTACCACCTGGAGGCGGCCCGTCAGGAAGTCCAGGATCCAGTTGCAGAGGGAGGTGTTTAGTCCCAGGATCCTTAGCTTAGTGATGAGCTTTGAGGGCACTATGGTGTTGAACGCTGAGCTCTAGTCAATGAACAGCATTCTCACGTAGGTGTTCCTCTTGTCCAGGTTGGAAAGGGCAGTGTGGAGTGCAATAGAGATTGCATCATCTGTGGATCTGTTGGGGCAGTATGCAAATTGGAGTGGGTCTAGGGTTTCTGGGATAATGGTGTTGATGTGAGCCATGACCAGCCTTTCAAAGCACTTCATGGCTACAGACGTCAGTGCTATGTGTCGGTAGTCAATTAGTCAGGTTATCTTAGTGTCCTTGGGCACGGGGACTATGGTGGTCTGCTTGAAACATGTTGGTATTACAGACTCAGTCAGGGACATGTTGAAAATGTCGGTGAAGACACTTGCCAGTTGGTCAGCACATGCTCGGAGTACACGTCCTGGTAATCCGTCTGGCCCTGCGGCCTTGTGAATGTTGACCTGCTTAAAAGTCTTACTCATATCGACTACGGAGAGCGTGATCACATAGTCATCCGGGAACAGCTGGTGCTCTCGTACATGCTTCAGTGTTGCTTGCCTCGAAGCGAGCATAGAAGTGGTTTAGCCCGTCTTGTGTCACTGGGCAGCTCGCGGCTGTGCTTCCCTTTTGTAGTCTGTAATAGTTTTCAAGCCCTGCCACTTCCGACGAGCATCAGAGCCGGTGTAGTACGATTCAGTCTTAGTCCTGTATTGACTCTTAGCCTGTTTGATGGTTCGTCGGAGGGCATAGCGGGATTTCTTATAAGCGGCAGCTCTACCCTTTAGCTCAGTGCGGATAACCAGGTGGCGAATCGCATCTCTGCATGTCTGGCAGACATATCAGTATGGATGACGGATCACCACCTCAAGCTGAACCCTGGCAAGACGGAGCTGCTCTTCCTCCCGGGGAAGGACTGCCCGTTCCATGATCTTGCCATCACGGTTGACAACTCCGTTGTGTCCTCCTCCCAGAGTGCGAAGAGCCTTGGCGTGACCCTGGACAACACCCTGTCGTTCTCCGCTAACATCAAGGCGGTGACCCGATCCTGCAGGTTCATGCTCTACAACATTCGGAGAGTACGACCCTGCCTTACACAGGAAGCGGCACAGGTCCTAATCCAGGCACTTGTCATCTCCCGTCTGGATTACTGCAACTCGCTGTTGGCTGGCCTCCCTGCCTGTGCCATTAAACCCCTACAACTCATCCAGAATGCCGCAGCCCGTCTGGTGTTCAACCTTCCCAAGTTCTCTCATGTCACCCCCCTCCTCCGCACACTCCACTGGCTTCCAGTTGAAGCTCGCATCCGTTACAAGACCATGGTGCTTGCCTATGGAGCAGTGAGGGGAACGGCACCTCCGTACCTTCAGGCTCTGATCAGTCCCTACACCCAAACGAGGGCATTGCGTTCATCCACCTCTGGCCTGCTGGCTCCCCTTCCTCTGCGGAAGCATAGTTCCCGCTCAGCCCAGTCAAAACTGTTCGCTGCTCTGGCACCCCAATGGTGGAACAAGCTCCCTCACGACGCCAGGACAGCGGAGTCACTCACCACCTTCCGGAGACATTTGAAACCCCACCTCTTTAAGGAATACCTGGGAAAGGATAAAGTAATCCTTCTACCAAAAAAATATATATAATAATAATAATAATTGTAAAGTGGTTATCCCACTGGCTATAGGGTGAATGCACCAATTTGTAAGTCGCTCTGGATAAGAGCGTCTGCTAAATGACGTAAATGTGCCCTTGAGCAAGGCACTTAACCCTAATTGCTCCTGTAAGTCGCTCTGGATAAGAGCGTCTGCTAAATGACTAAAATGTAAATGTAATGTTGCCTGTAATCCATGGCTTCTGGTTGGGGTATGTACGTACGGTCACTGTGGGGATGACGTCATCGATGCACTTATTGATGAAGGCAGTGACTGATGTGGTGTACTCCTCAATGCTATCTGAAGAATCCCGGAACATGTTCCAGTCTGTGCTAGCAAAACAGTCCTGTAGCTTAGCATCTGCGTCATCTGACCACTTTTTTATTAACCGAGTCACTGGTGCTTTAGTTCTTGCTTATAAGCAGGAATCAGGAGGATAGAGTTATGGTCAGATTTGCCAAATGGAGGGCGAGGGAGAGCTTTATATGTGTCTCTTTGTGTGGAGTAAAGGTGGTCTAGAGTTATTTTCCCTCTGGTTGCACATTTAACATGCTGGTAGAAATTAGGTAGAACGGATTTAAGTTTCCCTGCATTAAAGTCCCCGGCCACTAGCCACTAACATGGCTAGATGGCAGTCAACCGGCATCTCTTTTAACTTTTCTATAGGGGATTCAAATGAGATGAGTTCTCAACAGGCAACTATTGCACCAGAAGAGAATAGTATAGAGCAGGGGTCTCCAACCTTTTCTAGCACGAGAGCTACTTTTAAAAAATGAAACCTGTCGTGAGCTACTCATTTTCTTCTAGCTTTCAAATTGGCAAATTCTTCTTCTTTCCCCTGCAACTCTTCCCTGGGTCCATAGTGCACTACTTTCTCTTGTACACTATGTTTTCTTTCAGTATACCTGGTAAAATAATGGTTAATAATCAACTCTAAGGGTGGTTCAATAAAATCTGAAAAAAAAAAAAAGAATCTCCCAAATTCTGTATTCTCAGTTTTATTTTTCCTGGTTTTAATTATTATAAAAAAACTATTCTTTGGTTCTATATTTGGTGGCATATAGAAACGATTAATCAGTGGTAGTCGTAGAAACCACATTTACAAATCTTTAAGATCACCTCTGATATCACAGTACAAGTCTTCAACTGACAAAAAGTCGCAGTTTTGGCATATTTGCACATTTTGCAGCATGTGTAAGGAAAAAGCATGAACATTGGAAAAGCAGGTACAGTAAAAGGAAAAATGCCTTACTTTCTCAATACATTTCCTGAGCACAGTTCATAAAAGCATCAACAGTGTTGTGCTTTGATTGTTACAGGAAAGGGGGACAGTTTTCTGACCAAACACAATTGTTATATAAAGAGATGGTGGGAATTTGGAAACGTAAAATTGTATATTAGTAGTCTTAAACGTTCAGTTTTATTTTTTCTGCTTTTAATTATTATAAATTTTACTCTCAACATTACAATTGTTCATAGAGAAACAACAAAATTAGATTTTCTGAGTCCATGTCAATGCTTAAATCACATCAGAAGCAAAACATTTTTTTGACCTGCAATAAAATGAACAAATGGATTTGAGTGTAATTCCCCTTTTAGTTGTGCATCTAGCAAGTGAGGAATGTCAACCCATAAGACTGTTATCACATCAACTGGCTACATACTGAGTGATAGACAAACGCGTGCACTACACAGACCAATGAGGGCAATATTACGTGAAATGAATTGGAAGATATTGTCTGTTTGGCTTTTTAAGCCAATAGTGGCCAACCAGGGGTGGAAACTGTTTGGCACCCCAATGGTGGAACAAGCTCCCTCACGACGCCAGGACAGCGGAGTCACTCACCACCTTCCGGAGACATTTGAAACCCCACCTCTTTAAGGAATACCTGGGATAGGATAAAGTAATCCTTCTACACCCCCCCAAAAAAAAAAAAAAAATAATTGTAAAGTGGTTACCCACTGGCTATAGGGTGAATGCACCAATTTGTAAGTCGCTCTGGATAAGAGCGTCTGCTAAATGACGTAAATGTGCCCTTGAGCAAGGCACTTAACCCTAATTGCTCCTGTAAGTCGCTCTGGATAAGAGCGTCTGCTAAATGACTAAAATGTAAATGTATGGATAATGTCATGTTGCGTTGATTAGGTGGTAGTAGTAGCTGGTAGCTTGCGGTGTCTGATACTTGTGAGATTTGTTTATGACAGTTTGCAGTGGAACACGTCAAAATTGCATGTACTTTCAGAATTGTTTGCCGAGCTACTCATAGGTGGGCTGCGAACTACTGGTAGCTAGTGATCGACCTGTTGGCGATCCCTGGTATAGAGTGACATAGGGATGCTTGAACTGTTGTTTCAGCGTTCTCTATGTGTTTTTTTTGTCAGTCCTGGCAGAAGATGTTTACCTCTGTCCTATATAAAGACGCCCTATGGAAACGGTGGAAACAGCAGGTTGTCACAACGAGTCGACGCATGAGACACGCACACATACACAACATACACACAGCCAACAGTTTTGAACCCGACCTCCTGTCCCTCTAGGCTTCCTCTCTCTTAGCTTTTCTCTTCTCTTCCCATCTCATTCTCTCTCCTTACCCCTTTTATCTAAGTACGATTGCCATGGCTCCTCATCAGAGCAGCAGAGATTTTGTTTGGTTTATTTCTGGGTGGTTTTGGGTGTGTAGAAATATTAGGTAATTACTACCAAGAGCTGGGTATAGATGACTGGAATCACTAGGGGAAGGAAGAACACACACACACAGGAATGAGCTGAAGGATGGGACTAATAACAACAACAAGATAACTAATGTAAAGCATACTGTGTCCATAATAAGTATACATGTTATAGGTTGAGAGCTTTTGTGAAAGAGCACAGTTGGAAAAATATGGCATATAGAAGCAAACCAGATGGACATCATGAAAATGATCGGAGGAAGTTCAGGAGTAAAAACGAACAAAATATAATTATTGTAGAATTTGACTGTGTCCATAAAATGTATATAGTATGTATGGGCTGGAAGTAGAGGCCTAAGTGTTGTTGTTCACTAGTTTACGCCAATTGATTTCCACACCCTGACTTAACATACAAGAGTCCCATAAGTCAGGGTGTGACAGTACCCCCCCCCCCCCCAAAGGTGCGGACTCCGACCGCACAAACCTGACATAACAGGGTAGGGTCTGGGTGGGCATTCCACCTCGGAGGCGGATCCGGCTCCGGGCGTGACGACCACATTCTCTCAGCCTCCCCGTTGCGCCCCTGGTCTGGTCTGGACCTCGGCGCGCTGCTTCCCCTCTCCTTCCTCCCACGATGTACGAAGTCCTGTCTGGACCCTGGTGTGGGAGACCCCGAACCTGGAGAGGGGCTGACGTCTGGGTCTGGACTGGAGCCGCTGACCGGAGCTGGATTGGGCACCGGTGGAGCGGACTGATCTGGCTCCGGAGTGGAGTTGCTGACCGGAGCTGGACTGGACCCCGGTGGAGCGGACTGTTCTGGCTCCGGAGTAGAGCAGCTGACCGGTGCCAGAGCAGGCACCGGTGGTATGGGCACGGGCCGTGCCGGACTGGACACACGCACCACTGGCCTGGTGCGAGGAACAGTAACGGGCTGGGCCGGACTGGGCACATGCACCACTAGCTTGGTGCGAGACGCAGGCACGAGGTGTACCGGACTGGGAACTGACGTTAGAGATCTCCGACTGTACCAGTCTTTCACTCTCCGCGCCCAGTCCTCCTCCCGTGAGGACTCCTCCCTGATCCCCGACCACCCTTTTAGCCCCACCAAAACATTTTCTTGGGGCTGTCTCTCGGGCTTCCTCCTCGGCTGGCGCCTTCTGCGTTGCCGTTGCTCCTCTCTAAACCGGGCATCCACTGTCTCCTCCCAAGGACGGCGATCCATCCCAGCCTAAATCTCCTCCCATGTCCAGGATCCCTTTCCGTCCAGGATCTCCTCCCATGTCCAGGATGTCTGCTCCTGGGCACGCTGCTTGGTCCACTTTTGGTGGGATCTTCTGTCACGCTCATTTAAGGACGGGTCAGACCAAGGCGCAGCGTGATATGCATACATGTTTATTTACAACGAATAAACACACGACAAAACAACAAACCAAACGTGAAGTCCAAAGGCTGAACACAAAACTAGCCTAAACACGGAACAAGATCCCACAACTAATGATAGCAAACAGGCTACTTAAGTATGATCCCCAATCAGAGACAACGAGCTACAGCTGCCTCTGATTGGGAATCACACCCGGCCAAACATAGAACCACAACAACTAGAATGTGAACATAGAATATACAACAGATTTCCACACCCTGACTTAACATACAATAGTCCCATAAGTCAGGGTGTGACAATGACTTAGTACTTGGTGGCAAAACCCTTGTTGGCAATCACAGAGGTCAGACGTTTCTTGTAGTTGGCCCCCAGGTTTGCACACATCTCAGGAGGGATTTTGTTCCACTCCTCTTTGCAGATCTTCTCCAAGTCATTAAGGTTTCGAGGCTGACGTTTGGCAACTCGAACCTTCAGCTCCCTCCACAGATTTTCTATGAGATTAAGGTCTGGAGACTGGCTAGGCCACTCCAGGACCTTAATGTCCTTCTTCTTGAGCCACTCCTTTGTTGCCTTGGCCGTGTGTTTTGGGTCATTGTCATGCTGGAATACCCATCCACGACCCATTTTCAATGCCCTGGCTGAGGGAAGGAGGTTCTCACCCAAGATTTGATGGTACATGGCCCCGTCCATCGTCCCTTTGATGCGGTGAAGTTGTCCTGTCCCCTTAGCAGAAAAACACCCCCAAAGCATAATGTTTCCACCTCCATGTTTGACGGTGGGGATGGTGTTCTTGGGGTCATAGGCAGCATTCCTCCTCCTACAAACATGGCGAGTTGAGTTGATGCCAAAGAGCTCCATTTTGGTCTCATCTGACCACAACACTTTCACCCAGTTCTCCTCTGAATCATTCAGATGTTCATTGGCAAACTGCAGACGGGCCTGTATATATGCTTTCTTGAGCAGGGAGACCTTGCAGGCGCTGCAGGATTTCAGTCCTTCACGGCGTAGTGTGTTACCAATTGTTTTCTTGGTGACTATGGTCCCAGCTGCCTTGAGATCATTGACAAGATCCTCCCATGTAGTTCTGGGCTGATTCCTCACCGTTCTCATGATCATTGCAACTCCACGTGGTGAGATCTTGCATGGAGCCCCAGGCCGAGGGAGATTGACAGTTCTTTTGTGTTTCTTCCATTTGCGAATAATCGCACCAACTGTTGTTACCTTCTCACCAAGCTGCTTGGCGATGGTCTTGTAGCCCATTCCAGCCTTGTGTAGGCCCTTTAAGAGTGTGCTCCTAATCTCAGCTCGTTACCTGTATAAAAGACACCTGGGAGCCAGAAATCTTTCTGATTGAGAGGGGGTCAAATACTTATTTCCCTCATTAAAATGCAAATCAATTTATAACATTTCTGACATGCGTTTTTCTGGATTTTTGTTGTTGTTATTCTGTCTCTCACTGTTCAAATAAACCTACCATTACAATTATAGACTGATCATGTCTTTTTAAGTGGGCAAACGTACAAAATCAGCAGGGGATCAAATACTTTTTTCCCTCACTGTAGATGTCCTAACCGACTTGCCAAAACTATAGTTTGTTAACAAGACATTTGTAGAGTTTTAATGACTCCTACCTAAGTGTACAGTGGGGAAAAAAGTATTTAGTCAGCCACCAATTGTGCAAGTTCTCCCACTTAAAAAGATGAGAGAGGCCTGTAATTTTCATCATAGGTACACGTCAACTATGACAGACAAATTGAGAAAAAAAATTCCAGAAAATCACATTGTAGGATTTTTTTATGAATTTATTTGCAAATTATGGTGGAAAATAAGTATTTGGTCACCTACAAACAAGCAAGATTTCTGGCTCTCACAGACCTGTAACTTCTTCTTTAAGAGGCTCCTCTGTCCTCCACTCGTTACCTGTATTAATGGCACCTGTTTGAACTTGTTATCAGTATAAAATACACCTGTCCACAACCTCAAACAGTCACACTCCAAACTCCCCTATGGCCAAGACCAAAGAGCTGTCAAAGGACACCAGAAACAAAATTGTAGACCTGCACCAGGCTGGGAAGACTGAATCTGCAATAGGTAAGCAGCTTGGTTTGAAGAAATCAACTGTGGGAGCAATTATTAGGAAATGGAAGACATACAAGACCACTGATAATCTCCCTCGATCTGGGGCTCCACGCAAGATCTCACCCCGTGGGGTCAAAATGATCACAAGAACGGTGAGCAAAAATCCCAGAACCACACGGGGGGACCTAGTGAATGACCTGCAGAGAGCTGGGACCAAAGTAACAAAGCCTACCATCAGTAACACACTACGCCGCCAGGGACTCAAATCCTGCAGTGCCAGACGTGTCCCCCTGCTTAAGCCAGTACATGTCCAGGCCCGTCTGAAGTTTGCTAGAGTGCATTTGGATGATCCAGAAGAGGATTGGGAGAATGTCATATGGTCAGATGAAACCAAAATAGAACTTTTTGGTAAAAACTCAACTCGTCGTGTTTGGAGGACAAAGAATGCTGAGTTGCATCCAAAGAACACCATACCTACTGTGAAGCATGGGGGTGGAAACATCATGCTTTGGGGCTGTTTTTCTGCAAAGGCACCAGGACGACTGATCCGTGTAAAGGAAAGAATGAATGGGGCCATGTATCGTGAGATTTTGAGTGAAAACCTCCTTCCATCAGCAAGGGCATTGAAGATGAAACGTGGCTGGGTCTTTCAGCATGACAATGATCCCAAACACACCGCCCGGGCAACGAAGGAGTGGCTTCGTAAGAAGCATTTCAAGGTCCTGGAGTGGCCTAGCCAGTCTCCAGATCTCAACCCCATAGAAAATCTTTGGAGGGAGTTGAAAGTCCGTGTTGCCCAGCGACAGCCCCAAAACATCACTGCTCTAGAGGAGATCTGCATGGAGGAATGGGCCAAAATACCAGCAACAGTGTGTGAAAACCTTGTGAAGACTTACAGAAAACGTTTGACCTGTGTCATTGCCAACAAAGAGTATATAACAAAGTATTGAGAAACTTTTGTTATTGACCAAATACTTATTTTCCACCATAATTTGCAAATAAATTCATAAAAAATCCTACAATGTGATTTTCTGGATTTTTTTTTCTAATTTTGTCTGTCATAGTTGACGTGTACCTATGATGAAAATTACAGGCCTCATCTTTTTAAGTGGGAGAACTTGCACAATTGGTGGCTGACTAAATACTTTTTTCCCCCACTGTATGTAAACTTCCGACTTCAACTGTATATTGAACCTTTTCAGCCTTTAATGAATTCCAACCAAATGTAAACCCCTGCTGATCTAATCAATGTAGAACATAAATATTCTTATGCCAGATTCATATCTGCCAACTGCCATAAATCGTAACATGCTCCTCAATTTATTATTTTCCTTCTATCATATTTCAATGCTTACGGAAATTGTGTTTCAGAAGGAATGACTCTATGTCCTCCAGTCAGATATGGAATGTCTGTGTGTGTCTATGGCAGAATGAAAAGGGGGTTGTCTGTCAGAGCGCAGTGGTCTGGTAATCAAGGCTAAAGCATTCCCATAAGAAGATTACCAGCCTCTGGTTTCTCCCCCGCCTACCCCACCGTTAATACCCACGTCTCTCTGCAAAAGGGGGTTACTGTGCTTTTAAAACAACAGGCCCGCTAATCCAGCCCACAAGCATTCACATACTATAGATTATTACTTGCAGATGTAAGAGGAAAGCACTGTTTCTCTCTCCCTCCTCCGCCCCTCCCCCTCTCCTGCCTCCATCATCCTGGTCAACAGTGTACAAGCGAAGGGAATGTTTGTATAGGTGTGTGCCATGACTTAAGGGGTGGAAGGAAGGGTGGGGTGGGAGAGCAGTGCAATATGGGGAGTTCTCTCAGATATATGCTCATTTCGGGGAGAATATCCCTTCTTTGTTTCTTTGGTTCAATATTTGGTGGCATATACAAACGATAAATCAGTGGTAGTTGTAGAAACCACATTTACAACTCTTTAAGATCACCTCTGATATCACAGTACAAGTCAACTGACAAAAAGTAGCTGTTTTGACATATTTGCACATTTTGCAGCATGTGTAAGGAAAAAGCATGAACATTGGAAAAGCAGGTACAGTAAAAGGAAAAATGCCTTACTTTCTCAATACATTTCCTGAGCACAGGTCATAAAAGCATCAACCGAGTGTTGTGCTTTGATTGTTACAGGAAAGGGGGACAGTTTGAGACCAAACACAATTTTTATATAAAGAGAGTGAGAATTGGGAAATGTAAGATTGTATATTAGTAGTCTGAAACCCTGTGAATCTCTAATAGAGTTTAGGCTATTGCGGTTATGAACAATAGCTGTGTAACAGTAAGGCAAGCAGTTTTTTGGATGTGTGACCGACCGTTGAGCCCCACGGTATTTTAGCCCAGCTATGACTGCTTGCTCAGAAACAACCGATTTGATTTAGTTGACTTGGCGCACGCACACATTGCCTGCTCCACTACACCTTTTAATATGAGTTGCAGGATTGTGACTTACCTTCACATGTTAACTTTCACACTTCACAGACTGTAGGCTAAACACTGCAGAAGCCACATCACATGACCCCAACCTTCTGTCATATCACCTTTTGATGCGTAGCTGGATGTGACAGAATGTGTGTATAAGAAACAGGACAGGGTTTCGAAACCTGTGTGTGTGTGTGTGTGTGTGTGTGAGCGTCCGTGTGTGTGTGTGTGTGTGTGTGTGTGTGTGTGTGTGTGCGAGCGTCCGTGTGTGTGTGTGTGTGCGAGCGTCCGTGTGTGTGTGTGTGTGTGTGTGTGCGAGCGTCCGTGTGTGTGCGAGCGTCCGTGTGCGAGCGTCCGTGTGCGAGTGAGCGTCTGTGTGTGTGTGTGTGTGTGTGTGCGAGCGTCCGTGTGCGAGTGAGCGTCTGTGTGTGTGCATGAGCGTCTGTGTGTGTGTGAGCGAGCGTCTGTGTGTGTGTGTGTGAGCGTCAATATGCATGCATGCGTGTTGGTGTGTGTATGTTTCGGTGGGGGCTAGCTCAACCAGATTAAAGGGCATTGAAGCACACTCAATGCCAAGTCGCAAAGTCTGCCATACAGATGTGCCCAACAGTCTGTCCCTCTGTCAAGGTACTTCCTTCTCTCTCCCTTTTTCTTGTGTCTTACCCTGACTCATTCACTCCTTCACTCTTTCCCCTTTAGCTCTCTCGGACCATGTCTTTCCTGAATGCATATGTGTGTATACACTGAGTGTACAAAACATTAAGAACACCTTCTCTTTCCATGACATAGACCGACCAGGTGAATCCAGGTGAAAGCTAGGATCCCTTATTGATTGTTGAATCCACTTCAATCAGTGTAGTTGAAGGGGAGGAGTCAGGTTAAAGAATGATTTTTAAGCCTTGAGACAATTGAGACATGGATTGTGTATGTGTGCCATTCAGAGGGTGAATGGGTAATACAAAATATTGAAGTGCCTTTGAACGGGGTATGGTACTTTAGTAGGTGCCAGGTGCACCGGTTTGTGTCAAGAACTGCAGCGCTGCTGGGTTTTCACACTCAAACATTTCCCGTGTGTATCAAGAATGGTCCACCACCCAAAGGACATCCAGCCAACTTGACACAACTGTGGGAAGCATTGGAGTCAACATGGGCCAGCATCCCTGTGGAACGCTTTTAACACCTTGTAGAGTCCATGCCCAGACAAATTTAGGCTGTTCTCAGGTTCAATTCCCACGGGGGACCAGTATGAAAATGTATGCACTCACTACTGTAAGTCGCTCTGGATAAGAGCGTCTATTAAATGACTAAAATGTAAAATGTTTGGTATACTCAATGTATATGGAGTGCATGTAATGTATTACATGTGGTCATAATCATAACGCAGATGCTCTAATTTAATATAGGCAACAGTCAAAAAGCCATATGGTATCTTGTATTAGCCTTGGGAGAGTGGAAGAAAGCATTGATTAATTATAATACCAAATGGTAAAGAGTGGGGATCAGTGACAACTTGACAAGTCTCTGGTGTTGCTGCAGGAATATAGGTCATAGAAGATGCTTGGGTACTTGATCATGCATTCATTGCCTGCAGGGAAGAGCGTTGCGTTGGTGGCAGTGGGATGGAGAAAAAGAGGCAGAGCGAGAGAGACTCACATTGGTTTACCAGATGGATAAACTGGTGCTTGATAGCAAGACTATTCACAATCCTGTTTATTTTTTTTAAATTTTTTTACAACGGTCGAGAAGCAGACAAAACAGTAGTTATTATCATCTTATTTTACCAGTTACACAGCCTAAAGGGCGTTTGAAGTGTCGCAACTGGTTTGCACAGGGATTTTTCTTCAGGATGTGGATTCTCACAGGAAACGTGGAGTGAGGCAAAGCAATGTTCAAGAGCTTAATGAAGTCTTTGGGCTAAATGGAAAACCAGACGTGGAGGGCGTGAAGGTTGCTAACTGTGGACCTCGTCTTTTTTTGGTCTCTTCCTCTCAGGGTTCGGCTGGACACAGTAGCTCCACGGGTCAACCGGAAGGCCACAGCCAGCTAGCTCCAGGTGTCTCGTAAGTTGGGTTCCTGGTCAAAGGTCTTGGGTGGTCATGACCAGGGTGATCCTTTTGGTCCTTTTTTGTTTTTAAATTACGCGTTTTGGATTGGAGACGGACGACGGTGTCACCTTTGGTTTATTGATGAGGAGTGAAGGCAGAAGATCATTAGCTACTGGTAGAGATACATGAGCTTTGTGTTCGAAAGGCACCCATAGGATGTTGTTGTGGTAATAGTCTAAATCAAGCAGGCTCACACTCAGTTGACATGAGTGAGTGTGTCAGGCTGAGGCGAAGTGTACAGGTTATGTCTTCCGATCAGCTGACTGACGGTATATGTAACTGTTGTTGTATTGTATTGACTTTCCTTAAACAGGAACTGTATAGAAGATATTGATCAGCTGAGCAGTGTGTGGTGTTGAATTAAATAATCTGAACGAATAATGCTGCAGGCTATGTCACTTCTTTGGCTAAGAAAGCACAAAGTAAATAATTTGCAAACCTAGGTTTTGCGTGTTTAAAGATGGCATTTCCATATCCTTGTGCAATGGTTCTTGGAAGTGATGGTAATTTATTTACATAGACATTCCTATTCAACTGTGAAATCATCAGAGCCTGAGGTATCGGCAACTTCCATACCAAGAAATGATTGCCAGCGTTGCAAATGCTACATTTATATCAATTTTGATGCCAGCAGGCTGCCTACTGCCTCACTTTTTGGGAAATGCGCATTCTTCATAAATAGGCCATAGAGTGATTCATCTATCTCTCTTTGTCAACAGGATTCACACCCTCCATCTTCCCTGGTGATTCAATACGGTATGATGTGATACTGGAACATCAGTGAGCCAGTGGCGCCTGCTGGAAGAGTGGGATAGAGCATGGGATTGGCCCCCTGAGACAGGAAACACACTCTTATTCCTGAGGCGCTGAGGTCCCTGGCCCCTTAGGGCCACACGATAGACTGCGAGCAGCTCTGAGGTGAGTGGACTAATTGATGTGTGCCACTGCTATCTGCAATGCTTCTACTCTGCGTAAATGGTGAAATGAACTGTTAATAACAAGTGTGTTACTGGTGGGTAACCTTTTTGAGGTAGCTTTTAGTGTAGTTTTCGCGATGTTGCACACATGCTCCTATTGGTTAATGTCGACATCCACTTAGCAGGGCCTGTCATTGCTCCCTATAGAGAAAGTGGTCAATTGAGGACATGTTATTTGTTCAAATGGCATAAAGTGATTTGATCAAATCCTTTGTTTGTTGAAATTGGGGTTTACAAGGAGCACAATGGGAGCATTTTACAGCTAATATTGAGAAGGAGCTTTTCCTAGCTAGCTGATGTTGACCATTAGAATTAGCTAGCCTGACATATGTGCCGTGATCTTGAGTGTGTCCAGTTAATGACTTTCCATTGGTGTTGGTTACAACAGTGGGCCATGCCCAAGAGTTGAGTGTCACAGTGCTACAGGCTTAGCGGGATTAGACCCTCCAAGCTCATGTTGATCTGGGATATTTACTGACCACTGAGCCCCTCTATTGCATCTCCATTGAGGCTGGCCCGTACAGGAGAGAGTGAATGGAGTCGTCTGTCCAGGGTTCCAGGGTCAGTCCCTCCACTGTTGCACGGGGAGAGGAGTGGGGGGCAAAGCAAGGGGCTTCTCTGGTGACACGCAAAGCCAAAAGAAGAGCAAGATTGAGTGAAGGATAGAGCTCGGAAGTGAAGAAGGTAAAGAAACAGGAGTAATAGAGAGACCATCTGTTGATTAAATTATTTTCCATTTGAGATTCTCCTTGATGAATTATTCAAGTTTTCTTCAAAAGTAGGCAGTTTTTTTCTGCCTCTTTGTCTTTATTTGCTCTTTCCTTTCTCTTCTCTCGGCTTTCAGGAGTATATTATTGCTCTGGGCAGTTTACTCTCTCCCATGTTAATTAATGGACACTATTGATGCCAAATGGCACTATTCTGCTGCGGTTGTAATCTGCTGTGAGATTATTTAAATGCATGAGAGGAGGCTAATGTCTGTTTGGGGAAATGCTGTTTCATCAGCGGGACGGTCTATTTCTGGCGCCGAGGTTAAATTACTTTTTAATTTTCCTTTGATTTTAGATACATCGCTGTGCAGGATTCTGATCCACTCGGCTGTCGATTTGACTTAGTAGTTAATGAATATATTTTCAATCCATTCTTGGAATTCATGTGGAGTTCTTGGTTTTCATTCAACAGAGGTTTTACTGAACCACCAAATGATTTTAACAATGTTTTTGTTGCCGTTTTGGAAAAGAGGTAAAAAACTGGACAGAATCCACTACCCGTCTTCCTTACCAGCAGTAACGGGTGTAAAGGGATATTTTGAAAAATGTCTTGTGTCTTTGGGACTCAATTTCGGACCAGGTGCACAAACAGCACTGGCACTTGCAGCCACACATGCCTGCTAACAACTGCTAGCCCCCCAGGATGGCAAACATTCCAATGGAGAGAGGAAAGGGGTGGATGACTAATGTTGCTTTACACCACGGTGACCTGATTTTGGAAATCAAAATCGGGGAAACAGTCCTCACCACATTTTCGCTATAGTCCTTTCAAATAGCCAACTTTTAGTAATGATAACATAGGCTAGGAGAAGTAATCAATTTCTATCTAGTAAATGTCAAGTTTGGTAGCCTATGCTGTTGCATTAAACACTTTCTGGCCTTGGGCATGGTTCATGCAGTGGTTTCAATGTATCACTGATTCAACGTTTGCCTGAACATTCAAGGTATGCGGCAAAGCCGCGGGAGCAAACAAGTTTGGTACAGGGACAGACAAAATTTTTCCATGCAAATCTGATTGGATATAGCATTTTGATTATTGAAATATCAGACTCAATTTAACTCCTTTCTAAGGGCTAATGGGGACACCTCTAGCAGGGGACAGGCCACCAAAATCGTGGCCTGTCCCGATTTTGTTCTCTAACCCGAGGCAAAGATAATACACTCAAAATATTACCATAAAAGATGTAGGAAGGAAAAAATCTTGCTTGTTATCAGACCTCCATGACATTATTATTTTCACAACCATATCCCATTAGAGGGTGTCTACTGTATGTGAAACTGTGCTCTGATTCTCCATAATGGCCGTCCCTGTGGGAGCCCCTGGAGGGTCCCTGTAGCACATGCTACTCTTACTGTGTGGGTGTTCATGAGGATTAACTTCCTATGACAACTGATCTCACATTCCTCAACTCTCTGGGGACAAGTGTGTGTAATGTGTATGCATCTGTCTGTTTGTGAGTGTATACTATACACTATGAGGGGGGAGATGAGGGGTTTGTGGTGTTTGTGTGTGTGTCTATGTGTATGCACATTCGTTAGTGTGTGTATGAGGGTGTGCTTGAGAAATTGCTCTTTGCTAAGACGCAAATGTTTTTCTTTTTGACCATTTTAACTGAAAACAATCACAGTAAGGTACATAATTGTTACCCAGAAATGATTTGATATTGAGATAAAAACGGCTGCATTGGACCTTTTTAAGATGACAGAGAGATGGGTCAGCTATGCTTTCACACTGTCTGCTTGAGTTCTGTGTGTGTGTGTGTCTATTACGCATGAGAACTCCTTGGACACTAGCCATCTGACATTTACACATTCACACCTCATTGTTGGGCTGCTTCCTCACAGTAACTCACGAGGATATTTGATTACATTCCACTTCACACAGATGAGGTAGTCTGTTGACCTAAATCAAGCTCACTGTTGGTCTTCGGATGTGCCATCGTTCACCATCCAGCCATCCAACCTCGTCCTGTTCTCACTTTTGCTGATAGGGAGTTGAGTCCCTGTTCTAAGGCAAATGGTTGCTATTTCAAATGTCAATATGCTAGCTCTGTATGGGCTACTTTATCTGTGTGACTCCTGCGGATGGAGTGGAGAAGAGCAGGTTAATGTAGAGTAATCCTGCTATAACACTATTAGGTGGTAATCTAGGTCACGATCAGTCATTCATTTTGCTATGATGTAAGTGGACTAGTGACAGACTTAAACTGACAGTTCCTAAATGCCCAGAGTCATATGTGTGAAAGTGTTGACAGAGATAGACATACAGTGCTGATGAATGAGTGTCTTTGTTTGAATGTGAGTGTGTGTCATCTGTGGTGTATCATATCCTGAGGTTAGGTTTATACAGTTAGTGAATTGCCATTTCGCTCCCTCTGCCCCCGGGTCAAAATTCACTCTACTGTTGTCCCGCTGGCCCTGGTGTCAGACACTTTACCCCCCACATGCAGTACAGTAACCCCACTCACCCCATAACCCACCCCCTAAACTAATTCCACCCCCACGCTGGTGTGGTCCTGCTAGTTTCGGTGTCAGGCACTGCCCCACACACAAATACTGCACAATTTAAACACGTGCCCCCCAATCCCGCCTTCACCAAAACGCCTGTAAATATTGGACTAAATCGTGCCTTCCTGTATTATACTTATGCTAAAATGTTTATTCTATTTTACTGAGACATTTACTAGGTTCTTATCTTTTATTGTTTCTTATTGTTGTTGCGTTGTCGAGAAGGACACTGCAAGTAAGCATTTCATTGGACGGCGTATACTATGTGTATCCCGTACATACGACTAATAAAAACTTGAAACAGTGTGTGTATAGACACACACACACACACACACACACACACACACACGCACACTGCGCATACACACAGTACGTACAGTGTTCCCCTTCCAGCTTCCCCCTTCCCTTTTGATGTGTGGGGTGTTAATGGAGACCCTCTTATTTTGATGTATTTATTCATACTCCCTCCCTAGGCGGGGATTTGAGTCCCGCTTGGCTTGCCTTCTCTCCCTCCCTCCCTCTCTTTCTCAAAATAACCAAACTGGAATCCAACCGACTGAATTGGCCAAAATTAAACAGAAGGACTCTGTGTATCAGCAGGGTCCAGGCTGGTTTGGGGGCCTAATTGATACAGATATTATTACCACAAAAGCAAGAGATTTTTAATAAAGCACATCTTCAAAACAGGCAGTGTGAAGAACACCCAAAATGTCCCTCTCTGGGGGTAGTCCTCAAAATGTGTGTTTGTTCAAGAGTGTAATGTAAAACCTTTTGGCATGTATCCACTATCATTCTCTCTTGAAATTAGCCAATACTTACCTAAATAAGGAGATAATGAATAATTCCGGAAAGCTTATTATGGATGGTTGCCTCTGTGTAAGAACATCTGCTAAATGAATAAATGTATGAAAAAATAACTACACAGGGGCATGTAGTCATGTACTTGTCATGACTGAGACACAGCCCCTGTGCACCAGATAAACACTCAGAAGAACAGCTGATACTGCACTTGCTTTTCTTCTCTAACCGTAATACAAGATAGGAAAATATATTAAGAGGGCTGATTTTGTTTTATTATTTATCCAGGAAGTCCCATTGAGGTCAAAAGACCACTTTGACAAGGGAGACCTGGCCAAGAGGACAGCTCAATAAAAACACACACGTAGATTACAATGTGAATATTCAGTACTTTATCAAAACTGGCATCCAGATTTCAACCATCAATCGGGCCTCACCTCCCATCGGTGTTCGAGGGGTCTACTAAATCACTTGAGGCGAAAAAAACGTCCAGACCTCCTCTGCCATTTCCCCAACTGTCATCAACGGCAGCTCTATGGTGAAAAACATCTCGGTTCCTGGGGCAAAAACCCTGTGTTATCCTGGAGCACGAGTACAGGACATTACAAGGCTGCTTCCTACCGTTCTATGACAGCTGCCGGAGGCTGACGCTGTCATAGTCCATGTGGGGTCTAACGACATTAGGAGGGTTAGCTCGGAACTGCTGAAACTGGATTTGAAAGAACTGATTCTAGCTCTGAAAGACTCCAAAAAGTGGCTGACTATTTCAGGCCGGGTACCATCACTGGGCCGCGGCTGCGAAAGATTCAGCAGGCTACTGGCATTACACATCTGGCTAAAAGACTACTGTAGCTCTGTTGGCTTAACTTTTATAGATAACTTTGACACCTTTTGGAAAACAGAAGGTGCTCTACAGGAATGATGAATTGGTGCCTGGACCCTGTCCGTGCATTTCAAGGCCGCGTTGAGACAATGACTTATCAGTGACCTAAGCCCTGCTCAGATAATCCTTACCATTGTGTCGCTGAGTTGTCGTAGTGCTGCTGCAAATGTACATTGTCCCAGGGGTGTTGACAGTCATAATGTAAGTAATCTAATTTATGCTCCTCTAACTCCCATGAATGCCTCTGTCAATCCAACAGCTATTGTCAGCAGTAACGCCTATGAACCTGAGTTATACTGTTCGCACTGAGGTGGGTTGCCCTAGTAGGAAGCCCACTGTGTGCAGTTCACCCTGCACTATCAGCTCAAACATAAATATCATCTGATAAGCCTCCCAGTAAACCAATAAAAACAATCAAGCATCCCAGAAAAACGCTAAAAATACCCCAAATGTAACATATGTAGCCTAAAACAAGGTTCATGAAATCAATAATTGCTAGTAACAGATAACATTCATATACTGACTATCTCTGAAACTAATTTAGATAATACCTTTTGATACAGTGGTAGCAATACATGGTTACAACATCTACAGAAGAGACAGGAATTCCAATTGGGGTGGTGTTGCTGTTTTATATTCAGTCATATTCCTTTAAAGCTTAGAGAGGATCTCATGTCAAATGCTGTTGTAGTAATATAGATACAGATTCACCTGCCTCACCTAAAGCCTATTCTTGTGGGAAGTTGCTGTAGACCACCAAGTGCTAACAGTCAGTATATGGATAATATGTGTCAAATGCTTGATAATGTATGTGTTCCAGTATTAACAGAGGTATATTGATGAATGAAATCATCCACATGTATTGATAACGTCTTTACCAATGCTGCAGAAATCTGCTTTAAAGCAGCATCCACAGCCATCGGATGTAGTGATCATAATATAATAGCCATATCTAGGAAAACCAAAGTTCCAAAGTCTGGGTCTAATATAGTGTATAAGAGATCATACACAAGGTTTTGTAATGATTCCTATGTTGAAGATGTAAATAATATTTGCTGGTCTGTGGTGTGTAATGGAGAGCAACCAGATGCTTCCCTTGACGCATTTATGAAATGTCTTATTCCAGTTACTAATAAGAAAGACACAAAAAAAAAACTCTTAAATCCTCGTGGTTTGATGAGGAATTGAAAAATTGTGTGGTTGAGAGGGATGAGGTAAAAGGAATGGCAAATAAGTCTGGCTGCACAGCCGATTGGCAAACGTACTGTAAATTGAGAAATCATGTGACTAATCTAAACAAAAAGAAGAAGAAACTGTACAAAATATAAATGATATAAAGGATCATCGTAAAAAGCTTTGGAGCACCTTAAATTAAATCTTGGGCAAAAACGCGAACTCGACTCCATCATTCATTGAATCAGATGGCTCATTCATCACAAAACCCACTGATATTGCCAACTACTTTAATAATTTTTTTATTGGCAAATTTAGGCATGACAAATGGCTGATGATTGGCTGAAAGAAATTAATAATAAGAAGATTGTGGGAGCTGTTTTATTAGACCTCAGTGCAGCTTTTGACATTATTGATCATAATCTGCTGCTGGGAAAACGTATATGTTATGGCTTTATATCCCCTGCTAAATCGTGGATCGATTAAAGAACACAGAGGGTGTTCTTTAAAGCCAGACTCAGTAAGTGTCAGTTCGAAATCTGCTACGTCAGTATGTTTTATATTAATTATTTGTTATGTTAGGGCGACAAAACAAAACAATGGAATGTGTTTGCGTCAGACGTACACAGCAAGGCTATCTGAATCATTGTTCACACGACAAGACAGCTCCCTGGTACAACACTGCAACTGTCTTAGTAGTGTTACTATCAACGAAGAGAAAAAACCCTAACCGAAAACAACAAGATATTAGGAGGTCAAGAGTAAATATTGGTGACAGTTTTGAAAAGTGGCGGGAGTTCCGGAGTCAACTCCATCTTAGACACGATGCGTTTCTACTGGACAGGTATGCTTGACACTGACCGATACACCCACTTTCTTCCTTGTAGCTAACGTTAGCTGATGTGTTCGTCAATGACTAGCCGGCAAAATAACCTAATTAAGCGAACTATTTAAGTAACGTCTACTTCTAACAGTGACACTCTTGAAACAAAGTAGTTGTAAATGGTTACAAAGTTGTTAGCTCCCAGTACAAAGTGACATGCTCTGCTCTGTTATTCTTTGCTAGCTAGCTACAATGACACCGCAGCTTTCTACACCTACTGTCAATTTGTTACCGTTTGTGTGATGTGTAACATTGCTACCCAGCTTGGCTAGCTAGCTAACGATAAGTAAAAATTTAGCAACCCATTTACAAGGCCAGGATAGTTTGCCAAATAGTGTCTGTAATTTGGAGAATATGTGGTTGATATTGCAGCGGCAATACCTTTCGTATTTTCCTCAAAGTTACCAGAAGGGACTAAGAGATCCATCCACATCCACCCCTGCCAAAGATGGAGCATTCGAAGTGCATGCTCTGTCTAACACATTGTCATTGCGTCAAGCTCGACTGTGTTGTTCAGGTAAGATGGCATGACTTCGAACTAATAATAGCCTATTTTTTAACTTGTATGCAGTGGTAACCTACTCAAAAATGTCATATTATTTTACAGTGGGTGTGACTTTCTAAAAGAAGATCCTGATATATTCATAAATGACGTGTCCATACATGACAGGTAAGGTATCTTGAATGTAATTTAGAAAACTTGCAAAATATGAACATTTCATTCAAACATATACATTATGTTGCCCAATGATACAATTTAGGATAATGATTACTGTAATTCTTTTTCACATACAGTGCATTCGGAAAGTATTCAGACCCCTTTACCTTTTCCACATTTTGCCTTATTCTATAATGGATAAAAAAATATTTTAAAAATCCTCATCAATCTACACATAATACCCCATAATGACAAAGCGAAAACTTATTCTTAGAAATGTTCGCAAACAGATACCTTATTTACATAAGTATTCAGACCCTTTGCTATGAGACTCGAAATTGAGCTCAGGTGCATCCTGTTTCCATTGATCATCCTTGATGTTTCTACAACTTCATTGGAGTCCACCTGTGGTACATTTAAATTGATTGGACATGATTTGGAAAGACACACACCTGTCTATATAAGGCCCCACAGTTGACAGTGCATGTCAGAGCAAAAACCAAGCCATGAGGTGGAAGGAATTGTCCGTAGAGCTCAGAGACAGGATTGGGTCTAAGCACAAATCTGGGGAAGGGCACCAAAACATTTCTGCAGCATTGAAGGTCCCCAAGAACACAGTGGCCTCCATCATTCTTAAATGGAAGAAGTTTGGAACCACCAAGACTCTTCCTAGAGCTAGCCGCCCGGATAAACTGAGCAATCAGGGGAGAAGGGCCTTGTTCAGGGAGGGGACCAAGAACCCGATGGTCACTCTGACATAGCTCCAGAGTTCCTCTGTGGAGATAGGAGAACCTTCCAGAAGGACAACCATCTCTGCAGCACTCCACCAATCAGGCCTTTATGGTAGACTGGCCAGACAGAAGCCACTCCTCAGTACGATACAAGACAGCCGCTTGGAGTTTGCCCAAAGGCACCTAAAGGACTCTCAGACCATGAGAAACAAGATTCTCTGGTCTGATGAAACCAAGATTAAACTCTTTGGCCTGAATGGCATGCGTCACGCCTGGGGGAAACCAGGCACCGCTCATCACCTGGCCAATAACCATCTCTACGATGAAGCATGGTGGTGGCAGCATCATGCTGTGGGGATGTTTTTCAGCGGCAGGGACTGGGAGACTAGTCAGGAACGAGGGAAAGATGAATGGAGCGAAGTACAGAGAAATCCTTGATGAAAACCTGCTCCAGAGCGCTCAGGACCTCAGACTGGGGCGAAGGTTCACCTTCCAAAAGGACAACGACCCTAAGCACACAGCCAAGACAACGCAGGAGTAGCTTTGGGACAAGTCTGAATGTCCTTGAGTGGCCCAGCCAGAGCCCGGATTTGAACCTAACATCTCTGGAGAGACCTGAAAATAGCTGTGCAGCGACGCTCCCCATCCAACCTGACAGAGCTTGAGAGGATCTGCAGAGAAGAATGGGAGAAACTCCCCAAATACAAGTGTGCCAAGCTTGTAATGTTATACCCAAGAATACCTGAGAAGGGTCTAAATACTTATGTAAATGTGATATTTCCAGTTTTTGCTTTGTCATTAGAGTAAGGCTGTAACGTAACAAAATGTAGAAAAAGTGAAGGGGTCTGAATACTTTCCGAATGCACTGTAAGTATGAACCAAATGAGTATTGGTGACACACACTGCCAGTTTCATCAGTGTGGATCAGAATCAGTACAACCGACCCATAAACAGTGTGCAAGTATATTTTATTTTTGTAGCTTTCTGTTGTAACTTTTTTGATACTCCGAATGGTCTAATACAACTACAGTCTTTCAATCTGTAACTCATGCACCCTTTTCATTATTCTGCTATTTCTTGTAGTATTGATTGGGTAGAGGACATCAGGAAAACATCAGAAGAGGAAATGGAAGAGGATGTGCCATCAGTTGGATACAATCGGATGAGGAAGTGACATCGGAGGAGGACAGCTCTGATGACTACATCCCTCCTTTTTGTGTAAAGTAGGTCTCAAAACCATGTTAGTTTTTTTACATTACAGACCTACTTAAAGATATCCATAAATACCTGGCTTTTAAGTACTGTAAATCATATATATGTTATATATATTTGTATATGTTTGATGGGACAACAAACATAAGGCTAACTGCAGAGCTGGAGGCATTCCAGAATCATATTCTGATGTATGCCGGCACTCGTCTGTTCTGCACATGCGGACTATTATGTACATCGCCGGTCAGAACCAGAACCTGCCCAAACTAGTTCAGTGCAGCAGCTCATTTTACTGCCTATATCTTGATATTGTAATAATAATTACTCTTTCTTTGCTGTTCTGTGTTCTATACCCTCAGCTACTATAGAAACTTTAAAAAGAAATATGGACAGTGTTTGCGAAGAAGATCCCAAAACCCTACAGTTAAATCCCTGATCTGCAAGAAGGTGTGGTCAGACAGAGGTTGGCATCCAACGTAGGAATGCCAAGGATCATCCCTCGTGTAGCCAGTGACCCAAGGAATCTTGGCCTTCTCCCTGACATTCCACCACCGCTCATCCAGGAGCTGTAGGGTCAAACAGAGTGTTTCTAGATGTATATTTTCCTCCCTCTTCCGAGGATCTGAACAGTGACAATGACTGGAACCCCATGTCCACATGCGCACGCACACACACACACGCACGTATAAGCTCACATACACACTGAATACCAATAGCTAACAATTAGTTCCTATAGTTTCTAGTAAATAACAATTACAAATAACCACCATTATGTTCTTGTCCATTGTGTTATTTTACAGTCTCCTCTACTAAATTAAATAGACCTCATTTGCTTATAAATAGCAATAATTGATAATTTATTGTACAGTCCCCTCTACACAATCCACCTGTAAATATATACATAGTCTCCTGAGTGGCGCAGTGGTCTAAGGCACTGCATCGCAGTGCTAACTGTGCCACTAGAGATCCTGGTTCGAATCCAGGCTCTGTCGCAGCCGGCCGTGACCGGGAGACTCCACAATTGGCCCAGCGTCGTCCAGGGTAGGGGAGGGAATGGCCGGCAGGGATGTAGCTCAGTTGATAGAGCATGGCGTTTGCAACGTCAGGGTTGTGGGTTCGTTTCCCACGGGGGGCCAGTATGAAAAAAAACAAACAAAAAAAACAAACAAACATGTATTCACTAACTGTAAGTCGCTCTGGATAAGAGCGTCTGCTAAATGACTAAAATGTAAATGTAAATATACAGAAGTATGTGGACACTCCTTCAAATTAGTGGATTTGGCTATTTCAGCCACACCCGTTGCTGACAGGTGTATAAAACTGAGCACACATTCATGCAATCTCCATAGCCAAACATTGGCAGTAGAATGGCCTTACTGAAGAGCTCAATGACTTTCAACGTGGCACCGTCATAGGATGCCACCTTTCCAACAAGTCAGTTTGTCAAATTTCTGTCCTGCTTGAGCTGCCCTGGTCAAATGTAAGTTCTGTTATTGTGAAGTGGAAATGTCTAGGAGCAACAACTGCTCAGCCGCAAAGTGGTAGGCCACACAAGCTCACAGAACGGGACCGCCGAGTGCTGAAGCGCATAGCGTGTAAAACTTGTCTCTCCTCGGTTGCAACACTCACTACTGAGTTCCAAACTGCCTCTGGAAGCAATGTCAGCACAAGAACTGTTCGTCGGGAGCTTCATGAAATGGGTTTTCATGGCCGAGCAGCCGCACACAAGCCTAAGGTCACCATGCGCAAAGCCAAGCGTCGGCTGGAGTGGTGTAAAGCTCGCCGCCATAGGACTCTGACGCGTTCTCTTGAGTGATAAATCACGCTTCACCATCTGGCAGTCCGACTGACAAATCTGGGTTTGGCTGAAGCCAGGAGAACACTACCTGCCCAAATGCATAGTGGCAACTGTAAAGTTTTGTGGAGGAGGAACAATGGTCTGGGGCTGTTTTTCCTGGTTCGGGCAAGGCCCCTTAGTTCCAGTGAAGGGAAATGTTATCGGTACAGCATGCAATGACATTCTAGACGATTCTGTGCTTCCAACTTTGTGGCAACAGTTTGGGGAGGGCCCTTTCCTGTTTCAGCATGACCATGCCCCCCATGCACAAAGCGAGGTCCATACAGAAATGGTTTGTCGAGATCGGTGTGGAAGAACCTGACTGGCCTGCACAGAGCCCTGACCTCAACCCCATCGAAAACCTTTGGGATAAATTGGAACGCCGACTGCGAGCCAGGCCAAATCGCCCAGCATCAGTGCCCGACCTCACTAATGCTCTTGTGGCTGAATGGAAGCAAGTCCCCGCAGCAATGTTCCAACATCTAGTGGAAAGCCTTTCCAGAAGAGTGGAGGCTGTTATAGCAGTAAAGGGCGGACCAACTCCATATTAATGCCCATGATTTTGCAATGAGATGTTCGACGAGCAGGTGTCCACATACTTTTCGTCATGTAGTGTACCTTATGAATACTTTGTCACTCATGAATGTTGTCTTATGTCTAAATAAATATAGTTACTCACCGTCAAATTATTTGTTCTATGATTCTGTTTCATATAAACATTTTGAACTATTTGTGGAATAAATAAATAATTTTGCACTTACACTATGTTCAACCTTTGTCTGTAACATCAGTTGTTTTCATTAAAGAGTGGGTTAGAGTTAGCGAACACATAAACAAACAAAACCGTTCAAAATGCATGGACAGAATTCTCTAGGTCAGTCTGCCAGGATTTAATCCTTTATACTGGCCATTGAGGTCAGGGAAAGCGTCTCTGATGTGCCACACGCAGCAGCTTGGAATAACAATTCTGTGGCCCTGCCGAAGCATGCCATGCTGCCAACAGATGAACTGCCGGTAGGCAGCATGCCTGTACTATGCATGGTCTTCTCCCTGTTCCTCGCTCTCATCCAGGGCTAACCGTTCATTCTTATAAACCCTGATGTTCCTCAGGTTTCCAGGCTCCAGGCAGTAAGTGTATATGTGTGGCGTTGTACTGATGCAGATATTTGGCACCCCACCACAGCACTTCTTCTCAATGTCAGTTGGCATTTCATGCCACCTGCCACAGGTGCACCAAAAAGGGCCTCCCCCCACACCTCCTTGGTTGGCCTGGATGAGATGGACCACATCAAAAAAGTGCTCCTGGTGTCCTCTCCAGCATCATCATCAAGACACCATGCCTCTCTCTCCCCGACAGCTGTTCAAGATACACCTAAAGTTAATGAGTAAAAAAGAAAAAGAGCTATATTTCCTGGTTGACATGAGTGCCAGAGTTGACAATCTGGTCTAGATTTGGTTTAGACTAATCAAACATGGTGTAATGTAGTTTACAAACCTCCACCTGTGCACGTCCATCTTGACAATGATGATCAACTCTCTCTCTGTCAGCCAGGGATATTTCCCAGATTCCGCCTCTGCCCCTTTTACCTCTCCCCCTGTTCCCTCCCCTGGCCCTGTTTGATCAACTTGCCCTGCTCTCTACATGGGCCCCTGTCTCTACACTGGCCCTCAGCAATCCTCCACGGACCCTTGGACCTCTGCCCCTGGCTCTCCCTCTCTGTGTAGGCCTATGTGTGCCATGTTCAGGCAGCAGATTTTCCTAAAAGCAATCATTCAAGAATTAGGATCACCTTTATCCACCAAGTACATTTACCTGTACCAGAAATTTGAAATTGTGCTGCCAGCAATTGACAAAAAATATACTCTATGTAAGAATAGCAATTAGTAGATGGTAATATTATTTGCTTTAAATTTTTCGTAGACCTAGCTATGACTGATAGCTACCTAACTTAGCTACAACTATTGATAAATTCATATGGTCATTAGATATTAGCTATATTACCTCGCCATGTCTGATAACGTTAGCTCTTTTGGATTTTTATGTTGTGGAAGGAAGACAAACGTGACTAATTAGCTAACACAAATATACTCAAAATGTTTTGCTAATACATGAAATGAAAACAAGCATTTTTTATTATGACAAGCCTAACATTAGCTAACTGTTAGCTCGCTAGCTAGCTAGCAATCTAACTAATTTAATCAGCTAGCTACTAGTAGCTGCCTTGTCTAGCCAACAGGCAGAACAAAGCTAAACACTACAGAACATGCAGAACAGGTTGGCAGAAACTAGCTATTTTCCAGAACAGAACAAAGTGTACATTATAATTGATGATGGCTAATTACATAAAATAATTGAATGTTTTATTTCAAAAAGTACTCTTACCAGTGTCTTTGGTTATAGTCCGACTGGATCTACAGCAAGCCTAAACGGCACTACGGCAGAGTGACAGTTAAGCCCTACGTCATCACGTCGCCTGGCTGAGAAATCAGCTGCAAAATGTAAACACACCTGAAGGGGGGGAAATTGAAAAAAGCTCCAGTATTTCCAGTGCTGTGGCATGAAAGCACTGAATACGTCTAATTAAGACTTAATATCTGTTATTTGAGAGAGATAAACCAAAATTGAAAATGCATTATTTTATTTTGCACTTACTGAGTCTGGCTTTAATGGAAGCGCCTCTAACATAACCCAGGTAGTTAGGCATTCCCCAGGGCAGCTGTCTAGGCCCCTTTGAAAAAAAGTAATCTTTACTAATCACCTGCCTCTGGCACTGAGTAAAATCTGTGTGTATGCTGATGATTCAACGCTATACATGCCAGCTACCACAGCAAGTGAAATCACTGCAACACTTAACAAAGAGCTGCAGTCAGTTTTAGAATGGGTGGCAAGAAAGAAGCTAGTCCTAATTATTTCAAAAACCAAAAGCATTGTATTTGGGACAAATCATTCACTAAACCCTAAACCTCAACTTAATATTGTAATGAATCTGGAAATTGAGCAAGTTGAGGAGACTAAACTGCTTGGTGTAACCCTGGATTGTAAACTGTCATGGTCAAAACATATTGATGCAATGGTAGCTAAGATAGGGAGAGGTCTGTCCGTAATAAAGCGCTGCTCTTCTTGACATCGCTATCAACAAAACAAGTCCTACAGGCCCTAATTTTGTCGCACCTGGACTACTGCCCAGTCATGGTCAAGTGACACAGAGGGACAGGGCAGCACTGCTGGCCCTTAAGCTAACATATTAATAACATGCATGTCAATCTCTCCTGGCTCAAAGTAGAGGAGAGATTGACTGCATCACTACTTGTCTTTGTGAGAGGTATTTACATGTTGAAAGAACCGATCCGTAATAAAATACAATCAATTATATAAAAACAACTTCCTCTCGCACAGCAAGAGCATGGTTAAATGAATATGCTTTTATTGATTAATGAGCTATTATTATGTTTCACACTGTAAACAGTGTTTGAGTACATTAATCCAAACGTGAACTCTTGCAGCTCCGGAGGAGTAGTGTCGCTGATGGTTAGCGGGTTTGAATGAACAGGGCCCAAGGTCGGTAGTGTTCAGGTAGATGTACATAAGTGGCGGTCGGTGCCGTTTTAAGATGAGTGAGGTAGATTTTTTTTTTTTTTATGAGCATGACCTTTTCTATTACAGCATATTAGATTACTGTCATTCATATTCCATTCACCCAGTTCAATGTAACATGGATAGGTTTAGGCTACTACATGATACTCAAATTTTCCCTATACCCATCATGAGGTTGCTACAACCTAGCCTATGAATGAAAGTTTACAACGTAGGTGCACACAGGTCGAGAGAAAAATTTGAGGTGACAGACAGTGAGACATGGACAGACAGTGACACATTCATACCGCTTTGCACACTAGCTGATCTAGGGTGTAATCATTAGTCCAACAGATGCAAACAAGAGTTTATATTGGACAAATTCAGGTCTGTTTATCCTCGTTTTGTTCCATTTAAGAAACGTTTTTCTACAGAATCGGCGGAATAAATACACCCCTGATCACACGTAAACACAGTTCACTTTCATAACAGCCACGTTGTATTCCTTCTCGTATCTATGCGCTCTCCTCCTCTCATATTTTCCCTTCGTCACTTGTGGACGTCAATGCACAACACATCAGCTGTATGTGACCAGGCGAAAAAACCTTTCCAAGCCAAACCATTTCATAACTGCTACACATAGCCTACATCGTTGTCACCATATTAGCTAAAGTAACGTCATAGTCAACATAGCTAATATAACTAATGCGTTAGTAAACCTGCTACAATCATGCAGTAATGTTAGTGTACAGTGTTTAAGCAGTTTAGCACTTACACCGACGGGCCCCGGTGGCAATAAATTAGTAAAACCAAAAGCTTACCTTGACTTGGAAGAGTTCCAGTGTTGTGTTGGATCGTCACAGCCAGCTAGCTAACATAGCATCCCTCTGTTTGAGCTGGGTGTTTGAGTAGGGTAAACTAACTAGCTAGCTGCATTTGCTAGATAAGTAAGTGAAAGTGAAAAAAATATATAGCTCTCTCTTTTGCTTGTCCTTAATTTTTGAAGAAATTCATTTAACTGTTCGACTATTGTCTTTCTCTCTCTTTGAGTCAACTACTCACCACATTTTATGCCCTGCAGTGCTAGCTAGCTGTAGCTTATGATTTCATACTAGATTCATTCTCTGATCCTTTGATTGGGTGGACAACATGTCAGTTCATGCTGTAAGAGCTCTGATTAGGTTGGAGGACGTCCTCCGGAAGTTGTCATAATTACTGTGTATGTCTATGGAAGGGGGTGATAACCATGTCCCTCCCAGGTTTTGTATTGAAGTCAATGTACCCAGAGGAGGATGGAAGCTAGCTGTCCTCCAGCTACACCATGTTGCTACTCTACAGAATGCTGTTGAGGCTACTGTAGACCTTCTTTGCAAAGCAGTGTGTTTTAATCAATTATTTGGTGACGTGAATATATTTAGTATAGTTCTATCTAAAAAGGATAACATTTAAATGTTTTACTATTTTTATTTTTATGAAATTCACTGAGGAGGATGGTCCTCCACTGATGTACATCTACCGGATGCGCAACAACTAAGTACTGTCTCTATGTGAATTACAGTTCGGAGCAGTCTGACCACATGTAGTGAAAATCTAGCTTTAGGCTGTTGAGCTTGAAACACCCTGTCCTGTTTCTCTGTGAGATGCAGGGAGAGAGCCAATGTATAATTCAGATGGTAGATCTCTAATTGAGAGGGGAGCTGTAAACCCTCATTGATTTTGTCACCAGTGTCTGTGTCCTTGTTGGTCCCTGGAGGGTCTTCCTTACACCGGGGCAGACCAGGCTGAACAGGGAGACTCACTGTGGGTGTTCGCATTGAGATACTTATCTTATAAGGTACACTATATATACAAAATTATGTGAACAGCCCATCAAATTAGTGGATTCGGCTATTTCAGCCACATCCGTTGCTGACAGGTGTATACAGTGAGGGAAGAAAGTATTTGATCCCCTGCTGATTTTGTACGTTTGCCCACTGACAAAGACATGATCAGTCTATAATTTTATTGGTAGGTTTATTTGAACAGTGAGAGACAGAATAACAACAAAAAAATCCAGAAAAATGCATGTCAAAATTTTATAAATTGATTTGCATTTTAATGAGGGAAATAAGTATTTGACCCTTCTGCAAAACAAGTGCTCAGTTGGTAGAGCATGGCGTTTGCAACGCCAGGGTTGTGGGTTCGATTCCCACGGGAGGTATGAAAAATAATAATGTATGCACTCACTAACTGTAAGTTGCTCTGGATAAGAGCGTCTGCTAAATGACTAAAATGTAAATGTAATGACTTAGTACTTGGTGGCAAAACCCTTGTTGGCAATCACAGAGGTCAGACGTTTCTTGTAGTTGGCCACCAGGTTTGCACACATCTCAGGAAGGATTTTGTCCCACTCCTCTTTGCAGATCTTCTCCAAGTCATTAAGGTTTCGAGGCTGACGTTTGGCAACTCAAACCTTCATCTCCCTCCACAGATTTTCTATGGGATTAAGGTCTGGAGACTGGCTAGGCCACTCCAGGACCTTAATGCGCTTCTTCTTGAGCCACTCCTTTGTTGTCTTGGCCATGTTTTTGGGTCATTGTCATGCTGGAATACCCATCCATGACCCATTTTCAATGCCCTGGCTGAGGGAAGGAGGTTCTCACCCAAGATTTGACGGTACATGGCCCCGTCCATCGTCCCTTTGATGCAGTGAAGTTGTCATGTCCCCTTAGCAGAAAAACACCCCCAAAGCATAATGTTTCCACCTCCATGTTTGACGGTGGGGATGGTGTTCTTGGGGTCATAGGCTGCATTCCTCCTCCTCCAAACACGGCGAGTTGAGTTGATGCCAAAGAGCTCCATTTTGGTCTCATCTGACCACAACACTTTCACCCAGTTCTCCTCTGAATCATTCAGATGTTCATTGGCAAACTTCAGACGGCCCTGTATATGTGCTTTCTTGAGCAGGGGGACCTTGCGGGCGCTGCAGGATTTCAGTCCTTCACGGCGTAGTGTGTTACCAATTGTTTTCTTGGTGACTATGGTCCCAGCTGCCTTGAGATCATTGACAAGACCCTCCCGTGTAGTTCTGGGCTGATTCCTCACCGTTCTCATGATCATTGCAACTCCACGAGGTGAGATCTTGCATGGAGCCCCAGGCCGAGGGAGATTGACAGTTATTTTGTGTTTCTTCCATTTGCGAATAATCGCACCAACTGTTGTCACCTTCTCACCAAGCTGCTTGGCGATGGTCTTGTAGCCCATTCCAGCCTTGTGTAGGTCTACAATCTTGTCCCTGACATCCTTGGAGAGCTCTTTGGTCTTGGCCATGGTGGAGAGTTTGGAATCTGATTGCTTCTGTGGACAGGTGTCTTTTATACAGGTGTCTTTTATACAGGTAACAAGCTGAGATTAGTAGCACTCCCTTTAAGAGTGTGCTCCTAATCTCAGCTCGTTACCTGTAAAAAAGACACCTGGGAGCCAGAAATCTTTCTGATTGAGAGGGGGTCAAATACTTATTTCCCTCATTAAAATTCAAATCAATTTATAACATTTTTGACATGCATTTTTCTGGATTTTTGTTGTTGTTATTCTGTCATTTCAGTCGCTGTGGTAGCTGACGTGTATAGTGTTGAGTCATCCGCATACATACACACTGGCTTTACTTTCATGAAATGGGTTTCCATGGCCAAGCAAAGACAAAAACTGTTCTGGGGTTAGTAGTAGGGGGATGCAAAAGGGAGCTATGCTGTAGTAAGAGAGAAGTGTGACGATTTCACTTTGCACACAGTTCTATCACACAAACGCACGCACACACACGTTTAGTGCTATATAAACATTATGATAAAACAACATTTGCTGACGGATGTGTTTTTGTCAGTAACGTAATGAAGCTGTTGTTAAAAGGGAAGTGAGGATGTTGTTTTTGGGTTTGTGTTGTGAGGTATTTTGTTTGTCTGAGTCGGTCCACATGAGGAACAGTGTTTTGCAGAGAAGTCTTATTATTGCAGTTCTTCCTACTGTAACACAAACCATAGGTGCTGATCATGGAGCTTCAGACCTACAATCATGCTACTTTAAAAATTTCTCCATTCATAACAGTTGTGTGTTATAGTGGTCCTCTGTAGCTCAGCTGGTAGAGCACAGCGCTTGTAACGCCAAGGTAGTGGGTTCGATCCCCGGGACCACCCATACACAAAAAAATAATAATTATGCACCCATGACTGTAAGTCGCTTTGGATAAAAGCGTCTGCTAAATGGCTTATTATTATTATTATTATTATTATTATTATTATTATTATTTATTGTTACTGATGTTCTTTCAAAGAACTGATGCGTCACCCGTTTTGGGGGAAATTTGCTGATATAGGCAGAAATATATTACTGACCATACTTAATTGTCAATGTAACCTCGATTTCCATTATGAATGCCTCATACATGGGGAACTATAGAAATCCAGTAGACGGCGGCTGGTTAAAGGGTGTCTTTCTTGAGGCATGTGGCTGAACGCTTCAGTAATGATAGTGTTAGCGTGGGCTTGTCTGACTCAGTGGGGGTGTGTCTGAACAAGTGTATGGGTAATGGAGCTTATAGAGCCAACTACAGTGACTATCAGTGACTAGCGTAAGACCCAGAGCCACACCGTGAATGCATCCCAAATGGCATACTATTCCATATATAGTGCAATACTGTTAACCTTGTTAAAAGTAGTGCACTATAAAGAGAATAGTGTGCTATTTGATACGCAGCCTGTATGTTTCAGAGCCACGTAGTTTTATTAGCTGCTCAGGCTAGGAACCCTTTAGCTTGACATGGCTAAATGTGTCTTTCCCATTAAGAGGCTATTCACTGCCTCCCTCAGGCCTTGAAGAAAGCCAGCCAAGTTGGGGTAACATGTTAATGACGCACTCCAATTTGACTGAGTAGTGTAGGTGGTTTTTAAGCTTTGAGTAAGATTTACAATGAATTTATTACATATGGCAAATAAACTTTAACTTAATTCGAAGCATTTTGCTTGTGTGAAACCCTAGCGTGTCAGGCTGTATTTTTCAAAGAGAGGGGTATCCTCCCAGACAGTCAGGTATTACAATGGTTCAAGTCCTACTCCAGTGTCCTTTTCAGCTGATTTATCACCTGATTTACTTAACAAAAGGCACATCTTAATAGGTGGTTCAGGTGTTCTCTGAAATTAAAGTGTGAAGTTTGCATTTGTGTCTGAAAAACAACATTTTGCTCTAAACATATTTTTGGTGTACATTTAATGTATTTATACATGGGATATTGTTTTCCAACAGGAAAAGTTCAAAAACAGCGAGGGTGTGTGTAAGTCTCTCAGCAGTGTGTCTACAGTCTACTCTAGCTGTCAACCATTTGCCCTGGGGTAGTGAGAGACGAACCACAATGCACAGTCGACAGCGAGGACCTTTGAGCATTAGGACAACGCCAACCATATACAGTAGGGGAGACAAAACATGCACTGTTTCAACTCTTCAAGAACAGAGAGAACCTTTTGAGTTTGAGTTTATAAACGTATACTAGGCTGCTTCTTTTAACTACAGAGCCCCAATGTAAAACATTCCCCATCTGACCACACTATCACCCTCTTCCTCTCCCCCAGACGTGAGTCGTCTCTCTCACCCTGAGAGGCGCTTTAGTCACGGGAGGAAGTTATATACAGAATTCCACACACCAAGAAATTCGTGAAGAGGGCACGACTACGCCTTTTCCCCCTCAGGAGACTAAGATTTGGCTTGGGTCCCCAGTTCCTCAAAAAGTTCTACAGCTGCACCATCGAGAGCATCCTGACCGGTTGCATCACCTCCTGGTATGGCAACTGCTCGGCATCTGACCGTAAGGCGCTTCAGAGGGTAGTGCGTACGGCCCAGTACATCACTGGGGCCAAGCTTCCTGCCATCCAGGACCTAAATACTAGGTCCTGTTTTTACACTGCTGCTACTCGCTGTTTATTATCTATGCATAGTCACTTTACCCCTACCTATATGTACAAATTACCTCAACTAACCTGTACCCCTGCACATTGACTCGATACCGGTACCCCCTGTATATAACCTCATTGTCTTTTTTTATTTAATAAATATTTTCTTAACTCTATTTTCTTAAAACTGCATTGTTGGTTAAGGGCTTGTAAGTAAGCATTTCACGGTAAGGTCTACACCTGTTGTATTTGGCGTATGTGACAAATAAAAATGGATTTGATTTGATTCTCTTTTCCACCACAGGGAAGGAGATAGATAGAGGGTGGTCTAAGAACAGACGCTACTTTCCCTACCCTTTCTAATCCCAACATACCCCATGGACTGTAAATCAATGCAAAGATTCCAACCCACCCCTGCTGTCTGACAACAGGTCCAAAATAGGGTCACAGTAGAATACATTTTATTTTCAAGAAATGTAATGTCTTTATAGGAGAGTGTATGGGGGTGGTTTGTCAGTGTGGTATGACCGTTTATGTGAAAGGTAGATTCCAAATATTGAGTGCTGTATTATAGATGTAAATTCCCCATTTGACATAGCATGCCGTTTTTCCTTGGGAGGAGGAAGGGCAGTCCTGTGGTTGGTGGGTGGGTGGGTGTGATAGTAGCAGGGTAGGCCCAGGAGTCAGGACCACATAGTATCAATGAATGGTGGGGGGGGATTTGGTGTGTGGGTGGTGGGTAGGCATGTATCCATGTTTAGCGGCTGGTGGTGGTGTGGGTGTTTTCTTCCAGCACGAGACAGGCTGACAGTGTGTGTCTGTGACTAGACACATACAGACACACACATACAGACACACATTTTTACATTACATTTACGTCATTTAGCAGACACTCTTATCCAGAGCGACTTACAGGAGCAATTAGGGTTAAGTGCCTTGCTCAAGGGCACATCGACAGATTTTTCACCTAGTCGGCTCGGGGATTAGAACCAGCGACCTTTCGGTTACTGGCACAACGCTCTTAACCACTAAGCTACCTGCCGCCCACATACGGCAGGTAGCTTACAACCTGCCACCATCTTTACCCTAAGTGTGTAGTAGTTTGTAGTAGCCACCTGTCTTGGTGGGGACGAAACATGTCTCTACACCAGTCTAATTCCATCTCTGCACCCTCAGCATATGGTCCATGGAAAAACATTCTGCGGCCGGCAGCTCATTCACCTTTCACCCCTTAAAAACAAAATCTTCCATTTTGAAGTATTCATCTATTTTTAACTGTTATTATTAGATTTTGCAACCATAGTTCAAATGTTAATAGATCTAAGATTAAAGTAGCCTGGAGCTTGCTCTATAGATGAAAGACATCGTTTAATCTACAATCGTAGAGTGTAGAAAACCTCCACTCCCTGGCCCCTCCCCCTCAGTTTATAATTCCTCTTATTCCTCACAGAATAAAACCAGAAATTTTACATTATCGATTCACAATTAGGAGAGCTCCACTTCCCCATTCAAGTCATTGTGTGTGACTTTATTAGACTGCAGCCTCTCTCTTTCAGGGGCTGGAAATCCTCTTAGCTGGCAGCCCCCTGTCCCCGCTCAACTCAAAATGTGTGGATGGAGCTGGGCGGATGTACACTACTCTCCCCTCCCCAGGCTTTGTCTATAGGCTAACTCTGTCCCTTTTGGAAACATTAACCCCCTCTTTGACTTCCCCCCTCCCTCCCTGCTCCCTCCCTCCCTGCTCCCCCTCAGCCAGCTAGCAGCTACAGAGTTAATTCTGGGCACAAGGAGAGGAGGAGGAGCAGCACACAGGGGCTCGTCCACAGCTGTTGTAGTAGGCAGGGTTAGTCTATGAGTGGAGGAGGGCCTGCCTCTCTCGCTCTCTCTCTCTCTCTCTCACTCTACCTCTTCTCTCTATTGCATGCTCTTATGTGCTTTAGCGCTGGCTAGTGTTCTCTCTCTGTCTCTCTCTCTCGCTCTCTCTCTCTCTCTGTCTCTCTCTCGGCTAGGCCTCTGGAACAAGCTAGCAACTGGAACGAGCTGCAAACAACACTCAAACTGGACAGTTTTATCTCCATCTCTTCATTCAAAGACTCAATCATGGACACTCTTACTGACAGTTGTGGCTGCTTCGCGTGATGTATTGTTGTCTCTACCTTCTTGCCCTTTGTGCTGTTGTCTGTGCCCAATAATGTTTGTACCATGTCTTGTACTGCTACCATGTTGTTTTCATGTTGGGTTGCTACCTTGCTGTGTTGTCATGTGTTGCTGCCATGCTATGTTGTTGTCTTAGGTCTCTCTTTATGTAGTGTTGTGTTGTTTCTCTTGTTGTGATGTGTATTTGGTCATATATATTTTATAATCCCAGCCCCCGTCCCCGCAGGAGGCCTTTTGCATTTTTGGTAGGCCGTCATTGTAAATAAGAATTTGTTCTTAACTGACTTGCCTAGTTAAATAAAGGTTAAATAAATAAAATAAAACAATGGCAGTCGCTACTGCAGACACACACAATACGCCAACGTTGCTGCTGCTACCACTGCTACTGCTACACTAGGATGGCCCTGACATCTCAGTACTGAGCCTCAGATAGAGAGAGATTTAGAAAGGACACACATCCCCTCTCCTCCTCCTGCTCCTCCTCTCTGGGTGAGAAGAGAGGGAGAGAGGCTGTCACTGCAGCACGAGGCTGGCCCAGCTGACACTGTGACTGGAGCAGTGGCTGCCTGGCAGAGGCGTTCTGTGCTGTGGATATTTTCTCATTCCTGTACGTAGGGTTTATTTCATATTGATCCCAGTCATTCCCCAGTGGAGGAACAGGAGCTCTGGAACGTCCAGTGACCAATGAGGTGATGAGTGGAGAAGAACTGGAAGAAAGGAGGGAGAGACTAACGTGCAGTTTTGGTTGCTATTTTTTGCATGTTTGTGTGTTTGCGTGAGTGTATTTATTTTGTGTATTTTCGGAAGAGGGTGGCATTGTGTACATAGTGTGTAGTTCTGTGTTAATGAGCATTTGTTTATTAGATTATGTGTTCTAGCAAATTGTTGCATACAGTAAAAGTGTTTCCCTGTACGCTTATATATTAGTGTTTTTATTTGCTTTCTGTTGTTTTTTGTCTCTGTGTGTGCCTAATTTGTCAGCGGGCTGCTAATCCGCGTGTTGGCAGGCTTTTGCCTGGGATTTGTTGTGGCGGGCGGTGATCAGAAGCTCTACATGATGAGGGGGAGCAGCATGGTAGGCAGAACAGCTGGGCTGCTGTGGAGAGGGGTGTGCATGAGGGGTCACCCATTGGCATGGATCTGCTACTAGCCCCAAATACTCAATTTGGCGTAGTCATAACCAGACGCCCTCAGGGGGACTAATCCATTTTTGGGGCACTGCAGGCTTCAGTTGATATTGCTGCTCTACTTAGTCAGCAGCGTGATATTATACTGTGTATAAGTAGTGTCAACAAAGCTTCAAGCAACTGTTTATAGACTAGAGTTGGCTTGGGCATGCTTAGCGTACACAACAGGCACATGGTACATTATAATAATGCCAAGTGCAGCTCTGATATCCCTGTACTTCGAGAAAATATGGGCAAAACAGTGAAAAAAGGAGGGTCCTATACCAATTATTAACTGTAATAAGCCCTGGGGAAATGGTACTCTGGTGTATTGACACAAGGCTTAGAAATGAGGGTAGTGTTGTGTTTGTTCATATGTGCCTCAAACTCCTCCAGAATGTGTTTTGAACACTGGATTTTCCTCTGTCCTCACTAGGTATTGAATTGTGCTGTGCTGAATTGTTCTAATAGCTGTACTAGTATTGCTTGCTGTTTTCTCGTACTGAGACAGGTCCACATTAAAAACAGATTTTAATGGACAAGCTCTGGTCTCCGCAAAGTGACCAGGGGGAGACATGGAGTTCTTGATAGCGGGTTTGTGTGAGAGCCAGTCCACAGTATTTGATCTCGTTTCAGGAGTCCTCTTAAGCATGGGGTATTCATGCCAGTTGGCTGGCCAGTGTTGGTATGTATGCCATGCAGTTGGGTGTGGTCAAAGAGCTAGACATCTCTTCCTAACCATGACTTTGATGACACGTCCATGACTTTGATGACACGTCCGTGACTTTGAGTGTTGTTAGCAGAGTTTGATTCATGCCAACTAACTTTGTCATGTGCCTCAACGAACGGCCAACCAACCTTCACAAATACCGAAGGGCTCAACATAGACAAAAAACCTAACTCCATGATGAGAATGGTGAATTTAAGACTCTCACGAAGCCTCTAAAATGTCCCGTATTTTAATGTCTCCTCTCAGTGAAGTCAACACACAGTGAGTCCTCCACTAAAATACAGACAGATGCTGTTTCTGTTGATAAACCAGTTTGAGGTATATGAGGTTATCTGTCTCCTTAATGACCGGCTGGGGTTTTATAGCTCCTCAGCAGCCCCAGCCTGTTCTGCTCTGTTCCACTACGCTCTGTCTGGTGACTTTGCTGACTACTGCAATGTCACAGCACTGACTCAGGCAGAGAGAGACTGTAACTCTCAGAGGAGATCAAACTCTTAGAAGTTTTTGAGGTAAAATTGATCAAGATGGTGGCGCTTTAGACCTGGCTGGTTAGTTTGAGTATGCGTCCCAAATGGAACCCTATTCCCTATATAGTGCACTACTTTTGACCAGGGCCCATAGTGCACAAATTTTGAACAGAGCCCTATGAAGGGAATATTGTGCTGCATCCTAAGTGAGTATACGCTGTGTCTGGCTGAGGTCTGTGAGAAACATGGATGTGGGGATTGTCTGTCTGTTCAGCAGAGTTGGCAAAAATGATTGCGAGGGGGGAAGATTTAGTGGACATGTTATCCAAACTTTGCAGTTCACCCTGTGACTTATAGCAAACTGGCACAGCTATTTTATTGCAGTAGTGATGCACAGAGTTTTCTTAAAACGCTTGCATAGCTTTTTCAGTTCTTCTATGCCCTTTCCAGGAGTTTCTCCCATTGCTGTGACCAATTAATTTCAACAAATTGTGGTTTGTTTTGTAGAATGTGCAGATTCTTACCGTGCCATATTCAAAGGGCCCTCAGATCAAATGTATTATTGTTTGACTGATTGATTGTTTAATCTGCTCTATTTTTAACCCCTATAAGCACCAGATTCTATTGTAAAGCACAGCTCAGATCACTCCCCCTCCCTTTCCACCCACCCAGCACTCGATTAATTAACATTTGCATATATTTGAGTTCTTTTGATGAGCTAGTTATGGTGGAATGGGACTTATCATGCATGTGAGTGTGGATTAATATTCAAGTTTCTGTGATCGTACCCTAACCCAGTCTTTGGGGAAAGGATAGATCCCAAGCCGGGTTGGGGTGGGTAGGGTAGGGGGGGCTGAGGGGGATGGGGGCTCTTGGCAAGAGCTTAGAAATGCCCCGAGGGTAGAATTATTTTGATTGCGTTCAGATGGGTAGAAATCCACCCCCACAACCTCCCCCTCCGTCTCCATCTCTATATTGGTCTTTCTTTCTTTCTTTCTCCCAATTTTCTCATGCCACCTTTCTCTCCACTGTCATCTAGGGCTGGGCGATATGGCCTAAAACTCATATCTACAGTTTTTCAAATTTATGGGCGATTCATGATATACAGTGGGGAGAACAAATATTTGATACACTGCCGATTTTGCAGGTTTTCTTACTTACAAAGCATGTAGAGGTCTGTAATTTTTATCATAGGTACACTTCAACTGTGAGAGACAGAATCTAAAACAAAAATCCAGAAAATCACATTGTATGATTTTTAAGTAATTAATTTGCATTTTATTGCATGACATAAGTATTTGATACATCAGAAAAGCAGATCTTAATATTTGGTACAGAAACCTTTGTTTGCAATTACAGAGATCATACGTTTCCTGTAGGTCTTGATGTCACACCCTGGCTCTGGGACTATTTGTTGAGCCAGGGTGTGTTTATTCTATGTGTTATATGTCTATGTTGGGGGTTCTAGGTTGTCTGTTTCTATGTTTGCCTGTGTGACTCCCAATCAGAGGCAACGAGTGTCAGCTGTCGGCTGGTTGTCTCTGATTGGGAGCCATATTTAACTGTCTGTGTTTCACTTTGTGTTTGTGGGTTTTTGTTCCGTGTTCGGTCATTGTCATTGTCACCGTGGACGTCACGAGTCGTTTCTTGTTTTGTTTAGTGTGCTTATTATCACTGACGGTAATAAAGTCTAGTATGTTTGTTCATCACGCTGCGCCTTGGTCTACTTCTCTTCAAGACGATCGTGACAGAAAAACCCACCATACCAGGACCAAGCAGCGTGTCCAGGAACAGGCAGCCTGGACGTGGGAGCAACGTCGGACGGTCGAGAGGCAACCCAAAAATTTTTTTAGGGGGGGGCACACGGCAGGGGCGACTGGGCAGCAGGAGGCTGCCACAGGGCGATTAGGTGAGGAGGCCACCAGGTTAAGGGGGCTACTGGCGCAGAGGGAGCAGGAGTTAGTGTTGCAGAGGATGGAGCTATTGGAGGCGATTAGGGAAAGGGTGAGAAATGAGGCACGGCGAGAGGAACTCGGTAGGCAGCTGAGGGAGCGGAGGGTTATGATGAAGCCCAGTCCCGCTCCTCACACCAAGCAAGTGGTGTGCGTCACCAGTCCGGTCCGGCCCGTTCCTGCTTCCCGCACTAAGTGTAAGGTGCACGCCGCCAGCCCAGCCCGGCCTGTTCCTGCCCCTCGCACCAAGCCTACGGTGTGCGTCGCCAGCCCGGCCCGGCCTGTTCCTGCCACTCGCACCAAGCCTACGGTGTGCGTCGCCAGCCCAGTCCGGCCTGTCCCTGCTCCACGCACCAAGCCTACGGTGTGCGTCGCCAGCCCGGCCCGGCCTGTCCCTGCTCCACGCACCAAGCCTACGGTGTGCGTCGCCAGCCCTGTCCGGCCTGTCCCTGCTCCACGCACCAAGCCTACGGTGTGCGTCGCCAGCCCAGCCCGGCCTGTCCCTGCTCCACGCACCAAACCTACGGTGTGCGTCGCCAGCCCAGCCCGGCCTGTTCCTGCTCCACGCACCAAGCCTACGGTGTGCGTCGCCAGCCCTGCCCGGCCTGTTCCTGCTCCACGCACCAAGCCTACGGTGTGCGTCGACAGCCCAGCCCGGCCTGTCCCTGCTCCACGCACCAAACCTACGGTGTGCGTCGCCAGCCCAGCCCGGCCTGTTCCTGCTCCACGCACCAAGCCTACGGTGTGCGTCGCCAGCCCGGCCCGGCCTGTCCCTGCTCCACGCACCAAGTCTACGGTGCGCGTCGCCAGCCCGGTCCGGCCTGTTCCTGCCACTCGCACCAAGTCTACGGTGCGCGTCGCCAGCCCGGCCCGGCCCGTTCCTGCCACTCGCACCAAGCCAGGGGTGCGAGTCGTCAGTCCGGCACAACCCGTGCCTGGGTCATCGGTGCCAATTCAGGTACCGCTCTACTGCTCCACTAAGGAGCTGAAGCCTACCGCTCCTGCTACGTCCAGTCCAGCTCCAGCCAGCGGGGCCAGACCGGACCAGGGGGCGCTATGGGGGGTTTGTTGGAGGGTGGTGGGCAAGACCGGGCCGGAGCCGCCGCCGAGGAGGAATGCCCACCCAGCCCTCCCCTGTTTTGCTCGTATTTAGGCGCGGTCGCAGTCCGCGCCTTTAGGGGGGGGGTACTGTCACACCCTGGCTCTGGGACTCTATTTGTTGAGCCAGGGTGTGTTTATTCTATGTGTTATATGTCTATGTTGGGGGTTCTAAGTTGTCTGTTTCTATGTTTGCCTGTGTGACTCCCAATCAGAGGCAACGAGTGTCAGCTGTCGGCTGGTTGTCTCTGATTGGGAGCCATATTTAACTGTCTGTGTTTCACTTTGTGTTTGTGGGTTTTTGTTCCGTGTTCGGTCATTGTCACCGTGGACGTCACGAGTCGTTTCTTGTTTTGTTTAGTGTGCTTATTATCACTGACGGTAATAAAGTCTAGTATGTTTGTTCATCACGCTGCGCCTTGGTCTACTTCTCTTCAAGACGATCGTGACACTTGACCAGGTTTGCACACACTGCAGCAGGGATTTTGGCCCACTCCTCCATACAGACCTTTTCCAGATCCTTCAGGTTTCGGGGCTGTCGCTGGGCAATACGGACTTTCAGCTCCCTCCAAAGATTTTCTATTGGGTTCAGGTCTGGAGACTGGCTAGGCCACTCCAGGACCTTGAGATGCTTCTTACAGAGCCACTCCTTAGTTGCCCTGGCTGTGTGTTTCGGGTCGATGTCATGCTGGAAGACCCAGCCACGACCCATCTTCAATGCTCTTACTGAGAGAAGGAGGTTGTTGGCCAAGATCTCGCGATACATGGCCCCATTCATCCTCCCCTCAATACGGTGCAGTCGTCCTGTCCCCTTTGCAGAAAAGTATCCCCAAAGAATGATGTTTCCACCTCCATGCTTCACGGTTGGGATGGTGTTCTTGGGGTTGTACTCATCCTTCTTTTTCCTCCAAACACGGCGAGTGGAGTTTAGACCAAAAAGCTCTATTTTTTGTCTCATCAGACCACATGACCTTCTCCCATTCCTCCTCTGGATCATCCAGATGGTCATTGGCAAACTTCAGATGGGCCTGGACATGTGCTGGCTTGAGCAGGGGGACCTTGCGTGCGCTGCAGGATTTAAATCCATGACGGCGTAGTGTGTTACTAATGGTTTTCTTTGAGACTGTGGTCCCAGCTCTCTTCAGGTCATTGACCAGGTCCTGCCGTGTAGTTCTGGGCTGATCCCTCACCTTCCTCATGATCATTGATGCCCCACGAGGTGAGATCTTGCATGGAGCCCCAGACCGAGGGTGATTGACCGTCATCTTGAACTTCTTCCATTTTCTAATAATTGCGACAACAGTTGTTGCCTTCTCACCAAGCTGCTTGCCTATTGTCCTGTAGTCCATCCCAGCCTTGTGCAGGTCTACAATTTTATCCCTGATGTCCTTACACAGCTTTCTGGTCTTTGCCATTGTGGAGAGGTTGGAGTCTGTTTGATTGAGTGTGTGGACAGGTGTCTTTTATACAGGTAACGAGTTCAAACGGGTGCAGTTAATACAGGTAATGAGTGGAGAAGAGTAGGGCTTCTTAAAGAAAAACTAACAGGTCTGTGAGAGCCGGAATTCTTACTGGTTGGTAGGTGATCAAATACTTATGTCATGCAATAAAATGCAAATTAATTACTTAAAAATCATACAATGTGATTTTCTGGATTTTTGTTTTAGATTCCGTCTCTCACAGTTGAAGTGTACCTATGATAAAAATTACAGACCTCTACATGCTTTGTAAGTAGGAAAACCTGCAAAATCGGCATTGTATCAAATACTTGTTCCCCCACTGTGTGTGTGTGTGTATATATATATATATATTTTTTTTACTATGTTTTCTCTAAATAAGCTTTATTGTATTAAAGGTCATACACTGCATTTAAAATAGTCAGCAATAATCTAAGAATTCAGAGCTTGTGAAATTATACCTACGCCTTCCACAACCATAAGCCCCACTAATAATGTAATTATTTTATCAAAATAGTTGTACCTGCTTTTTTTTTGCAAAATCACTGATCTGGCTTTCAGGTCTGTTGATAAAAATGTCATTTTTGTTACAAAATTTAACCAGAACCATGCATAATGCACATTCAATAATAAAATAGCAGGCATTATAGAAAATGTACACCCGTCTCATAAACAATCTCTCAAGCACAAGCCCACGTGCACAAGCCAGCTAATATTTATATTTCAAGTTTAGACAACTTGGATCTAGGTATAATTTTACAAGCTCTGAATTCAGCTAACAAGGCAAAACAGTTTAATTGTTATGAACACAACCTTCTGTCCATCTCCAACTGTTTGAACAGCCTGTCCACTTTGTTCAGATTTTGAAATCAAGTGGCCTACCTTATTTATCAGAATGAGAACGAGTTGCCAATTCCTTATATAATTGTTTTATGGTTATTGCACATTTATAAAACACAGACTAAACAGCTAGTATAACAGTCTTTATTTGACTAAAATGCTACTAGCGGTACATGGTACCGTAATGCGCGTGCGACAAACTGAGCATTCTTTTTCCAGAATAAATGTTAATTGGTACATCCGTTTTAGTAGTGTCTGATCTGCTCGAAATTTGAGGAGTTGAAACAGGGTATGGTTCGAAAAGTTAACTTCTCGTCTATTACAGTAAAATAATGTCTCCATGTGTCCATATAACCGATTATGTTGGACCAAACCTCAAATGCAAATAGCGAGTTGAAACCGTTTGTCAGAGAGGAAGAAGTGATCTCTAATCTTTGTTGTTGTGAGTGGTAGGGGGAGGGACTTGGGAGAAGGAGGCCAAGCGAGAGGTGTCACTCTCGCCAAAATCTTTCCAAAATAAGCCCAATGCGTTTCTATGCGCTTATTTTGAACCTAAGCTTGTCGCCTGCCTTCCCGCCTTTGGGACAACGACTCCCATTATTAGTGCGGAGACATGAGCATCTCGTCATTATATACAGATCTCTGGTGTAGATGAGAAGGTGCACAACACAGAAGGAGCGAATGAGACGAGACCAAAAAGACAACATGAGAAGAAGCGGACATAAACGCTCATATAAACGAAAAAAAAAAAAATACTTGATTCTGCGATACAGGCATTTGGAATATCGTGCAAAACCATACATTATATTTTTATTTTTATTTTATTTTAATTCACCTTTATTTAACCAGGTAAGCCAGTTGAGAACAAGTTTTCATTTACAATTGCAACCTGGCCAAGATAAAGCAAAGCAGTGCGATACGTTGGAATAAACAAAAACAAAACGTTCAGTCAATAACACAATATAAAATATATATCCAGTGTGTGCAAATGTAGTAAGTTATGGAGGTAAGGCAATAAATAGGCCATAGTGCAAAATAATTACAATTTAGTATTAACACTGGAGTGATAGATGTGCAGAAGATGATGTGCAAATAGAGATACTGGGGTGCAAATGAGCAAAATAAATAACAATGTAAATAACAATATGGGGATGAGGTAGTTGGGTGGGCTAATAACAGATGGGCTGTGTACAGGTGCACTGATCGGTAAGCTGCTCTGACAACTGATGCTTAAAGTTAGTGAGGGAGATAAGTGTCTCCAGCTTAGAGATTTTTGCAGTTCATTCCAGTCATTTGCAGCAGAGAACTGGAAGGAATGGCGGCCAAAGGAGGTGTTGGCTTTGGGGATGACCAGTGAGATATACCTGCTGGAACGCATACTACGGGTGCGTGTTGCTATGGTGACCAATGATCTAAGATAAGGCGGGGATTTGCCTAGAAGTGATTTATAGATGACCTGGAGCCAGTGGGTTTGGCGATGAATATGTTGTGAGGGCCAGCCAACGAGAGCGTACAGGTCACAATGGTGGGTAGTATATGGGGCTTTGGTGACAAAACGGATGGCACTGTGATAGACTACATCCAATTTGCTGAGTAGAGTGTTGGAAGCTATTTTGTAAATGACATCGCCGAAGTCAAGGATCGGTAGGATAGTCAGTTTTACGAGGGCATGTTTAGCAGCATGAGTGAAGGAGGCTTTGTTGCGAAATATAGGCTTACATTTGTGCGCAGGCCAGGTATCTCATGCCTACTTCTATGCATAATCAGGTGCGTGTCCTTACTCAAGATTGACAGGAGCACTCCAAGCAAAAGACAATGAATAAACTGACAACTTGTAAATGGAATTAAATAAACCAAAACCTTTTTCTCACAAGTGTAGCCTAGGTTGTGCGCTCTTCAAACAACGTGTCCACTCCTACAATGACAACATTAAGACCGTAATAATAGTATATTGAATGCATTAACAGAAATTACCGTAACCAAACAAACATTGTAGATTAGAAATTATGTTAATTAAAGGTAAATCTACTACTGTGATACTGGTGTGCCATCCCCGCGGCCTCCACAATGGATTAGACCACTCAGACAGGCGTAATTCAGACATGTCTCATGTGCCATAAATTATTTGTATATATTTGCCACTGCTCGACTAAAAAAATCTCAGTCGACCAACAGCCTATCTACCAAACAATTGACCAGTTGACTAAATGGGGTCAGCCCTAGAAAATATGTTTTGCTTTTTTGTAACACAAGTTAATGCCATGTATGACCTTTTGGGGAATTACAATGTTGTTGTTGGTGTGTCTTGTCTTTTAGGGAAGATGTATGTTAAACTAAATTATTAACCCTGGGAATAATGTGAGACTAACGTTTTGTCTTTTTGTGTGTTTTTCAGGTAAATTGCGGGGCTGAAGGGCATCATTACTGACCTTTTATCTTTCTGCACATTGGATAGCCAGCCTCACCGGTGGGTACCCCCTTCTACACACGTACACCAGTGGATAGCCAGCCTCACCGGTGGGTACCCCCTCCTACACACGTACACCAGTGGATAGCCAGCCTCACCGGTGGGTACCCCCTCCTACACACGTACACCAGTGGATAGCCAGCCTCACCGGTGGGTACCCCCTCCTACACACGTACACCAGTGGATAGCCAGCCTCACCGGTGGGTACCCCCTCCTACACACGTACACCAGTGGATAGCCAGCCTCACCGGTGGGTACCCCCTCCTACACACGTACACCAGTGGATAGCCAGCCTCACCGGTGGGTACCCCCTCCTACACACGTACACCAGTGGATAGCCAGCCTCACCGGTGGGTACCCCTCCTACACACGTACACCAGTGGATAGCCAGCCTCACCGGTGGGTACCCCCTCCTACACACGTACACCAGTGGATAGCCAGCCTCACCGGTGGGTACCCCCTCCTACACACGTACACCAGTGGATAGCCAGCCTCACCGGTGGGTACCCCCTCCTACACACGTACACCAGTGGATAGCCAGCCTCACCGGTGGGTACCCCCTCCTACACACGTACACCAGTGGATAGCCAGCCTCACCGGTGGGTACCCCCTCCTACACACGTACACCAGTGGATAGCCAGCCTCACCGGTGGGTACCCCCTCCTACACACGTACACCAGTGGATAGCCAGCCTCACCGGTGGGTACCCCTCCTACACACGTACACCAGTGGATAGCCAGCCTCACCGGTGGGTACCCCCTCCTACACACGTACACCAGTGGATAGCCAGCCTCACCGGTGGGTACCCCTCCTACACACGTACACCAGTGGATAGCCAGCCTCACCGGTGGGTACCCCTCCTACACACGTACACCAGTGGATAGCCAGCCTCACCGGTGGGTACCCCCTCCTACACACGTACACCAGTGGATAGCCAGCCTCACCGGTGGGTACCCCCTCCTACACACGTACACCAGTGGATAGCCAGCCTCACCGGTGGGTACCCCCTCCTACACACGTACACCAGTGGATAGCCAGCCTCACCGGTGGGTACCCCTCCTACACACGTACACCAGTGGATAGCCAGCCTCACCGGTGGGTACCCCCTCCTACACACGTACACCAGTGGATAGCCAGCCTCACCGGTGGGTACCCCCTCCTACACACGTACACCAGTGGATAGCCAGCCTCACCGGTGGGTACCCCCCTCCTACACACGTACACCAGTGGATAGCCAGCCTCACCGGTGGGTACCCCCTCGTACACACGTACACCAGTGGATAGCCAGCCTCACCGGTGGGTACCCCCTCCTACACACGTACACCAGTGGATAGCCAGCCTCACCGGTGGGTACCCCCTCCTACACACGTACACCAGTGGATAGCCAGCCTCACCGGTGGGTACCCCCTCCTACACACGTACACCAGTGGATGAGGGAGGACCATTTTTTAAATGAGCATGGCCTTATTTCTATTACAGCAAATTGGATGACTGTCATTCATATTCCATTCACCCCGCTCAATGTAACATCGATAGGTTTAATTTTCCCTATACCCATCATGAGGTTGCTACAACCTAGCCTATGAATGAAAGTTTACAACGTAGGTGCACAGACAGTGACACATTCATTACCGCCTTGCACACTCTTGCCTGCTTCTAGCTGATCTAGGGTGTAATCATTAGTCCAACAGTTGCAAACAAGAGTTTCTATTAGACAAATTCAGGTACAGTGGGGGGAAAAAAGTATTAAGTCAGCCACCAATTGTGCAAGTTCTCCCACTTAAAAATATGAGAGAGGCCTGTAATTTTCATCATAGGTACACGTCAACTATGACAGACAAATTGAGATTTTTTTTCTCCAGAAAATCACATTGTAGGATTTTTAATGCATTTATTTGCAAATTATGGTGGAAAATAAGTATTTGGTCACCTACAAACAAGCAAGATTTCTGGCTCTCACAGACCTGTAACTTCTTCTTTAAGAGGCTCCTCTGTCCTCCACTCGTTACCTGTATTAATGGCACCTGTTTGAACTTGTTATCAGTATAAAAGACACCTGTCCACAACCTCAAACAGTCACACTCCAAACTCCACTATGGCCAAGACCAAAGAGCTGTCAAAGGACACCCGAAACAAAATTGTAGACCTGCACCAGGCTGGGAAGACTGAATCTGCAATAGGTAAGCAGCTTGGTTTGAAGAAATCAACTGTGGGAGAAATTATTAGGAAATGGAAGACATACAAGACCACTGATAATCTCCCTCGATCTGGGGCTCCACGCAAGATCTCACCCCGTGGGGTCAAAATGATCACAAGAACGGTGAGCAAAAATCCCAGAACCACACGGGGGGACCTAGTGAATGACCTGCAGAGAGCTGGGTCCAAAGTAACAAAGCCTACCATCAGTAACACACTACGCCGCCAGGGACTCAAATCCTGCAGTGCCAGACGTGTCCCCCTGCTTAAGCTAGTACATGTCCAGGCCCATCTGAAGTTTGCTAGAGTGCATTTGGATGATCCAGAAGAGGATTGGGAGAATGTCATATGGTCAGATGAAACCAAAATAGAACTTTTTGGTAAAAACTCAACTCGTCGTGTTTGGAGGACAAAGAATGCTGAGTTGCATCCAAAGAACACCATACCTACTGTGAAGCATGGGGGTGGAAACATCATGCTTTGGGGGTGTTTTTCTGCAAAGGGACCAGGACGACTGATCTGTGTAAAGGAAAGAATGAATGGGGCCATGTATCGTGAGATTTTGAGTGAAAACCTCCTTCCATCAGCAAGGGCATTGAAGATGAAACGTGGCTGGGTCTTTCAGCATGACAATGATCCCAAACACACCGCCCGGGCAACGAAGGAGTGGCTTCGTAAGAAGCATTTCAAGGTCCTGGAGTGGCCTAGCCAGTCTCCAGATCTCAACCCCATAGAAAATCTTTGGAGGGAGTTGAAAGTCCGTGTTGCCCAGCGACAGCCCCAAAACATCACTGCTCTAGAGGAGATCTGCATGGAGGAATGGGCCAAAATACCAGCAACAGTGTGTGAAAACCTTGTGAGGACTTACAGAAAACGTTTGACCTGTGTCATTGCCAACAAAGGGTATATAACAAAGTATTGAGAAACTTTTGTTATTGACCAAATACTTATTTTCCACCATAATTTGCAAATAAATTCATTAAAAATCCTACAATGTGATTTTCTGGAGAAAGAAAATCTCATTTTGTCTGTCATAGGTGACGTGTACCTATGATGAAAATTACAGGCCTCTCTCATCTTTTTAAGTGGGTGAACTTGCACAATTGGTGGCTGACTAAATACATTTTTCACCCACTGTATATTTATCCCAGTGGCGGTCAGTGCTGTTTAAGATGAGGGAGGACAATATTTTTTTTCATGAGCATGGCCTTATTTCTATTATAGCATATTGGATGACTGTCATTCATATTCCATTCACCCAGTTCAATGTAACAGCGATAGGTTTAGGCTATTACAGTGAGGGAAAAAAGTATTTGATCCCCTGCTGATTTTATAAGTTTGCCCACTGACAAAGAAATGATCAGTCTATAATTTGAATGGTAGGTTTATTTGAACAGTGAGAGACAGAATAACAACAAAAAAATCCAGAAAAACGCATGTCAAAAATGTTATGAATTGATTTGCATTTTAATGAGGGAAATAAGTATTTGACCCCCTCTCAATCAGAAAGATTTCTGGCTCCCAGGTGTCTTTTATACAGGTAACAAGCTGAGATTAGGAGCACACTCTTAAGAAGGTGACAACAGTTGGTGCGATTATTCGCAAATGGAAGAAACACAAAATAACTGTCAATCTCCCACGGCCTGGGGCTCCATGCAAGATATCACCTCGTGGAGTTGCAATGATCATGAGAACGGTGAGGAATCAGCCCAGAACTACACGGGAGGATCTTGTCAATGATCTCAAGGCAGTTGGGACCATAGTCACCAAGAAAACAATTGGTAACACACTACGCCGTGAAGGACTGAAATCCTGCAGCGCCCGCAAGGTCCCCCTGCTCAAGAAAGCACATATACAGGCCTGTCTGAAGTTTGCCAATGAACATCTGAATGATTCAGAGGAGAACTGGGTGAAAGTGTTGTGGTCAGATGAGACCAAAATCGAGCTCTTTGGCATCAACTCAACTCGCCGTGTTTGGAGGAGGAGGAATGCTGCCTATGACCCCAAGAACACCATCCCCACCGTCAAACATGGAGGTGGAAACATTATGCTTTGGGGGTGTTTTTCTGCTAAGGGGACATGACAACTTCACTGCATCAAAGGGATGATGGACGGGGCCATGTACCGTCAAATCTTGGGTGAGAACCTCCTTCCCTCAGCCAGGGCATTGAAAATGGGTCGTGGATGGGTATTCCAGCATGACAATGACCCAAAACATACGGCCAAGGCAACAAAGGAGTGGCTCAAGAAGAAGCACATTAAGGTCCTGGAGTAGCCTAGCCAGTCTCCAGACCTTAATCCCATAGAAAATCTGTGGAGGGAGATGAAGGTTCAAGTTGCCAAACATCAGCCTCGAAACCTTAATGACTTGGAGAAGATCTGCAAAGAGGAGTGGGACAAAATCCTTCCTGAGATGTGTGCAAACCTGGTGGCCAACTACAAGAAACGTCTGACCTCTGTGATTGCCAACAAGGGTTTTTCCACCAAGTACTAAGTCATGTTTTGCAGAGGGGTCAAATACTTATTTCCCTCATTAAAATGCAAATCAATTAATAACATTTTTGACATGCGTTTGTCTGGATTTTTTTGTTGTTATTCTGTCTCTCACTGTACAATGAAACCTATCATTAAAATTATAGACTGATCATGTCTTTGTCAGTGGGCAAACGTACAAAATCAGCAGGGGATCAAATACTTTTTTCCCTCACTGTACATGATACTCAAATTTCCCTATTCCCATCATGAGGTTGCTACAACCTAGCCTATGAATGAAAGTTTACAACGTAGGTCGAAAGAAAAAAGTTTTTCCCCGTTTTGTTCATTTTAAGAAACGTTTTTTCTATAGAATAGACGGAATGAATACACCCCTGATCATGCGTAAACACAGTTCACGTTCATAACAGCCACATTGTATTCCTTCTCGCATCTATGCGCTCTCCTCCTCTCATATTTTCCCTTCGTCACTTGTGGACGTCAATGCACAACACATCAGCTGTATGTAACCAGGTGAAAAAACCTTTCCAAACCATATCATAACCGCTACACACAGCCTACATCATTGTCACCATATTAGCTAAAGTAACGTCATAGTCAATATAGCTAATAGAACTAACGCGTTAGTAATCATGCAGTAACGTTACAGTGTACAGTCAGTAAGCAGTTTAGCATTTACACCGGCGGGCCCCGGTGGCAATAAATTAGTAAAACCAAAAGCTTACCTTGACTTGGAGGAGTTCCAGTGTTGTGTTGGATATTCATAGCCAGCTATGTTTGAGCAGGGTGTTTGAGTAGGGTAAACTAGCTAACTGCATTTGCTAGCTAAGTTAGTGAAACTGAAAAACAATAACTATCTCTTTCTTGCTTCTCCTTCATTTTGGAAGAAATTGATTTGTTCAAAACTGTTCGACTATTGTCTTTCTCTTTCTTTGAGTCAACTACTCACCACATTTTATGCACTGCAGTACTAGCTAGCTGTATCTTAAGCTTTCAGTACTAGATTCATTCTCTGATCCTTTGATTGGGTGGACAACATGTCAGTTCATGCAGCAAGAGCTCTGATAGGTTGGAGGACGTCCTCCGGTAGTTGTCATAAATATTGTGTAAGTCTATGGAAGGGGGTGAGAACCATGAGCCTCCTAGGTTTTGTATTGAAGTCAATTTACCCAGAGGAGGACGGAAGCTAGCTGTCCTCCGGCTACACCATGGTGCTACCCTACAGAGTCTTGTTGAGGCTACTGTAGAACTTAATTGCAAAATAGTATGTTTAATCAATTATTTGGTGACATTATTATATTTAGTATAGTTTTATCTAAAAAGGAGAACTTTTTTTAAATCGATTAACCACACCAGCCATGTCTATTTATATTCTTAGCTGAATCAAAACCCAATCCCTAAGCTCTCTCAAGTCAACAGACAGACATCCATCACAAAATAAGAAGGGAACAGAGCACTGATCTGCAGACAGACAGGAAAAGGGGAAGGACGCATGGGAAAAGGGGAAGGACGCATAGGAAAAAGGGAAGGACGCATAGGAAAAGGGGAAGGACGGATGGGAAAAGGGGAAGGACAGATGGGAAAAGGGGAAGGACGGATTGGAAAAGGGGAAGGACTGATGGGGGAAGGACGAATAGGAAAAGGGGATGGAACACTCTGTAGCTCAGTTAGTAGAACATGGCTCTTGCAATGCCAAGATAGTGAATTCGATTCCCGGGATCACCCATATGTAACAAATGTATACACGTAAATGGCATATATTCTTATTTTATAAAATGTCAGTGTTCCCTTTTACCTTTTTATGTGGCTTGGTGAAAATAAGCCCTTACCTACCCAAGTGTGGATATACAACTGCCCTGTTTATTTAGGATTCTCAGAAAGAGGGTTACATGGGAGAGGAGGAGGCTGCAACGCCGGCAGTGTATTGATCCAAGCCGGCATGTGGCACAAATCACATGTCCCTGAGAATACTCTCCATCTGTCTGGCCTAGACAGTGTCCTTCCCAAATGGCACCCTACTCCCTATAATAGTGCATCTTCAGACTCTGGCATGCAGCCTCGTGTTCACTTTGATCCTTCCTTACATGAATCCCCTGTTCAAAGACACAGTTACCTCAGCTCTAAACAGCTGCACTGGACAATAAACCAACAATTACTGCTGGCTGTCGCAACCCTGGCAGTCATGCAAAGGATGAACTCTTGCCCTGAACTGACCCAAACAGTCTCTCTGAAGTGTGCTGTTCACCTTAGAGTTTCTCTTTGCTTCTCTCTGGCACCACATACCTGTTTTAAGAGTTTAATGTGTCATCCATCATTATTAAGCTTTTTGTGACTTGTTCTAACATATTATAGGCGTAATTCAGAAATGTGGCTTTATATTGCAACACCCACAAGTCCTGTTGGGTCGTTACACGAAATGAGTCCCTTTTGGGTAGTGTAACTTGGTGAAAAAAAAACCTTCACCTAATTTTAACATTGTCATTTTCTATCTGAAGAGGTTAAATAACTGAAAATACTATAGTAAGTGCCAAATAAAGTATCAGAGTTGACAGGTTGAGATTTCATTTTTAAGGCCCAATGCTGCCATTTTAAAATCAATATCAAATAATTTCTGGGTAACAATTAAGTACCTTACTGTAATAGATTTAAATTAAAATGGTCAAAAAACTATTTCTCAAGCAATACATTTGCTAGGTCTGTCTAGGAGTGGTCTGAGTGGGGAGGGGAAAACTGAAAACTAGCTATTATTGGCAGAGAGGTTTGGAACTCAATTTTTTTATTGGTCTATTAACCAATTTACTGCATGGTGATGTCACCATGGAAAGCCGAAACTACCGCCCATGCAAACCTGCTGATTAGAAGCTCCTGTGTAGATTGTATTTTCAAGCAACAACTATCAGAAAATGACACTGATACAAATGTTTCACACTTGTACGTCAGCTGTTGTACAATATGATACAAAATTCAGAAAAAATGCATTTTGACTGTACTGGGCCTTTAAATCAGCCATAAATCACCTTGTGACAGGGGGAATGGAAGCTTGTTGTGTGTAACAGGGAGGGGCAATTTGAAGGCAAGCTTCACAAAACATTTCAAATTCAAACATTTCTAGCCTGTCTATCTATGGGTAATAGGGTTGATGTGTTATGCTTTACCCACTCAGTTGTCCCACCACAAAACACCAGAAAATTGCCAAAAAGAGTAGAACCAGCTCACCTGCTTTTACACTATGATTTGACTATTAGATGTTCAATGTTACTTTTTTTTTTTATATTTAAAAAGGAAATATTTCACCATAATTAAACGAGAGTTCATTTTATGTAACAGGGTTGACCTTAAAATGAAGGACAGGTTTTTTTAACCTAATAAAATGAATAACTAATCACATGAAATATATAATAATCTTCAGAAATTACTTTGTTAAAGCAACAAAGGGAACTTTATAATGATGATGAAAACTTGGGGTTAAGTGGGTTCAAATCTTCCTAGATGTCACAGAGTGCAGAGGGACAAGCCAGAATCTTTGCATATTAGCAAGTCTGTATTCATGATTTATTGAATTTTCCATGTTGTCTATGTTAAAGGGCACTTAATTAAATATAACAGGCTTTTAAAATGCAATATCGGTGCACAATTTCAACTTTAAATATCAAAGGGACTCATTTCGTAAGAAAGCCATTTGATAGAAGGCTTTATCAAGGCTTTACCATCACTAATGTAAATCCCATACAGGCCAGAAGAGGGCTGTCTACCCCACGTAGTCCACTCTTCAGATCCCTCTGCCGGTACTGAGTAGGTCATTTTGGATGGGCAGAGAAAGAGGTTAGAACAGGGTGGAATGTGCTTTAATTTACTGCCCCTGTCTGCCGCCCATCATCTGGATACAATAGAGCGATTGGTTTATGGCCACTAAAGCACAAGACTGGGGAGGAGAAAAGACGGAAAAGGCTTAAGTGAGATCCTTGGGACTCTGACGTCACCCCATTGAAGTTGACATTTTAAAACGGTTAGGTTAGGGTAAGGGTTAAGGTTAGGGCTAGGGTTTAGGGTATGGACGTCCCAGGGATCTCACTTAGCATCAACCGAGAAAATACATACCTGTTCCATTTTTTTACCTCAAAGTAGGGCCTAAATTTAGAGGTAGGGCTAGACTCTAGGAAGTGTTAGGGAATCAAAAGGACAGTCTTCCTCTATTCCATTAAAATATATATATTTTGTTTGTATGTGTTTTTAGGTCTATTGTTTTCATAATGCCCATTCGTCATTCATTACATATCCCTAACTGAAGCCCTGTTAATATTCTTTCTACTGAATACCTCTATTATTTTCCTTATTAATGGTTATGTCACGAGACCTCACCTTTACATGGATAGTGATCGATGGCTTAGAGATAAAGGACTCTGAAGCCTTTGATAGAAACTGTCTTCGCCTCGTACAAACCATCCTGATCTCGAGAGCTTACGTTCTGTTTTGCTACAGATCTGTGTATCGAAACAGAATGTAAGCTTGTGAGATCAGGATGGTTCGTATAAGGCTAACTGAGTCTGGCAACTTTGTTAACCACAGAGCTTCTGACGCAACAAGCCATGTGAGTCTCGGCGCCTCTCGCTTAGCCATGGCGACCTGGAGAGCAAAATAAACTGTAATATCTAGAGGCGCATCCCCTGCTTCATTCATGTGATCGCCGTACATGTGCTCAGGGGTGTTAAAATAGATACGTACAGCTTTTTATAATTCAGCCTCCACATTCTTCATTTAAATCTCAGTTAATCCTCTTTTCATTGTCACTATCACTATTGAAAACAGTCTCCGTTACCAAAAGCAGAGTGGGTGGGAAGGTGAAATGTAGGTGAAAATATAAAAGCCTCTTTAATTATCACCCTGGAAAGAGTGTAAAACCATGACAAATCCCCATGAGATGATGATGTTGTTATTGTGTGGAGTGACATTATTACCAACCGTGTCCCCGACCTCTCTCTATTACTATGGTAACAGTGAACCAAACCGTGTCCCGGATACTAAGCTTCGGGGTGACGTTTCCCCTAGGTATAGGTCCCCTCTCCCAATGCTAACCTTAAAGGCGCAATCAACATTTGTTAATCCATTTTTGGACTTATAAATTAATTATATGCATCCATTGATTCTTGAAGAATATAACTTATAAATGCTTCATGAGCTTAGTTCAACTGTCGTACCCCATCAGAACCCAAAATATAAGCTTGTTTTACTCCAATGTTTGGAAACAAAGTAAATGTAAGCAAACACTGTATAGCCTCAAAATATGGTTAAAACTATTTTTATATCATGGATGGTCAGTCCTTGCATCCATAGCAAAATAATGGCATGGAGTACGCTTTGTTATTGTTTCAACAGCTGAGTGCCCATTTTAACCCTTAGCCGGGAAAATGCTAAATTGACCCAGGATCAGCTTCTAGGGGCAACTTCACCCTACACCATTACTAACCGTGTCCCTGATGTCCTTTCTGCACCACAGGTGGTGATGGAGTCTGAGGAGCCAGAGCTGAGGGAGTGTGATGAGGCCTTTGAGTCAGATGAAGGCGATGTGGAGTCGTACGTTGAAGAGCCGGAGAGCAGCAGGGAGCTCCTGGAGAGGCTCAGGGAGCTGGAGGTGAGGCACAGGGAGGGGGAGGGCAGGGAGGGGGAACACAGAGCTCATCTAGGCTATATCTCAATTTGTCTTTCTTTGATTCCTCGTATCCTGCCTCCTCACCTCCTTCTCAACTGTATTGGAGGAGAAGCTCCAAGGTCCCTCCCCTCTGAATTTCTTCTTCAATGGATTTTGAGAAGGAGACATGGAGAGGAATCGAGGAAGGATGAATTAAGAAAGAGCTGAAGTCTTGACCCCTGGAGCTGTTGACACTCTGGGTACACTTGGGCCTTTTCTCATTTGGGCAAAAGTCAGTCTTCCACCCTCTCTCCTCCGTACTATCTTCTTTGTGACCCAGAAACCGATAAATGGTCGAGGAGACTGTCAATTAGGCGAGCGGAAGAGTGTCCTCCCCTCCTCGATGGCAAACTTTCATCAAGGATAGTCATGTGCATCCTACCTGAGTCCTTCACGGAATAGTTTTAAAATCTGCCCCAACCCCTTTGAATCAGCTTTTGTTTTGTCGGAGGGGAAAATGATGCATACATTTAAAAACAGTATGCTACTTATTGTTTTATCTATAAAATGTCTTGCACAACTAGCTTCATTTGTTTTTATCACTTTACACATTTACAGTGCATTCGGAAAGTATCCAGACCCCTTGACTTTTTCCTCATTTTGTTACTTTACAGCCTTATTCTAAAATGGATTAAATAAAAAAGTCCTCATCAATCTACACACAATACCCCATAATGACAAAGCGAAAACAGGCTTTTAGAAATGTTTGCAAATGTATAAAAAATTTAAAACAGAAATACGTTATTTACATAAGTATTCAGACTTTGCTATGAGACTCGAAATTGAACTCAGGTGCATCTTGTTTCCATTAATCATCCTTGAGATGTTTCTACAACTTGAGAGGAGCCCACCTGTGGTAAACTCAATTGATTGGACATGATTTGGAAAGGCACGCACCTGTCTATATAGTTGACAATGCATGTCAGAGCAAAAACCAAGCCATGAGGTTGAATAAATTGTCTGTAGAGCTCCAAGACAGGATTGTGTCGAGGCACTGATCTGAGGAATGGTACCAAAACATTTCTGCAGCATTGAAGGTCCCCAAGAACACAGTGGCCTCCATCATTCTTAAATGGAAGAAGTTTGGAACCACCAAGACTCTTCCTAGAGCTGGTCGCCCGGTCAAACTGAGCAATCGGGGGAGAAGGGCCTTGGTCAGGGAGGTGACCAAGAACACGATGTTCACTTTGACAGAGCTCCTGAGATCCTCTGTGGAGATGGGAGAACCTTCCAGAAGGACAACAATCTCTGCAGCACTCCAACATTCAGGCCTTTGTGATAGAGTGGCCAGACGGAAGCCACTCCTCAGTAAAAGGCATATGACAGCCTACTTGGAGTTTGCAAAAAGGCACCTAAAGGACTCTGACCATGAGAAACAAGATTCTCTGGTCTGATGAAACCAAGATTTAAATCTTTGGCCTGAATGCCAAGCGTCACCTCTGGAGGAAACCTGGCACCATCCCTACGGTGAAGCATGGTGGTGGCAGCATCATGCTGTGGGGATGTCTTTCAGTGGCAGGGACTGTGAGACTAGTCAAGATCAAGGGAAAGATGAATGGAGCAAAGGACAGAGAGATCCTTGATGAAAACCTGCTCCAGAGTGCTCAGGACCTCAGACTGCGGTGAAGGTTCACCTTCCAACAGGACAACGACCCTAAGCACACAGCCAAGACAACGCAGGAGTGGCTTCGGGACAAGTCTCTGAATGTCCTTGAGTGGCCCAGCCAGAGCCCGGACTTGAACCCGATCTAATATCTCTGAAGAGACCTGAAAATAGCTGTGCAGCGACGCTCCCTATCCAACCTGACAAAGCTTGAGAGGAGCTGCAGAGAAGAATGGGAGAAACTCCCCCAAAATACAGGTGTGCCAAGCTTGTAGCGTCATACCCAAGAAGTCTCAAGACTGTACTGAGTACAAGGTCTGAATCCTTATGTAAATGTGATATTTCAGTTTCTAACAACCTGTTTTTGCATTGTCATTATGGGGTATTGTGTGTAGATTGATGAGGGAAGAAAACAATGTTATCCATTTTAGAATATGGCTGTAACGTAACAAAATATGGAAAAAGTCAAGGGGACAGGATACTTTCCGAATGCACTGTATATATATACAGTACCAGTCCAAAGTTTACTTTATTTTTACTATTTTCTAGAATAATAGTGAAGACATCAGAACTATGAAATAACACATATGGAATCATGTAGTAACCAAAAAAGTGTTTAAAAAAACACTTTTCCAACAGTCTTGAAGGAGATCCCACATATGCTGAGCACTTGTTGGCTGCTTTTCCTTTACTCTGCGGTCCGACTCATCCCAAAACATCTCAATTGGGTTGAGGTCGGGGGATTGTGGAGGCCAGGTCATCTGATGCAGCACTCCATCACTCTCCTTCTTGGTAAAATAGCCCTTACACAGCCTGGAGGTGTAATGGGTCATTGTCCTGTTGAAAAACAAATAATAGTCCCACTAAGCCCAAACCAGATGGGATGGCGTAGCGCTGCAGAATGCTGTGGTAACCATGCTGGTTAAGTGTGCCTTGAATAAAAAAAAAATCACAGACAGTGTCACCAGCAAAGCACCCCCACACCATAACACCTCCTCCATGCTTTATGGTGGAAAAAACACATGCGGAGATCATCCGTTCACACTGCATCTCACAAAGCCACGGCGGTTGGAACCAAAAATCTCCAATTTGGACTACAGACCAAAGGACACATTTCCACCGGTCTAATGTCCATTGCTCGTGTTTCTTGGCCCAAGCAAGTCTCTTCTTCTTTTTGGTGTCCTTTAGTAGTGGTTTCTTTGCAGCAATTTGACCACACAGTCTCCTCTGAACAGTTGATGTTGAGTTGTCTGTTACTTGAACTCTGTAAAGCATTTATTTGGGCTGCATTTTCTGAGGCTGGTAACTCTAATGAACTTATCCCCTGCAGCAGAGGTAACTCTGGGTCTTCCATTCCTGTGGCGGTCCTCATGAGAGCCAGTTTCATCATAGCGCTTGATGGTTTTTGCGACTGCACTTGAAGAAACTTTAAAAGTTCTTGAAATGTTCTATATTGACTGACCTTCATGTCTTAAAGTAATGATGGACTGTTGTTTCTCTTTGCGTATTTGAGCTGTTCTTGCCATAATTTAGACTTTTTCTTTTACCAAATAGGGCAATCTTCTGTATATACAGTGGGGAGAACAAGTATTTGATACACTGCCGATTTTGCAGGTTTTCCTACTTACAAAGCATGTAGAGGTCTGTAATTGTTATCATAGGTACACTTCAACTGTGAGAGACGGAATCTAAAACAAAAATCCAGAAAATCACATTGTATGATTTTTAAGTAATTAATTTGCATTTTATTGCATGACATAAGTATTTGATACATCAGAAAAGCAGAACTTAATATTTGGTACAGAAACCTTTGTTTGCAATTACAGAGATCATACGTTTCCTGTAGGTCTTGACCAGGTTTGTATACACTAAAGCAGGGATTTTGGCCCACTCCTGCATACAGACCTTCTCCAGATCCTTCAGGTTTCGGGGCTGTCGCTGGGCAATACAGACTTTCAGCTCCCTCCAAAGATTTTCTATTGGGTTCAGGTCTGGAGACTGGCTAGGCCACTCCAGGACCTTGAGATGCTTCTTACGGAGCCACTCCTTAGTTGCCCTGGCTGTGTGTTTCGGGTCGATGTCATGCTGGAAGACCCAGCCATGACCCATCTTCAAGATCTCGCGATACATGGCCCCATCCATCCTCCCCTCAATACGGTGCAGTCGTCCTGTCCCCTTTGCAGAAAAGCATCCCCAAAGAATGATGTTTCCACCTCCATGTTTCACGGTTGGGATGGTGTTCTTGGGGTTGTACTCATCCTTCTTCTTCCTCCAAACACGGCGAGTGGAGTTTAGACCAAAAAGCTCTATTTTTGTCTCATCAGACCATATGACCTTCTCCCATTCCTCCTCTGGATCATCCAGATGGTCATTGGCAAACTTCAGACGGGCCTGGACATGCACTGGCTTGAGCAGGGGGACCTTGCGTGCGCTGCAGGATTTTAATCCATGACGGCGTAGTGTGTTACTAATGGTTTTCTTTGAGACTGTGGTCCCAGCTCTCTTCAGGTCATTGACCAGGTCCTGCCGTGTAGTTCTGGGCTGATCCCTCACCTTCCTCATGATCATTGATGCCCCACGAGGTGAGATCTTGCATGGAGCCCCAGACCGAGGGTGATTGACCGTCATCTTGAACTTCTTCCATTTTCTAATAATTGCGCCAACAGTTGTTGCCTTCTCACCAAGCTGCTTGCCTATTGTCCTGTAGCCCATCCCAGCCTTGTGCAGGTCTACAATTTTATCCCTGATGTCCTTACACAGCTCTCTGGTCTTGGCCATTGTGGAGAGGTTGGAGTCTGTTTGATTGAGTGTGTGGACAGGTGTCTTTTATAAAGGTAACGAGTTCAAACAGGTGCAGTTAATACAGGTAATGAGTGGAGAACAGGAGGGCTTCTTAAAGAAAAACTAACAGGTCTGTGAGAGCTGGAATTCTTACTGGTTGGTAGGTGATCAAATACTTATGTCATGCAATACAATGCAAATTAATTACTTAAAAATCATTCAATGTGATTTTCTGGATTTTTGTTTTAGATTCCGTCTCTCACAGTTGAAGTGTACCTATGATAAAAATTACAGACCTCTACATGCTTTGTAAGTAGGAAAACCTGCAAAATCGGCAGTGTATCAAATACTTGTTCTCCCCACTGTATATGTCACAACACAACTGATTGGCTCAAACACATTAAGAAGGAAAGATATTCCACAAATTAACTTAATTAATTAGCGCCTGCAAGGTCCCCCTGCTCAAGAAAGCACATATACAGGGCTGTCTGAAGTTTGCCAATGAACATCTGAATGATTCAGAGGAGAACTGGGTGAAAGTGTTGTGGTCAGATGATACCAAAATCGAGCTCTTTGGCATCAACTCAACTCGCCGTGTTTGGAGGAGGAGGAATGCTGCCTATGATCCCAAGCACACCATCCCCACCTCGAACCTTCAGCTCCCTCCACAGATTTTCAATGGGATTAAGGTCTGGAGACTGGCTAGGCCACTCCAGGACCTTAATGTGCTTCTTCTTGAGCCACTCCTTTGTTGCCTTGGCCGTGTGTTTTGGGTCATTGTCATGCTGGAATACCCATCCACGACCCATTTTCAATGCCCTGGCTGAGGGAAGGAGGTTCTCACCCAAGATTTGACGGTACATGGCCCCGTCCATCGTCCCTTTGATGCGGTGAAGTTGTCCTGTCCCCTTAGCAGAAAAGCACCCCCAAAGCATAATGTTTCCACCTCCATGTTTGACGGTGGGGATGGTGTTCTTGGGGTCATAGGTAGCATTCCTCCTCCTCCAAACACGGCGAGTTGAGTTGATGCCAAAGAGCTCCATTTTGGTCTCATCTGACCACAACACTTTCACCCAGTTCTCCTCTGAATCATTCAGATGTTCATTGGCAAACTTCAGACGGCCCTGTATATGTGCTTTCTTGAGCAGGGGGACCTTGCGGGCGCTGCAGGATTTCAGTCCTTCACGGCGTAGTGTGTTACCAATTGTTTTCTTGGTGACTATGGTCCCAGCTGCCTTGAGATCATTGACAAGATCCTGCCGTGTAGTTCTGGGCTGATTCCTCACCGTTCTCATGATCATTGCAACTCCACGAGGTGAGATCTTGCATGGAGCCCCAGGCTGAGGGAGATTGACAGTTCTTTTGTGTTTCTTCCATTTGCGAATAATCGCACCAACTGTTGTCACCTTCTCACCAAGCTGCTTGGCGATGGTCTTGTAGCCCATTCCAGCCTTGTGTAGGTCTACAATCTTGTCCCTGACATCCTTGGAGAGCTCTTTGGTCTTGGCCATGGTGGAGAGTTTGGAATCTGATTGATTGATTGCTTCTGTGGACAGGTGTCTTTTATACAGGTAACAAGCTGAGATTAGGAGCACTCCCTTTAAGAGTGTGCTCCTAATCTCATCTTGTTACCTGTATAAAAGACCTGGGAGCCAGAAATCTTTCTGATTGAGAGGGGGTCAAATACTTATTTCCCTCATTAAAATGCAAATCAATTTCTAACATGTTTGACATGCGTTTTTCTGGATTTTGTTGTTGTTATTCTGTCTCTCACTGTTCAAATAAACCTACAATTAAAATGATAGACTGATCATTTCTTTGTCAGTGGGCAAACATACAAAATCAGCAGGGGATCAAATACTTTTTTCCCTCCCTGTACTATATACATTTTACTGACATCATGTATTTTACAATAGTTATCTTTTGTTTGTTTTTAGTCCCATCCTTCAGCTTTCCTCAACCCCTCCCATCTATCTCTGAAGACCACTAGTTTGATTTCTATTTGCCATATATTTTTAACTCTGCTGTTTCACGAAAGTTCTGAACCTATATACATTTTATGGACGCAGTATATTTTACATTAGTTATCTTGTTGTTTGTAGTCCCACCCTTCAGCTCCACTGAACCATCTCTTAACACCATCCATTTTTTTTTCTCCATTTGCTATATATTTTTCAACTGTGCTGTGATGTTTCACAAAAGTTCAGAACCTTTCTATTCTCATAGTTTCTACAGATTGTAAATTAAATATACAATTTTTGCCAAAAATATTATTATATTATTGGTCGATTGACTATGACTTTTCTAATCACCCAGCAGTGCTTTTTGCAGAGTTAGCTCCAGGTAAATGTTCCAATTCTTCAGCCATTTCTGGACCTGCGACCAAAAACAAGCTACATATGGACAGTACCAAAACAAATGATCTAATGATTTTGTCTCTTTGCAGCAAAATCACATCCCCCATATATTTAACATTCTTTTGGTTGCAAGAATTTTGTATAATAATTTAAATTCAGCCATGGAATCGCTACATTGAAAATCTCTTCCCAACTATTTTGCAATCTATGTCGCACAATTGTCTTTAACCAATTTTGGTCTTTAATGCAGGGCCGACAGACAAGTTCCTTACTTTTTCCCCATTCCACTTGACTCTTCTATTTTGCGGTAATGCTGCAATTAGTTGGTTGTAAGTTTGGGTAGTGCAGAAATGTCCATATATTTTTGTTAGCTGCAAGTGTGACATAACTCAACCAGTCCTATTTATGATATAATTTATATATACTTTTTTTAATCAATTAACCTCACTATTAGTTGTATTATATGTTCTGTCTTTTCTGGTGGATTAAACTAAAATTGCAACCAACATTCTTGTTTTAAAAATCTAGATATTTTGCAGATGATTTCATTTTCAAATAACCGAAAGTGAGAGGCTGTAATCAGAATAAAGGGAAAAAGGCCATTCTTGAACATGCGGTGAGACATTCTTACTAATCTGCTAGAGAACCAGTTCGAATTTAAGTATAACTATTGTATGATTGAAGCCTTTAGTAAGAGGTCTAATGCTTTAATATTTAATCATTTCTGCCCTCAGAATTCATATTCATTATATAAGTAGGCCCGTTTAATTTTGTCTGGCTTGCCGTTCCAAATAAAATTTAATATTTGTAATTCTCCTAACGCAGCACAATGGACCCTTGCAGCACTTTAAAAGTTTTCACAACACCTTAAAGTCTCCCAGCTCTCCCGGCCCTCATCTCCTGAGCCTTAGTGGCAGAATGAGAGGTGGGAAAGAAAGTGCTTTAAAACACTTATTCTCAGAGCACCTGCTTGAAAACAATGTTTAGTGTTTATAATCATGCCACTGTGATGTAGAGGGCTCTTACTGTTACTGTGGTTAAATTCCCTTGGCTGAGGCCCTCCAACACTGATATGTTGCAGAATCAGGTGACCGTCCTCTGCCTTCTTTTCATGTCAGCCAGCCCACACTTTGTATAGACGACACCATTGAGACTTAATACACGTATTGCTCTCAGGTTGGGTAGTTGAGCGACAGATTGAGTTTCAGACGTGACATTAGGGTCACAAACACACACATACATGAACACACATAAACACACATACACACACAGAGAAAGTCAAATCCATACACACACTCTACGAAGATGAAACCTTCACAAAATGTCACACTCTCTCCCTGTCCCTATTGTATACACAGCGCAGCGGCGTATTGATGTGTGAATCAGGCTGTAATTGCTGCTGTGTCTCTTTCCCGTGCTGGAGTGTCTCTGGGTAATATCTCTGTAATTATATTTATTGTGATCATCTTGTTCTGCTCACTGATGGCTCCACCACGCTCAAATCAGAGGCAGAACCAAATCTCAATAAGATTATACATTGATTATACAATGACTTGGTAGGCGCTACAGGTCAATGACCACCAAAACGGAACGTTTTTAAAACAGTTTTTCCCCCCCCCGCAGCAGTCAGAACCTTGAACTCCCTTCACTAGCCCCCCCACCCCCTACTCCAGGGATCCTGCACTTTATGGTTTATGGACTTTATGGATTATTGATATTTATGAATTGTGGTGATGCTATTCTAGCTGCTTGGCACAAATTTGTGAATGTAAATCCTGCTGCTGAGGGAGGACGGCTCATAATAATTGCTGGAACGGAGCAAATGAAATGGAAACCATGTGTTTGATGTATTTGATACCATTCCACTCATTCCGCTCCAGTCATTACCACGAGCCCGTCTTCACCAATTAAGGTGCCACCAACCTCCTGTGGTATACAGTGGGGGAAAAAAGTATTTAGTCAGCCACCAATTGTGCAAGTTCTCCCACTTAAAAAGATGAGAGAGGCCTGTAATTTTCATCATAGGTACACGTCAACTATGACAGACAAATTGAGAATTTTTTCCAGAAAATCACATTGTACAGAGGATCCTCTTAAATAAGAAGTTACAGGTCTGTGAGAGCCAGAAATCTTGCTTGTTTGTAGGTGACCAAATACTTATTTTCCACCATAATTTGCAAATAAATTCATTTTTAATGAATTTATTTGCAAATTATGGTGGAAAATAAGTATTTGGTCACCTACAAACAAGCAAGATTTCTGGCTTTCACAGACCTGTAACTTCTTCTTTAAGAGGATCCTCTGTCCTCCACTCGTTACCTGTATTAATGGCACCTGTTTGAACTTGTTATCAGTATAAAAGACACCTGTCCACAACCTCAAACAGTCACACTCCAAACTCCACTATGGCCAAGACCAAAGAGCTGTCAAAGGACACCAGAAACAAAATTGTAGACCTGCACCAGGCTGGGAAGACTGAATCTGCAATAGGTAAGCAGCTTGGTTTGAAGAAATCAACTGTGGGAGCAATTATTAGGAAATGGAAGACATACAAGACCACTGATAATCTCCCTCGATCTGGGGCTCCACGCAAGATCTCACTCCGTGGGGTCAAAATGATCACAAGAACGGTGAGCAAAAATCCCAGAACCATACGGGGGGACCTAGTGAATGGCCTGCAGAGAGCTGGGACCAAAGTAACAAAGCCTACCATCAGTAACACACTACGCTGCCAGGGACTCAAATCCTGCAGTGCCAGACGTGTCTCCCTGCTTAAGCCAGTACATTTTCCAGGCCCGTCTGAAGTTTGCTAGAGTGCATTTGGATGATCCAGAAGAGGATTGGGAGAATGTCTATGGTCAGATGAAACCAAAATAGAACTTTTTGGTAAAAACTCAACTCGTCGTGTTTGGAGGACAAAGAATGCTGAGTTGCATCCAAAGAACACCATACCTACTGTGAAGCATGGGGGTGGAAACATCATGCTTTGGGGCTGTTTTTCAGCAAAGGGACCAGGACGACTGATCTGTGTAAAGGAAAGAATGAATGGGGCCATGTATCGTGAGATTTTGAGTGAAAACCTCCTTCCATCAGCAAGGGCATTGAAGATGAAACGTGGCTGGGTCTTTCAGCATGACAATGACTCAAACACGCCGCCCGGGCAACGAAGGAGTGGCTTCGTAAGAAGCATTTCAAGGTCCTGGAGTGGCCTAGCCAGTCTCCAGATCTCAACCCCATAGAAAATCTTTGGAGGGAGTTGAATGTCCGTGTTGCCCAGCGACAGCCCCAAAACATCACTGCTCTAGAGGAGATCTGCATGGAGGAATGGGCCAAAATACCAGCAACAGTGTGTGAAAACCTTGTGAAGACTTACAGAAAACGTTTGACCTGTGTCATTGCCAACAAAGGGTATATAACAAAGTATTGAGAAACTTTTGTTATTGACCAAATACTTATTTTCCACCATAATTTGCAAATAAATTCATTAAAAATCCTAAAATGTGATTTTCTGGATTTTCTTTTCTCATTTTGTCTGTCATAGTTGACGTGTACCTATGATGAAAATTACAGGCCTCTCTCATCTTTTTAAGTGGGAGAACTTGCACAATTGGTGGCTGACTAAATACTTTTTTCCCCCACTGTACGTTAAATTAATGTGGGTGAGTGTTTGTTGTATGAAGTGAGACTGGGGTATATATGTATATTAGTCACTTCAGAGCTACCGTACAGTACCGTAAACAAATACCACCAACCTTGGTTGCGTAGCAATAAAGTATCTTTACTTAACTTTTTTTTTTTTTTTACTTTTACCTCACTCCTAAAGAAAATGATGTACCATTTAAAAAAGTCTAATAAAAAATGTAGTCTATTTCAGAAGAACAGAATAGCATATTCTGTGTTGTCCTTATGTTAGGTACTGATCTGGCTATGCCAAATGGCTGTGTGCTAGCTACACTGGTTCATTTAGCAGACAAGATTTGCTTAGAATTCCATGGCATTATTTTATAGTATAAAGAATACAATTGAACAAAGCTGAATAAAATATACATATTTTCTCCAAAAGATTTGAGGGAGTGCGCACATGCGGCTATTCTGTGTTGAGCAGTTAACAAAGAAATAGGTACTCCTATATGCTTAATTTAGAGTTATTAATGTTACTTTAGTTGTTCTACAAACTTTGGGCTATATGTTTAGATTTTTTATACATTGTAAGGCTGCATGATGCGACTCTAATGATGATTTGAAAAAAGTCGCTTGAAAGGCATGATCTATGCTTTGTTTTTTTGCGCAGGCTGTACACACTTCATTAGTCTCTCATTCACAATTTGACAAGCACTTGATTCAAGGCGGCATCCCCTTTGTGACCGTAATGCACCCTAAAAAAATCCATGCCTTTTGCGGCCAGTGGCCGTTGTGCCCTTCTCCCATCACGTGATCGGGTCTTTCTCACAGGTTACAAGTGAAGACAAGCACATCGGGGACACAACTGTGTGCGTCCTTATCCAATTCCAAGGTGCATATTAAAGATATTGGAAGAACTGTCCACATTTTAATTTTCGTCAGCCAACAAGATGAGTAGGCCTAACAAACAGCAAAAGCAATAGACTATGTCAATCTACTATCCCCCATAGTACAAAAGTCGACCTATTCTATTCTGTGCGAGAAATAATTATTCCAAACATAGTCTGGGACAGTTGTGGGATGCAATATATCCCAAATTAATACAACCACTAGCATCAAAAAACCTTGTGGCTGAAGCAACAGATCAGAACATTTAGCTTAAAATGTTGATAAACTATTAGGCTATTTCTTCACATTATAAGCGTAGCAATGGGCACATGGCAGTAGGCTATAAGCACGAATGTTCCATTAGCGGGAAAACACCATTATCAAAAGTGATTGCAAATGCGATTATGCATGTGATGCTTTTATTATAAAGGTGCATTTTTATGGTGAAAATTATCTTCCCCAAACTTGAAACTCCCCCACTGCTTATGTATGCCAGTTAGGCTCTAAAGCGGATTAATGTGCTTAATTTTAAGAAGTTATTTGGCCACTTTAGTTGTGATACAAACCTTATCAAAACATACAGGCCTATGGGCTAGGCTACATGAGGTGTGCGACTATGATTTGAAAAGTCGCAAAATAAAGGCAGTTTCTTATGCTGGGCATCCTTCACAAGTGATAATATATCATTCACAAGTGATAGGCTAATGTTGTCACCCATCAGACTATTCTTGATTTAATCTTTACATATACTAAATAATATATGTGTGAAATTTCTTTTGATTTAGAATGGACCGTTATCATGCACCTGTCTCGAAACAGGGGCAGCGGGAAAAAATACATGTCATCTATGCACTTATATAGCGAATGGAGGACGCTTTTCCCGTGGTTGATTTTCATGCCAGCCAGGTAGGCTATACTCCTGTTGTAGTCCCGTGTAGCTCAGTTGGTAGAGCATGGCGTTTGCAACGCCAGGGTTGTGGGTTCGTTTCCCACGGGGGACCAGTGCATTTTCGCCAGGCATTACTGGAACCATGTCGTCCAAAATGTTATACTTTTGAATCATCTGTCCATATAACGTTCTTCCAAGAGTCTTAATGATCATCCAGGTGCTTTTTGGCAAACTTGAGTCAACTTTTTGGACGAGATGGGTCCCATTATGCCTGGCGAAAACCAAACACTGCATTCCACAGTAAGAACATCAAACCAAAGGTTAAGCATGGTGGTGGTGGTGTGATGGTTTGGGGATGCTTTGCTGCCTCAGGACCTGGACGACTTGCCTTAATAGAAGGAACCATGAATTCTGCTCTGTATCAGAAAATTCTACAGGAGAATGTCAGACCATCCGTCTGTGAACATCAGCAACATCAGAGCTTGGAGAAGCCTAATTACCGTGACTAAACAGTCACATGGAATTTGACTGCCTTCATGACTCGTGACCGGCGGTAATACGGTCACCGCAACAGCCCTACTCCTGTCTTCCTTTTCCTCTCACTGTCACGATCGTCATAATGAGTAGACCAAGGCGCAGCGTGATATGCGTACATCTTCTTTAATAGAGTCCTAAGCAACACAATAACACCACAAAACAGCAAACAATACGTGAAGTCCTCGGTTAACAAAACACAACCTACACGGAACAAGATCCCACGAATCACAAGTGCACAAAAGGCTGCCTAAGTATGGTTCCCAATCAGAGACAACAAGCAACAGCTGATTCTCGTTGCCTCTGATTGAGAACCACCCCGGCCAACATAGAAACACATAACCTAGAACAGAACATAGGAAACGAAACATAGACACTACACAAATAAACTAACACCCTGGCTCAACATAAAAGAGTCCCCAGAAACAGGGCGTGACAATCACCATCCACCATTCCCTGATCATTGAACACTTGGGCCCATCACAGCTTCTGTGACGCACTGTAGAGGGAGCATTAAATGTGTGACTGCTGTTTTGATCTGCAACCACTGGTGGCTTAGGTGCCTCTGTTTCTATGGAGACATTTATTTCTTATTTCGCACCTTCTCTCTCCCTCTAATGCCTCATTCCTTTTTTATTCTAATCAGCCTGTTGTGCTTTCTCTTTTTTATTTTCCCTTATCTTCTTTCCTCCTACTAACTCTCTCCAGCTTGTCTCTGTTTCCCTCCTATTTAATTATTTCAATCTTTCAGAATCGCTCTCTCCCCCCCTTCGTTTCAGTCCCCCCTATCAGATCTTTGATTTCATCGTTGCTGTGGTGACACGTTCCTGCTTTTGATCATGGCGAATAAGACACTGGCCGGAACCTCTTTTTAATGAGTTCACCAGTCTGCACCTATTACAGCAAGGAGAATAATACAATTAAAATAAATTATCCTTGTTCAGATGTATCAAACCCATTTGGAGATCTACCGAATATTTTGCTCTTTTGTCTATTCATTCGCACTGTCAAATTCTCCATGGGGACAATTGTGAAATCAACTGATTTGTTCATTCTCGGCCACAAAGAAGCTTGCTCTTCTAAGTGTAGACATTGAAATGCACTGTGATCATATGAGACGGGTGGGGATTAATCTCCCGAGGTTGATCTTTGTTGTCAAATTTATGCTTTCGATAGATGTATGTAATTGGTCTCTCGCTCTCTCTCTTTTCTCTCCTTTCTCTGTCCTTTCTCTCTCCTTTGTAGGCTGAGAATTCAGCACTGGCCCTTGCGAATGAAAGCCAGAGAGAGGCCTATGAAAGGTGTCTGGATGAGGTGAGTTTTCATAGTGTGACCTTCTCCTTCTCTATATGTTCTGTCTGTCTCTGTACCCACTACATAAGTTGTCTCAGCTTTTATGCACTGCTAAGATTACTACTCTTACTACTCTTAAGACTCAAATCATTCTCCATTTGTGACCAAAGACTGTAGTAAAGATGTAACTTTTATTCAATTTTTTTTCAGGTGGCCAACCACGTGGTACAGGCCCTTCTGAATCAAAAGGTAAGACATGGTGCTGGATCACTGACGTTCAGACTCAACAGTCTAACAAGTTAATGAGCAGTTATTTTACACAACAAGTTTAGTGTGTGCGTGTGTGTGTTCGTGCCTGCGTGTGTGCGTGTGTCAATGTGAAGGTTTGTTGATTTATGTTATGTGTGTGTTTGTTCTAGGACCTGCGGGAGGAGTGTATTAAGCTGAAGATGCGTGTGTTTGACCTGGAGAGACAGAACAGAACCCTGACTGAGCTCTTTGCCCAGAAACTACACCCCCAGGCCAGCCGTCTGCAACAGGTACTGTGTGTGTGTGTGTGTGTGTGTGTGTGAAATTGATTTATCTGTGATGATTTAGAAATGACGCATAAATGAACAAGCTTTTCATTTGGTTTCAGTTGCTTTATTTTTGCAAAACTAGAATGAATGTGACAAGATAAAGGAGTATTAGTCAAGAGTACTGACAGACTGTTGTTGAAAGTGTGACCAAAGAATGGATTTAAGTCTGTCCGTCGGCTCTCGGATCATGTTGGGCTGTTAATGAGAATTTGGATTTGAATGTTAGTTTTTTCTATCACGCATCACATCAGAATGCCCACGGAGAAAATAATGTCTATCCCATTAAATAGGAGAGACTAATTTCTACCCGTGTGTGTGTGATATGCATATCTAAACCACTGGGGGAGAGGGAGAATCTATTTTCTGCCTTGCTTGTCTCCTGTTCATTATGATTAGATCGATGTTTCAGAACACCATCAAAGTATGGTCCTATGTGTCATGCTGTTTCTGTTTACTACCTAATAAGAACAGTGTTTCTGAGGTAATCTGCTTTCATTTGGGAGGGAGATGAGAAGTTCTCCCACATCTCTGTCACACTGATCTCATTGCTGTTGTTGCTTAGGTGATTGTTGTCAAGGTGAAATGTAGAACTGTTGTGTAGGCTAGTTTTAGAACTCTATCACATATCCTCCATGGCGTGTAGTGAGCTATTCTATGTTGATATAAAGTCAGATAGATGTGAGATTGAAATATCACAATGAGGACTATGATGCCTTGCTGTTCTTTTGGATTTATTTTACCCAAATTGATATCTAATATAAATTGTAGCAGACTATAGCTTGGAGCCTGAAAGCTCCTTGGAGCTCTTACTCTATCCATTTCGGCCTTGTTGAAAGAAACCAAGGACAAAACCGCTATTGTGATGGTACAGGGTTTTAGAATCCCCTGCTGAGATGGTTATACAACGACTCTCAAGTTTCCGTGAATTTGGCTTCAAAAGAACAGATGCAGAGATTGTCTTGTCTTTGATAAAGATGTTCAGTGACCTTAGTCATAATTTGTCTTCTTCTTTGAAGTGTATGACACTTGGCACCTCTCTCTCCCTCGCAACTTCTCTCCATCTCTGTCCCTCTCCCTCCCTCTCTTTTTTCACCTCTGTTTGTTTACACCAACTCCCTCTATCTTCTATTAGTATTTCAACCACTCCACGGTAGTGAGGGGATAAGAGAGAGAGAAGCAATCTGCTGCAGAAATATCAATACAGCGTTTAATCTAAAATAAATAACCCTGTAATTGACAGGAGGGCAAAGTGGCACATTCTATTACTGTAAATGAAATGGAAACTGTCCCAAACTCCCCCAACCCCCTTCTCCACTCCCTCCCTCCCTCCCTTCTTCCCCATGCCTCAATTTTTCTGTATTCTTCAGTCGTTCTCTTTGCATCTCTTACCTGTGAGGGGAAAAAACCTTCTCCCCTCGCATGCAGAGTAAGTGCCTCTTCCCCCGCCGTCACCTTTCTTTGTGATGAATATTATAAGGAAACCTGATGCCATCTCAATGCCGAAGCAATTTAATTACTCAGCGCTAGGATAGGAACGTAAAGATGCTGGCCCGCTGCGGTAATGCCATTTTCGCTCTGTATTAGGAGGCAGGTTAAAGGAAATCAGGAGAGGGTGCAGAGAATGACAATAGTCGATATGGTGCCCATACTGACATTCCTCTTTCTCTGTTATCTCCCATTCCAGTGGCAGTTGGTGTCTGTCCCGGAGCACAGCACAGAGCCCCTGACCATGCACAGTGACAAGCTGCTGGTGTCCCAAAATCAGGGGGAACTCAAGGTGAGCAGCTAACCCACACACAAACCTTAACCCCCAACTAAAACTTCACTGACCATGGAATTATGAAAGTACAGTACCAGTCAAAAGTTTGGACACACCTACTCATTCAAGGGTTTTTCTTTATTTTTTTTACTATTTTCTACATTGTATAATAATAGTGAAGACATCAAAACTATGACATAACACATGGACTCATGTAGTAACCAAAAAAGTGTTAAATAAAAAAATAAAAAATATTTTCGAGATTCTTCAGTAGCCGCCCTTTGCCTTGATGACAGCTTTGCACACTCTTGGCATTCTTGACACAAACCAGTGTGCCTGGCACCTACTACCATACTCTGTTCAAAGGCACTTACATATTTTGTCTTGCCCATTCACCCTCTGAATGGCACAATTGTCTCAAGGCTTAAAAATATTTATTTAACCTGTGTCCTGATTTGAAGTGGATTTAACAAGTGACACCAATAAGGGATCATGGCTTTCACCTGGATTCACCTGGTCAGTTCTGGTCAGTTATTAATGTTTTGAATACTCAGTGTATAACACATACAGTGCATTCGGAAAGTATTCAGACCCCTTGACTTTTTCCACATTTTGTTATATTACAGCCTTATTCTAAAATTGATTAAATTGTTTTTTTCTCTCACCAATCTACACACAATACCCCATAATGACAAAGCAAAAACAGGTTTTTAGGAATTTTAGCAAATTTTATAAAAATAAAAAAAGGAAATATTACATTTACCTAAGTATTCAGACCCTTTACTCAGTACTTTGTTGAAGCACCTTTGGCAGGGATTATAGCCTCGATACTTCTTACAGTGCCTTGCAAAAGTATGCATCCCCCTTGGCGTTTTTCCTATTTTGTTGCATTAAAACCTGTAATTTAAATGGAATTTTATTTGGATTTCATGTAATGGACATACACAAAATAGTCCAAATTGGTGAAGTAAAATGAAAAAAATAACTTGTTCCAAATATTTAAAAAAAAAAATAACTGAAAAGTGGTGCGTGCATATGTATTCACCCCCTTTGCTATGAAGCCCCTAAATAAGATCTGGTGCAATCAATTACTGTCAGAAGTCACATAATTAGTTAGATTGCACACAGGTGGACTTTATTTAAGTGTCAGATGATCTGTCACATGATCTCAGTGTATATATACACCTGTTCTGAAAGGCCCCAGAGTCTGCAACACCACTAAGCAAGGGGCGGCACCAAGCAAGCGGCACCATGAAGACCAATGAGCTCTCCAAACAGGTCAGGGACAAAGTTGTGGAGAAGTACAGATCAGGGTTGGGTTATAAAAAAATATCAGAAACTTTGAACATCCCAAATTTTAAGAATATGGCACCACAACAAACCTGCCAAGAGAGGGCCGCCCACCAAAACTCACGGACCAGGCAAGGAGGGCATTAATCAGAGAGGCAACAAAGAGACCAAAGATAACCCTGAAGGAGCTGCAAAGCTCCACAGCGGAGATTGGAGTATCTGTCCATAGGACCACTTTAAGCCGTACACTCCACAGAGCTGGGCTTTACGGAAGAGTAGCCAGAAAAAAGCCATTGCTTAAAGAAAAAAATAAGCCAACACGTTTGGTGTTCGCCAAAAGGCATGTGGGAGACTCCCCAAACATACAGAAGAAGGTACTCTGGTCAGATGAGACTAAAATTGAGCTTTTTGGCCATCAAGGAAAATGCTATGTCTGGCGCAAACCCAACACCTCTCATCACCCCGTGAACACCATCCCCACAGTGAAGCATGGTGGTGGCAGCATCGTGCTGTGGGGATGTTTTTCATCGGCAGGGACTGGGAAACTGGTCAGAATTGAAGGAATGATGGATGGTGCTAAATACAGGGAAATTCTTGAGGGAAACCTGTTTCAGTCTTCCAGAGATTTGACACTGGGACGGAGGTTGACCTTCCAGCATGTCCAAGATGGCAGCATGTCAAGTCGTTTGTCAAGTCGTTTGTTTGTGACTAGTACATTTTAACCTACTAATAATCTATTTATTTATGGTTGCGTAACTTCGTTGTTGCGTAGTGCAAACTATTTTATTTTTGCTGGTGTAAAGATCACGGGTCCTCCTCAACTCGGAACTTCATTACTTGAAGTTTACCAAAGTAACCCTATCTCTGGCTGGCCTGAGTTCCTCGTTAGTCCGCGGAGTGTCTTGTCCGAGCTGCTCCTTGCTCTTCGCCTGGCTGTCAGTGGCAGCTCAACCCGTTCTCTCTATCGCACTCAACACCCAATCTACTCACACGCGCAAACACTCACATTGACTCACATACACGCTGTCCCTCTCTCCACTTACCTTCGTTGGCCTCTTGTTTTTTGGTCAGAGAAAATGACAATTTACGTGGTATTGCTTTGTGCACTGACTTTATTGAACTCTGGAGAAAACGAACATTGTCGCAGGGTGAGTACATCTGACAATGTACTCTCGCGTCCATTAGACATTTTGTCTGCAGGAACTCGCTCTTTTTCACTCGGTCCACTCGTCCAAGTGCCGATGCATTTGTGGCATGATGTGAACAGTACGAATTTGTGTCACTACCAAAGTCTAATGGTTTTAAATGACTGTTTTGTATTGTCTGGAAACTCACTTGTAGAATTCGCTTGCAGTAGGTCTCTTAAAAAAGAGAAGCCGTGTAAGGTTATTAAACAGAGGTGCCTAGTTATTCTTCTGTTGTTGATATCAGGTAACGTGCAACCTAACCCTGGCCCTGATATGCAATGTCTCCAAACCCCCTCTGATTTTAAATCAAGATCTGGTTTTGGTATTTTTCATTTAAATGTACGCAGCCTGTTGTCAAAAATTGATGGGGTTAGGATTTGGGCTAAATCAACTGATGCTGATGTAATTGTGTTTTCGGAAACCTGGCTCAGCAAGTCTATTTTTGATAAGGATATTTGTATAAGTGGTTACAATGTTTATCGTGCAGATCGGGTTAAGAAAGGTGGGGGTGTGGCTATATATGTAAAATCTAAATTCCATGTAAGTGTGGCAAAGTCTGAAACTATTTGTAAACAGTTGGAATTTCTTGCTTTGAATATTGAGGTTTCAAAGGGCCTCTCTATAACTGTGATTGGCTGTTATAGACCCCCCTCTGCTCTTGGTGATGCATTTTCTTCTTTGACGCACCTTATGTCTAAACTTCTTTACAGTGAAATGATCTTGATTGGTGATCTCAACTGGTGTTGGTTAAAGCCGGTGTCTGATGATTTAAAAATGTTTTGTAATTCTATGAATCTTACCCAGTTGATTAATTCACCCACTCGCCCAAATCTTAAATGCCCTGATAAATCTACCCTGATTGATTTGATATTGACAAATGTTCCACATAAATATTCTGCGGTTGGTGTTTTTTGTAATGATTTAAGTGACCATTGTGCTGTTGTTGCTGTTAGAAATACTAAGGTTCCAAAGACAAATCCACGTTTTATTCGTAAGAGAAATTTGAAGTGTTTTAATGAGCAGGCTTTCTTTCATGATTTGTTTTATTTTGACTGGAGCAAGATTGAGCTTATCCCTGATGTGGAAACTGCCTGGATATTCTTTCATGATGGTTTTTTCCAAATAGTAAACAAACATGCACCATTCCGCAGGTTCAGGGTTAAAGGGCGGGATAATCCATGGTTTTCTTCTGAGCTGTCTTGTATTATTCACGACCGTAATCTAGCCTGGGCTAAAGCAAGGAAATCTTGTTCTGATGCTGATTGGCTTATTTTTAGGCAGTTAAGAAACAAGTGTTCTTTTCTTCTCAGGAAGGCCAAGTCTGAATATTTTATGTCTGTTACCACTGATAACCTGAATGACCCTAGAAAGTTTTGGAATGCTATTAAGTCTATGTCTGGTAACAGTAATGTTAATGAATTACCGTCATGTGTTTTGAAGGACTCTGTTGCTATATATGACAAAACTGAAATGCTGAATTGTTTCAATGAGCACTTTGTATCATCTGGTAGGCTGTTTGATTCAGTGTCCTCTGTCTCTGTACAACCCTGTGTGGATGAACCAGTGTCCTCTGTCTCTGTACAACCCTGTGTGGATGAACCAGTGAGAGCTGGTCAAACTTTTAGTTTTCTGCCATTCTCAGTGCAGGTGGTACATAAAGCCCTGAAATCCTTAGATCAAAGAAAGCCTGCAGGTCCTCATCTTTTGGATCCCTGCTTTTTAAATCTGGCAGCTGATTTCATAGCTGAACCACTTACATATCTGTTCAATCTAACCCTGGAATGTAATGAAATTCCAAAGATCTGGAAGTCAGCATTTGTCCTACCACTTTTAAAAGGGGGAGATCCAACTCTTTTAAATAATTATAGGCCAATCTCAAAGCTGTCACCCCTGGTGAAAATACTTGAAACCCTTGTAAGTGAACAGCTAAAATAGTTTTTATTTACTAACTCTATTTTATCAATGTATCAATCGGGCTTCAGGAAGAAGCATAGCACAATTACAGCAGCCATGAAGGTTTTAAATGATATCACTGAAGCCCTTGACAAAAAACAGCACTGTGTCTCACTTTTTATTGATCTCTCTAAGGCTTTTGATACAGTTGATCATGCTATACTAAGGCAGAGATTGTTGAGTGTAGGTCTTTCGGAGCATGCAGTTGCATGGTTTGCTAACTATCTGTCTGATAGAACTCAGTGCACTCAATTTGATGGGCTTATGTCTGTTAAATTGTCTGTCCTGAATGGTGTGCCCCAGGGCTCTGTACTTGGTCCTCTCTTATTCACTATTTATATTAATGATTTAGACAAAAATGTCCAAAATGCACAACTTCATTTTTATGCTGATGATACTGTTATTTACTGTTGTGCCTCATCTCTTACAAAAGCTTTCCAGAACTTGCAAACTGCTTTTTATACTGTTCAACATACCTTGTGTCAATTGAAGCTTATCCTCAATACTGACAAAACTAAACTAATGGTGTTTTCTAATGCAAGAAATAGACCTCTGAACCTTTCACCTGTTACTACCTGTCAGGGCAAGGAGATTGAGGTTGTAACCTCATATAAATATCTTGGAATTCTAATTGATGACGGCCTCTCTTTTAAATTGCATATTCAACAACTTACAAAAAAATTGAAGCTGAAATTGGGATTTTATTTTAGGAATAAGGCCTGTTTTTCTTTTGAAGCCAGAAGGAGGCTAGTATCAGCTACATTTATGCCTTTACTAGACTATGGGGATATTTTATATATGAATGCTTCCGCTCAGTGTTTGAGATCAATTGACACTCTTTATCATGGTACTTTGAGATTTATTTTAAACTGCAAAACCCTTACGCACCACTGTACTTTGTATACCAGGGTTGGCTGGCCTTCTCTAGTCACTCGTAGGCTCAGTCACTGGTATACTTTTATTTACAAAGCCATTTTGGGTTTACTACCTTTTATTTGGGCATTTTTATTGTTCAGAAATGTGGTGGGTACTCTCTTCGTTCACTGGACTTTATCCTGCTAACTGTTCCAAATGTCCGAACTGAATTTGGTAAAAGGTCTTTTATGTACTCTGCGCCATCGTCTTGGAACACCTTACAAAATAATTTTAAACTGGAAGAACTTGTCCCGATTGGTGTTTTTAAATCTCTGATGAAGGATTTTGAGGCTGATTCCCTGACCTGTCAATGTTTTTAATTTGCTGTTTTTGATATTGTTATACTCTTGTGAATTCATGAATGGTTTTTACTAGATTACTTGTAGTTTTTCATGTTGTCTGTCTGTAATTTTTTGTAATGACTTGGTGCTGCCTATCTTGGCCAGGACGCTCTTGAAAAAGAGATTTTAAATCTCAATGAGCCCTTCCTGGTTAAATAAAGGTTAAATAAAAATAAATAAATAATGACCCTAAGCATACTGCCAAAGCAACACTTGAGTGGTTTAAGGGGAAACATTTAAATGTCTTGGAATGGCCTAGTCAAAGCCCAGACCTCAATCCAATTGAGAATCAGTGGGATGACTTAAAGATTGCTGTACACCAGCGGAACCCATCCAATTTGAAGGAGCTGGAGTAGTTTTGCCTTGAAGAATGGGCAAAAATGAATAGTGAATAGTTACGCATGCTCAAGTTGTCTGTTTTTTTGTCTTATTTCTTGTTTGTTTCACAATAAAAAATATTTTGCATCTTCAAAGTGGTAGGCATGTTGTGTAAATCAAATGATACAAACCCCCGAAAAATCCAATTTAATTCCAGGTTGTAAGGCAACAAAATAGGAAAAATGCCAAGAGGGGTGAATACTTCCCCAAGCCACTGTAGGTATAACGCTACAAGCTTGGCACACCTGTATTTGGGGAGTTTCTCCCATTCTTCTCTGCAGATCCTCTCAAGCTCTGTCAGGTTGGATGGGTGTCGCTGTACAGCTATTTTCAGGTCTCTCCAGAGATGTTCGATCTGGTTCAAGGCTCTGGCTGGGCCACTCAAGGACATTCAGAGACTTGTCCTGAAGCCACTCCTGCGTTGTCTTGGCTCTGTGCTTAGGGTCGTTGTCCTGTTGGAAGGTGAACCTTCGCCCCAGTCTGAGGTCCTGAGCGCTCTGGAGCAGGTTTTCATCAAGGATCTCTCTGTACTTTGCTCTGTTCATCTGTCCCTCGATCCTGACTAGTCTACAAGTCCCTGCCGCTGAAAAACATCCCCACAGCATGATGCTGCCACCACCATGCTTCACCGTAGGGATGGTACCAGGTTTCCTCCAGACGTGACGCTTGGCATTCAGACCAAAGAGTTCAATCTTGGTTTCATCAGACCAGAGAATCTTGTTTCTCATGTTCTGAGAGTCCTTTAGGTGCCTTTTGTCAAACTCCAAGTAGGCTGCGGGCGACCAGCTCTAGGAATGATGGAGGCCACTGTGTTCTTGGGGACCTTCAATGCTGCAGAAATGTTTTGGTACCCGTCCCCAGATCTGTGCCTCGACACAATCCTCTCGGAGCTCTACGGACAATTCCTTCGACCTCATGGCTTGGTTTTTGCTCTGACATGCACTGTCAACTGTGGGACCTTGTATAGACAGGTGTTTGCCTTTCCAAATCATGTCCAATCAATTGAATTTACCACAGGTGGTCTCAAATCAAGTTGTAGAAACATCTCAAGGATGATCAATGGAAACAGGATGCACCTGAGCTCATAGCAAAAGGGTCTGAATATTTTTTATATTTAATCCATTTTAGAATAAGGCTGTAACGTATCAAAATGTGGAAAAAGTCAAGGGGTCTGAATACTTTCCCGAATGCACCGTATAAATTGGAATTATAGGATCTCTATGACTGTGACCCTTAACCCAGATCTCAAAGACAATCGTAAACCCCTTTCCACTATCACAATGGAGACTGTCACAATGTCAGTCAGCCCTCTGTGCCACCTTATGCAGCTCAGCAAAGTCATATTTGGCTTACCTGTGCTTCACCAGCGTTGGACCCCTGCTGTTAGTAATCACAATGTTGATTTTCATACTTGTGTGTTCCAAGGAGGTCCCCCAGTGACCCAAGTCCGACATTCCCATTCCCAGTATTAATTTAACCACAAATCCATATAATTTAAAGGGGCTTGGCTTGCTCAATGTTCTAGCGCCACCATTCAATTTTCTGCAGTGAAAGTTCCTCTTGTTTTTCCCCTCAGCTCACCTAAGTACCCACAATGGCTCTCACTGCGCCCCTCTGTAATGTTCTCAAAATAGGCAGCCGTAATCGCTGCCCGATGAGCAGCACTAGACTCCTGCTGACAAATGACTGAGAAACAAGTGGAAGAAAGGAAAGAGAGAGACCCAGTCATTTCAACACTGAGGGTAACTGATTGGTTTTAATTGTCAGGCAGGGACAGAGGTGTCAAATTGAATATAGATTTTTGTTTCCCTCTGAACAAACACTCAACCTATGCACTCCTTTCTTTCGCTCCCTCCGTCTCCTCTCCTCCATAATTCTGTGAGGGAGAGGCTTTATTTCCATCAGACCTCCTTGGGCAGTGGTTTCTCTCTGGCCCAAGTCTCAAAGCAACCCAGCCATCATCCCATAGTCTCCAGATTGCATTTTGTATACCCTTCATATATCCCTGGGGTGTTAAACAAGAATGTAATGAGGGGGAGATTTTGGGTCAATTTCTAGTTAATGCAGTACCCCTTTAGTGAGCCCATAACACTAACCCGTGAAGTCCACTGTTGAAAGGCTGCTTTGGAATATAAAGGCTCTCTCAGGGATAATGGGAGCTGCTTTATCTCAATCCATATGCTATTTCTTCTCTCCAGAGCTTTGGATAACCAGCTAATGCAGCAGCCCCTAGTCTCTGTGGTCTTAATGAACCATGGGTAGACTAGATAAATGTATTAACTGACTGACTGACTGAATCCAATACAGTTCAGCTCCCCACCCCCACATCCTCAGCTAAGCTCTGCACCGCTCCCAACTCCCCCTAGCTCCACTGATCCAGGTGCAGTTCCCATCCAGATTGTATATACAGTGCTGTGAAATAGCGGTTGCCCCCTTTATGATTTTCTTTTTTTATATATATATTTTTGACACTAAATGTTATCAGATCTTCAACCAAAATCTAATATTAGATAAAGGGAACCTGAGTGAACAAATAACACAAACGTGATACTTATTTAATTTATTTAATAAACAAAGTTACGCAACACCCAATGCCCCTCTGTGAAAAAGTAATCTTCTGTTCTCTATCCATGGAATTAGTCCTCTGCGCCACCAGGATGGAGCTAGCATTTTTTTTACCTTACAAAGCTGTTCATTTTAGTCTATTCAAACGGACCCCATTTCAAAGGAAACAAGCACTCATTAAGATCAGGTGTGGCCAATTAGTGGGCACAGCCAACACACCACAACACACTTAACAAGATAGAGGATATAGAGAGTGTTGTTGATGCTGAGAACGGAAAGTATATGTTTTTAAATAACATTCTTAGAACGTTCTCTGAACTTTACAAAAGTTTTATTGTGGTTTTTATGGAAAGTTTTCTTAACGTTCTCGAAGTACTGAAATTCCCACAGAAAATGTTTTGTTAATGTTCTTGGAACATATGGTTCTCAGAACGTTATGTGCTAGCTGGGTGGCTAACCACACTCAGAGTGGAGACAAACAAGCAGCTAATGGAGGAAGTGATTTCTGCACAGGACAGGAGTGATTTTTATCGGGACGGGACAGGAACGTTCTGTGGTTATAGAACTGTTGCGGGATTAGGATAGTACGGGAAAAGAATGGACAGGACAGGAATGAATTTTCACTCCTGTGTCAACCTCTAATTGGCACCTTTCCAGGAAGAGGGGATGAGGAGGGCGGAAGAGAGCAGAATACATTTTCTCACTGATTACAGAATTAATTGCATCTTTAATTAAAGATAAAGACAGCTTCCTAAGGTTGGCAGGCCATGTGTAACCAAAGTGGCTTCAGTCGCCTCTCCACTCTTCTCTCCTTCTCAATCTGTCATTCATTTATTCCTCCCCCTGTCAGGACTAGGGTGCTCAGAATTCTCAGCATGTCCTCTTTTGCTGTGACACAGAGTCATTGGTGACTTGGACAGTTCACTTGAAACAAGTATATTCATTTGAAACATGAGTTGCAGGCCCTCTCAAAAAGTAATTAAGTATCCAAGCAAAACCAGAGTAAAAAGGAACCTCCACAATCGAGTGTCAACATGAAATCAATGCATATGACTCCTGGTGCACTGTGCACATTTACATTTACATCATTTAGCAGACGCTCTTATCCAGAGCGACTTACAAATTGGTGCATTCAACTTATGATAGCCAGTGGGACAACCACTTTTTTATTTTAATTTTTATGGGGGGGTAGAAGGATTACTTTATACTATTCCACGTATTCCTTAAAGAGGTAGGGTTTCAAGTGTCTCCGAAAGGTGGTCAGTGACTCCGCTGTCCTGGCGTTGTGGGGGAGCTTGTTCCACGCAATGTGTTAGATGTTGGAGGCAGTGTGCACTTCTTCAGTTTGCAGCCGTACTGTACTTAACTTGAAGTGTTGTTCTTAGTTTGTGTTGTTTGATGAAGATGTAACAAAGTTCTAACCTAATGTCCTTGTTTATGCAGAGCAATGAGGACCGCACACAGAACGGGTCAGCCTGCTCGGCCCGGGCCCCTGCCACCTCCATGGAGGCCCTGTCTCCATTCTTCAAGAAGAAAGCACACATCCTAGAGGTCCTGCGCAAGCTGGAGGAGTCAGACCCACTCAAGTTCCACCCCTCCTCCTGCCTGTCCCATCACCACGACCTGGGCCAGGCGCTGGTCTCCATGGAGAGAGACCAGATGTCCCTGGTGTCCTCTGGGGGGTTACCTGCCCCACAGCGCCTGGTGGCACACCCATCGTCACACTGCCGCCACTCCAGCTCTGACTCGGACATCCACGATTACGGCAATGGCGAAGGGGCTCTCCAGGAGGACCATGCCCAGCATCAGCAACAACAACACGGGGGCTGTCAGTCCTGCCACATACTCTCCCAGAAGAGCAACCTGGACAGCCTGCTGAAGTGTGCCCAAGGCCATGGTACCTCACACCAGGCCAGAGTGGAGATCCTTAACGGGCAGGCCTGGGCAGAGGACCAGGGGGCGTCAGCACAGAGGACAGACCCTCCCCAGGCAGCGGCTCTCCCCCACCTCCTCTCTGCTGACAGCACAAACCAGTGCTACATGCACAAAACAGCATTGGACTCTCTAGAGCGCACTCCAGAAGGTCTGGGTTCTTCTGATCCTTTCCTCTCCTCGTTAATCCAAGCCAACCTCAACGGGATGCTAGGGGAGGAGCCGAGGAAGTTACAAAGACACAAAGATGAGCATCCGTCCGGCAAACAACCTCCTCCGCCTCGGGCGGATGTACAGCCCTCTCACGGAGAGGATGTGAAGCACATAAAGGCTGTCATGGCAACGTCGCAGAGCCAGAACGAGGACAGTCCAGAGGAGGGCTGCTACCTGGAAGTAGAGGCAGCAGCGGCACACAATGTGAACAACAGCCTGCACTCTTCTACCTCACACACAGACCATGTTGCCATGGAGACAGACCCAGGGTATCCCGAGGAGCAGGAAGTGAGTGATCAGATCAGCAATGGGCTCTACTTCTCCTCCAATGAGACGTCTGTCTCCAAGAAGGTGGCGGTGGAGTCTTACTCTCCAGCCCCAGTGCCTGAGAGGACCAGCTCAGCTCAGGCCCTGCCTCCCTCTGGGAAGAGCAAGCTTGCACTCAGCCCCACCACTCCCTCCTCAGGTCTGTGTGAAGTCAAGCCCTCCCCTATCTCCTCCCCGTCCCGGCTGCTCAAGTTCCTGAAGATCCCTACAGGGATCAACCAGGCACAACCAGGCAACCCCCTCCGTTTAAGTCCCCAGCTCACCCGCAGCTCCAAGATCCCCTGCAGAAACAACATCAACTATGAGGTGTACCACTCTCCCGCCCTGACCCGCAAAGCCACCACCACGGAGAGGGAGAAGCAGCCATCCTCATCCTCCTCCAAAACAGACCCCTACCCTGCCACGCACTCCGCCCCCACCTCCCCACCCAAACCAGAGGACAGTGCGGACCCCACTCCCATGGCCAAAGAAATTGCTTTCAGCAGCCACTCTGCGCCCAAACCCAGCCTCAGCACAAAGGCACCCCCCTCCACCGCCCCTCATGCACAAAGGGGTTCTCAGAAGGTGCCCCACTACGAGAATGTCTGCCCCTCAGATGGGACGCCCCAGTTCCTGGAGGGTCTTAAGACGTCCCAGTACCTCCCTTACCCCCAACCTGAGGGGCCTGTAGAGAAGCAGCGTCAGCAAGATGAGAACCTCCGCAGCCCCTCGTCTTCACAGTACCCCGACTCGTCCCCAGGTACAGCTGACCAGGACTTCTCTGACCAGGACACTGACCAGGACACTGACTCAGAGAGCCCCGTCTGGCACAAGCCAAACCAACACTTCAGCCTCCCCTCCTCGTCCTCCTCCGCCGCCAGTAAAGCACACAGTAGTCGCCCCAGCTACTCCAGCATGAGGGACAGGCACCAGGAGGTCCGGGCAACTCTGGAGCCCAGCCAAGAGAACTGTGAACCTGCCCAGCCAATCCAGTCTGCAGCCAGGCGAGGTGACCTGTCGCCTGGGTACTCCACCCCCAAGAGACTGGTGCAGGGCAATCCCCAGAGTGAGTCCAGTCACCACCCCTTCAAAGAGCGCCTGGCTGCTTTGGGAAAACTGAAGAGCACAGAGGACTTGCCAGTAGGTGCACAGTCCGTGGACAAGAAGGATGCACAAAGTAACGTAGGTAAACCCCCCACCAACAATATTGAGAAAAGCAAGACCGCTGAAAGGCAAGGTGAGAGAACTGGGGCAGAGCAGCACAGAAATCAGAAATACACTGATTCCCTGGATGGGAAGCCCTACCCCAAAACCAGCCTCGGCAGTCACCCTAGGGTGCCAGGTCCAATACATGAATCGGGCGCCAAATCTTCAGCTACCCCATCATCGATACCCAAGGGAGAGCAGGAGACACCGTTTTCTCCCAGGATATATGTAGCAAAAGCAGAGGGTCCAAAGATCAAGATGGGCACATCATCCTCCAACACAGAGACTCCTCCAGTGGTGCGGAGCTATGGGAAATGCCCCATCACCCAGAGCCACCACAGTAAATCTGCCCCCAGCCCCCAAAACAGCCCCACTAAAGTCCCGTCAAAGTCCCCTTCAAAGGTCGGCCAGGCTTCCTCTTACCCCAGAGGGGTCAAACCCATTCATGAGGACCGTGCCCTGGCTCAGAGACACCCACTTCGGCCGGAGGACAAAACCAAGCTCACAGCTGGCAAGAAGAAGACCTTTGTCCATGCAGAGAGCTTCCCGCCTCCTCCTCCTTTGCCACCGCGGCCATCTACTGAAGCCATCGCAAAAGAGGACAAGAAGCCGTACTCGTCTGGCCCACCCGTGCCCCAGTCTGCCATTGAGCAAAAGGTAATGCGTGGCATCGAGGAAAACATGCTGAAGCTGCAGGAGCAGGACCGGGGCCAGGCAGCCGAGCCAAAGCAGAAGGCCTCCAATGGCATTGCCAGCTGGTTCGGCCTGAGGAAGAGCAAGCTCCCTGCCCTCAGCCGCAAACCGGAAGTGTCCAAGCTCAAGATCAACATGTCCTCCTCTCTTTCGTCATCCTCTGCCTCTGGCGGAGGGGCTAAGGACCCAAAGACAGGTGGTCCCCAGAAGGTGGTGGAGAGCCTGAACATCTCCAAGCTGATGGAGAAGGCAGAGGACCTGCGGAAGGCGCTGGAAGAGGAGCGGGCATATGTGAACAGGGTCGGAATGGACCGCTCTGGCAGAGGCCACTCCTGTGAGGTGGTGATGGACCAGGCCCAGGGCCAACTGTCACTCATGTACAGAGGAATGACAGCAGAGAACTTCATGCAGCAGCTCCTCAACAGGTAAAAATAATATGTATTCTTAAATAACCTGATGATTTACCTGAGAATTAATTAAATACATCCAAACCCTGGCTAGGATATATTAGACTGGTGCTATGAGTGTACTAAATTTGTGATCATAAGATATTTATCAAACTTGGCCAGAGGGATAGAAACTCTTTCTCATATGATTATATCTTATCAAATTGGATTTGTAAATAGAGTTTAATGTCGAAAGCTAGTTCCCCTATGAGTTTGTTGTAACGTCTTCCTTCTTAAGTCCCTCGACGTCTTGTTCTGGAAACAGGGTGGACGAGAGGGGAGCTATACCTACCACCTTTGGAATGGCACACAGACGCCTCTCCTTTGACTCTAAGAGGTCGCGGCCCAACTTCAGTCACCAGAGGAACGGGATCAGCCACACCAAGAGCAGGGTAAACTATTTTCTCTCTGTCGTATTCCTCTGATACACTATAGAAAGATTAATAAACTACACATTTAGTGTCAGTGGTATATATGATTGTCATTAACCCTTGCTGGTTCAGGGTTCAGATATGATCGGCAAGGATGAGGTCACATCAGACGAGAGCTTGGCAGAGTCCATTAGTTCTCAGCACTTTACAGGTGAGAGTAGCATGATGCTGAGTCATAATAATGTCAGTCATCCATTTTCCTTGACTAACTCTGCCCCTGACTCTAGTCTTACTTAATTGTTCCTTCCTCACTGTTTAGGTTCTGGGGCCTCCATGCGCACCCTCGACAGTGGCATCGGCACGTTCCCCATGCCAGACTACGCCAGTAGCGTGGCAGGGAAGAGCATCCCTAAGGGGAAGCCACAGGGAGAGCAAGGGTTTTCTTGCTCCCAGGGGAAACATGGAGCCATGATGAAGGTTCCGCGTAAGGCCCGTACACTGGAGAGAGAGCTGTCATCTCTGGACGAAGTCAACCCGTTTGTCCTGTATGGCTCAGGGCTGGAGGGAAAAGGTCCCAACATGCACCTGTCCAGCACCATCCAAGAAGGTAAGCTTGGACTCTTGGACTTTGTATTCCCATAGGACTTGTTGTGTTCCCATATAGACCATTTCAATGCTGACATTTTTCATAAATGGTTTAGATATGGTTGCGAAAGTTCATATTTTATCAGTTGTGTTAATATAATGATAAATCCTGCAAAACCAATATTTTGTGGCTCATTAAAACTGGATCAACTATTCACACAAGCTTAAACCTTCAACAAAACACCCGAGCTACACTCTTTTCTTTTTACATTTTGAATTGAATTTGCTCTTATGCAGACATAGATGCCTACGGAGCTCATATGCAAAATCCCCCCACCAAGAACTGGACCTTTCCCAATCTGAAAGGCTCTGCGGGAGCCACTGATGTTTACTTGGAAGTGCAGGGAGACCTGGACAGCCAGGGGACCCCATCCAGAAGGGTGAGTGAGTCAGAGAGTCATCTCCATCCTAACAATAACTTTTGAAGAAGACAACATCTGTGCTGTGCTGATGTGACATCTTTTTCATCTAAGTTGAAATGATGAAAGTGCCGCTCTTTATTCATATTTTAAGAGATAAGGCCAATAGAAAGACAGCTGGGGCCTTGATCACTGTCGCCTGTCAGTTGTCAACCCTTGAGAGAGAGAGAGAGAGAGAGAGAGAGAGAGAGAGAGAGAGAGAGAGAGAGAGAGAGAGAGAGAGAGAGAGAGAGAGAGAGAGAGAGAGAGAGAGAGAGAGAGAGAGAGAGAGAGAGAGAGAGAGAGAGAGAGAGAGAGAGAGAGAGAGAGAGAGAGAGAGAGAGAGAGAGAGAGAGAGAGAGAGAGAGAGAGAGAGAGAGAGAGAGAGAGAGAGAGAGAGAGAGAGAGAGAGAGAGAGAGAGAGAGAGAGAGAGAGAGAGAGAGAGAGAGAGAGAGAGAGAGAGAGAGAGAGAGAGAGAGAGAGAGAGAGAGAGAGAGAGAGAGAGAGAGAGAGAGAGAGAGAGAGAGAGAGAGAGAGAGAGAGAGAGAGAGAGAGAGAGAGAGAGAGAGAGAGAGAGAGAGAGAGAGAGAGAGAGAGAGAGAGAGAGAGAGAGAGAGAGAGAGAGAGAGAGAGAGAGAGAACAAACTTATTTTCGACTCTCTCCCTTTCAATGGGCTGCGTTAATGGCAGCCTGGACTGAAATGCACAGAAAGTCCACAGCTTTTAACACCAAGCAAAGAAATGTGTGCATTTTAACAGCAGCAGTGTTTCCATCAAACTGGCTTGTTACGAATGAAGAGCTGTGCGTAATGACTTAGTGCACATAAGAAGCACTTTGTCGTAAAAACCTTTCAGAAGTTCTATGTGTTTCCATCCCATTTGGCATAAAAAGTAATGCGAAAAACAGAAAATGTGCCCACTTGGCACAGGTACTCTAGAAAACAGCTCATTAATACGGTGCAGAGGGTACATGATGAGATTATGAATAAAAGCTAGATCGTTTTTATTTGTCAATTGGCAGCTAAGCACCGATCATCATGTCACCAGCATACAAATTAACTCTTTACACTCATACCCGTATACGGGTTGAAAATGGCAGATTTGGGCACTAATACGCTCCTAAATTGGAATGTAGTGGCTGTACAGTAACATGCTACACATGATGTCAGAGCTCTGGCTCTGCGTTTCACAGCACTGTATGGGTTTTGCCTGGAAACCGTTGTGAACTTGAGCACCGCGCACGACAAGAAGTTGCCCCCATCCCTCCTGGTAATTGGGCAACTTTTGCAAATAAATTATGTCTGAGTGTGGGGAATGTAAATTAAGATGACTCGACGTATTTTGAAAGATAAGACATTGAGGTTTTATAATAAGTAACGCTTTGATGTCATACAAGCAAGCCAAACACCCGTGAGTCCAATTGTGCACTTCACATTTCCAAATCATAAAACGAATATCATAAACAGTGTCAATGTTTATGATCACTATGTTTGATGTACAGTAACAAGATGACATGTCGTCATACCCTGGGTTGTTCTGAACAGAATGAGTCTGTTTGTTTATTGTTAAGAACATTCGCCTGAGCATACGCACCTGAATGCACTCATGACTCCTTTCTATGAGCACCAAAATTACGATCTGTTTCTCTGAATTGCCCTGTGAAAGCCAAAGACTGTACGATCGTATTTTATAACTTAGCTAGTCATGTTGGCAATAGAACAAATCATGCCCACCTGACCCAGATTGCTATTTATAATGGACCGTTTTTGGATTGTGTAAAGAGGAACAGTAATTGTGGGATGGCGGGGATGCAGGGTTGTGTTCCAAATAAAACAACTACAACTGTGCTTGCTCTAGATCCTTAACGGGACAGCTAGGAGAGCTCAAAAAAGCACCTTATAGTTGAAGACACTTCTTTGAGTCATAAAAGTGCATTGAAATTACTTAGGAACCCTGCACGCTTTGGAGAGGTGTGGGGCCATTGGAGACACCAGATAGTCCTCTCACTCAAACCCTTGTCATTGTTTTGTCTTATGTTGCACCTACACCACATTTTCCAGGAATAATCTTATGTTACTGAATGTATCCATACTATTTATAAACAAATGCGGCGAAAATTACAGTAAATGTAAAATGCACATAAAATCAACAGTGTAATGTTGTCGAGTGAACTGTTGTGTACTCACGTTTGATCTAATAATTTCTCCATTATCTCCAAACTGTTCCCTTTCAATTGCTACCATGGTTATGCATATGCATTTCATATTTATTCTGTAAGAAACATTTCAATTTAGCCCTATCCATATAGGCCAATTCCCACAAGGGTTAAGACCCTCGATATTTATTGGAAAGGATCATCAAACTTATCAACGTGCACATTCACCACCCTTATTTAATCGTTAGCCTAATAAACTGTGCATGCTTTTCCATGTCGTAGTGGGAGGACCCAAAAAATAGCATCACATGACTGCAAATTACCCACGATATGATGGTTATTATATCAACAATTGCAATGTCAACAATATTCTATCCCAAAAAATAAGTTTGTCACATTATCTATTTCACAGACAAAAAAATGATCCACCCTTGTCAAAGTATTTATGCTGAACAAAAATATAAACGCAACATGTAAAGTGTTGGTCCCATGTTTCATGAGGTGGAATAAAAGATCCCAGAAATGTTCCATATGCACAAAAAAACGTATTTCTCTCAAACTTCGTGCACAAATTTGTTTGTGCACGAATTTCCCTGTTAGTGAGCATTTCTCCTTTGCCAGGATAATCCATCCACCTGACAGGTGTGACATAGCAAGAAGCTGATCTTGCTGATCATTACACACATGCACCTTGTGCTGGGGACAATAAAAGGCCACCCTAAAATGTGCAGTTTTGTCACACAACAATGCCACAGATGTCTCAAGTTTTGAGGGAGCATGCAATTGGCATGCTGACTGCAGGAATGTCCACCAGAGCTGTTGCCAGAGAATTGAATGTTTATTTCTCTACCATAAGCTGCCTCCAACGTCGTATTAGAGAATTTGGCAGTACGTCCAACCGGCCTCACAACCGCAGACCACGTGTAACCATGCCAGCCCAGGACCTCCAGCTTCTTTACCTGTGGGATCGTCTGAGACCAGCCACCCGGACAGCCGATGAAACTGAGGAGTATTTCTGTCTGTAATAAAGCCCTTTTGGGGAAAATCTCATTCTGATTGGCTGGGCCTGGCACCCCAGTGGGTGGGCCTTGCTCCCAAGTGGTTGGGCCTATGCCCTCCCAGGCCCACCCATGGCCCACCCATGGCTGTGCCCCTGCCCAGTCATGTGAAATCCATAGATTACGCCTAATTTATTTATTTCAATTGACTGATTTCCTTATATGAACTGTAACTCAGTAAAATCATTGAAATTGTTGCGTGTTGCATTTATATTTTGTTCAGTATAGTTTTGTTGACATTTAGGAAAGTTTACCAACAACGTCTGTTTCCATTAGGCCTGTCGTGAGTTTTTTATGCGACATGTACTTTACTCGGTTGGATGGAAACATGGTTACTGACAAAAGCATTTCTTGAAGTCACAGATATAAATGCAACGGTGCACGTGTTGCCCTAGAATCTGTTAAATCTCACGTTGTCCTAAAATAACTAACTATAGCATAATTCTGTCCCCCTGTCCCTCCCTACCATCCATATCCTCCCATGTTCCCCTCCTCCCTCCCCCTTCTTCATGTGCCCACCTGTCCTCTCCCCCAAGAGTTTGAAACAGTGTGTTCCCCAGCGCCCCCTGGCTACTGACCCAGGCAGCCTCCCCCTGCCACCCCAGATGGGACTCAGCCAGCGGGGTAAGGGGCGGACGCCCAGTGCCCCGGAGGTGGGGAAGGATGGAGGACTGGAGCTGGTGAAGGAGACCCCAGAGGACATCCTGTCCCCGAGAGAGACGCCTGAATCCCTCAGTGACTCCCTCTACGACAGCCTGTCCTCCTGTGGCAGCCAGGGCTGACAGGCCCTAGGACCCAGGGACAGAGAGGGGAGCAGAGAGAGAGAGAGATGGACCAACCGACACCCTTTAAACCACTGCTAAAGATGCACCTCCCTTCTTGTAATGGCGGCCCAGCCCATGAGGCAGAACAAGTTGAAGTACCTCCTTCCCTCTTTTACACACACACACACACACACACACCTCTCTCTATGTTGCTGAGATCTGGTTAGTACTGCTGGAAAACTCACCCTCAGGTTGACTGATGTTCACACACACATACATCATTTGTGGAACTAGACTGAGAACTGGGCACTGTTGTTCTCCAAGCAACAAGCATCGGATGACAGACCAGCTCAACTCAAATGTACGCACAGACACACACACACACAGACCAGATGCATGGACAAACGTCACCTTGTTCGAGACAGCCACATGCTCACCATGGTCTGGATAATCTGAAGAATCGTTGTTAAATAATTTAACTGGGCTCCTGAGGTCGGCCCCAAGAAGTGGCTGGTATCAAGGGTTTATCTTGTCTGCCCTGGATGTGGACATGTTTCAGTCATGGAAAACTGGGTAGCCATTAATGCCAGAAAACAACCACATTTTACTGCCCACTAAATGTGTCACAATGTGGGGATCGATATAATAGACTTCCCTGTTTTCAGTTATGTTATTTTTTAAACTGTTGTGCTTTATATTACATGTTATATATCATGTTATTTTAAGTTAAATAAAAAAGTGTGGGTATGTATGAATGGAAGGATGTGTGTATGTGAGTGAGACTTAATGCAGGGTCTCCACACTAGCTTTGACCATGTCAATGATCTCCTGACAGGAGAAAATAAGTTTACACTTTCCCTGAAGCTGCCATATAGTGTGCTGTTTCACAACCTACTGTAACACATGACGTAACAGATAGTGGCAGATCATGACAACAGCCATTATATTAAACTTATGACCAGACATTACCTAGTAGTGTATGTGTTATGGACAATGAAATGCGAAGAATCTCAACCAAGAGTCAAATGTTTTACATGTGTTTGATCCATTGTCAGACTGTTTTATGTAGTGAAAAATTTGTCAGGAATAATGCCATTATAACAGCATTATATAGGCAGCCTATGACTGCCGCCATTAACAATGAAGTTCTAAACTGAGCTGCTATTTAAAACTCAAAATGAGAGTTTGACGTGCTAAAAGAGTAAACGAGTAACAGGACTCATCCACCTTTTATATGACTATAAACTGAGTTTACATACATGAGCCAGGATTCAATCCAAGGCGCGTTAAAGACCAGCGTACTTTAACAGACTTTTAAAGGTAATTTGTGCTTAACCTGACATGCACAGTGTTTACCATGAATGCGATCTCTGTGAACGTCTGGGGAAAATGCCTTTAAAAGGTGCATTGTCTGCTGTTTAGTCTGCTGCTCTATAACTCACCCTGCCAAAAATCTTGTTTGGCACAGGTTCCATATTTATCCTGCCAGAAACGATTGAACCGATAACTCTACTTTTTGTCTAAAACGATCCACTAAAGCAGAAAGATGGATGTAGGCCTTTCTTGTGAAGGAGTAACGATCCAGCCCCATTGGACATAGAGTGGTTGCTTACTTCTGCAATATGGGCCAATGTTTGCCTTGAATAGGCACAGACAGACATGCATTCAATCAATTTACTATTGGACAATTAAGAAAGACAAAATGTCTGTGCTATAGGAATGTTAAAAAAGACATGGATCGTTGTTCGTTCACCATTGCTGTACTGCAGATGCTACACCATGATGTACACACAAGTGTTTAGGTAGGCTTACAGATATTTGTTGCAGGAGGAGTATTGTGTTTCTACACACATTTTGCATTCGTAAGAATCAGAGGTTATCCTAATAGACAAGTGCTGTGTTTAAATGTATTTTAAATTCCCTCTGGCTGCCAAAAACACAGTTTTTATGTTCAAATGCATGTAGTTTCAGGTTGTGGCAGCCCTGTCTGTGGCCAAACACCTATCGTTAAACAGTGCAAGGATGTCATCACCCTATGAGCAGAACTTTAAAAGAAAGGAGAAGCACTTGAAAGCAATATTGTTTTTTGTACAGTTGTTTCATTCTTCTTTTGCAAACAAAATATAAGATGATAGGAGATGCCAGTCGATCCTAGCCGACTGGGGAACTTGTCTATAGTGCACTACTCTGGTTAAAAGTAGTGCACTGTATAGAGAATGTAGTTCCATTTGGAATGCTGCCCTTGTTTAAACGGCCACTTCATAACAGCACCAAGAGACACTAAGAAGGACATGGACTCCTCCCTCCCTGCCCATGTACTTGATTATGTCCTCATAAGTAGTTCCATCCGCTTCATAACTCCCCACAAACTCCTTTAGCGATAAGACATCCTTGTGCTTCCAAACTCTGCGCTTTCAGAAGAATGTGATCTTTCAAAACTGATATGGATTTGGCATTTTTTTAGTATACATTTTTTCATAAGCCCACTTTGAACCTTGCCTGTCCTTTAGCTCCCATCCCCCCCGAGTTAACAAAATAACTACTGTGTTATACCATGGAAATGGAGATCTGACTGTTACTGTATGTACACTCCGCTGTGAGAACAGATCGATTTGAGTTGAAGAGGTAGTCTTCCAGAATATCTGCTGCCATTCCACCCTTTCAACTCCATCTGAATTATGGCACAATGAAAACAAGGGTTTGACATGAAGTCCATTCGCTTTACAATCATCTCATAATAACAATGTTTCCATGGGACATATTTAACACACAATCATTTTGTCTTGGAGTACTGTGTTCTACGTTGCGGCCAAACCATATGAAACTAAATTATAATTAACCAACTACAGTACTTCAGATGGAAGCATTTTTCATTCCACTAGATTGCTCTTACATAGGAACCAATACTTTCTTTACCATACTCTTATTCTGTATTCCTCTGGAAGTAACTGGGAGATCCCTAGGTAGCTACATGTTAACACCATGGTAACACAAGTAATCTATCTGCAGGGAAGCCTCCCACTCTGTCAGTCAAACATGAGTCAAGCCCCAGTCAGGGGTCTTAGCAACACCATATACCTTAACTATGGCAATGCTGACCAGGGTGGAGTGGCGTTATGTTGTAGTGAAATCTTTACTTAATATGTTTGCTTTATGGACTTTATCTCACTTCATTCAAAGAGGTTGTTGCAGCTCTATCTATTTGATGTATTTATTTACTTATTTATTTTTTAGGGCAAATCATACTCAAATGAACTTTTTGTTATTGTTGTTATAGACGTTTTTCTTCTGATACCCCTTATTTTTGTACTATACTCTTCTTATTTTATTCTATTGAATGAAAGGTTGTTGTTGTTTTTTCATGAGAGGCCTGTGTTTGGTGTTGTTCTGTTGACTGGGGTATTCTCATTTTATTACTCTGATTTTGTAAATAGTATTTCAAGTTGTTATGTACATAGCATTTCCACCAGAACTCAAATGAAGCCATAAACCGTAATGTATTTTATCAAGGTAGTAAAAACACAATGATGATGATTATGTTCATTTATGCAAGAACCCAACAAATAAAAATGTATCAGAGCTAGCTTGACGTTCTTAATTTATTCATTCAAGGCTCTTGATTGAACGCCTCTTGCTAAAAGCTCGTAATATCCACGAAGCATCAGAGCCTGCTATGATTTTGACACAAACAAGACTTTCTTGCTGTTTCAATACTCCGCATATGCAATACTCTGCATACTCTGAATTAGGGATACATGCAGACCACACCGCACGCATCGCGTGCGTGAGCTTTGCAAAATAAATGTCCACATACATGTTATTCAATCATTGCACCCACACTGCCCGCACGCGTCAACGTAAATCTGCGTGGCCAGGTGCTAAAATAGAACTCTGTTCTATTTGTGACGCTCAACGCGCTGCAAATCCTGCCTCTCCCATCTCCTCATTGGTTTTTAGGAGCATCTACCCACGTGGGTGATTTGAAAAATTAACTGGGATTAATTGTCGGACTACAGGACCTTGTGCATTTCAGGTAAAATAACAACCCAATGTTTATATCCCATGATAAATTAGCTAGCAACAGCAAGCTAGCTAAATTGCCATAAATGTTTAATGCTTTTCGACCTGTCCCCAAATTAATATAATTGGTTCAGAGTTTGTTTTGATATTTCAACCTGCTTATCCTGATCGTGTCTGGTGTGGTGGGACAAAATCAACATGCGTTCGATGGCGCAAGCGTGCGTGCGGTCTGGTTAGCATGTTAAGGTAATGCCAAATTAGGGTTGTGGTTGAGGCTAGAGTTAGGGTTGAACTAGGTTGTTGAAGTGAAGCTAGGGTTAGAGTTGTGGTTAAGGCAAGGGTTCGTGTTGAACCGGGATGTAGACATAAAGCTAGGGTTGCAAAGGGAGTTTACCAGTAAACATTAGTGGCCTTTAGTATCAGATGACATTAGTGGCCTTTTTGTGTACTTCAAATTATCACTAATTATCTCTGGCCCTAAATGTGGCCTTATCCAATGTAAAATATATGAAATAATCAAATACGATGATTTTACATTATCCTAAATATAAACCATCAACTTGGTAAATACCATTGGCGTTTTAATGAGGGTTTCAGCATGAAATGTCCTTTTACATATATATATATATAATTTTTTTTTTACACACGTATTTATTAGACTACGTCAATTACGTCAATATCTTATATTTTTTTATTAATTTACAAATAACCCCCCCTCGGAGGACACATCTTTTTGGGGTTTTACAGCTTTTCTGCTACATATACATACATTTTACATAAATGGTACTTTTATATACAGCAATCACATAACAATAATACATTTTTATTTTACCTTTATTTAACTAGGCAAGTCAGTTAAGAACAAATTCTTATTTACAATGACGGCCTACACCGGCCAAACCCAGACGACGCTGGGCCAATTGTGCGCCGCCCTATGGGACTCCCAATCACGGCCGGTTGTGATACAGCCTGGAATCGAACCAGGGGGTCTGTAGTGACGTCTCAAGCACTGAGATGCAGTGCCTTAGACCGCTGCGCCACTCGGGAGCCCATTACCGAACATAAGCTCTTTAATCCCACCCCGCCCATCCCACCTATCACCATAGACCACCCTCGTTTGGTTTCCATGTGCTATATATTTTTCAATTGTGCTGTGATGTTTTACATACATTTTGAACCTTTCTAATCGCATAGGATCCACAGATTGTGAGCTAAAGATGAAAACCTTTCCTACAAGTATTATTATATTATTGATTGACTGACTATGGCTTTCCAAATCGCCCAACGCTGCTATTTGTTAGGTTCATTTTAAGTTAATGTTGTGATTTTTTTTACCATTCCTGAACCTGTGACCAGAAACAAGCAACATAGATCATTTATTCTGGTATTGCCCCTATGTCAATATCTTTGTTGTAAATGTTTTGACGGCAAACTGGTGGCAATTGTGAAAAAAGTCAATAGTTGGAAGGTTGCCATTGTTGATTAGATGCTTTTTTCATTAATTAAGCAATTTTCTCTTGAACCATATGTTCTAGACACTCATGGACAATATGGACGCAAGTTATTCAAGTATAAATGAGCGAAATTACCATACATTTCCATAGATTACCTGTAATTCTGGTAATTCATAATACAAATAAAATGTATTATTAATTACCAAAATTACAGAATATTCTGGTAACTTTGCAACCCTATTTAGGGCTAAACTGGGATGTGGACATGAAGCTAGGGTTAGGGCTAAACTGGGATGTGGACATGAAGCTAGGGTTAGGGTTGAACTGGGATGTGGACATGAAGCTAGGGTTAGGGTTGAACTGGGATGTGGACATGAAGCTAAGGGAGTGAACGTTATTTATAATAAGGGTTACATGGACAAAATCGGACATCTCTGAAATGAAAATGGATGGCCCTCCCTTCAACATAATATATTTTACCTAAACCCTCCCTGAACGCTTGAAAAAAACCAAGTGACACTCCCATATACCCAAAATAATAATTAAAACAAAGTGGATAGCAGACATGTCTACCGTTTACCCTCACTTCTTGGACAGACCAGACCCTTAGATATGCAGTTTTAGAAACTGTAAGCATTACATGTCAACGGAGGAATTTTCATAGCGCACAGGGCTGCGGGCCAGAAGATTGTGGGTTGGCAGACCACCGTGGACAAGAGTAGGGGTGGAAAGATCTCCTTTACAGTAAAAGCGTTGCATAAATCTATCATCGTAGCCTATTTGCAGGTCCGAGGAAAAAAATGCCTTTTATAAACATTTCATGCAATTCTACATCATTTTACATATTAGCGTACTCTTTTTTAATATCACACAAATTACCGAAATTACAGGCTAAGAATGGACAGCGAGATAGGCCTATGTGTTCATCTTATCATATTTCTCAGATGCCAAATCAGTGTGTCTTGTTGCAATTAAACTGTCCCTGTTTGCAAATCATTTAATCTGAGACGTCATTAGGAATCTGAGCATGGAACTTTCAAAAGTTTGGCCTCCCTTTCCACCCCAGGCAGAGTAGGCCTACCGATGCAGAAAAATGTAAACTTGAACTGCTGGCTACTCTTCTTCAGTGGCTTAACCCAACAAGAGAAGGTCACAACTGTTGTTTCCCTAAAAGCTTTCTGGATTTAAACATCTATTGTACAGAAAGTGAATAGCTTAATCAGTTGAAAGTCAATTTTTTGTCTCTTCTGCTATAGAAGGTTGTAGCTCAGCCTTTGCATGTCACCGGCGTCACATCTTTCCTGGATATTTTACAGCTTGTTTCTAGCATAAAGCATTGCGGACCAAAGCGCTGTTATAGATCACTTGATGTAATCAGATCAGTTTTATTTTCTTCAAAATCTTGAAATAACAAGGGTTAGGCCTGTGCATTTTTGCCATTTTCTTTAATAAAAAGTAGGCCTATGCCATACCTTCTCATACCCCCTCAATTCCAGTCTTGGTTTTAACTTAACAGCCCTTCACTGACATGGAGGTAGGCTTTTTAAAGAGTGCATGGTGGGTGGAGGAATTGACTGACAAATCTATGGATATAGTTTATAGCCTAATTTCATCTGTCAAACAGGTAGGCCTACCTCTTATTTCTTATATAGTAGAAATAGGCTTCAACACAAAGCCCTGGTTGTTAGTAAAGTCTAATTAAAATGAAGATGGTTGAAATGAGCTGTCTAATTGTAAAGTGGTTATCCCACTGGCTATAGGGTGAACGCACCAATTTGTGAGTCGCTCTGGCTAAGAGCGTCTGCTAAATGACGTTAATGTGCCCTTGAGCAAGGCACTTAACCCTAATTGCTCCTGTAAGTCGCTCTGGATAAGAGCGTCTACTAAATGACTAAAATGTAAATGTATTTGATTGATTGTGCCGCGGCTGCTGCTTCAAGTTTCAGCACCACAATGTGAAGTCAATATCTGATAAATACATCATGGGCAAGAAACTTATTTTTAATCAAATCAATTATAGTAGTAGCCAGCTATCAAAGTTGACCTCAGAGCATCCTCATCTTCGCGCTCTCCTTCTCACACTGAACAGAACACAGAACATAGGCTATAGGCTAGTCCGCACGCAAGGCCTAATTATAGATTATTTTCAGAAGAAACCTTTGTCTAATCCTGAACTGTCACCGTAGGCCTACACAGCACAGCCATTGGTTAGGTAGCACAATAAAACGTGTTTTATCAGCAAGAGCAGAGCAGGCCAGTTCTAAGGGTTGGAATATCCCGTGTGTAATGCAGCCTAGTTGTATTTATACCATCCCAGCAGCTGGTAGAAATATAACTTTGCTCTGTGCTTCTCCGAGCATGCACTTCGTAGCCTATAGGCTATTGATAATTTCATTGAGACCACACTAAGTAGCCTATAGGCGCACTTGATATTGCGCACCCGGCAGAGAATCAGAGATGAGGGACATCGATATATATAGCCTAATAAGCAGTGCTTGTCTTGGGCAGGAGCTCACCGGAGCGGAGTACTGGCACCTCAAATGTTCTACTGCTTGAGCTCCTGTTCCTCTTATAGAATATTAGCTCAAAAGTACTGTGGAGCTCCTGCACCTAAATATAAACAGTACCAGCACCCAAAATGAGTACCGGTACCTATTTGAGTTCAACTCAAGCACTGCTAATAAGCAACTAATTCTAAAACACTGGGAAATATTGAACTGGAAAAAACACAATGTTACAGGGCTGAAACAGATACTAGGCATGGTTAACTATCTATGCAGATACTTACCAAACAGTTCCATTGAGCTGCAGCCACTCAACGAACTTCTGAAGCAAGACGTCGTCTGGTCATGGGGAAGAAGCCAAGACGAGGCCTTCAGAAAAGTAAAGGGCATGTTAGTGTCAGCAACAATACTAGCATTCTACAATGTTTCAAGACCCACAGTAGTGAGTGCTGATGCCAGCAGTTATGGCATTGGAGGAGTACTGTTACTTTTTATTTTATTTATTTTATTTCACCTTTATTTAACCAGGTAAACCAGTTGAGAACAAGTTCTCATTTACAACTGCGACCTGGCCAAGATAAAGCAAAGCAGTGCGATAAAAACAACAACACAGAGTTACATATGGGGTAAAACAAAACAAAGTCAAAAATACAACAGAAATACATATATATACAGTGTGTGCAAATGTAGCAAGTTATGGAGGTAAGGCAATAAATAGGCTATAGTGCAAAATAATTACAATTAGTATTAACACTGGAATGATAGATGTGCAAGAGATGATGTGCAAATAGAGATACTGGGGTACAAATGAGCAAAATAAATAACAATATAGGGATGAGGTAGTTGGGCGGGCTAATTTCAGATGGGCTGTGTACAGGTGCAGTGATCGGTAAGGTGCTCTGACAACTGATGCTTAAAGTTAGTGAGGGAGATAAGTGTCTCCAGCTTCAGAGATTTTTGCAATTTGTTCCAGTCATTGGCAGCAGAGAACTGGAAGGAATTGCGGCCAAAGGAGGTGTTGGCTTTGGGGATGACCAGTGAGATATACCTGCTGGAGCGCAGACTACGGGTGGGTGTTGCTATGGTGACCAATGAGCTAAGATAAGGTGGGGATTTGCCTAGCAGTGATTTATAGATGGCCTGGAGCCAGTGGGTTTGGCGACGAATATGTAGTGAGGACCAGCCAACAAGAGCGTACAGGTCACAGTGGTGGGTATTATATGGGGCTTTGGAGACAAAACGGATGGCACTGTGATAGACTACATCCAATTTGCTGAGTAGAGTGTTGGAGGCTATTTTGTAAATGACATCGCCAAAGTCAAGGATCGGTAGGATAGTCAGTTTTACGAGGGCATGTTTGGCAGCATGAGTGAAGGAGGCTTTGTTGCGAAATAGGAAACCGATTCTAGATTTAACTTTGGATTGGAGATTCTTAATGTGAGTCTGGAAGGAGAGTTTACAGTCTAACCAGACACCTAGATATTTGTAGTTGTCCACATACTCTAGGTCAGACCCGTCGAGAGTAGTGATTCTAGTCGGGTGGGCGGGTGCAAGCAGCGTTCGGTTGAAGAGCATGCATTTAGTTTTACTAGTGTTTAAGAGCAGTTGGAGGCTACTGAAGGAGTGTTGTATGGCATTGAAGCTCGTTTGGAGGTTTGTTAACACAGTGTCCAATGAAGGGCCAGATGTATACAAAATGGTGTCGTCTGCGTAGAGGTGGATCTGAGAGTCACCAGCAGCAAGAGCGACGTCATTGATATACACAGAGAAAAGAGTCGGCCCAAGAATTGAACCCTGTGGCACGAAGGGAAAATGCTGCCCATAGCCTTCTGCTCGCGTACCCTCTCCTGCTGAGAGAAGACATGCCCAGATAGAGAAGGAGTGCTTGGCGTCAGTTTGGGCTTGTGAGAAGTTCTCACGTTACCTGTGCGGCCTGGAGTCTTTGAAACTGCTTACAGACCACAACCGTTGGTGCCGTTGTTTAACTACAAAAACCTGGATGAGGTCCCTCTGTGCTGCCAGAGATTGCTTATCAGAATGATGAGGTTCAGCCCCAAAGCTAAATATACCCCAGGCAAAAAGGTGCTCATTGCCGACACACTCTCAAGACACCCGTCGGTCCGCCTAGAGAGGTCCGCCTAGAGAGCTCAGCCCTGGAAGAAGAAGTCGCAGCCTTTGTCACGGCAGTGAATGAGCACAGACCAGTTTCATCACAGAAGCTTCACCAGATTGTGCAAGCAAGCTGTGAAGATGAGGAAATACAGACAGCACTGAAGTACACAAGGCACGGATGGCCAAAGCACATCAAAACAGTGCCTGAGACTGTCAAGACCTACTTTAGCGAGATTCTCAGCAAGATCCACAAGGGTCACCAGGGCCTCACAAAGTGGAGAGAACATGCTCAACTCTCAGTGTGGTGGCCGGGAATCAGCATGGACATAAAGGTCAAAGTGAGCCAGTGCAAGCAGTGTCAGGCTATCAAGCCAACGTAACGCAAAGAACCGCTGATGATGACCGAGTTGCCAGACAGACCTTGGCAACGCATTGCAGCCAACCTATATGAGGTTGACAGACAGCGGTACCTGGTTGTTGTCGATTACTTCTCAAGATTCATAGAAGTGGTACACATGCCAGATACATCAAGCAAAAGAGTGATCGGGAAGCTGAAGAGCATGTTCGTGAGTTTCGGAATAGCTGAGGTCTTGGTGTCCGATAACGCAAGGCAGTTCACATCTTCTGAGTTCCAGTCCTTCAAGGAAGAGTATGGCTTTGACCACATGACCTCCAGCTCTCACTTCCCACAAGCTAATGGAGAAGCTGAGAGAGCTGTCCAAACGGCTAAGAAAATCTTAAAGCAAGAAGATCTCTTTCTCGCTCTTCTTACCTACAGAGCAACACCGATTGCGGCTACAGGCTGTAGCCCAGCACAGCTACTCATGGGGCGTCAGTTACGGACAACGCTTCCAACCCTAGCGAAGAACCTAGAATCTAAGTGGCCAGACTTGAAGAAGGTTGCCAAGCAAGACACTGAGGCAAAAGCATCCTACCGGACCTACTAAAACAGGCGTCACGGAGCCAGACCCCTGCCACCGTTACAGCCGGATGACTCCGTGCTCATGAAACTCGACCAAGACAAAGGCTGGACGACCACGGCAACAGTGAAAGGTCAAGCTGAACAGCCCAGATCATACATTGTGGATACTGAGCGTGGTGATTTCAGGAGAAACCGGAGACACCTCCAAGCTACTCCCGAGGACAGACACCACACAATGGAAACCCCACAAGGCAAGTCTGATGTTCTAGTGGAATGTCTGCCGTCTGCTACCCCAGAGCCAGAGTTGGAAGCAAACCACACTGGTGATCCTCCAACTACACCAAAAACCCCTAGGTCTACAGTCACCAAAAGTTACCACCCGGTATGGACGACCTGTGAAGAGACCTGTCAATAAAATTTTTAAAAAACAAGGAAGGAAAAGGAACATTGACAGTAAAATGGACAATTGAAGAAAGGTTGAATGTTGGGACTTTAATTTTAGTTTGAAATGAATGCTGAAAAGTTCATGTTGTTATTATTGAAACTATAAAAGACACACAGTGTGAAGGAAATTTTGAAGAGACAGCCTTGAAAATGTTAATCCTGTCTCGTGTCATAAATAATCCTTGGTTCCTGCCTGTGCTTGGTAAAGATATGTGGGAGGGGGTGCGTCATGACCCCCTCCTTAGGACCATCTGGCAGAACGCCCAGAATATGTTCAATAAATTAAGATAGGAGATGGTTCCAGACACATGCAGGAACCAACCCTATGAACCATGCCTATGTAGCTTGTCTGTGTAAGCAGTATATAAGAGAACCAACGGGACTGCCCCAGCGGAGCTCACTTCAGACCGGTACTTTATGCATCTAAGTTTGACTGTGACTTCTCCAGCTTGTTATTAATAAAAAATTATTCATTTAATATTGACTTTGAGTGTCCCTGTGTAGAATTTCCAGTTTTAGTTAAGCATCCTGACAAGTTAATACGTTTCATTTGGAACTCCTTTAGAAGGAGGGATATGTAATGAATGTCATTCATTGGATGTAATCCGCTGTTGGCGGTAGTTGAAATGTAAGGTAACGTAACCTGTTTTGTTCAGTAAACAACTTGAACCTGACATGACTGTCTCTGTGTGCTTTCATGACACAGCGGGTTACATCCAATTAATTACATTCATTACATATCCCTCTTCCATCAATCCTATTAGCCAATGTTCAATCATTTGAAAATAAATTAGATGACCTAAGATTACGGTTATCCTACCAACGGGACATTAAAAACTGTAATATATTATGTTTCACTGAGTCGTGGCTGAACAACAACATGGACAACATACAGCCAGCTACATCGGCAGGATAGAACGGCTGACTCCGGTAATACAAGGGGTGGTGGTCTGTGTATATTTGTAAACAACAGCTGTTGCACAAAATCAAATACTAAGGAAGTCTCAAGGTTTTGCTCGCCTGAGGTAGAGTATCTTATGATAAGCTGTAGACCACACTATTTACCAAGAGAGTTTTCATCTATATTTTTCATAGCTGTCTATTTACCACCACAAACCAATGCTGGCATTAAGATTGCACTGAATGAGTTGTACAAGGCCATTAATCAACAGGAAAACGCTCATCCAGATGCAGCGCTCCTAGTAGCCGGGGACTTTAATGCAGGGAAACTTAAATCCGTTCTACCTAATTTCTACCAGCATGTTAAATGTGCAACCAGAGGAAAAAAACTCTAGACCACCTTTACTCCACACACAGAGACGCATACAAAGCTCTCCCTCGCCCTCCATTTGGCAAATCTGACCATAACTCTATCCTCCTGATTCCTGCTTATAAGCAAAAACTAAAGCAGGAAGCACCAGTGACTCGGTTAATAAAAAGTGGTCAGATGACGCAGATGCTAAGCTACAGGACTGTTTTGCTAGCACAGACTGGAACATGTTCCGGGATTCTTCAGATAGCATTGAGGAGTACACCACATCAGTCACTGGCTTCATCAATAAGTGCATCGATGACGCCGTCCCCACAGTGACCGTACGTACATACCCCAACCAGAAGCCATGGATTACAGGCAACATCCGCACTGAGCTAAAGGGTAGAGCTGCCGCTTTCAAGGAGCGGGACTCTAACCCGGACGCTTATAAGAAATCCCGCTATGCCCTCCGACGAACCATCAAACAGGCAAAGAGTCAGTACAGGACTAAGATTGAATCGTACTACACAGGCTCTGATGCTCGTCAGATGTGGCAGGGCTTGAAAACTATTACAGACTACAAAGGGAAGCACAGCCGCGAGCTGCCCAGTGACACAAGACTTCCAGACGAGCTAAACCAGTTCTATGCTCGCTTCAAGACAAACGACACTGAAGCATGCATGAGAGCACCAGCTGTTCCGGATGACTATGTGATCACGCTCTCCGTAGCCAATGTGAGTAAGACTTTTAAGCAGGTCAACATTCACAAGGCCGCAGGGCCAGACAGATTATCAGGACGTGTACTCCGAGCATGTGCTGACCAACTGGCAAGTGTCTTCACTGACATTTTCAACATGTCCCTGACTGAGTCTGTAATACCAACATGTTTCAAGCAGACCACCATAGTCCCCGTGCCCAAGGACACTAAGATAACCTGCCTAAATGACTACCGACCCATAGCACTGACGTCTGTAGCCATGAAGTGCTTTGAAAGGCTGGTCATGGCTCACATCAACACCATTATCCCAGAAACCCTAGACCCACTCCAATTTGCATACCGCCCCAACAGATCCACAGATGATGCAATCTCTATTGCACTCCACACTGCCCTTTCCCACCTGGACAAGAGGAACACCTACGTGAGAATGCTATTCATTGACTACAGCTCAGCATTTAACACCATAATGCCCTCAAAGCTCATCACTAAGCTAAGGATCCTGGGACTAAACACCTCCCTCTGCAACTGGATCCTGGACTTCCTGACGGGCCGCCCCCAGGTGGTAAGGGTAGGTAACAACACATCTGCCACACTGATCCTCAACACGGGGGCCCCTCGGGGGTGCGTGCTCAATCCCCTCCTGTACTCCCTGTTCACCCATGACTGCATGGCCAGGCACGACTCCAACACCATCATTAAGTTTGCCGACGACACAACAGTGGTAGGCCTGATCACCGACAACGATGAGACAGCCTATAGGGAGGAGGTCAGAGACCTGGCCGTGTGGTGCCAGGATAACAACCTCTCCCTCAACGTGACCAAGACAAAGGAGATGATTGTGGACTACAGGAAAAAAAAGAGGACTGAGCACGCCCCCATTCTCATCGACGGGGCTGTAGTGGAACAGGTTGAGAGCTTCAAGGTCCTTGGTGTCCACATCACCAATGAACTATCATGGTCCAAACACACCAAGACAGTCGTGAAGAGGGCACGACAAAGCCTATTCCCCCTCAGGAGACTGAAAAGATTTGGCATGGGTCCTCAGATCCTCAAAAAATTATACAGCTGCACCATCGAGAGCATCCTGACTGGTTGCATCACTGCCTGGTATGGCAACTGTTCGGCCTCCGACCGCAAGGCACTACAAGCTTCCTGCCATCCAAGGACCTCTATACCAGGCGGTGTCAGAGGAAGGCCCTCAAAATTGTCAAAGACTCCAGCCACCCTAGTCATACACTGTTCTCTCTGCTACCGCATGGCATGCGGTACCGGAGTGCCAAGTCTAGGTCCAAAAGACTTCTCAACAGCTTCTACCCCCAAGCCATAAGACTCCTGAACAGCTAATCATGGCTACCCGGACTATTTGCACTGCCCCCCCACCCCCACCCCATCTTTTTACGCTGCTGCTACTCTGTTAATTATTTATGCATAGTCACTTTAACTCTACCCACATGTACATATTACTTCAACTACCTCAACTAGCCGGTGCCCCCGCACATTGACTCTGCACCGGTACCCCCCTGTATATATAGCCTACTGTTATTTTATTTTACTTCTGCTCTTTTTTTTCCAACACTTTTTTGTTGTTGTTTTATTTTACTTTTTATTAAAAATAAATGCACTGTTGGTTAAGGGCTGTAAGTAAGCATTTCACTGTAATGTCTGCACCTGTTGTATTCGGCGCATGTGGCCAATAAAATTTGATTTGATTGCTGCACATAATACACAACACCCCTTCTACAGGCGTGTGGGGGAGGGTTCTTGAAATGTAACATCCAATCAGTGGACCATTCAAACCGTTTTTGCAATACAAAATTCTCCAGACCTCCAAGGGAGGCGTGACAACTAAATTACGTGATTCAGGAGGTATGGCAATGCGAGACTAGGGCTTGAGTTGTGGTGGGTGCACTCCATACAGAACCAATCAGTCGAAATAATTGAGAACAATCATCAGAAATCACGCGATATGACCAGAAGGTTCAAATCAACGTTTCATATCGTGGTGTACATGTACTGTATTGACAATGACACAATAACGCGAGATCACATTTCCAGCATGGCTGACAACCAGACCTCCCTTGCCCGCCATAGGATGCAAAATGGTAATTAATAAATAATAACTGAGCATTGCATTTGCAGCGCCTTAATTAATAAAAAGATTTCAAACGTCAACTCTGAACGAGCTCCGGCATCTCGTGGCCCAGCTGGCTGCTGGCTCACCCGATTAGGGTAGGCCATCATTGTAAATAATAATTTGTTCTTAACTGACTTGCCTAGTTAAATGTACTTTTTTTTTGACAACAATCACCACTTCGCTAGCCCGCGGACGCGTTGCAGGTCGACACGGGTGCGTTCATTGCTAGGCTGCGGTTGCAGGTCGAAACGGGTGCGTCCAAGGTGGACTTCATTGCTTCTTAATTTATGAAACATAACCCTCAACTAGCTGAATCCGGTATGTTAGGTTCGGGTTGGACTGAATAGCCACAGGAGGGTAGATCTCCAGGAAGACGGTTAGGTAGCTCTGTTGTAACCTATGTAAGTACTAGGTCGTATTTATTGATGCAGACCGTAGCAAAACCCCCTTGCAATGAAAAACTAAAAATAAGCATTTCTTATAGGACAAGTTCAGGTAGTCCCTTGCAGTTTCAGTCCGTTTTCATTCTGTTTGGTGCCTAGTGATTACGACCCTGTACGGCCTCCAACCAAGTCCTAGGCTTTTGTGGGCACACTGCCCCACGACGGCTCATTTGCAGTTCTATAGTTTATTTTGTTTTTGTTTAGAGAGCAGTCTCGCACATTGGTCGTTGACCGATGGCTGACCCAGATTGTAATTTACGAATTCAGAAAGACTGCCACTGCAGGACATCAACCACCCGAGCCACGGCCTGTTTACCCCACTATCATCCAGAAGGCAAGGTCAGTACAGGTGCATCAAAGCTAGGACCGAGAGACTGAAAAAGGCCATCAGACTGTTAAATAGCCACCACTAGCCGGCCTCCACCCAGTACCCTGCCCTGAACTTAGTCACTGTCACTAGCCGGCTACCACCTGGTTACTCAACCCTGCACCTTCGAGGCTGCTGCCCTATGTACATAGACATGGAATCACTGGTCACTTTAATAATGGAACACTGGCCACTCCGACATTGCTCGTCCTAATATTGATATTTTTCTTAATTCCGTTCTTTTACTTTTAGATTTGTGTGTATTGTTGTGAATTGTTAGATACTACTGCACTGTTGGAGTTAGGAACACAAGCATTTTGCTACACCTGCAATAACATCTGCTAAATATGTGTATGCGACCAATAAAATTGTATTTGATTTGAATGTAGACTTTAAATGTATCTCTACCAGTATAGAGTCTGATAGCAGAATGTAGGAAATAGTTGGAATGGCTTTGTCCTAGCAGGTGGAACTGAGAAGCCGTAAACTGTCAGTGCTCTCTGAGTAGAGGGAGGTCGTGAAGAGGGTGCGATGGATCCCTCATGTCTTTGAGGGGTAAAATTGTGGCTTTCTATATACATTCCGTTAAAGTCACCAACCATGGCCAAAAACGTGAGGGTAGGGTTGGGGAGCAGGGGAGCAAAATATATCCATCTGCATTGTACTCGCTCAAGCTCCTTCTCTAGCTCTTTGGTGCAACTGACAAGCTGAACATCAGCATACTCTAGCACAACATACTTGAATACATGAGCCATTGTAATATTGTTATAATATTCTTATAATCCATATACTGTATATCAGCACTGTGTCACCAGGTCAAATTCCTGGTACATGTAAATATTCTGGTGAATAAAGTTTGTTCTGATTTTACAACCCGTTGTTACAAAGTTAGTTACAAACAGAAGCAAAATCACCATGTCAATAGTCAACACAGCAAAATCACCATGTCAATAGTCAAAAATCACCATGTCAATAGTCAACACAGTAACAGAACAACAGTGTACCACATCAGCCAACATATCATAGAAACAATCACACTAGTAAGTCCTAGCAATAATCAGTGGAGTCGGTTTTTAGTGTGTTAATGGCTAAGGGCACAAAGCTTATTCTGAAACATGCTTTATTGCATCATACGGTACCTATGGCTGGATGTGAATAATGTGAAGTCAGTATCATCTGCCATGGGGCTTGCCTTGCGTGTAATCTTGTATTATGCCTTAGTGATTTCTTAGCTGATTATGGCCCACTTCTCATATGAAATCTGTTTGTAGCGTTGTACGAGATCTTCAGTTTCTTGGCAATTTCTCGCATGGAATAGCCTTCATTTCTCAGAACAAGAATAGACTGATGAGTTTCAGAAGAAAGTAATTTGTTTCTGGCAATTTTGAGCCTATAATCGAACCCACAATTGCTGTTGCTCCAGATACTCAACTAGTCTCAAGAAGGCCAACAGTTTTCAGCTGTGCTAACATAATTGCAAAAGGGTTTTCTAATGATCAATTAGCCTTTTAAAATGATAAACTTGGATTAGCAAACACAATGTGCCATTGAAACACAGGACTGATGGTTGCTGATAATGGGCCTATGTAGATATTCCATTTACAATCAGCTGTTTCCAGCTACAATAGCCATTTACAACATTAACAATGTCTACACTGTATTTCTGATCAATTTTATGTTATTTTAATGGACAAAAAATATGCTTTTGAACGGTAGTGTATATAACTAAAATACATCAGCTACATATCTGAAGCATCCATCCATCCTTCCATCCATCCATCCGTCCACATGCATGCATCCATCGACATACTTCTCTCCTCTCTTCAGGTTCAGGAACTTCAGCGGATGCTCGTGCCTGCACGCCATCCTAAACACACCAGTTATGTCCAGTTTCTGGGTTTTGGGTTTGGATCGCAGCGCATCCCCGGCTTGAAATCCCAGGCACCCCTGTAAAATGAAGTGAAAAAAGTCACATTCACTAAGCAGTTAATGTTTCATCCAATCTGTTCAACTTAAAAAAATAAAAAATATGGACAGAATAGTCCATTGGTAGAGTCGCATCACCAAGGATAAATGGCTTCTCCTGATTTCAATCAAACCTTTAAACTTCTCCAACATTAGCCCAGCTGTTGGTAATACACACAAACACACATCACACAAGTCACACAGAAGAGGACTAGTGAAACTAACTGATTGTGAGATACATCCCATTCTTCAAAATCCAGTATACCTCAGTCTGATGCTCCTCCTACAAAGCAGTCAACTTTGTCTTGTTCACAAAAGAACCACCCAGCAGGTTTGGGACCCTCAATGCTGGTCCCAGACAATCTTTTTCTGGGAAGCCCAAATAGGGCATCAGCTGCAATAATTTGATGACCGTTTTCCTTTAAAATAATAATGCAAATAATTAATTATACAAAATTATTAAGGATACAGGGAATGGACATTTGCAAGGGTATTACTTAAACCCTTGTGCTCCTTGGGAAACATAGGTCTGTCACGTACGTTGAAGGACGGGTCAGACCAAGGCGCAGCGTGAAATGCATACATGTTTATTTCAACGATAAACACACGAACAAAACAACGTAACGTGAAGTCCTCAGGCTAAACACAATACAAGCCTCTACACGGAACAAGATCCCACAACAACTGATTGCCAACAGGCTACTTAAGTATGATCCCCAATCAGAGACAACGAGCGACAGGTGCCTCTGATTGGGAATCACACCCGGCCAAACATAGAAACACAACCTAGAATGAGAACATAGAAATAACAACATAGAACTCCACACCCTGACTCAACATACTAGAGTCCCATAAGTCAGGGCGTGACAAGGTCATTTAAGCTGTAGTTTCTTTGTGAATGTATCTGTAATCGGTAGTATCCACTAAGCAGATGATTGGTCCACCTAGCTTTACCAGAGCCCCGTTATCCAGCATGTTGTGGATCCAGACATGCCTTCATGGCAACCGTAGCGGCCTTGGTAGCAAAGCCACCCACAAAACTTTGCCCTGTCTGGCAATCCCATACTTTACCTGTTTCCGCCTCCCACGACTTGGGTTTGGTTTTTGAGAGGCTTGCAATGGTATTGCCGCATAACATTACTACTGTTTGGCAAGGCAATGATAGAATATATATAAGAAAGACAACTGAGGTTGGATATATTTCCCCTTATAAATTATGAACAACACTGAATGCAAATAAGAATCCTAGCTTACTGAGACTTTATAGTTGTTCCTTAATTGTTATCATTGACATACCTGTGGACAGAGAGGACACTTTGTTCTGTCCGAGGTCAGTGGCGCCAACTTCCTGACAGTCTCTCGTTCAAACTGCCAGTGTTTGAACTCCTCAAATGACTCATTTGTGAGCTTCCGGTAGAGCTTAACTGTCTGTTGATAGAAACAAACAAACAAAAAAAATCCTCATAGTAAAAAACACTTACATGTATGGTTTGATTTCTAATTTAAAATACAATAACTACCTTCCAGGATGCATTGGATTTATGGAAAGGTAATCCCCCTCAAAGACACCCCACACTCCAGCTGCAGGGCTGCAATCTGGTGCAGGAGGTCCACTGAAATTGCTGTTTGCGGCAGATGGGGGGTGGCAGGCCAGAGTCTGTAGCGGATCAGGGTGACAGGTTCCAGCTCACAGCTGCAAAACTGCAGCCAGACGTCATGAGCTCGTCCTGAAATGAGGACATTCCGTTTCTTAGATTGCATTGCTAAACATTACATCTGATGTTGGTGAGATGCATGTCTCTTAAGAACTTTCAAAATGACACCATATTTTCATCATAACAACAGAGTGAACAGGGTTCTGGTAAACTAGATCAAATGAAATCAAAGTCAAAGTTGTCATTTGCGCAGGGATACAGCATAGTGTGCACAATACAATGAAATAAGTAGATAACTACAGTATATTAAGTACAGTACAGTAGTTGCCATAGCAACAAAGAGTCAGTTCAGTTTTCATCAACAGTCTTATGGCTTAGAGGGAGAAACCGTCTCTGAGCATGGTGCTGCTACAATTGATGCTCTGATACAGTTTGCAAGATGGTAAAAGAGCCAGATGTCTTAGTTTCCAATTTTTATATAAGGCCTACCTCTAACGTCAACAACTATCAGAAGGCGGTTGTACTGGCTGTGACAGTCATGGTCATCTTGTCTCCTCCACTCCCATCGTAGGCCCACCGGGACACATGGGATGAACTGCCCTAACTAAAGTGGTCCTCTGTAGCTCAGCTGTAAAATTACTTTACTCTCATGGCTAACTAGACAGACAGACAGACACAAAGTTGTTGTAGAACAGACTACAGTAGCTGCAGATTTGAAACTACACTATCAGGGGGATATTTCATTGCACAAGTGGTTAGAAAACTCCAAATCAACTCTGTGCTTGGCACGACAGATTTAGCCACATTTACCTTACTGCTGCAGGGAACTGTAACTTTTATAGAAACTGAACTGTATGTACATTATCAACATTTTTGACTGGGAAGCAAAAAAATTTAGCCAGAAGTTGACAGGTTTGTTGACATAAGATAAAATACATTACCTTTCATAACTCCAACTGGTGGACAATGTTGGGAGTGCTGTGTGTTCTCACAGCACAGGTGGCACAGAAATATTTATCTGAGCCACAATCCCCACAGCACCATAGCTCAGCCTCCTCCAAAACTCTACACACACTGCAGAAGACGTTGGGTGGATGACATTCCAGCTCCACTGCAGGCATGTGGAGTAGCTCCCTCAACCCCTTCCAGGCCTCAACATCAACTGCCTTCCTTTTTTTTAAACTGGTAGAGGAGGTGCATCACTGCAGCTGGGCCCAACTTCTGCTGCAGAGGGAACCGGCTCTGTTCTCCCAGTACTCCCTACAGAGTAGTGACAATTGTTACTGAGTGGACTATCCTGGTTAAATGAAGTTGAACAGAACTTAACATAGAAACTTTCTCACCAATCCAAGAAAAGCAAGACAATGACAACTAAGGTTGATTTATTCTAAATTAAGATATAATATATTTTACATTTAAATGATCTGATACATAGGACACATAATTATCTACTGTATCATAATGCTTGACTAGTGGAGTTACTTTGCTTTCACTAAATTATTTTATTATAGGGAATCTAAAGACAGTTATGGGTAGGAAGTTGTGCTTCGCATGGACATTAAGTAGTCTGAAAGGCCTCCAGACAGGTGATGACACATCTTTGGGCTTCAACAAGCATGGGACAGGAATATTTTGGGCATCTTGGCTAATGGATGATTATTGTTGGAATTGTTCTAATGTACAATCTAATACTTGCTTAGTCCAGTGGTTCTCAACCTTTGTTGGTCATTGTAGGCCCAATCACATCTTGCTCTGCCCATAGTGCCTCCAAAGTACCCCCATATATGATTTTTAAATAAAATATGTAGGCATATCATATAAAATGAGTCTTTCTATGTACCCACTTTGGATATTGGTTCCTGGTTATATGAATGGTGTAAGCATTGGCTAGAGAGTTTAAATCCATGCGAGAAAGTGTACTATTGCACACTTCGGGAATAATATTGATATTTAAGACAGAGACAGGACACGCAGCCTAGCTGTCACGATCGTCGGATATAGAGGACCAAGGCGCAGCGTGGAAGGTGAACATACTTATTTATTAAATGATACACGAACAAAACAACAAATCGATACGTGCCGTCCACAGGTACAAACCAACACGGAACAAGATCCCACAAACACTGTGGGAAAACCACCTGACTAAATATGGTTCCCAATCAGAGACAACCAGCAACAGCTGATACTCGTTGCCTCTGATTGAGAACCACTCTGGCCAACATAGATATACAAAAACTAGACTAGACACAATGAGCACAAAACATAAACTCTACACATCCTGGCTCAACTTAAAAGAGTCCCTAGAGCCAGGGCGTGACACTATCACTGAAAACAAGAAATGACACCATGCCATGGTTCCTGGGAAATTTAAGCCGAAAAGACTGCTAATGCAAAATTGCAAATCCTTTTAAATGGATTATATATTCAAATCGAATTGCACTCAAGACATGTTCTTCCCTACTATGGGTCATATTAGCGGGCTATCCCGGGGTAAAAACACTTCAAAATACTTCAAATCCATTATATTAGCTTTTTAAATCACAGTTTAAAAAATAATACGATTAGGTACCTTTGATGAAGGGAAAGGACGTCAGAAGATATTCTAGTTTTAGTTACAGCACAATAAAAATGGTCATTACCACCACCAACGCATAAGGGTTGTAATAACAGCCGTGGTTGATGCTTTTTGCCTACTCGGAAATTACGATATGAAACGTTGACTTGAACCTTCTGACCAACTAGTGGGTCAGGCGGCCCCTCACTGTCTGATTTCTGATGATTGTTCTCGATTACATTGACTGATTGGTTCTGTATCGGGTGGTTATTAAGGTAGGACTGGGTGATATGGCCAAAATATGATATCACAATATTTTTCTCATGTCCGGCGGTATTTAACTGTATTTTATGTTTCTGAATAATAAAAGTTATAAATATGTTTTATGAGTAGTGCATGGCCCTAGCATGACAACAAATACATTATAAGTGGTTTTAATTGGCTTTCTCCATTCTGATATATATCGCCCAGCCCTAAATTAAAGCTAAGGTTAGGGTTTGAACCGGGATGTGAACATGATGTTAGGGTTAGGGTTAGGCTTGAACCGGGATGTGGACATGAAGCTAGGGTTAGGGTTGTGGGCAAGGCAAGGGTTAGGGTTGAACTGGGAGCTGGACATGAAGCCTGCACTGCATATGGCTATATCGGCTAATACAGGACTACTAAAGGCCCTTTTTCTGCAACATATTTTTTTTTTTCAAAAGTACATTGTTTTTAAAATATTTGGTTATTCTGATTTTTCAGGGGGTGATGCAGCACCCTCAGCACCCCTACTTCCCAAGGCTATGTGCTTAAGGATGGGATTAGGGTTGAACCGGGATTTGGATATGAAGCTAGGGTAAGGGATAGGTTTGTGGTTAAGGCTAGGATAGTCACACTGAAAAGTTATACATTTTGTAGGGATGAATTGTGTAAGGATGAATTCGAGTTATACATTAATTTCCTATTTTTCTGCTCTTAAGAAATGTTACAACATTTGTTGTTTAGCACTAGCGATGGGAAGTTCGGCTCTTTTTAATGACTCTGATCTTTTCGACTCGTTCAGTCAAAAGAACAAATCTTTCGACTCATTTCGTTCATTTGAGTCAGGAATGCCCAGAGCACGCAGGACCCCCTACCAGCGAACTATGAAAATGTATGCACCCACTAACTGTAAATCGCTCTGGATAAGAGCGCCTGCTAAATGACTAAAATGTAAAATGTAAAACTCGAAAGAATCATGATTCTACGAGCCTCTCGTTCACATGTTGTTCACCATAGGGGGCTTATTGGAGCTGTCATTTGTGACTGAGACCTGTAAACGTGTGCTTTAAACAATGTACATTTGTTGATTGCAGGTACACAAATAATATTTTTTCTTGATACATTTTAAACGAGCTGTGGCCGCTACTGGACTAGATTGTGAACGACTCTTGGCGGAATGCATTGCTTGACTGCCGTGAGGGTGATAAGCACAGTCGCTCGCGAACTGCAGCCCCCCAAACGATTCGTTCTCGAGTTCGAGTTTGTTGAGCAGAGGCTGTGTCCATCATAACGTTCAATAATAATTTAATTGCAGTCATTCTTGCACCATGTGTGACCAATTATCAGTTCTAAACATGTATTTTTCTTCTCTAGGCTCATAATAATTTTCCTGTGGCATATGAAAGGCCATTGGTCATAAGCGTTGGTGTTCGGACCCAACCTGGTCTCAGAATATGTAAATCCAAGACACCCCATTTGGTATGATCTGTTACGTTTCGTATGGTATGCATTAATTTGTGGATGTCCATCACCCATTTCGTATGATTCCTGGAGGCATGCAGAGGCCAAATCAAGCTCCTTACCGCATTGCCATGCGCCTCTCAAATGTTGTAACAATGCAGAGGACTCCATATAGCTCCGCATTGACATGATTGGTTCACGGTAGTTGGGGGCGGGAGGTCCAGTATAAGAGCCAACTTATGCTTGATCCGAAAATGTGGTCGGGGGTGCTGTAAGGATGGTGTGACGCAATAACGAAGCCTCCGGAGGCACACCAAGGTCAAATTGAGCTCCATACCATATAGCTGTGCGCCTCTCAAATGTTGTAACAATGTGGAGGGCTATAGCTCTGCATTGACATGATTGGTTGACAGTAGGTGAGGGCGGCAGGTCCTGTATAAACACAAACTCACTTCCTTGACAACTTCCTTCACAAGAGCTCTGTGCTGCTCAGCGAAGTGCAAGAAGCATGAATGCCCTGACTTCTGCAGAGGCAGTATCACCCTAAATGCTGCAAGCCCATTGCATATATCAGATTGACCATGTAACGCCTTTCAACACAAACTCACTTAATTGACTACTTCCTCCACAATAGCTCTGCTCTGCTAGGCTAAGCGCAATAAGTATTAAAGCCCTGACGCCTGCGGTGGCTGCATCGCAGTAAATTTTGTACGGCCACTTCAGACGTCGGATTGGACATGCAGACCCCTAAACAAATTTGGAGCTGCACAGCGATGCGGTACAGAGCTCAATTTGGCCTCTGCATGCCTCTGGAGGCTCCGCTATTGCGTCACACCCTCCATATGGAGTCTACGAACACATTTATAGATCAAGCATAAATTGGCTCTTAATCCTGCTGTAGGACTCATTGCGACCAGCACTAGCAGGTCAACGTACGACTAAAATGAACGACTCACTCAGAAAAATGAATCATGACTCTCGAGTCAGTAAAAAGAATCGTTCAAAAAGAACGAATCGTTTGCGAACTGCACATCACTACACAGCACTCTGAGATTGATTGCCCACCAGAGCGCACTCACGGCATCAAAGGTAGGAGATGCAAGCCCACTGGAACCAATTTAGGTTACTGGATGCTTACTGGTGATATTACTGCTTCCACTGTACTTTATCAGGCGTGAATTAAAGTCGAGGCTAACCTTACACATGTGTAATATTTTTTGGAGATAAAGTAACCGTTTGATGGAGTTTATGGAAGATGCAATCGTTTGTTCTCCTCGCTTCTCTGTGTGGATGCGTCCTCTGTTCAGGTACATATCTACTGTTTCTCTTTTGTAAATGTCAGTGTCTGTTTATTTATATTATGTATAACATTTGCAATCCCGAGTATTGATTAATTTCTCAATTATTGCCTCGGTGCCCTAAAATCTATAGACTATATTTTATGCATTATATTAGAATAGAGCCTTTACGCGTGGGAAGGCTTCTCACAAATATCTTATTTTATTTTCCTTTCTCAACTAAAATGTAGGCTACATATGTATGCAATCGTTTTACATTTAGGCTAACCGTGCACAATTACGAACATTGACAGAAGTGTATGATTTATTTAACTTGTGTTACCTTTGAAGTCTGAGCCTACCTGTCATAAACACAAAGTCATAAAACCAGTCTGTGTCATTCAGACATACGCATGAATAAGTTCTGCTCCAACAGCATAAGCCTATAGTTAGCCATTTTTCAAACAAAGAGATGAACTTGTCTAATGCAATAATAATACTGTATGTGTGGCCACACTGGATTATTCTTTATAGTAGATGACCCTACAGACAGACAGACACATTCATAAAGTACCATGAATATAGGATGCAATCACACAGAAAAATACCAGTACAATTTCAAAATAGTGGAGCTGTAGAGAGATATGTGTTTTACAAAGTGCTGCTATAATGTTGTTCATGCGTTGCAAGCAATACCCATCAGATCATGCAGGCATAACAGATTAAAATAAAATAAAATAAAATGTTATTTGTCACATGCGCCAAATACAACAGGTGTAGACCTTACAGTGAAATGCTTACTTACAAACCCTTAAACAACTATGCAATTTTAAGAAAGAATACCCCCCAAAAAATAACATTAATAAAAAAATAAAATAAAAATAAAAGTAACAAATAATTAAAGAGCAGCAGTAAAATAACAATAGCGAGGCTATATACAGGGGGTACCGGTACCGAGTCAATGTGTGGGGGCACCGGTTAGTCGAGGTAATTGAGGTAATAGGTACAAATAGGTAGAGTAATTAAAGTGACTATGCATAGATAATAAACAGAGAGTAGCAGCAGCGTAAAGGCAAATAGTCTGGGTAGCCATTTCATTAGATGTTCAGGAGTCTTATGGCTTGGGGATAGAAGCTGTTTAGAAGCCTCTTGGACCTAGACTTGCCGCTCCGGTACCGCTTGCCGTGCGGTAGCAGAGAGAACAGTCTATGACTACGGTGGCTGGAGTCTTTGACAATTTTTAGGGCCTTCCTCTGACACCGCCTGGTATAGAGGTCCTGGATGGCAGGAAGCTTGGCCCCAGTGATGTACTGGGCCGTACGTACTACCCTCTGTAGTGCCTTGCGGTCGGAGGCTGAGCAGTTGCCATACCAGGCAGTGATGCAACCAGTCAGGATGCTCTCGATGGTGCAGCTGTAGAACCTTTTGAGGATCTGAGGACCCATGCCAAATATTTTCAGTCTCCTGAGGGGGAATAGGTTTTGTCGTGCCCTCTTCACGACTGTCTTGGTGTGCTTGGACCATGTTAGTTTGTTGGTGATTTGGACACCAAGGAACTTGAAGCTCTCAACCTGCTCCACTACAGCCCAGTCGATGAGAATGGGGGCGTGCTCAGTCCTCTTATTTTTCCTGTAGTCCACAATCATCTCCTTTTTCTTGATCACGTTGAGGGAGAGGTTGTTGTCCTGGCACCACACTGCCAGGTCTCTAACCTCCTCCCTATAGGCTGTCTCATCGTTGTCGGTGATCAGGCCTACCACTGTTGTGCCATCAGCAAACTTAATGATGGTGTTGGAGTCGTGCCTGGCCATGCAGTCATGAGTGAACAGGGAGTATAGGAGGGGACTGAGCACGCACCCCTGAGGAGCCCCCGTGTTGAGGATCAGCGTGGCGGATGTGTTGTTACCTACCCTTACCACCTGTGTGCGGCCCGTCAGGAAGTCCAGGATCCAGTTGCAGAGGGAGGTGTTTAGTCCCAGGGTCATTAGCTTAGTGATGAGCTTTGAGGGCACTATGGTGTTGAACGCTGAGCTATAGTCAATGAATAGCATTCTCACATAGGTGTTACTTTTGTCCAGGTGTGAAAGGGCAGTGTGGAGCGCAATAGAGATTGCATCATCTGTGGATCTGTTGGGGCGGTAAGCAAATTGGAGTGGGTCTAGGGTTTCTGGGATGATGGTGTTTATGTGAGCCATGACTACCGTTTCAAAGCACTTCATGGCTACAGACGTGAGTGATACGGGTTGGTAGTCATTTAGGCAGGTTACCATAGTGTTCTTGGGCACAGGGACTATGGTGGTCTGCTTGAAACATGTTGGTATTACAGACTCAGACAGGGAGAGGTTGAAAATGTCAGTAAAGACACTTGCCAGTTGGTCAGCGCATGCTCAGAGTACACATCCTGGTAATCCGTCTGGCCGTGCGGCCTTGTGAATGTTGACCTGTTTAAAGGTCTTACTCACATCGGCTACGGAGAGCGTGATCACACAGTCGTCCGGAACAGCTGATGCTCTCATGCATGTTTCAGTGTTACTTGCCTCGAAGCGAGCATACACTACCGGTCAAAAGTTTTAGAACACCTACTCATTCAAGAGTTTTCTTTATTTTTACTATTTTCTACATTGTAGAATAATAGTGAAGACATCAAAACTATGAAATAACACATATGGAATCATGTAGTAACCAAAAAAGTGTTAAACAAATCAAAATATATTTTATATTTGAGATTCTTTAAAGTAGCCACCCTTTGCCTTGATGACAGCTTTGTACACTCTTGCCATTCTCTCAGCCAGCTTCATGAGGTAGTCACCTGGAATGCATTACAATTAACAGGTGTGCCTTCTTAAAAGATAATTTGTGGAATTTATTTCCTTCTTAATGCGTTCGAGACAATCAGTTGTGTTGTGACATATATATATACAGAAGATTGCCCTATTTGGTAAAAGAGAAAGTCCATATTATGGCAAGAACAGTTCAAATAAGCAAAGAGAAACAACAGTCCATCATTACTTTAAGACATGAAGGTCAGTCAATATAGAACATTTCAAGAACTTTTAAAGTTTCTTCAAGTGCAGTCGCAAAAACCATCACGCGCTATGATGAAACTGGCTCTCATGAGGACCTCCACAGGAATGGACAACCCAGAGTTACCTCTGCTGCAGAGGATAAGTTCATTAGAGTTACCAGCCTCAGAAATTGCAGCCCAAATAAATGCTTCACAGAGTTCAAGTAACAGACACATTTCAACATCAACTGTTCAGAGGAGCCTGTTTGAATCAGACCTTCATGGTCGAATTGCTGCAAAGAAACCACTACTAAAGGACACCAATAATAAGAAGAGACTTGCTTGGTCCAAGAAACACGAGCAATTGACATTAGATCGGTGGAAATGTGTTCTTTGGTCTGGAGTCCAAATTTGAGTTTTTGGTTCCAACCGCTGTGTCTTTGTGAGACGCGGTGTGGGTGGACGGATGATCTCCGCATGTGTATTTCCCACCGTAAAGCATGGAGGAGGAGGTGTTATGGTGTGGGGGTGCTTTGCTGGTGACACTGTCTGTGATTTATTTAGACCAGCATGGCTACCACAGCATTCTGCAGCGATACGCCTTCCCATCTGGTTTGGGCTTAGTGCGACTATCATTTGTTTTTCAACAGGACAATGACCCAACACATCTCCAGGCTGTGTAAGGGCAATTTTACCAAGAAGGAGAGTGATGGAGTGCTGCATCAGATGACCTGGCATCCACAATCCCCGACCTCAACCCAATTGAGATGGTTTGGGATGAGTCGGACCGCAGAGTGAAGGAAAAGCAGCCAACAAGTGCTCAGCATATGTGGGAACTCCTTCAAGACTGTTGGAAAAGCATTCCAGGTGAAGCTGGTTGAGAGATTGCCAAGAGTGTGCAAAGCTGATATCAAGGTAAAGGGTGGCTATTTGAAGAATCTCAAATATAAAATATATTTTGATTTGTTTAACACTTTTTTGGTTACTACATGATTCCATATGTTTTATTTCATAGTTGACTATTCAACAATATAGAAAATAGTAAAAATAAAGAAAAACCCTTGAATGAGTAGGTGTTCTAAAACATTTTTACCGGTAGTGTAGAAGTCATTTAGCTCGTCTGGTAGGCTTGTGTCACTGGGCAGCTCACGGCTGCCTCTACTCTTAAACCTTTGGATGCTGTCTACCATAGCGCCATTCGTTTTACCACTGGTGACAGTTTTAATACTCACCACTGCATCCTGTATCAAAAGGTTGGCTGGTCCTCATTAAAGTCCCGTAGATCAACTCATTACTCCCTTTTTGTTTACAAAGCCCTACTACACCAGCTTCCAATTTACCTAACTTCGTTGTTAAAGTATAAAAAAAACATGATACCAAACCCGCTCCCAGGGTTGGTTAACTCTTGAGGTTCCTCGGGTTTCCACCGAATTACGTAATTTTTGTTTTGTATTAATCCACCTCATTTCTGGTACCAACTGCAAAATAGACTGCAATTGGACGCTCTGATGCCATTTGGGCAATTTAAAATATTGATTGGGGAACTATTTGCTGAGGAATGTGGCTGTTTTTCTTGATTGTTTGTTGTGCTGTATTTTAGTTAGTTAGTTTTTCTATTTCATTTTGTCTATGAATTGTACGTGTAGGGCTCCCTTGCGAAAGAGACCCTGGTCTCATTGGTGTCACCCTGTTTAAATAAATGTAAAATAAAATAAATAAACATCAATCCAGCCCAGATAGGATGCACAACAGCTCAATTCCAAACATCTCTGTTGAACACTAGCTGGGTGACTACTGATTACCAAGGATTCTTCATACTAATTATTCTCTGTATAGTGGCAGTGATTGGATAGCTTTCAAACTTGAAGGTGCATGTGATGATCTCCCTCTTTTGCTGAGACAGTGGTCATAATAACGAGTAACAGTGTAGTTTAAAAAGCAGTGGCTATAGCATTTTTTGAGGGTTTAAACCTATGTGCTGTTGAACTGACCATGCTAATTGAAAAGGGCACTGGCCAATGGTCATGTGTTTGTATTAGAGAACGAATAGAGGCATCAACAGAAGGAAATGGCTCCCTCTTGTGGATATTCTGCACTGCATTAATCTCCATGGACGTTGCTTGGAAACACATGAATGGGCTTCCATGTTGTATTGCACCATAACTGGATGTTTCCTTCCATGTATTTTAAGCATGTGTGTGTGTCAGTCTGGCCATTTCAGATGCAGTGTTACCACTGTGAAGAGACTCTGTTGGACAATGACTGTTCAGCTCCAAAGTTCATTGTCAACTGCACAGCAAACGTCCAGAATGCCTGTCAGAAGGAGGTGATTGTGGGTGAAAATGGTGAGCCTGGTTGACTTTTTTTGCTGTCAAGTCTGAATCCATTCTAGTAGGGTTAATAGTAAAAAACTTGTTTTACAATATCAAACAAAATTGCACCCTTTGACATGTGTAACCTTTGGCCAAGGCTTTGATGTCTCACAGTGTTCCCTCCCTCCAGGTGTGTCCTACAGGAAGGCCTGTGCCTCTTTCTCCACCTGTCTGATCGTGTCAGCAGGGTATCAGTCCTTCTGCGTCCCGGGTCGGGTGGGCTCTGTCTGCATCAGCTGCTGTAACACCCCCCTCTGCAACGGACCCCGCCCCCCCAGGATTTCCCTGGCCCCCACCCATCCTCCCGCCAGACCCACTACCCTCCTCATCATCACTGTTGCTGTGGGAACACTGCCCTGATGTGGACACTGGTATTGGCTGGATTGGACTGAAGGTTCTCAGGTGTGGTGCCTGGTGTTGGAGCCAACAGACACTGTCCTGAGAGATTACTGAAAAACTAGGTCTACTGTGGACAGAGATTCTACAATCTACTAACAGGGCTGACCGACACATACGGACCCATTGACCAAAAAGAGTGACAAACACATGAGAAATTTAGGCAGTACATTTGAATTCTGAGCCTAAAGTTTATTTAAAAAAATATATTTGTCATCCACAGTACATTAACAAAGTTTGTGTTCTAATAGGGAGGTTACATTTTAATATCATTGTCTCAGACTGCGCCTAATCAAAGAACTAGTGCTCAGTCCCAGAGATGACTGAGCAGTGTGTAGTGCTGAATGTACCCTCTGTTTTACGGATAGGATGACACACACTGGTGTACTTATGTTGCAATAAGTGATCATATGGTGCTTTCAAGACAACTCAAATTTGGAACTGCTCAGTTAAAATGTCCACCGCAGATGCGGAAGGCTGACATAGGCTGATGTGGTGGATTGAGACGCAGCCCATGCAAAAACAAACATCTAGCTTAAATTGACAGATTTTGATGGGGATTTTTTTATCATGTTAATTAGATTGGTGTATCAATAGATTTAAGGATTAAAATCCCCGTAGGGATGTGCGTGATACTTTGCAACCCATTATAACAACTTAATGAACATAACATAAATTACAAGTCCCATTGACTTAATCAAACTTTATTTTAACAAATTTAAATTCTTACAACAGCAATTCCTGGAAAACTGTATAAGCAGTTATTTCTTTTTTGAAACAGTCAAATCCTCAGTTGAGAAGCAATAGGTGATAGTTTGGTAAACCTGTATTATTGGCACTTCTAAGAAAATAAAGCCTTGAGGTACACCGCAGTGAGGATCTTTGACTGCCAGATAGATGATCTGTTCAATTTCATTCAACCAAGGTTGAAAACCTAAGGAATATGACCTATATCAGAATGGAAACAGTACATTTCCCTGCATCTTGAATCCCTCAACATCAAGGAAGAGGATGAAACATTTGTAACAGCTCATCCTTTAGCCAAGGACACAGAATGAATGGGTAGAGGAGGACTAGTTCTGACTGGTAACTGGATGCTATGCCATATGCTTCAGTGACTAAATTGAGTGGAATGGTTTGAATTTGGCAGAAATGCCATACCTTCTCAATGAATCCCATAACCCCTGTCACAAGAGATTACTTCTAAATTAAACTGTAAGTGCACCTTGTAAATCAATGTTGTTACTCCTGCACATTGGGCATTCCATGAAGATGAGTGGGATTTTTTTCTTCTTTCATTTCACCTCATTACATAAAATAAAATCCATAGCACACGAAACACAGGTTCTCTACTCTTCATCTGTTTCAAGCACTGAATATTTTTTAGTAGGGGAAAGACAGAACAACCTTGAAAAAAGAAATATCTGGAAAATATATTAGACTTATATGTGGTCCTCTGTAGCTCAGCTGGTAGAGCACAGCGCTTGTAACGCCAAGGTAGTGGGTTCGATCCCCGGGACCACCCATACACAAAAAAATAAAATACAAAAAAATGTATGCACACATGACTGTAAGTCGCTTTGGATAAAAGCGTCTGCTAAATGGCATATTATTATTATTATACAATACAAGTCAATCAATAAACATCATTTTCTAAACACCATAGCGGACAACGAGACCAGCAATTGCCATACAACTCCTATAGCAATAATTTTGTTGAGTGAGGTGCTTTCAGTAGATGAGAATTGGGCCAGGTCTGGATATTTAACATGATTAAAATGCAAACGCTTATCTGCTCTATCATTTGCATCTTATAAAACTCTGAGAACATCCCCTAAATGACACAACCTACAATAGAAAAGGGGGGGGGGTATTTAAGTGGCAGAATTCCCAACTGGACAGATATTATTCACAGAATTATCATCCTCTTTGCAGTAAATGTATCCATTTCCATTATATTTACAGCTGCCAAAGAGGTCCCACAAATGCAAACTGTTATAGTACTTATCAGTAGGTATATAAAAACTGGCCTTTTTAAATAATTTGAGGCATTGTTCACATGGAAAAGCAAAAATAATAATATTGTCTCCTCAAAAATGTATACCTCGCAACGTGTAAATAACTATCAAAATAAGTCTCTGTGTTAGTTAATAACTTCACAAAACAACTACACGATCCCTTCAAAAACGGGACTTCTAGACCTTTACATCAAAGCTCAAATACATCAAACCTTATGCCAAAGCCAAATTCCAAATGCAACCAATCGATTCCTAAAAATTAAGACAATATATCAAAGTACAAAATCAAATAATGGTCTTAATAATTAATAATAATCAAGCTGTTAAGGCGAATGCACCAGAAGCACTCCTGATGCGATTCCAGGTCACAGATATTTTATTTGCTGGCTTTCTTCCACTTCATTTACTTCTTCTTCTTGTCCTGCTAAATAAATAACATATTTACAATACAGCTCTACATAAAACAGACATCAATTCTCACCTAACTAACCTTAAACCATTATTAATCTTACAAGATTACTACAAGGTACAATATGCTGGTTAATCATACATATTGTATTTAGGATGCTTTCTGGTCCTGTGTGCATGTTATTAGATGGTTCAAAACATAGCAATGTGTATAAGAGACAGTGGAAGTATAGTCGGTATACTACATAAAAAGCAATGCAATGTGGTTGAGCACCTTGCCAATATTGTACCTTCTCATTCATGGCCAGAATAACCATTCGCTTTTCCTGAAGATGGTCACAAAGTCCAAGAAGAGATCCACAGAGTGCCTTCAATAGGGTGAAGAGAGAAAATAGTTAAATATCTTATAAAACACTTGAAAAGCTCATTGTAACAGAGCCAAGCTATTGACACATTCTACACAATACCAAGTCCATACCACTTGCATTGTATACCTTACTCTACTGTATGTTTTACTGTGTTTGATAAGGAAAGATTGCATGGCCTGACAGACACACCCATGCACGTTTCTAAATTCCAGATCTCAATGGCAAAAAATACTTTCAACAACTAGTCCCCCACCCTCTTCACCAGGTCCAGAGTGTAGTCTGTGTCTCCCATCTCAGCCTTCTCAATGATGAGTTGAGTGTCAAACAGCACAAATCCACACATGATGGCCAGGCCAAGGTATACGTGAGCCTACACACAAAAACAGAAATGCTTGATTGGTGTTAATGACAACTAGCACACATTCTGTAAGTCATACTGTAACACATAAGTCCATTAAGAGTAGTGTTGGACAGCACTGTGTATGTAGTAATAATAGATCAAAACAATGTAAACATGACTATATTGGGTTGTTTTCTTCTTTACCTTGAACAACATGACAGACCCCAGGAACATGTTGAGGAAAGAGACCAGGAGCAGGATGGACAGTCCGGACGTCAGAGTACCTGAAAGACAGACATGGGGTATTTAAATTTGGTAACATTTATTTTGTACAAGAGCACAGTCTCACTAAAACCGGAGTGGTTAGTTTCAGTCCCTTAATAAAAAGAAGAAAACCTCCAGGACACCGGTAATGAGTACACTTTTTTCTCCATGTACCTGACCTAGTAGCACATCAAGGTTTGCGAGTTTACGTTCTATAGTTTCCATTCCTTTACATTACACAATGTGGTTAGCAGCACACAACACTTTACCCCAGAGGAAGAGGAAGCTCCTGCGCTGGGCGTAGAGGGCACTCAGTGTGAAGCACACAAAGATGATGGAGGTCCCCAGGAAGGCTGTAACTATGATGCTGGTTGGAGAAGGAGAGCAGATATGAGAAACATTTAGAAAAATCTTCAGTCAAAGGAAACTAGCTACTTTACAGATTATTACTGTCATTTTACCTTGGATTAATAGAGATGATGTAATCCATGGCTGGGCCCAAACCAACACCTGGAATGAAGAGAGAAATGAACATATATAACATCAGCTCATGACCACTACAATAGCTAAAAATACATAGGCTGTGTTCCGATTCTCTACCCTTCTTTGGAAGTGTGCACTCGTACCCTCCCACTCAAGGACTTAAAAGGAATGGACTGGTGTAAGGAAAATGGTGGCAACTCCCTCCAGCCATGTTTGCACCAATCCAAAGCTTTTAAATGCATGAGGGTGAGTGAACAAGTACACACACTGTGTAGGCCCTTTGACAGTGCTATGAGGTTAGCTGTCAAGTAATCTTGTTGGTTAACCCAGAACTAAAGTCTTGCGTAATTGGTCAGCTGGTCAATTAAGTTCTGGGTCCATAGGTATTAAGAGAAGGGATCTGCAATATTAAAGCTGATCTACCCCCACTAAAAAAAGAAGACATTTTTGTTTAAAAAAATTACCAACAATTGAAAAAGAAAAAAAAAAGGAAGAAAAAAAAAAGAGAAGGGATCAAGAGGCTAAAACCAGGAGCGGAACGAGGCGCTCCACCCTCTCTCTTTGCAAGTTACAGGGCCGAATGTCCACTCCCCATCCGAAAGATGCTAACACCTGGGAAATCATGATTTATCCAAATAACCAGTGACAGATAACCCAAACACTGGAACTACTGCTGCTCGTTATCCTACGCACCCATTCCTTCCCGACAGATTCTACGGTACCAGTTACGTTTACGTAGATCTGTCCACAAGAGATTACCTGTGAAGAAGGCAAAGCCAGAGAGGATGGCCAGTCTCTTCTTCTCTGTCTGAGGGCAGTGGGGGGGTCATCGTCAGCCAGACCATCATGGGCAGGGAGCCCAGCATGGTCAACAGCCCACCCTAATGGACACAAAACACACAGCAACAGTTATTATAATGTAATAAGATCAATGGTGATTGTCAATCACAAGTTAATGCAAAACATTCAATTCATTACCAGACAATCATGTTATATGGCCCTCTTTTGTGAAATCTACCCCCAACTCCCCACACACACTTTTCTTAATAGTTACAACACACTAACAGATTGCTTCAGTTTGGTTGTACTTGTTCCCACGGCTACCACTACCTCTGTTTACCTGGAATAGCCTGCTGACGATGTGGACATAGGCTCCAGCAGCAGCCACAAACATGCACAGGGCCAGGCTGGAGTAGACATTCTTCAGGTGCAGCTGAGTGGAGCGGAGCTGAGACAGAGGGGAGAGTTGTATGGTATGAGGAACACACACAGAGAGAGACACACAGAGAGACAGAGACACACATACATACAGTTGAAGTCGGAAGTTTACATACATTTAGGTTGGAGTCATTAAAACTTGTTTTTCAACCACTCCACAAATGTCTTGTTAACAAACTATAGTTTTAGCAAGTCAGTTAGGACATCTACTTTGTGCATGACACAAGTAATTTTTCCAACAATTGTTTACAGACAGATTATTTCACTTATAATTCACTGTATCACAATTCCAGTGGGTCAGAAGTTTACATACACTAAGTTGACTGTGCCTTTAAACAGCTTGGAAAATTCCAGAAAATGGACATAATTTGAGTCAATTGGAGGTGTACCTGTGGATGTATTTCAAGGCCTACCTTCAAACTCAGTGCCTCTTTGCTTGACATCATGGGAAAATCCAAAGAAATCAGCCAAGACCTCAGAAAAATAATTGTAGACCTCCACAAGTCTGGTTCATCCTTGGGAGCAATTTCCAAACGCCTGAAGGTACCACGTTCATCTGTAAAAACAATAGTACGCAAGTATAAACACCATGGGGCCACGCAGCCATTTTCTAATAATTGCGCCAACAGTTGTTGCCTTCTCACCAAGCTGCTTGCCTATTGTCCTGTAGCCCATCCCAGCCTTGTGCAGGTCTACAATTTTATACCTGATGTCCTTACACAGCTCTCTGGTCTTGGCCATTGTGGAGAGGTTGGAGTCTGTTTGATTGAGTGTGTGGACAGGTGTCTGTTATACAGGTAACGAGTTCAAACAGGTGCAGTTAATACAGGTAATGAGTGGAGAACAGGAGGGCTTCTTAAAGAAAAACTAACAGGTCTGTGAGAGCCGGAATTCTTACTGGTTGGTAGGTGATCAAATACTTATGTCATGCAATAAAATGCAAATGAATTACTTAAAAATCATACAATGTGATTTTCTGGATTTTTGTTTTAGATTCCGTCTCTCACAGTTGAAGTGTACCTATGATAAAAATTACAGACCTCTACATGCTTTGTAAGTAGGAAAACCTGCAAAATCGGCAGTGTATCAAATACTTGTTCTCCCCACTGTATATCCACAGTAAAACGAGTCCTATATCGACATAACCTGAAAGGCCGCTCAGCAAGGAAGAAGCCACTGCTCCAAAACCACCATAAAAAAGCCAGACTACGGTTTGCAACTGCACATGGGGACAAAGATCGTACTTTTTGGAGAAATGTCCTCTGGTCTGATGAAACAAAAATAGAACTGTTTGGCCATAATGACCATCGTTATGTTTGGAGGAAAATGGGGGTTGCTTGCAAGCCGAAGAACACATTTACATTTTTGTCATTTAGCAGACACTCTTATCCAGAGCGACTTACAGTTAGTGCATAGATTATTTTTCATACTGGCCCCCCATGGGAATCGAACCCACAACCCTGGCGTTGCAAACACCATGGTCTACCAACTGAGCTACATCCCTGCCGGCCATTCCCTCCCCTACCCTGGACCAATTGTGCGCCGCCCCATGGGTCTCCCGGTCGTGGCCAGCTACGACAGAGCCTGGATACGAACCAGGATCTCTTGTGGCACAGCTAGCACTGCGATGCAGTGCCTTAGACCACTTCGCCACTCGGGAGACATCAGTCACCATCCCAACCGTGAAGGACGAGGGTGGCAGCATCATGCTGAGGTGGTGCTTTGCTGCAGGAGGGACTGGTGCACTTCACAAAATAGATGGCATCATGAGGAAGGAAAATTATGTGGATATATTGAAGCAACATCTCAAGACATCAGTCAGGAAGTTAAAGCTTGGTCACAAATGGGTCTTCCAAATGGACAATGACCCCAAGCATACTTCCAAAGTTGTGGAAAAATGGCTTAAGGACAACAAAGTCAAGGTATTGGAGTGGCCATCACAAAGCCCTGACCTCAATCCTATAGAACATTTGTAGGCAGAACTGAAAAAGCATGTGCGAGCAAGGAGGCCTACAAACCTGACTCAGTTACACCAGCTCTGTCAGTAGGAATGGGTCAAAATTCCCCTAACTTATTGTGGGAAGCTTGTGGAAGGCTACCCAAAACGTTTGACCCAAGTTAAACAATTTAAAGGCAATGCTACCAAATACTAATTGAGTGTATGTAAACTTCTGACCCACTGGGAATGTGATGAAAGAAATAAAGCTGAAATAAATCATTCTCTCTACTATTATTCTGACATTTCACATTCTAAAAATAAAGTGGTGATCCTAACTGACCTAAGACAGGGAATTCTTACTACAGTGAGGGAAAAAAGTATTTGATCCCCTGCTGATTTTGTACGTTTGCCCACTGACAAAGAAATGATCAGTCTAAAATTTGAATGGTAGGTTTATTTGAACAGTGAGAGACAGAATAACAACAACAAAAATCCAGAAAAATGCATGTCAAAAATGTTATAAATTGATTTGCATTTTAATGAGGGAAATAAGTATTTGACCCCCTCTCAATCAGAAAGATTTCTGGCTCCCAGGTGTCTTTTATACAGGTAACGAGCTGAGATTAGGAGCACACTCTTAAAGGGAGTGCTCCTAATCTCAGCTTGTTACCTGTATAAAAGACACCTGTCCACAGAAGCAATCAATCAATCAGACCACCATGGCCAAGACCAAAGAGCTCTCCAAGGATGTCAGGGACAAGATTGTAGACCTACACAAGGCTGGAATTGGCTACAAGACCATCGCCAAGCAGCTTGGTGAGAAGGTGACAACAGTTGGTGCGATTATTCGCAAATGGAAGAAACACAAAAGAACTGTCAATCTCCCTCGGCCTGGGGCTCCATGCAAGCTCTCACCTCGTGGAGTTGCAATGATCATGAGAACGGTGAGGAATCAGCCCAGAACTACACGGGAGGATCTTGTCAATGATCTCAAGGCAGCTGAGACCATAGTCACCAAGAAAACAATTGGTAACACACTACGCTGTGAAGGACTGAAATCCTGCAGCGCCCGCAAGGTCCCCCTGCTCAAGAAAGCACATATACATGCCTGTCTGAAGTTTGCCAATGAACATCTGAATGATTCAGAGGAGAACTGGGTGAAGGTGTTGTGGTCAGATGAGACCAAAATCAAGCTCTTTGGCATCAACTCAACTCGCCGTGTTTGGAGGAGGAGGAATGCTGCCTATGACCCCAAGAACATCATCCCCACTGTCAAACATAGAGGTGGAAACATTATGCTTTGGGGGTGTTTTTCTGCTAAGGGGACAGGACAACTTCACTGCATCAAAGGGACGATGGACGGGGCCATGTACCGTCAAATCTTGGGTGAGAACCTCCTTCCCTCAGCCAGGGCATTGAAAATGGGTCGTGGATGGGTACTCCAGCATGACAATGACCCAAAACACACGGCCAAGGCAACAAAGGAGTGGCTCAAGAAGAAGCACATTAAGGTCCTGGAGTGGCCTAGCCAGTCTCCAGACCTTAATCCCATAGAAAATCTGTGGAGGGAGCTGAAGGTTCGAGTTGCCAAACGTCATCCTCGAAACCTTAATGACTTGGAGAAGATCTGCAAAGAGGAGTGGAACAAAATCCCTCCTGAGATGTGTGCAAACCTGGTGGCCAACTACAAGAAACGTCTGACCTCTGTGATTGCCAACAAGGGTTTTGCGACCAAGTACTAAGTCATGTTTTGCAGAGGGGTCAAATACTTATTTCCCTCATTAAAATGCAAATCAATTTATAACTTTTTTAACATGCATTTTTCTGGATTTTTTTGTTGTTATTCTGTCTCTCACTGTTCAAATAAACCTACCATTAAAATTATAGACTGATCAGGTCTTTGTCAGTGGGCAAACGTACAAAATCAGCAGGGGATCAAATACTTTTTTCCAATACTGTATATATATATATATATACATACATACAGTGGGGAGAACAAGTATTTGATACACTGCCGATTTTGCAGGTTTTCCTTCTTACAAAGCATGTAGAGGTCTTACAGAAAACGTTTGACCTGTGTCATTGCCAACAAAGGGTATATAACAAAGTATTGAGAAACTTTTGTTATTGAACAAATACTTATTTTCCACCATAATTTGCAAATAAATTCATAAAAAATCCTACAATGTGATTTTCTGGATTTTTTTTCTTCTCAATTTGTCTGTCATAGTTGACGTGTACCTATGATGAAAATTACAGGCCTCTCTCATCTTTTTAAGTGGGAGAACTTGCACAATTGGTGGCTGACTAAATACTTTTTTCCCCCACTGTATACATATACACTGCTCAAAAAAATAAAGGGAACACTTAAACAACACATCCTAGATCTGAATGAATGAAATAATCTTATTAAATACTTTTTTCTTTACATAGTTGAATGTGCTGACAAATTATCAATGGAAATCAAATGTATCAACCCATGGAGGTCTGGATTTGGAGTCACCCTCAAAATTAAAGTGGAAAACCACACTACAGGCTGATCCAACTTTGATGTAATGACCTTAAAACAAGTCAAAATGAGGCTCAGTAGTGTGTGTGGCCTCCACGTGCCTGTATGACCTCCCTACAACGCCTGGGCATGCTCCTGATGAGGTGGCGGATGGTCTCCTGAGGGATCTCCTCCCAGACCTGGACTAAAGCATCCGCCAATTCCTGGACAGTCTGTGGTGCAACGTGGCGTTGGTGGATGGAGCGAGACATGATGTCCCAGATGTGCTCAATTGGATTCAAGTCTGGGGAACGGGCGGGCCAGTCCATAGCATCAATGCCTTCCTCTTGCATGAACTGCTGACACACTCCAGCCACATGAGGTCTAGCATTGTCTTGCATTAGGAGGAACCCAGGGCCAACCGCACCAGCAAGGGGTCTGAGGATCTCATCTCGGTACCTAATGGCAGTCAGACTACCTCTGGCGAGCACATGGAGGGCTGTGCGGTCCCCCAAAGAAATGCCACCCCACACCATGACTGACCCACCGCCAAACCGGTCATGCTGGAGGATGTTGCAGGCAGCAGAACGTTCTCCACGGCGTCTCGAGACTCTGTCACGTCTGTCACATGTGCTCAGTGTGAACCTGCTTTCATCTGTGAAGAGCACAGGGCGCCAGTGGCGAATTTGCCAATCTTGGTGTTCTCTGGCAAATGCCAAACGTCCTGCACGGTGTTGGGCTGTAAGCACAACCCCCACCTGTGGACGTCGGACCCTCATACCACCCTCATGGAGTCTGTTTCTGACCGTTTGAGCAGACACATGCACATTTGTGGCCTGCTGGGGGTCATTTTGCAGGGCTCTGGCAGTGCTCCTCCTGCTCCTCCTTGCACAAAGGCGGAGGTAGCGGTCCTGCTGCTGGGTTGTTGCCCTCCTACGGCCTCCTCCACGTCTCCTGATGTACTGGCCTGTCTCCTGGTAGCGCCTCCATGCTCTGGACACTACGCTGACAGACACAGCAAACCTTCTTGCCACAGCTCGCATTGATGTGCCATCCTGGATGAGCTGCACTACCTGAGCCACTTGTGTGGGTTGCAGACTCCGTCTCATGCTACCACTAGAGTGAAAGCACCGCCAGCATTCAAAAGTGACCAAAACATCAGCCAGGAAGCATAGGAACTGAGAAGTGGTCTGTGGTCACCACCTGCAGAACCACTTCTTTATTGGGGGTGTCTTGCTAATTGCCTATAATTTCCACCTGTTGTCTATTCCATTTGCACAACAGCATGTGAAATGTATTGTCAATCAGTGTTGCTTCCTAAGTGGACAGTTTGATTTCACAGAAGTGTGATTGACTTGGAGTTACATTGTGTTGTTTAAGTGTTCCTTTATTTTTTTGAGCAGTGTATATATACATATATACACATATACAGTGGGGAGAACAAGTATTTGATACACTGCCGATTTTGCAGGTTTTCCTACTTACAAAGCATGTAGAGGTCTGTAATTTTTATCATAGGTACACTTCAACTGTGAGAGACGGAATCTAAAACAAAAATCCAGAAAATCACATTGTATGATTTTTAAGTAATTCATTTGCATTTTATTGCATGACATAAGTATTTGATCACCTACCAACCAGTAAGAATTCCGGCTCTCACAGACCTGTTAGTTTTTCTTTAAGAAGCCCTCCTGTTCTCCACTCATTACCTGTATTAACTGCACCTGTTTGAACTCGTTACCTGTATAAAAGACACCTGTCCACACACTCAATCAAACAGACTCCAACCTCTCCACAATGGCCAAGACCAGAGAGCTGTGTAAGGACATCAGGGATAAAAGTGTAAACCTGCACAAGGCTGGGATGGGCTACAGGACAATAGGCAAGCAGCTTGGTGAGAAGGCAACAACAGTTGACGCAATTATTAGAAAATGGAAGAAGTTCAAGATGACGGTCAATCACCCTCGGTCTGGGGCTCCATGCAAGATCTCACCTCGTGGGGCATCAATGATCATGAGGAAGGTGAGGGATCAGCCCAGAACTATACGGCAGGACCTGGTCAATGACCTGAAGAGAGCTGGGACCACAGTCTCAAAGAAAACCATTAGTAACACACTACGCCGTCATGGATTAAAATCCTGCAGCGCACGCAAGGTCCCCCTGCTCAAGCCAGCGCATGTCCAGGCCCGTCTGAAGTTTGCCAATGACCATCTGGATGATCCAGAGGAGGAATGGGAGAAGGTCATGTGGTCTGATGAGACAAAAATATAGCTTTTTGGTCTAAACTCCACTACGCCGTGTTTGGAGGAAGAAGAAGGATGAGTACAACCCCAAGAACACCATCCCAACCGTGAAGCATGGCGGTGGAAACATCATTCTTTGGGGATGCTTTTCTGCAAAGGGGACAGGACGACTGCACCGTATTGAGGGGAGGATGGATGGGGCCATGTATCGCGAGATCTTGGCCAACAACCTCCTTCCCCCAGTAAGAACATTGAAGATGGGTCGTGGCTGGGTCTTCCAGCATGACAACGACCCGAAACACACAGCCAGGGCAACTAAGGAGTGGCTCCGTAAGAAGCATCTCAAGGTCCTGGAGTGGCCTAGCCAGTCTCCAGACCTGAACCCAATAGAAAATCTTTGGAGGGAGCTGAAAGTCCGTATTGCCCAGCGACAGCCCCGAAACCTGAAGGATCTGGAGAAGGTCTGTATGGAGGAGTGGGCCAAAATCCCTGCTGCAGTGTGTGCAAACCTGGTCAAGACCTACAGGAAACGTATGATCTCTGTAATTGCAAACAAAGGTTTCTGTACCAAATATTAAGTTCTGCTTTTCTGATGTATCAAATACTTATGTCATGCAATAAAATGCAAATTAATTACTTAAAAATCATACAATGTGATTTTCTGGATTTTTGTTTTAGATACCGTTTCTCACAGTTGAAGTGTACCTATGATAAAAATTACAGACCTCTACATGCTTTGTAAGTAGGAAAACCTGCAAAATCGGCAGTGTATCAAATACTTGTTCTCCCCACTGTATATATATACATATATACATACATATATACATACACATATACATATACACATACATACATACATACACATATACATATACATACATACACATATACATACACATACACATATGTATACATACATACATATATACATACATACATACACACACACACAGTGCATTCGGAAAGTATTCAGACCCCTTGACTTTTTCCACATTTTGTTATGGTACAGCCTTATTCTAAAATGGATTAAATAAAACATTTTCATCAATCTACACACAATACTCCATAATGACAAAGCGAAAACAGGTTTAGACATTTTTGCAAATGTATTAAAAATAAACTGAAATACCTTATTTACATAAGTATTCAGACCCTTTAATATGAGACTTGAAATTGAGCTCAGGTGCATCCTGTTTCCATTGATCATCCTTGAGATGTTTCTACAACTTGATTGGAGTCCACCTGTGGTAAATTCAATTGATTGGACATGATTTGGAAAGGCACACACCTGTCTATGTAAGGTCCCACAGTTGACAGTGCATGTCAGAGCAAAAAACAAGCCATGAGGTCGAAGGAATTGTCCGTAGAGCTCCGAGACAGGATTGTATCGAGGTGACCAAGAACCTGATGGTTCCTCTGACAGAGCTTCAGAGTTCCTCTGTGGAGGTGGGAGAATCTTTCAGAAGGACAACCATCTCTGCAGCACTCCACCAATCAGGCCTTTATGGTAGAGTGGCCAGACGGAAGCCACTCCTCAGTAAAAGGCACATGACAGCCCGCTTGGAGTTTGCCAAAAGGAACCTAAAGGACTCTCAGACCATGAGAAACAAGATTCTCTGGTCTGATGAAACCAAGATTGAACTCTTTTGCCTGAATGCCAAGCGTCATGTCTGGAGGAAACCTGGCACCATCCCTACGGTGAAGCATGGTGGTGGCAGCATCATGCTGTGGGGATGTTTTTCAGCAGCAGGGACTGGGAGACTATGGGCGGCAGGTAGCTTAGTGGTTAAGAGCATTGTGCCAGTAACCGAAAGGTCGCTGGTTCTAATCCCCGAGCCCACTAGGTGAAACATCTGTCGATGTGCCCTTGAGCAAGGCACTTAACTCTAATTGCTCCTGTAAGTCGCTCTGGATAAGAGCGTCTGCTAAATGACCAATTATTATTATTATTATTACTAGTCAGGATCAAGGGAAAGATGAACAGAGCGATGTACAGAGAGATCCTTGATGAAAACCTGCTCCAGAGTGCTCAGGACCTCAGACTGTGGCAAAGGTTCACCTTCCAACAGGACAACGACCCTAAGCACACAGCCAAGACAACGCAGGAGTGGCTTCGGGACAAGTCTCTGAATGTCCTTGAGTGGCCCAGCCAGAGCCCGGACTTATACCCGATCGAACATCTCTGGAGAGACCTGAAAATAGCTGTGCAGCGACGCTCCCCATCCAACCTGACAGAGCTTGAAAGGATCTGCAGAGAAGAATGGGAGAAACTCCCCAAATACAGGTGTGAAAAGCTTGTAGCGTCATACCCAAGAAGACTCGAGACTGTAATCGCTGCCAAAGGTGCTTCAACAAAGTACTGAGTAAAGGGTCTGAATACTTATGTAAATGTGATATTACAATTTGCTAAAATTTCAAAAACCTGTTTTTGCTTTGTCATTATGGGGTATCGTGTGTAGATTGATGAGGGGGAAAAAACTATTTCATCCATTTTAGAATAAGGCTTTAACTTAACAAAATGTGGAAAATGTCCAGGGGTCTGAATACTTTCCGAATGCACTATAGAGAGATAGATAGATAGATAGATAGATAGATAGATAGATATAATTTCTTTATTCAGTTGCAAGACAAGACAAAATGACATTGATCCATACTCTTCCAAATACAATAACATGCAACAGCCACAAAGCCTAACATCAACAGATTAATTTATCTATCACTACCCCCAACCCACCCCATCCAGAATCATGCTTGTAGCCTGAGTGGAGCAGGAGTTTAGATAGAGGGGAGAGTTTTTATTGTATGAGGAACAGGTTTAGCTCTACAGAAAATGTATTTTAACAAAAAATGTCCACCTCATCAGTTAGGACTAATCTAGTCATATTGTAATTTAGTAACACATCAATGTCTGCAACAGTAGCAAAGCAAGTTTGTGTCCAGTACAGACTGCTTCTGTTCAATGACTGACTCATGATGATGACACTGTAATGATGCCAGTGAGTCTCCTTACTGTTGTCAGATAGTGTGTGGAAATAGTCAACCATGCAAGATACTTACATTTGGGAAAATGTAAAAAGGGAATCAAAATGTATATTTTGATCAAACATGTTCATCTTGTCTGGACTTGGTTGGACCCTGTCCCTGGAGTAAAATTTCCTGGGGAAAAAACTAATATGTGATGGACATTAGGCATTACTGTTGATTAGTACAGTAATGGCTTCAAATAAAAACAGCCTTCTTAATTAAGAAAAACTTGAAGTAGCTAGCTACATGTCCTGGAATGAAAGTGAAAACATGTCTGGCTGCATCACCAGAGCAAAAGGTACTTTGTTGTCACTTCATTCTATCTATTCTGGATCACATACTTGGGAAGATCAAATAGACAGCTAACGTTAACTGTCTGGGTCTGAAAATGAACGAATGTAGCCTCCTTTTATGCAAGGAAATAATTAGTGTTTTGATTAGCCTGGCATTACAAAGGTATTGTATGGGCTTAGCTATTCACTGACTTGGTTGTAAAATATTGTGGGTAAGGGGCTTCCTGAGTTCAAGCCTCATATATTATGAAAAATGTATGCATTCACTAACTGTAAGTCGCTCTGGATAAGAGCGTCTGCTAAATGACTAAAATGTCAAATGTAAATATAGCTCCCAGTCTCACCATGACCATCTCTAGTTACGTTTCAGATTTACTTAGCGACAGTTGCTTACCGGTAACTAACACACAGCTACTGTTAGCTAATACACCTAGGCCCAAAATCCCCCCGTAACTACATAAACTATTACGAGTAATTAGGCCTACAGTAAACAAATAATTAACAATTTTGTCTAATGTGATGAAACCTTGTCGAAATGCCAGCAAACTATCCTAGCTAATTTGATAACGAAGGCCCTCTCCCAATCATGCGCAACTCAAACAATGCTGGGGCTTACGTTACACAACACAGTGAACAACCTATCTAAAACTAGCTAACTTCACTCAGATACATTGCCTATTGTAATATAGCTAACCAAAAACCTTCAAATAAAAACCAGGTAACAGGATAACGTTAGCTAGTTCATTTTTATGGATAACAAAAATATGAGTAGAAAGTCAACCATTTAACGTTAGCTAGCTAACATTGGCCGTGTTCGAGCGCATCAAAACCGTAATGTAGCATGGGTGAATTGTGACTGACTGATCTACAAATATTAATGAGCATTTAGCTCATTTTCCCCCAACATCGAACACCCCCTAACTTTGGACACTCTCTAGCGGTTGGAGGACTAAATCACCTCGAGCTCAACATTTAAATGGACTGGAAAATAACGGTACGTTTTGCAACTAACGACACCCTTCTAGCTAGCTGACCACCGATTTTCAGTGCAATTTATGTAAGTTAAGTTAGGTTTTGAGCGTTTTCAAAAAAGTTATATATGTACACATTTTGTGGAACATGCTGCATATTGTAAAATTCAACTGCGCGACAGACCACACATCATTTAATATCCAACTTTTTACCTCTGAAATATAGCTAACAGATTTTCTAATGTTTCTAGCTTAATTGCTAAATGTTGATAGAACTGCTAAGACAGCAAAAATGAAATAAATTGTAAGCGTTGAGTTTGAGTTTGAGTTGAGTTTGAGTTTAAGTTTATTTTTACAGGGACAGTGCACATTAATCAACGTTTCAGTAAAAGTGCCGGTTTTAGCCAGCCGGCTAATTTTCAACCGCAGTCCCTGGGCAGGTTATTAAAAACAATTACAATATAGACAATAACAACATAGAACAAGACATAGCATACAGACATAGCAACATAGGACAAGCAAGACGTAGCATACAGACATAGCAACATAGAACAAAAAGCAGCAAGACAAAATTCATAAAAGCAACAAAGTGTTTCCACACCTCACAAGTTACAGACAACAGACATGGAAAGCAGCAACACACAGCTAGGGACCATGTTCACAAATCTGATTGACCTTTAGCCATGTCTTCAAGCATTTTGTGAAAGTGTGATATGTGGTGCAGTTATGTGTGTCTGATGGCAGTGTATTCCAGACATGGGAAGCTCTCACAGAAAAAGCGGATTTAGATAGTTAGATAATACATATCACGAAAACAGCTGAATGTTGTCAAGCTTTACCGTATCAAAATTGGAGTCCTCTGACGGAGGCGTTTTGCACAATTTGCAAAAATGTATTTGGAACTTTGAACCATTAACTTTTTGACACCTATCACTGTTGGCTATGTTTCATCTTACAACAGCTACATAGAGGCAGTATTTAGTCAAATTTTACAATGTTGCAGCAATATTAAACAAATTGGGACACTAATTTTCATTACAGATAACATCAAACAAAAAACGTGGGTACACTTTCAGTTATTGTGAAAACTTTCATCACCTTTCAATGCCTTAGCTTTGAAATGTAAATGTTTATACATATTCAGATTGAGTTGTCTTTCTAAAATGTGTATAGTATGCCAAGTTATTTAGCTACATGTATTAACACTACAGCATGGAGAAAGTCAAGAGGAAGCAGTGGAGTGAGGTGGACATTTTCCATGCCATGGAGGACTGCGGGGCAGGGATGGCTATCCGCCAGGCTGCCAAGGTTAGGCATCTTTTATTTTTGTGAATTTTATCTGCTAGTAACAGTTTTCTTTTCTTATCTACCAAGGTGCATGGTGTACCTCGGCAGACCCTGGCGGACAGGCTGAGCGGCCGGGTGACCCATGGTTGTCGCAGTGGACCACCCACATTGCTTGCACCAGAGGATGAAAATTATCTGGTGCAGTACTGTATCTACTGCGCCAGCCATGGGTTCCTCTTCACCAGACAGAGGCTGATGAAATCCGCCAACAAAATACGCAGGTATTTGGTGTTCTATGTATTTATGTATGTAGATTTGTGGACTGACTGTTCTCAATGTGTGTGATGTAAATGTGGATGTGTATGGTGATGCCAAAACAAACATTTTAATCCTGGATGGACAATTATATATTATATTCTATTGTAGGTTTCGGCACCCAGGGGAAACAATCCCACCACTGGGGAAGAGGTGGTGGGAAATGTTCAGGAGGAGGCACAAGAACCTGAGCATGAGGAGGCCGGACACCCTGGACAGGGGGAGAGCTGAGTGTGCCACACATCCGACAATGGACACCTTCTTCACTTCTTATGAGAAGCACTTGGAGGAGAGTGGGTTTAGGGAGAAACCCAGACAAATCTATAACTGCGATGAGTCTGGGTTTCGTAGCGACCAGAGCAGGCACAAAGTGCTTGCTCCCCGGGGCGCAAAACACGTGTACCAGCAGGCTCCGGGGACCAAGGAGCACATCACAGTGCTGGCCTGCTTCAACGCAGCTGGGGAGGACGTCCCCCCGTTTATCATCTACCCCAAGTGTTTCCCCGGTGGCCACTACACACTGGGAGCCCCCCCAAGCCTTGTATGGATGGTCAAGCAGTGGCTACATTGATGGGGACCTGTTCAGGAAGTGGTTTCTGCACTTCATTAAGCATGCAGTGAAAGAGCGCCCTCTCCTTCTCCTCTTCAATGGGCACAAGAGCCACATGGACCCAGAGGTGCTCGCGGCGGCACTAAGGGAAGGGGTTATACTTCTTCCACCACACTGCACCCATGTCCTGCAGCCGCTGGACGTGGCATACTTTGGCCCTTTAAAGGCTGAGTTCTCCAAGGTAGCTGGAGACCTTAGCCATATTGACCACTCCTACGTGGTAAACAAATCAGAATTTGCCCGAGTATTCCGCTACCCGTACCAGCGATGCAAGGACATGCGCTATGTGGTGGAAGGGTTTAAGAAGTGTGGCCTCTTCCCTTTTGACCCTTCAGCCATTGAAGTGTCCCGTTTAATGCCGTCTCGGTCCTTACCGGGTCCCACCACCGCCTCTCCTGGAATCAGCAGCACTGTGCCATCCATCAGCACCTCCTCCCCAGCGACCACAGGAGGACCCTCAGCCCCTGCTCCAGTCCCAGCCCCTGCTCCAGTCCCAGGCCTAGCTCTAGAAGAGCACCCCCTAATAGAGAGGGGGCTGATAGCGAAGGACCTGGGGCACATCCTTACTGTCCTGAAGTATCGGCTGGACCGATACAGAAGACTCCCTGTGGTCGCCACATGCCTCACCGGGGAGGAATACACACGCCAGTGACAGGAGAGGGGTGAGAAGGAGAGGGCAGAGGCAGAGGAGAAAGAGTGTCGGGCAGCCCTCAGAACACAGAGGGCACAGGAGAGGGCTGCCATGGATGAGACCATTGACGCCATCGCCTCTGCAGGACCCCCTGCTGGAACCACTCCTGACAGCTGCATCACCACTGCCAGTGCCTCCCAGTGTGCAACACCTGTAGGAGCCGCCGGAGTCCCCAGCTGCAGAAGAAGGCCACGTGCCTACTCTCCCGGCCACACCATCGTCGGCCCCTCAACCCCACCATTACAAACACCAGCTCCTCCAAGCCATCGTCGGCGGTTTTGTCCACCACCACTATGATGCACACCACCCCCCATGTCTGTCACCACCAACACGGCCTCCTCTGGACCAACTGCCTCCTCCGTCTCCCCTGGTCACACCACCATAGCAGCCTCGTCTGGTGTCCCTGCCCCCTGCAATTTGAATACCGCCACCTCCACAGATAAACACATGTTAAATTACGAAAAAATGACTGTTTGTTATCTGTTTTATAAAACAGCAATGTAAAAGAAAAATCTCTACATATCTACAGTACATAGCACCAGCCCTCAAGTCATCTCCACCTCCTCCAAAACCTCTGCAGCTTCCTCCAGAGGTATTGATGTAAAAAAGTTGAAAAGGGTTTTCATGAAACATGCTCTGTCTAACACTACTTTTTCTCAAACTGCAGCAAAGAAAAGGAAGAGAAAAGCTCCACCGTTCACACCTGTCACGCCACCCATGGCACCACTCTCAGGTACTTCATCATCTGTTTTTTTCTCTCTCTCAGTTGTATCAACTACTATTGTTGTTGAAGAACTTCTACATTTTGCAAAACCATATTAATCAATTTTTATTATTATTTAATTTTTTATAAAAGAAGACCACCTCCTGTGCTCGCTGCGGGGAGCATGATCCGCCTGCAAGCTCCTCTCAGGAGTGTAGATCCGAGGTGCCATGGGTGTGCTGTGACCTCTGCCAGCACTGGTTCCACTGCAGGTGTGTGCAGTGGGATCAAGAGGTAGCGGTGGAGCTGGATTTATATTGTGATTTTTGTGACAATATAGGGATTTAATTGTTTGTTTTGTTTGTGTTCATGTGAAATTATTTATTTGTACAAAAAAATAAATGTCTAAAATATAATATATATATTTATTGAACCCATCTTGTGTATTTCTTCCTTTACTTTTCAAGTGCACCTCTGCAACACAAACTCCAACAGTGTTTTCATTGTTTATGTCAATGCACATAACTGAAATTAGTTTTATTTGATGTAAATTATTAATACTCATATTTTAGTATTCAACTGTTATCTACTTTCTCAAAACATAAGATTAATCTGTAAAACAAATGATGAGACATTATTTGGTTACAACACTGAATATGTTGGTGATCCCGGTTCGATCCCCGGGACCACCCATACACAAAAATGTATGCACGCATGACTGTAAGTCGCTTTGGATAAAAGCGTCTGCTAAATGACGTATTATTACCATTTTTTAAGAGTCCACAGGAGGGCGCACCGGTCTACGCAATGAAAAGTTGACAGGCAAGTCATAATTTTTTACCGGAAGGCTAGCCAACTAGATTTAGATTTTAGTCATTTAGCAGACGCTCTTATCCAGAGCGACTTACAGTTAGTGAGTGCATACATACTTTTTTAAAATATTGGCACCCCGTGGGAATCAAACCCACAACCCTGGCGTTGCAAACGCCATGCTCTACCAACTGAGCCCAGCGGCCGGCAGTGGGAGGAGATGGATTTTGGCCGGCATTATGCAAATGTTCTCATCGATGAAACGTTTGATCTCAATACCGTTTTCTGTTCACAAAACTAGAATCTGTTACGAACAGAGTGGACTACGTTTTGTAGATTCAACCATTTGCCAAAGTTTTATTTATTTATTGTGTTATTTAGATTTCTGCCAAATACATGCGTGTTTGGCTCTGCCCCCCTCCTTGCTTGTTCTGCCCACTATGACTCATTTGTTCCCATTGTAAACGACAAGCTGTGGTCTATCTTGAGTATACAAATCTTTGCTGCTTCTCTGCTTTAGCCTTCTGTTGTTGTTTCAATGCGTACGTAACATAGGTTTTCATCGTGACATCATAGGAATAGACACGCTCCGAAATATATTGTGAAACAAAAGAATGCAAAGGTTGCATGCATGCATTGCATTGAACACAACACACGTCCAACAATGTCTGCTAATAAAAATAGTTTGGCATAAATATATATTCAGGACTCAAAACAATTCATCACAGTTATGCATGTTTGATTTTTACATTACTAACAACAATTTATTAAAGATGGATTAGGGGAAAGAAAATTACACCAAAAAATCAAGACCTTGAAAGCCTCTTGTGCACTACAAGGCGATACACACATAACAATGGTAGACATCTCCCCTTTTTTTATTTGTATATTGAGTCTTACCATACCATATTATAATCAACAAAACTACAGGAGATATGGTAGTTGTGTGTGGTCGGTCTGAAGAGGCAATAATACAATAATTTAGAATACACACATTTATGTTTTTATTAGATTGATTGTATTTAATATGGACATATGTATGTTTGATTGAGAAGCAGACATGTACAATAAAAATATTTGTTTTAATGCACAAAACAATCTCAATGTCTGCTGACATCCATTGAATTTATGACGGACTTTGAAATTAAAACAAACTAATAAGACACAAATTAAAAGTAATGTAATTAGTCTCCCGAGTGGCGCAGTGGTCTAGAGATCCTGGTTCGAATCCAGGCTCTTTCGTAGCCGGCCGCGACCGGGAGACCCATGGGGCGGCGCACAATTAGCCCAGGGTAGGGGAGGGAATGGCCGGCAGGGATGTAGCTCAGTTGGTAGAGCATGGCGTTTGCAATGCCATGGTTGTGGGGCCAGTATGAAAAATTATGTATGCACTCACTAACTGTAAGTCGCTCTGGATAAGAGCGTCTGCTAAATGACTAAAAATGTTGGAACAAGGTACAATTAGTATGGTTTGCAAATGTAAACATCTGGAAATTGGTAGAAAATGATGAGAGATTCATTCCCCTTAAAATAAGCCTTTGCCTTTTTTAATGCTCAGCTGTTTCCATTGAGGCAGGCTGGCAAACTGGTTTTTAGATATTCCAAATATGGCACTGAAGTCTGAGTCGGAGAGATGTTTCTGGAAGAGAGAGAGAGAGAGAAGAAGAAGAAGAAGACCATTTTAATTTTCAAGGCAACATTCAAGTGTAAAGAATACATATGTTAAGACACTTGTATTAAAACAAGTTGTACTACTACTACTATGGAGGAGAGAATCTACTTTTCACACTTTAAAAACTACCAATAAATACAGTTTCTGAGTGGCAGTACTTTGAACACTAGTCACTTCATTATAGCAGCTCAGTACACATTATTTTTTCCCCTTTTTTAAAAACATTTTAGTCATTTAGCAGAAGCTCTTACCAGAGCGACTTACAGTAGTGAGTGCATACATTTTCATACTGGTCCCCCGTGGGAATCGAACCCACAACCCTGGCATTGCAAGCACTACCAACTGAGCCACACAAGACCTACCTCCTTTTGGGTGGGTTCGACACCCTTAGGCAGCTCATTGGCTAGTTTGTTGATCAGGTCCTTTGGTGGGTAAGACTGGAAGTTCTTCCTTGTCTCAACACCATTCTGCTCCTGAGAGGCAAAGATTAGATTCAAGAGTTTGTCTGCAAAAATATGTTTACACAACGGCTGTCAAGTCACTGCATAATGGTTGTGTAATCATTTTTCTTCAGACAAACTAAACAATCAGTTGTATCAAAACCAAAATGGGTTGTAAATCTGTTGTATGGCCTGAGTGTATACAGGGCCAATACAATTGAGGTAACCATTAGTCGGTTGGGTTGAGTTCACAGCAAGGTTAGGTCAATTGATTGATGGATCCAGCTCATCATTTTCTCAATCTCTCTCGTTAGAACCAAATTTTGGTGAGTGCATAGATAAATAAAATTGTGCTTACATTTGTGATCCTTACAAGGGATGTCACCTCCCCAAACTCTTTCTTCAGCTCTTCGTAAGTTTTCCCCCCCTAACACAACAAATGTGTGTACAGTATTATTGATGGATATATTAACGTAAACAGTTGTGTACAATTTTTGACACACGCACGCACACACGCACACAGGCCGAGAGTTCATCTGGAAGAGAAGGAGATCCCTTGCACTCACGCTCCATTTGGAGGGGTCCCAGGCAGTGAACCAGCCGGTGAAGGTGGGGGGTTCGTACCCCTGCTTGATGAGGAGGATGGGGGTGTCAGGGTCCCGGGAACCTGGGTGGGTACGCAGGTACTCCTGACTGGTGACCACAGCCTCCTTCCTCTCCACCTCATTGGCCTCATTCCCTACCCAGAGGAAGACCTGGATGCAACATGATCAGATATCTGATGACGGTTCACAAATGTTGGCTTGGCAGTGGTTCTAACAGTATTATGGTCTGTTTTGACCTGCACAGAATAAGAAGAAGGCTGTTAAGCTGAAATGTCTGTGTATGCTATCCCTGATGCAGTGAAAATAATTTGTCAACTTTATGCGACATCTCTTTGATTGCGGACCTATTACCTTTTTGTTAGTATAATGTTTTATAATTGTGTGATTTACTTTATACTAGTTTGGTTAACATTGCAAGTTGTGTTTTAACAATACATACTGTACCTGGTCCCACGTGTCTAGCAGCATGACATCATCCTCGCTGAGGTCATCCTGTGTGAACTGGGTCACCTCGGTAGCGATGAAACGGCCAGTCTTATTGGAGCATTCAAAGAGACGCTGCTGATGATCCAGAGCAGCCTGCTGTAGTCTTTCAGAGCACACACACAATACACAAGACACACACACAACTTTAAATACACCAAACTGTTTACATGAAATTCATAATATCTAGCACAGTGAATCACAATCCATCAATTGTACATGGTTTAGGATGCAATCACTTCACGAACTTAATACAGCTGCTCCAATTGACATTCTATGAGAGAATATTTGGTTGAAATACAGATATGACAGTTTATTACCTCTTGTCGTTGGCATAAGGGGCCTTCCCTCCAAGTAAATCCCAGAATTCAACAGGCTCCTGACCCTCTGCCACGATCTCCTCAGCAGTCGAGTGCTGTCCAATTACAGAGCTGACCTCCTTAGCCATGGCTCTCTCATCTCCACTCGATCCCTGGCAATCAGAGAGAGATTATTAGACAGAATGTTGTACCATCTCTATATCTGTGTCTGCACCCCAAATGGCACCCTATTCCCTATAGCCCTCAAACTCAACTCTGGACCTCGAAGCCAGTTCCACTGCAGTTTTTTCATTGTGCCCCTCTAGTCAGGGACTGATTTAGACCTGTGACACCAGGTGTGTGCAATTAATTATCTGGTAGAACAGAAAACCAGCAGGCTCCAGACCTCGTAGGGTAAGAGCTGAGTACCCCTGCCCTATAGTGTACTACCTTTGACCTTTGGGCCCTGGTCATTTGGCACCCACACTGTATCTCTTGCCCGCTATATCTATAGTATCCACACCTAGATATACCTAATTATCCTCCCTACAGTACCTTGCCACACCACAGGTGAATTCCTGACTGGCTTCTCAGCAGAAAGACATCATTGGAGTTGAGCGAGGCTGCCAGGGCCGGCACCTCGATGGCTTTGGTGTTGGAGGCGTCAGAACCGCGGACCTGGAACAATCTGATGGGTGGCTCTGGGTCAGACGCCCCTTTTCTGGAGGTACCGCCCTGAGGAACAGAAGATGAGGAGAGCAGGTCAGGTTTGATTTAAATATGTGGTCATAAATTACTTCATGGTTTGAAATCCTATATCAACCTATAATCATGGTTAAACAAAAGACAATCCATTGTTATCAGATAATAAAAACCAGTTTCACAATACTTAAATTGTATCATTGTACCATTAAATCAAAACTGTCTCACCTCAAATATGACCATTTTACCCTTGAACATGGCCATGAAGTGTCTGGGTTCCTTGCCCATGGTGATCCTCACTTGTACAGGCTGGTCACCATACTTTTGATCCAGGGCCACGGCCTGGAAGGCAGATGCCGCTATCTCATCCTGAGAGGCATGGCGCCCCTGAAAGAAAAAAATATGAACTGTAATGATGAGGCATTTAGGTCTAAAGTAATACCATTTTATTGCCATGTCATTACAAATAAATGGATGAACCTTCATGCGTTCTACAATGGCAGTGAGCTCCTTTACCTGCCACATGTAGAGGAGGTAGTTGAGCTTGTTGTGGACCTCATAAGTGTACAGCACCAAGTAGCAGTCTCCTCCATAGAAGAAGCCATGCCACTGGGGTTCCACTGGGACCAGCTCCAGGTCCTCAATACGCCACACCTGCATGTCTCACAGAGAGTGTCGGAAATGTCCACAAGTAACAAACAGTGAGTAAAATGACAAAGATATCTTGGAACAAATTACATAAATGTTTTGGTGAGTTTACCTGCACCTGGCCAGTGCCATCATCCACCATTCGCTCCTGTGCCGCTACTTCTGGCATCACATGCATCCGTGTGGCATCAAACTTCTCCTGAGTGACGTTGGCTAAGGTATATATATATACAGTGAGCACCATAATTCATTGGATAGTGGACACATTTTTTGTTATTTTGGTTCTGTACTCTAGCACTTTGAGTTTGAAAGGATACAATGTCAATGAGGGTGAAGTGCAGACTGTCAGCTTTAATTTGAGGGTATTTTCATACATATCGGATGAACCGTTTAGAAATTATAGAAGCTTTTGTACATGGTCCTCCCCATTTTCGGGCATCAAAAAACATTGGACAGTTTAACATAATGAGAATAAAGTAATCATTGTTAATATTTGGTCGCATATCCTTTGCATGCAATGACTGCTTGAAGTCTGCGATGCATCGACATCACCAGACGCTGGGTATCTTCCCTGGTGATGCTCTGCCAGGCCTGTACTGCAGCCATCTTCAGTTCCTGCTTGTTTTGGGGACTTATTGCCTTCAGTCTCCTCTTCAGCATGTAAAATGCATGTTCAATTGGATTCAGATCCGGTGATCGACTCGGCCAGTCAAGGATTTTCCACTTTTTGGCCATCAAAAACCCCTTCGTTGCTCTAGCAGTATGTTTAGGGTCATTGTCTTGTTGCATGATGAAGTGCCGTCCAATGAGTTTGGAGGCATTTGGTTTTATCTGAGTAGATAAAATATTTCTGTAGACTTCAGAATTCATTGTTCTACTTCTGTCTGCAGTCACATCATCGATGAAGACAAGTGAGCCTGTTCCACTGGCAGCCATACAGGCCAAGCCATAACACCCCCTCCACCATGTTTCACGGATGAGGTGATATGCTTTGGATCATGGGAATTTCTTTTTTTTCTCCACACGTTCCTCTTTCCATCACTCTGGTACATGTTAATCTTTGTCTCATCTGTCCACAATACTTTTTTCCAGAACTCTTGGGGCTCTTTTAGGTGCTTTTTAGCAAACTGTCATCTCGTCTTTCTGTTCTTCAGGCTTATCAGTGGTTTGCATCTTGTAGTGTACCCTCTGTAGTCCTGCTGGTGTAGTCTTCTACGTATGGTAGACTTTGACACATCTACACCTGCATCCAGGAGAGTGTTTTTGATCTGTTGGGCTGTTGTCAGGGGGGTTTTCTTCACCATAGAGTGTATTCTCCGGTCATCCACTACAGTGGTCTTCCTCGGTCTACCGGGTCTTTTGACATAATTGAGTTCACCGGTTGTTTTTTTCTTGTTAATGATGAACCAAACTGTTGACTTGGGAATGGCCAGGGTTTTTGCAATGTTCCTGATTGATTGATTTTCATTTCTGAGCCTTATGACGGCCAGCTTCATTTGCATCGACACTGCTGTCTTCCTCATGTTGTCACACCCCAACAACAACCTCTAAAGGCAATAGCAAAGTCTAGAATCAATACTATTCATCAACAGCTCTCCTGCATTCACTAATGACACAAATGAATACACCTGCCTAACGACACACATCTGTGAAGCCAATTTAACAAATACTTGTAGTACCTTAAAATGGGGGGACCATGTACAAAAGGTGCTGTCATTTCTAAACGGTTCATCTGATATGTATGAAAATACCCTCAAATTAAAGCTGACAGTCTGCACTTCACCCTCATTGTCATTGTATCCTTTCAAACTCAAAGTGCTAGAGTACAGAACCAAAATAACAAAAAAAAATGTCACTGTCCAATGAATTATGGTGCTCACTGTATATATATATATATATATATATATATATATATATATATATATATATATATATATATATATATATATATATATGGTAACAACGGTGTTGAATCACAAAATAAAGACAAACACAAAGTGAGGAATTAGATACTAAAGATAGTATTTGCCAAGCACTCACGTCAAACATACATCCAAAAGGGGGAAAGGTAGTCATTTAAAGACAATTCCTTTTATCACATTTCAAGCGATTGATTTGGTTCTGGTACCTAACATAGAAACACATACCCACTCTCCCCACATTGTGTGTCTTGCCCAGGCCTACAGTCTGTTCCTTCACACTCCAGCTCTGGAACAGCTGCTTAAAGAGGGCAGACTCAGCCCCGTCATTCACTGTCTCCACATTGGTGGTGATGGGGTAGTTCTTCAGCTTAATGAACCCCTGTTCACAGAGGAAGGAGACAGATTCAGTGCATTCCCATCAGATACTGCAACTGGTACTTGGCAAACAAAACTCAAGCCGTCACTATGGCTGATTTTGTGTTACAAAAAGAAGGAACGAAGAGAAGATACTATACAGTATGTACAGTCTCTTGTACCCACCAAAGCTCTGGACATGGCAGCCTGTCTCTCGGCCTTGTTGGCTCGCTTCCCCTTCCACACAAAGATCTTCACCCCTCCCTGGTCTAGGAAATAACAGTCCTGGAGAAAGATTATGTCATGAGGTAATGTCTATAACTGGGAACCGACAACTCTTCATAATGCTGATATCAAATGATGTACAACTTGTACAATTTGCTGCTCTGCAGACTCACATCATGATTTAACAGGTCCTGAACCAGTGGCCTAGTGGCAACTTCTATGACTTTCATCTGGCCCTCAGCATCAGACACACTGTTGGGGAAAGGACATACTTACTAATGACTAAGTATCATTTTAGCCTGAGTGCCAGTCATGCTATCATGCCAACTCCTTGTATCTTATTGTCATGCCAAACAGATCTGGGACTAGGCTAAGTATGATTCAGAGCGAGTATAAAACGTTTTGGAGTTAACTTTTTTTGCAATAAATGCCTGACACAATTCAAACAGGTAAAAATACAGGACATCTGGACATGGGCCCTCAGCCACTCACTGGTAGAGAGTAAGCTGAGCTTTCTGTTGTTGGTCGGCTGATTCATCAGGTGTTCCACTGGGCAGCTTGGCGGTCCGTTGCCCCAGGATGCTAGTCAGAATGTCCATCAGTTTAGAGGAGTTCCCCTCTGCATCCCCTTCTATCACCCCTATCTCCGTCCGACCCCCTCGCTCCCGGTCCCGAATGTCTTTAGCCAGCAGCATGCCCTAAGAGTCAGAGAATGTGAAGTTAGAGGTGTCGTTCCACGAAAAGAGTGCATTTTGTGTCCCTTTGATATTTTCAGAAGAAATTGTGCACCAATATTGCATTTTAAAACCCTGTTAAATTAAATGAAGTGCCCTTTAATATAGACCACATGGAGAATTAGATAAATCTGATTTTATATATAAATAAAGGCTTGCTAAAGTGCAAAAATTCAGCATTTTTACATGTCCCTCCATCAACCCTGTGTCACTTCTAGGAAAATTTCAAGCAACTTAATCCAAACAGTTTCATCATCATTGTAAAGCCCTAGTTGTAAAGCCCTCCAAGTTTCTTGATTTGACAAAGTCATTTCTGAAGATTATTTATTTCATGTGATTAGTGATTAATTTACGTCTCTCCCTCATTTTAAGGTCAACCCTGTTACGATAACTGAACTTTTAAATATGGTGAAATTACAGTGTTTTCGATATAAAATAAAAAAAAGATACATTGAACATCTAATAGTCAAATCATAGTGTAAAAGCAAGTGAGCTGGTTCTACTATTTTTGGCAATTTTCTGGTGTTTTGTGGTGAAAAATTGAGCGGGTCGCGCATAACACCTGTCAACCCTGTTACCCATAAAATAGACAGGCTAGAAATATTTTAGCAATTCCATTTTTTTTGTGAAGCTTGCATTCAATTGCCACCTTAATTAGGCACTTACTATAGTATAATTTTTTTATGTAACCTTTTGAGATAAAGTTGAACATGTGCTCTTTATGACACAATGTTAAAATTAGGTGAAATCAAACCTTCTCAAAAGGCACAGAATTGGTGGAATAACCCAACGGTGCGTAATTGATTTACTGTGATTCTAATCTAAAGTGTTGATTCTAATGTGTTTCTACTAGGGGTCTCTTCTGCCAATCTTGAGGGGAGTGAAGTGGATTTCACTTCAACCACTCATGGTTTATTGAGCTACCATTGTAGAATTAGCTTCATCATGTCACTGATAGCTGGTAGGTGTAATAAGATTACATTGACTTTACTGTTGGTGCACTCCTTGAGAACAGCAATTGCACAGATCGTTACCGTACCTTGAGCCTCTCCTGTCTGTTGCTCTCTGGTCCATTCCACTGAATGATGGTTTTACCAGAGTCCAATAGAAAGACATCCCCAAGATTGAAGCTTTTCCAGCTCATCTCTACCTACAGTATGGGGGAAATTGTGCCAGATACATTACAAGTACATTTTCTGGCACTTTCAGGGGCACTTCCTGTTGTGTTACACAGAATAAAATCCCCCTATATCTGTGTTCCTCACCTCCATGGCGCTGACCCTTTTCTTCCCTTTCACATGCAGCAGTCTCTGGATGTCATAACTGTTGGTCTCTATGTGTTTCATTCCTGATGCCACCCCGCCCTTCTTATAGCTGTAGGGGGCAGAGAGGTAAGTAGACTATAAAATCAATTTATTACAGTGTAATGTCTGTATTGTATGCACAAAATACATTGTGTTTTTAGAGACGTTGAAATAAGAGCATTTGCTCAACAATAAAATCTGTATGGGTGTGCACACTAATCACTATTGATAACTATGCTCCATTGCCCAACCTACACCCACAGAAGAATTACCCACTGTGCATCAGAATAATAGCATGGGAATACTGAACAGAGTATGACGATGAGATTGTTTCATTGTTCGATTGCTCTCTCTCTATATATATATATATATATATATGTGTATATATATACAGTGGGGGAAAAAAGTATTTAGTCAGCCACCAATTGTGCAAGTTCTCCCACTTAAAAAGATGAGAGAGGCCTGTAATTTTCATCATAGGTACACGTCAACTATGACAGACAAATTGAGAATTATTTTCTCCAGAAAATCACATTGTAGGATTTTTTATGAATTTATTTGCAAATTATGGTGGAAAATAAGTATTTGGTCACCTACAAACAAGCAAGATTTCTGGCTCTCACAGACCTGTAACTTCTTCTTTAAGAGGCTCCTCTGTCCTCCACTCGTTACCTGTATTAATGGCACCTGTTTGAACTTGTTATCAGTATAAAAGACACCTGTCCACAACCTCAAACAGTCACACTCCAAACTCCACTATGGCCAAGACCAAAGAGCTGTCAAAGGACACCAGAAACAAAATTGTAGACCTGCACCAGGCTGGGAAGACTGAATCTGCAATAGGTAAGCAGCTTGGTTTGAAGAAATCAACTGTGGGAGCAATTATTAGGAAATGGAAGACATACAAGACCACTGATAATCTCCCTCGATCTGGGGCTCCACGCAAGATCTCACCCCGTGGGGTCAAAATGATCACAAGAACGGTGACCAAAAATCCCAGAACCACACGGGGGGGACCTAGTGAATGACCTGCAGAGAGCTGGGACCAAAGTAACAAAGCCTACCATCAGTAACACACTACGCCGCCAGGGACTCAAATCCTGCAGTGCCAGACGTGTCCCCCTGCTTAAGCCAGTACATGTCCAGGCCCGTCTGAAGTTTGCTAGAGTGCATTTGGATGATCCAGAAGAGGATTGGGAGAATGTCATATGGTCAGATGAAACCAAAATAGAACTTTTTGGTAAAAACTCAACTCGACGTGTTTGGAGGACAAAGAATGCTGAGTTGCATCCAAAGAACACCATACCTACTGTGAAGCATGGGGGTGGAAACATCATGCTTTGGGGCTGTTTTTCTGCAAAGGGACCAGGACGACTGATCCGTGTAAAGGAAAGAATGAATGGGGCCATGTATCGTGAGATTTTGAGTGAAAACCTCCTTCCATCAGCAAGGGCATTGAAGATGAAACGTGGCTGGGTCTTTCAGCATGACAATGATCCCAAACACACTGCCCGGGCAACGAAGGAGTGGCTTCGTATGAAGCATTTCAAGGTCCTGGAGTGGCCTAGCCAGTCTCCAGATCTCAATCCCATAGAAAATATTTGGAGGGAGTTGAAAGTCCGTGTTGCCCAGCGACAGCCCCAAAACATCACTGCTCTAGAGGAGATCTGCATGGAGGAATGGGCCAAAATACCAGCAACAGTGTGTGAAAATCTTGTGAAGACTTACAGAAAACGTTTGACCTGTGTCATTGCCAACAAAGGGTATATAACAAAGTATTGAGAAACTTTTGTTATTGACCAAATACTTATTTTCCACCATATAATTTGCAAATAAATCCTACAATGTGATTTTCTGGATTTCTTTTTCTCATTTTGTCTGTCATAGTTGACGTGTACCTATGATGAAAATTACAGGCCTCTCTTATCTTTTTAAGTGGGAGAACTTGCACAATTGGTGGCTGACTAAATACTTTTTTCCCCCACTGTGTATATATATATATAGTTGAAGTCGGAAGTTTACATACACCTTAGCCAAATACATTTAAACTCAGTTTTTCACAATTCCTGACATTTAATCCTAGTAAAAATTCCCTGTCTTAGGTCAGTTAGGATCACCGCTTTATTTTAAGAATGTGAAATGAGAGAATGATTTATTTCAGCTTTTATTTATTTCATCACATTCCCAGTGGGTCAGAATTTTGCATACACTCAATTAGTATTTGGTAGAATTGCCTTTAAATTGTCAAATCCTTCCACAAGCTTCCCACAATAAGTTGGGTGAATTTTGGCCCACTCCTCCTGACAGAGCTGGTGTAACTGAGTCAGGTTTGTAGGCCTCCTTGCTCGCACATGCTTTTTCAGTTCTGCCCACACATTTTCTATAGGATTGAGGTCAGGGCTTTGTGATGGCCACTCCAATACCTTGACTTTGTTGTCCTTAAGCCATTTTGCCACAACTTTGGAAGTATGCTTGGGGTCATTGTCCATTTGGAAGACCCATTTCAGACCAAGCTTTAACTTCCTGACTGATGTCTTGAGATGTTGCTTCAATATATCTACATAGTTTTCCTTCGTCATGATGCCATCTATTTTGTGAAGTGCACCAGTCCCTCCTGCAGCAAAGCACCCCCACAGCATGATGCGGCTACTCCCGTGCTTCACGGTTGGGACGGTGTTCTTCGGCTTGCAAGCAACCCCCTTTTTCCTTCAAACATAACGATGGTCATTATGGCCAAACAGTTCTATTTTTGTTTAATCAGACCAGAGGACATTTCTCCAAAAAGTACAATCTTTGTCCCCATGTGCAGTTGCAAACCGTAGTCTGGCTTTTGTATGGCAGTTTTGGAGCAGTGGCTTCTTCCTTGCTGAGCAAGGTCCTTTGCTGTTCTGGGATTGATTTGCACTTTTCGCACCAAAATACGTTCATCTCTAGGAGACAGAACGTGTCTCCTTCCTGAGCGGTATGACGGCTGCGTGGTCCCATGGTGTTTATACTTGCGTACTATTGTTTGTACAGATGAACATGGTACCTACAGGCATTTGGAAATTGCTCCCAAGGATGAACCAGACTTGTGGAGGTCTACAACTTTTCTTCTGAGGTCTTGGCTGATTTCTTTTGATTTTCCCATGATGTCAAGCAAAGAGGCACTGAGTTTGAAGGTAGTGCTTGAAATACATCCACAGGTACACCTCCAATTGACTCAAATTATGTCAATTAGCCTATCAGAAGCTTCTAAAGCCATGACATAATTTTCTGGAATTGTCCAAGCTGTTTAAAGGCACAGTCAATTTAGTGTATGTAAACTTCTGACCCACTGGAATTGTGATACAGTGAATTATAAGTGAAATAATCTGTCTGTAAACAATTTTTGGAAAAATTACTTGTGTCATGCACAAAGTAGATGTCCTAACCGACTTGCCAAAACTATAGTTTATTAACAATACATTTTTGGAGTGCTTGAAAAACGAGTTTTAATTACTTCCGACTTCAACTGCATATATACACACTACCATTCAAAAGTTTGGGGTCACTTAGAAATGTCCTTGTTTTCCATGAAAACATACATGAAATTAGTTTGAATAGGAAATATAGGAAAATGAATAGAAATGTAGTTAGAAATAGGGTTAGAAATAGGGTTAGAAATAATGATTTTTAATTGAAATAATAATAGTGTCCTTCAAACTTTGCTTTCGTCAAAGAATCCTCAATTTGCAGCAATTACAACCTTGCAGACCTTTGGCATTCTAGTTGTCAATTTGTTGAGGTAATCTGAAGAGATTTCACCCATTGCTTCCTGAAGCACCTCCCACAAGTTGGATTGGCTTGATGAGCACTTCTTTCGTACCATACGGTCAAGCTGCTCCCACAACAGCTCAATAGGGCTGAGATCCGGTGACTGTGCTGGCCACACCATTATAGACAGAATACCAGCTGACTGCTTCTTCACTAAATAGTTCTTACATAGTTTGGAGCTGTGCTTTGGGTCATTGTCCTGTTGTAGGAGGAAATTGGCTCCAATCAAGCGCCGTCCACAGGGTATGGCATGGCGCTGCAAAATGGAGTGATAGCCTTCCTTCTTCAAGATCCCTTTTACCCTGTACAAATCTCACACTTTACCACCACCAAAGCACCCCCAGACCATCACATTGCCTCCACCATGCTTGACAGATGGCATCAAGCACTCCTCCAGCATCTTTTCATTTGGTCTGCGTCTCACAAACATTCTTCTTTGTGATCCGAACACCTCAAACTTTGATTCGTCTGTCCATAACACTTTTTTCCAAACTTCCTCTATCCAGTGTCTGTGTTCTTTTGCCCATCTTAATATTTTCTTTTTATTGGCCTCACATGGAATAGCCTTCATTTCTCAGAACAAGAATACTGACGAGTTTCAGTAGAAAGTTATTTGTTTCTGGCTATTTTGAGCCTGTAATCGAACGCACAATTGCTGATGCTCCAGATACTCAACTAGTCTCAAGAAGGCAAGTTTTATTGCTTCTTTAATCAGCACAACAGTTTTCAGCTGTACTAACATAATTTCAAAAGGGTTTTCTAATGATCAATTAGCCTTTTAAAATGATAAACTTGGATTAGCAAACACGCCTATGTAGATATTCCATCTGCCGTTTCCAGCTACAATAGCTATTTACAATATTAACAATGTCTACACTGTATTTCTGATCAATTTGATGTTATTTTAATGGACAAAAAAAAAGATTTTCTTTCGAAAACAAGAACATTTCTAAGTTACCCAAACTTTTGAACGGTAGTGTATATACAGTGGGGAGAACAAGTATTTGATACACTGCCAATTTTTATCATAGGTACACTTAAACTGTGAGAGACAGAATCTAAAACAAAAATCCAGAAAATCACATTGTATGATTTTTAAGTAATTAATTTGCATTTTATTGCATGACATAAGTATTTGCTCACCTACCAACCAGTAAGAATTCCGGCTCTCACAGACCTGGTAGTTTATCTTTAAGAAGCCCTCCTGTTCTCCACTCATTACCTGTATTAACTGCACCTGTTTGAACTCGTTACCTGTATAAAAGACACCTGTCCACACACTCAATCAAACAGACTCCAACCTCTCCACAATGGCCAAGACCAGAGAGCTGTGTAAGGACATCAGGGATAAAATTGTAGACCTGCACAAGGCTGGGATGGGCTACAGGACAATAGTCAAGCAGCTTGGTGAGAAGGCAACAACTGTTGGCGCAATTAATAGAAAATGGAAGAAGTTCAAGATGACGGTCAATCACCCTCGGTCTGGGGCTCCATGCAAGACCTCACCTCGTTGGGCATCAATGATCATGAGGAAGGTGAGGGATCAGCCCAGAACTACACGGCAGGACCTGGTCAATGACCTGAAGAGATCTGGGACCACAGTCTCAAAGAAAACCATTAGTAACACACTACGCCGTCATGGATTAAAATCCTGCAGCGCACGCAAGGTCCTGCTGCTCAAGCCAGCGCATGTCCAGGCCCGTCTGAAGTTTGCCAATGACCATCTGGATGATCCAGAGGAGGAATGGGAGAAGGTCATGTGGTCTGATGAGACAAAAATAGAGCTTTTTGGTCTAAACTCCACTCGCCGTGTTTGGAGGAAGAAGAAGGATGAGTACAACCGCAAGAACACCATCCCAACCGTGAAGCATGGAGGTGGAAACATCATTCTTTGGGGATGCTTTTCTGCAAAGGGGACAGGACGACTGCACCGTATTGAGGGGAGGATGGATGGGGCCATGTATCGCGAGATCTTGGCCAACAACCTCCTTCCCTCAGTAAGAGCATTGAAGATGGGCCGTGGCTGGGTCTTCCAGCATGACAACGACCCGAAACACACAGCCAGGGAAACTAAGGAGTGGCTCCGTAAGAAGAATCTCAAGGTCCTTGAGTGGCCTAGCCAGTCTCCAGACCTGAACCCAATAGAAAATCTTTGGAGGGAGCTGAAAGTCCGAATTGCCCAAAGACAGCCCCGAAACCTGAAGGATCTGGAGAAGGTCTGTATGGAGGAGTGGGCCAAAATCCCTGCTGCAGTGTGTGCAAACCTGGTCAAGACATACAGGAAATGTATGATCTCTGTAATTGCAAACAAAGGTTTCTGTACCAAATATTAAGTTCTGCTTTTCTGATGTATCAAATACTTATGTCATGCAAAGAAATCCAAATTAATTACTTAAAAATCATACAACGTGATTTTCTGGATTTTTGTTTTAGATTCAGTCTCTCACAGTTTAAGTGTACCTATGATAAAAATTACAGACCTCTACATGCTTTGTATGTAGGAAAACCTGCAAAATCAGCAGTGTATCAAATACTTGTTCTCCCCACTGTATATATATATTTATTTGGGCTGCAATTTCTGAGGCTGGTAACTCTAATGAACTTATCCTCTGCAGCAGAGGTAACTCTGGGCCTTCCATTCCTGTGGCGGTCCTCATGAGAGCCAGTTTCATCATAGCGCTTGATGGTTTTTGTGACTGCACTTGAAGAAACTTTCAAAGTTCGTTCGACTGTTGTTTCTCTTTGCTTATTTGAACTGTGCTTACCATAATATGGACTTGGTCTTTTACCAAATAGGGCTATCTTCTGTATACACCCCCACCCCCCACCCCACCTTGTCACAACACAACTGATTGGCTCAAACACAATAAGAAGGAAAGAAATTCCACAAATTAACTTTTAACAAGGCACACCTGTTAATTGAAATGCATTCCAGGTGACTACCTCATGAAGCTGGTTGAGAGAATGCCAAGAGTGTGCAAATCTGTCATCAAAGCAAAGGGTGGCTACTTTGAAGAATCTCAAATATAAAATATATTTTGATTTGTTTAACACTTTTTTGGTTACTACATGATTCCATATGTGCTATTTCATAGTTTTGATGTCTTCACTATCATTCTACAATGTAGAAAATAGTACAAAATAAAGAAAAACCCTTGAATGAGTAGGTGTGTCCAAAGTTTTGACTGGTAGTGTATATGTATATACTTACATGACCCCTTGTTTGAAGTATCCCCGGAAAGCATCAGACTCATGGTTCTGGGCCTCGCGGTGCTGGATGGGCCCTGATCCCAGGAACTCATCCAGCTGGATGGTGTAGACGGCGGCCGCACCCTGTTCATCCTGACTGGACTGGGAGCCGATCCAGTAGTGGATGTCATAGGACAGAGAGCTGCCCACTTTATGGGTCTGAGACAGACAGGGGGAGATAAAGAGAGAGAGATCAATATGCCCCCTTAGACACAACTACGACAAAACAACCAACAAAAACAGGTCACAACTCCTGCAGCTCTGTTGCACGCTGGGGCTGTACATAGTCAATGATAGGCTTTGAGGGGAATACAACTGTAGGTACACCTATAGCTCATCTCTTGGCAGTAATACTGCAGACTACTTTATCACTGACCTTAACCCAGAGTTTCTCAGAGCGTTCACAGTCAGCCCATTGACACCCCTATCAGTTCACAGCAAAATCACAATCTACTTGAACAGAACAATACTCAACCATGAGGCATCGAAGCCGAAAAAACTGCATGCTATTGAGAAATGTTATCGATGGAAGGAGGGTAGTGTAGAAACCTACCCAAAAACTATTGGCCAAAAACAAAGCCAATCCCCCTTAGAGAACTTCCTGGACAAAATGTTTCCCTGCAATAATGAAGGTGTAAACTTAGAAGTAGGAAGCCTGAACAATATATTTGACCTACCAGCTAACATATCACATTTTAATTTAGGCAGAAAACCTAAGAAAATTAATAACAATGAGAAATGGTTTGATGAAGAACTATCTATCCAAAATTGAGATGTAGGGATAAACCACTTCTCCAACCTTTTCAGCAATATAACAAAGAACCAAGAGCAAAAACATATACATGATCATTTACAAATCTTAGAATCAGCTATTAAAGACTACCAGTACCCACTGGATTCTCCAATTACATTGAATGAGCTACAGGACAAAATACAAACCCTCCAACCCAAAAAGGCCTGTGGTGTTGATGGTATACTAAACAAAATGATAAAATATACAGACCATAAATTCAAATAGGCTATTCTTAAACTCTTCAACATTATTCTCAGGTCTGGCATCTTCCCCAATATTTGGAACCAAAGTCTGATCACCCCAAGCCACAAAAGTGGAGACAAATTTCACCCCAATAATTAATGTGGAATCTGTGTCAACCACAATCTCAGAGAAATCCTCTGCAGTATCATCAACAGCAGACTCCAACATTTTCTCAGTGAAAACAATGTCCTGAGCAAATGTCAAAGTGGCTTCTTACCAAAGAAACGTACGACAGACCACATATACACCCTGCACACAATTATTGACAAACAAACAAAACAAAACAAAAGCTTCTCATGATTTGTTGATTTCCAAAAAGCTTTTAATTCAATTTGGCATGAGGGTCTGCTATACAAATTGATGGAAAGCGGTGGAGGGAAAACATATGACATTATAAAATCAATGTACGCAAACAACAAGTGTGCAGTTAAAATGGGCAATAAACACACAGCTTTCTTTCCTCGGGGCCGTGGGGTGAGACAGGGATGCAGCTTGAGCCCCACCCTCATCAATATACTGTATATATAAATGAAATGGCAAGGGCACTAGAACAGTCTGCAGTACCCGACCTCATCCTATTGGACTCGGAAATCAAATGTCTACTGTTTGCTGATGATCTGGTGCTTCTGTCCCCAACCAAGGAGGGCCTACAGCAGCACCTATATATTCTGCACAGATTCAGTCAGACTTGGGCCCTGACAGTGAATCTCAGTAAGACCAAAATAATGGTGTTCCAAAACAGGTCCAGTAGCTGGAGGACAACAAATACAAATTCTATCTAGAAACTGTTACCCTAGAGCAGTGGTAACCAACCGGTCGATTGGTTGACCTCCAAGTAATTTGTAGTCGATCACCAAACATTTCTGTAAAAAACAACAATGATAAAGCTTTCCGTTCCTGTTATTATTATTACTATTATTTTTTGTTTAGCACTGTTGGCAGTAGGTGCACTTGATTCAGCAGCCCTAGTTCCGGGAAGGGAAAGTGTTCCCATTTTGAACCATTTCATGTGTCTATAGGTAGAACTCTGCATACCCGGCAGGCCCAGAGAGCAAATCAAGTGCACCTATAGGCCTACTGCTGGCCAATCAGATAGCTCAGATCACCGTGTCTGCACAGTTTCCTCAAGCCATAGGCTGTAAAAAGAAGCCTTGAGCGCACAGCAAAGTTGATAATGTGAGATTTCAAAACTTTTAAAACCATGACTAGAGAGAGACTAAATGAATACAGGAAAGAGCTGCTATTTTTATAAGTTAGTTCATGTTTAAGTTGTTATTCAGCACTGTCAACACTTTGTTCAACACTTTTATAAACCATAAAATGTGCATTCTCCCTACTTCCACTCACGCTACAACCAGCACTGCAGCTGCAATGAATGAGTATAGCAAAGGGTTTCGATAAGCTTGCATTGTTATTATTAGCGGCTTGTGTCTTTTTTAATATTGAGGAATATTTCACTTTCTCTGGTCATAGGAGTAACAACATGAATTGGTGCATGAGGCAGAAATAATAGTTTTGCATCAGCTGGAAGACTGTATCCCTTTTTTCAGCAGAAGGAGGGAGAGCGTAGGGATGGTGAGTCGGGTGAGAGGCAACCTCACTACTGCTCTCTCCCTCCCCTCAGACTGACCATCAGATGCAGGCCATTAGTCCAGTAAAATGTTAAAAAGCTAATTATTATGCTCACTCAGCTGTGCCTCACAAGTAATACAACAAATTATATATTACCAGTATGATCATATATCTACAATTGTTTAATATAATTGCAAAATGGTCTGAGAAGAGCAACATTGGCAGGGCAATTCAAGCATAGCCAATATGATAATGTATTGGGCCTATAGCCTACTGCACAAACCTCATTGCTACAGAACTGTTTTTAATAGATTAATGTTGCATAGGTTTATGTTTTGAAAAAAATCTGAGCAGTAGATGTCGGCTTGCTTTTGGACTGTTATTGTGTTATTGGCTCAGAAAAGGTTGGTGACCCTAGAGCACACAAAGTATACCTACCTTGGCCTAACACAGTGCTTGACTTGGGCCGGAGCTGTCCAGAGCGCCGTACCGGCACTTCAAATTTTTGGGGAACTGCATACCACCTCCTCTATATTACAAAGTAGTCTATCGCCGGCTCAGATTCACACACAGGCAAAAATGGTTGATCAAAGCGGAATGAAGGCGGGATCTGCATTGAATAGCAATGGAGAATGGGCATTCATTTCCTGATTCCGCTTTGTTCAAGTTTATTTGCTGCTAGTCAATGAATCTGTGTGTGACAGTAAACGGTTCGAGATTGCGCAGATTGAAAATGCGCCAGCCTGAATGCACATGATGCGCTGTTCCAAATTGTGAAATTAGGGTTTGTAAGCTCATGAAAAGTCATGGAAATTAGTTTCATCATTTTTGTTAATGTGATTCATGAAGGCACATTTTTTAATTGGAATGACCCTTCAGTGCCTGTCTGTGTATGCAGCTTGTGTGCCAGTGCGAGTGGGCCGTTGCCCGAGAAAGAGTGCAACATTTCAGCAGCAGGTATAAAATAATGACAGACAAGTCCAACTAGATAGCCAATTCAAAACATAACTTGTAGCAGTTATCTCGCTAGTTAACTATAGCTAACTAAGCATTAATGTCGTTGTCACCTTTCCACCGGAACTGTAGAGCCTAAATAAATCTGCACCGTTGGAAAGCTGGGATTCCCCTCTATTAAACAGTAGCCATAATTGCGACAATGTTAAAAAATATTCTAAAAATAGCCTAATTGAGAAATAACTTGCTGTGCATAGATCTCCCCCAAAACATGAATATTTGAGCCTTATATATAAAGATGTCTAGTTAGATACCTTGCTTTGAAGTAGCCTACCTTATCCATTTGATCCCTGATTCATTGAATGAGGGAATCATTTTATAAAGATGAAAGTATTTTGTTGTAATGTTGCAATATTTTATATCAAGGGTGGCAACCATCCTCCAGGATAGCTACTGGGTGTGCAGACCTTTGTTCAAGCCCTGGTCTAACCACATTTTAGCCTAAACAGCAGCTGCTCAACGGGACCTTGATAAGCAGACTTGGATGTTTCAGGGCTGGATCAATAGCCAAGCCTGCACACCCAGGAGCTCTTCAGATGGAGGGTTGACTACATGTTGACAACATGTGACTAACAGTGCAGTTCTACTTTGTGGGGGGTTAAGTGCCTTGATCAAGGGTACAACGGCAGGAGATGGTAGGTCTACATGGGATCAGACACAGCAGCCTTCCAGTGTCAATAATGCTTACTTTTTCATGTAGGCTAAAATAATAGTCATTAAAATAACAACAGGTAATTGACCGTTAATTAACATAAACACATTTAGCATCTCCTGGCTTCCACACATAGCCTACAAGCCACTAATGCAGACCTTAGGAAGATCTACATTTTAAAAAGTATAATAAATTAATGTAATATAGCCCATACCTTCACAATAAATCCATTAGTTATTTTAGACAGGTCTAAAGAAACATGATATTGTCACGGTTTCGGCCGAGGCTGCCTCTCTCCCTTGTTCGGGCAGGTTTCGGCGTTCGTCGTCTCCGGAATTCTAGCTGCCACCGCTGTATGTTTCATGTTCGTTTGCTTTTGTCTGTTTGTTTCCACACCTGTTTCTGTTTTGGCGTAATTAGTGTCCTATAAGTTTCTCGTTGTGTTTGTCTAGTGTTGTGTGTAATTATTTCCGTCAGTATTGTGTTTTGCTCGGTTGAGCTTATTCTCCACTGCGCTGGAGCATTTTCGCACCTGTGTGTGCACAGTTACATTTTGTCGCACCTGTTTGTGCGCTATTTACCTTTCGCCTTCGTGCGTGTTTTTTCCGCTTTCGGGCTAAGTTGTCCTGTTGCCTTAGTTTGGCCAGTAATACAGCCTTTGGAACATTCAGTCTGAGTCCTGCGTTTGATTCCTACATTACACCTACAACACGCCCTGACAGAATTACACACCTTCTATGGAATCAGCAGGAGCCGAAGCAGCCCAGACGAGACTGGAGGCCCAGGTTCGGGACCAGCAAGATCAGCTCCTGCAGATGGGGACCGCCCTGCAGGAGGTGATTTCCACCATCCGAGGCTGGGGTCCGCCTCCACCGCCTCCCGCCCTGCCAGCACCATCGGCCAGCCCGCCCATTCCAGCGCCGGAACCTCGAGGAGTCCGACTATCTCTCCCGAGGGCCTACGACGGAGCCGCGGCTGGGTGTCAGGGACTCCTACTCCAGGTGGAGCTATACCTGGCCACAGTGCACCCGGCACCTTCAGGGCATGAGAGCGTGTCCGCCCTGATCTCCTGCCTGGCCGGAAAGGCGTTGGAGTGGGCCAACGCGGAGTGGAGGAAGATCGACGCCACGACGATTACTTACAACGAGTTCTCCCGCCGCTTCAGGGCGGTGTTTGACCATCCCCGGAGGGGAGCGGCGGGGGAGCGTCTGGTCTTCCTCCGGCAGGGGAGGAGAAGTGCCCAGGAATTTGCGCTCGAATTCCGTACGCTAGCGGCAGATGCAGGGTGGAATGATCGGGCCCTCATCGATCTGTACAGATGTAGCCTACGAGAGGACGTCCGTCGGGAGCTGGCTTGTAGGGACACCAGCCTCTCCTTCGACCAGCTGGTTGACATGTCCATCAGGCTGGATAACCTACTGGCTACCCGCGGACGTCCTCCGGAGGGTCCGCCCATTTCACCCTCCAGCGCCTCCGAGCCGTGTCCTATGGAGCTCGGGGCGCTGGCGCTAGAGAGAGGAGGAGTCGGCAGGCTAGGGGGTCCATCCACTGCACCAACTGTGGTCGGGGAGGACACACCGCGGCTAGGGTGCTGGGGATGGCCTCCCTAGGGGAGATGACGACAGGTCCCGCACTGGGGATTCCCTCCAGGTGAGTAGGCGCCCCACTCACCCAGAGCTCTCTGTTGCCCATTTTTGTATGCCTGTACGTTTTCCACAGGTAGCACCTCATTCCCAGCATAAGGCGCTGGTAGATTCAGGCGCGGCTGGGAATTTTATTGATAAAAAGTTTTGTTTAGAGTTAGGGATTCCCCTCATTCCTGTTGATGTTCCTTTTTCCCGTTCACGCCCTAGATAGTCGTCCGTTGGGTACAGGCTTAATCAGGGAGGTCACGGCGCCACTTAGGATGTGTGCGCAGGGGATCATCAGGAGATGATTCAGCTGTTCCTGATTGACTCTCCTGCGTATCCGGTGGTGCTGGGCATGCCCTGGTTGAGTACCCATAACCCAGCTATTTCGTGGCAGGAGAGGGCTCTGATGGAGTGGTCTGCTCAGTGTGTGGGTAGATGTTTGGGCGTTTCCGTAGGGGGCTACCTCGGTGGAGAGTCCAAACCAGGTGCCCGCATTGCACGTTCCACCTGAGTATGGGGATTTGGCTATTGCGTTTAGTAAGGCGCAGGGCGACGCGGTTGCCACCCCATAGGCAGGGGGATTGTGCGATAGACCTCCAGGCAGGAGCTGCGCTCCCACGGAGCCATGTGTATCCTCTGTCTCAGGAGGAGAAGAAAGCTATGGAGATTTACATAGACGAATCGCTGAGACAAGGATACATACGGCCTTCCACTTCCCCGCGTCCTCGAGTTTCTTTTTTCGTGAAGAAAAAGGATGGTGGTTTGCGCCCGTGCATCGATTACCGTGGTCTCAATCAGATTACGGTGAAGTATAGTTATCCACTCCCGCTGATTGCGACCATGACTGAGTCGTTGCATGGGGCGCGTTTCTTCACGAAATTAGATCTCAGGAGCGCGTACAACTTGGTGCGCATCAGGGAGGGTGATGAATGGAAAACAGCCTTTAGTACCACCTCGGGCCATTACGAGTATCTGGTCATGCCATACGGGTTGATGAACGCTCCGTCAGTTTTCCAATCATTTGTGGATGAGATCTTCAGGGACATGCAGGGGCAGGGGGTGGTGGTGTACATTGATGACATTCTCGTGTACTCACCTACCCGTGTCGAGCATGTGGCCCTGGTGCGCAGAGTGTTGCGGAGGCTGGTGGAGCACGACCTTTATGTGAAGGCAGAGAAGTGTCTGTTTTTCCAGGAGTCGGTCTCCTTTTTGGGTTATCAGTTGTCTGCGTCAGGGGTGAAGATGGAGGTAGACCGGGTGTCGGCCGTGCGTAATTGGCAAACACCAACCACTGTGAAGGAGGTGCAGCAGTTTTTGGGGTTTACAAATTACTACAGGAGGTTTATCCGGGGTTTTGGACAGGTGGCAGCTCCCATCACGTCTCTGTTGAAGGGGGGTCCGGTGCGTCTGCAGTGGTCGGCCGAGGCGGACAGGGCTTTTGGGAGGCTGAAGGACCTGTTTACCTCGGCCCCGGTGCTGGCGCATCCGGATCCCTCTTGCCGTTCCAGGTAGAGGTGGACGCGTCGGAGGCCGGTTTAGGAGCCGTGCTTTCCCAACGGTCTGGCGCGCCACCTAAACTCCACCCCTGTGCTTTTTATTCTAAGAAGCCTCAGTCCGGCGGAGCGGAACTATGACGTAGGGGACAGGGAGCTGTTAGCCGTGGTACAGGCTCTCAAGGTGTGGAGGCACTGGCTTGAGGGGGCTCAACACCCTTTCCTCATTTTGACGGACCACCGTAACCTGGAGTACATCCGGGCGGCGCAGGAGGCTGAACCCTCGCCAGGCAAGATGGAGTATGTTCTTGACCAGGTTTACTTTTAAGATCACGTACATCCCTGGGTCACAGAATGGCAAGGCAGATGCGCTGTCTCGGCGGTATGACACGGAGGAGAGGTCCGTGGAGCCCACTCCCATACTGCCTGAGTCGTGTCTGGTGGCACCGGTAGTGTGGGAGGTCGATGCTGAACTCGAGCGGGCGGTACGCACCGACCCTAGTCCACCACAGTGCCCGGAGGGTCGGGAAGTACGTTCCGCTCGAGGTTCGGGATCGATTGATCTATTGGGCTCACACGTCACCCTCCTCTGGACATCCGGGTATCGGCCGGACAGTGCACTGTCTTAGTGCCAAGTACTGGTGGCCCACGTTGGCAAGGGATGTGAGGGTTTATGTTTCCTCCTGCTCGGTGTGCGCCCAGTGTAAGGCGCCTAGACATCTACCTAGGGGTAAGTTGCTACCCCTGCCCGTTCCACAACGACCATGGTCCCACCTCTCAGTGGACTTTATAACAGACCTTCCCCTCTCCCAAGGGAATACTACCATCCTGGTCGTTGTGGACCGGTTCTCTAAGGCCTGTCGTTTGCTCCCCATGCCGGGTCTTCCTACTGCCCTACAAACTGCCGAGGCACTGTTTACCCATGTGTTCCGGCACTCACGGGTACCCGAGGACATTGTGGCTGATCGGGGTCCCCAATTCACCTCCAGAGTCTGGAGAGCGTTTATGGAGCGGTTGGGGGTCTCGGTGAGCCTCACCTCGGGTTACCACCCGGAGAGTAATGGGCAGGTGGAACGCGTAAACCAGGATGTGGGTAGGTTTCTCAGAACATACTGCCAGGACCGGCCGGAGGAGTGGTCAAGGCACGTTCCCTGGGCCGAGATGGCCCAGAATTCCCTACGCCATTCCTCCACTAACCTAACTCCATTTCAATGTGTTTAGGTTACCAGCCGGTTCTGGCACCCTGGCAGCAGAGCCAGATCGAGGCTCCTGCGGTGGATGAGTGGGCGCGGCGCTCGGAGGAGACTTGGGAACGCTGCACACGTCCACCTGCAGCGGGCCCTCCGACGTCAGAAGGCGAGCGCTGATCTCCACCGCAGTGAGGCACCGTGTACGCACCTGGTGATCGAGTCTGGCTCTCTACCAGAAACCTGCCCCTCCGCCTGCCCTGTCGGAAACTGGGTCGGGCGGTTTGTAGGGCCATTTAAAGTCCTGAGAAGGTTGAACGAGGTATGTTATAGATTACAGCTACCTGTGGAGTATAAGTGTATTAACCCCTCGTTCCATGTGTCCCTTCTCAGGCCGGTGGTGCGGGCCCACTCCAAGAAGATGAGATCTTGGAGACTCCTCCGCCCCGTTGGACATCGAGGGGGCACCGGCGCACTCCGTGAGATCCATCTTGGATTCGAGACGTCGGATGGGGGTCTCCAGTATCTAGTGGAGTGGGAGGGGTACGGTCCGGAGGAGCGGTGCTGGGTGCCGAGGAGAGACGTTTTGGACCCGTCGCTCCTGACGGAATTCCATCGGGGGGCATCCGACGCGCCCTGCTCCGCGTCCTCCTGGTCGTCCCCGAGGCCGGAGTCGCGCACGTCTGGAGCCGCGCGTCAAGGGGGGTACTGTCACGGTTTCGGCCGAGGCTGCCTCTCTCCCTTGTTCGGGCAGGTTTCGCGTTCGTCGTCTCCGGAATTCTAGCTGCCACCGCTGTATGTTTCATGTTCGTTTGCTTTTTGTCTGTTTGTTTCCACACCTGTTTCTGTTTTGGCGTAATTAGTGTCCTATAAGTTTCTCGTTGTGTTTGTCTAGTGTTGTGTGTAATTATTTCCGTCAGTATTGTGTTTTGCTCGGTTGAGCTTATTCTCCACTGCGCTGGAGCATTTTCGCACCTGTGTGTGCACAGTTACATTTTGTCGCACCTGTTTGTGCGCTATTTACCTTTCGCCTTCGTGCGTGTTTTTTCCGCTTTCGGGCTAAGTTGTCCTGTTGCCTTAGTTTGGCCAGTAATACAGCCTTTGGAACATTCAGTCTGAGTCCTGCGTTTGATTCCTACATTACACCTACAACACGCCCTGACAGATATGAAGAAAATGTAGTCTATTTCAGAAGAACAGAATAGCATACTCTGAGTTGTCCTTATGTTAGGTCCTGATATGGCTATGCCAAATGTCTGTGGGCTACACTAGTTAATTTAGCAGACAAGATTTGCTTAGAATTCCCTGGCATTATTTTATATTATTTTATAGTATGAAGAATACAATTGAACAAAGCTGAATAAAATAGAAAGGATATTTTCTCCAAACAATTTGAGGGAGTGCACACATGCAGCTATTCTGTGTTGAGCGGTTAACAAATAAATATGTACTCCTATATGCTTAACTTAGCGTTATTAATGTAACTTTAGTTGTTCTAGAAACATTGGGCTATATGTTTTGATTTTTAATACATTGTAAGGCTGCATGATGTGATTCGTAATGATGATTTGAAAAAAGTCGCTTGAAAGGCATGATCTTTGCTTAGTTTTTTTGCGCAGGCTGTACACACTTCGTCATTCTCTCATTCACAATTTGAGAAGCACTTGATAATGCCTCGAATTTCCCGGCAGCATCCCCTTTGTGTGGCCATAAAGCACCATGCCTTTTGCAGCCCTTCTCCCTGAGTGGTGCTTCTACGGCTCTCCATCACGTGACCCTAAAAAAATCCATGCCTTTTGCGGCCAGTAGCCGTTGTGCCCTTCTCCCATCACATGATCGGGTCTTTCTCACAGGCTACAAGTGAAGACAGACACATTTACAACTGCGCGTGTCCTTATCCAATTCTGAGGTGCAAATTGAAGATATTGGAAGAACTGTCCACATTTACTTTTTGTCAGCCAACAAGATGAGTAGGCCTAACAAACAGCAAAAGCACTAGCCTATGTCAATCTACTATCCCACATAGTACAAAAGTTGACCTATTCTATTCTGTGCAATAAATAAATATTCCAAAAATAGCCTGGGACAGTTGTGGGATGCGATAGATCCCAAATTAATACAACCACTAGCATCCCAAAAACTTTTTTAAGCAATGAGGCTGACGCAACAGATCAGAACGTTTAGCTTAAATAGTTGATAAACTATTAAGCTATTTCTTCACATTATAAGCGTAGCAATGCGCACACGGCAGTAGGCTATAAGCACAAATGTTCCATTAGAGGAAAACACCATTGACCGCAAATGCGATTATGCATGTAATGCTTTTATTATGAAGGTATTTATCTTCCCCGAACTTGAAACTCAAGCGCTGCTTATGTATGCTAGTTAGGCTCTACACCCCTTGTAAAGCGGATTTAATGTGCTTAATTTTAAGAAGTTATTTGGCCACTTTAGTTGTGATACAAACCTTATCAAAACATATAGGCCTATGGGCTAGGCTACATGAGGTGTGCGACTATGATTTTAAAAAGTCACACAAAAAAGGCATTGTTTCTTGCCTTAAAATGTGAATCATTCACAAGTGATAATATATAATTCACAAGTGATAGGCTAATATTGTCACCCATCAGACTATTCTTGATTTAAGCTTGTCTTTACATATACTAAATAATATACACTACCGTTCAAAAGTTTGGGGTCACTTAGAAATGTCCTTGTTTTCGAAAGAAAAGCATTTTTTTTGTCCATTAAAATAACATCAAATAATCAGAAATACAGTGTAGACATTGTTAATGTTGTAAATGGCTATTGTAGCTGGAAACGGCTGATTTGTAATGGAATATCTACATAGGCGTACAGAGGACCATTATCAGCAACCATCAGTCCTGTGTTCCAATGGCACGTTGTGTTTGCTAATCAAAGTTTATCATTTTAAAAGGCTAATTGATCATTAGAAAACCCTTTTGCAATTATGTTAGCACGGCTATAATAGCCATTTACAACATTAACAATGTCTACACTGTATTTCTGATCAATTTGTTGTTATTTTAATGGACAAAAAAATTGCTTTTCTTTCGAAAACAAGGACATTTCTAAGTGATCCCAAACTTTTGAAAGGTAGAGTATGTGTGAAATTCGTTTTGATTTAGAATGGACCATTATCATGCACCTGTCTCAAAACAGTGGCAGGGAAAAAAATACATGTCATCTCTGCACTTATTTAGTGAATGAAGGACGCTTTTCCTGTGGTTCATTTTCATGCCAGCCAGGTAGGCTATACTCCTGTTGTAAACATAAGCAATGTGCTTAATAGTTGCATAATATTAGGAAAGTTGAGAAATAAATATAGAAGGCCTAGCCTATAGAAATCTGATGGGATCCTCCTCTTTTTAATAGAGGCCATTACTCTGTTTTCTCGTGCAATTGCATAGCCTATAGAAATGTTGCGCAACATGAGCTCATGGGCTCTCAGGAAGTGTTTGATTAGATTTTCGATCACATTTACATTGATGTCAGAGTGATTTGAGGGACAACAGAGTGTTGAGTACCAGGCAGTTAGCAACTTTGGTAGGCTACTAATGACCATCAGCAGCATCAGAGCTTGGAGAAGCCTAATTACCGTGACTAAATGGTGACGTGGAATTTGACTACCTTCATGACTCGTGACTGCCCGTGTGGTGGTAATAAGGTCACCGCAACAGCCCTAATTGAGACTCTGCATGCAGAATTCTGTAAATATACAGTGCATTCGGAAAGTATTCAAACCCCTTTACTTTTTCCACATTTTGATACATTACAGCCTTATTCTAAAATGGATGTAATACTTTTTTTCCCTCCTCAATCTACACACAATACCCCATAATGACAAAGCGAAAACAGGTTTTTAGAAATGTTTGCAAATGTATTAAAAATAAAAAACAGAAATACCTTATTTGCATAAGTATTCAGACCCTTTGCTATGAGATTCGAAATTGAGCTCAGGTGCATCCTGTTTCCATTGATCATCCTTGAGATGTTTCTACAACTTGACTGGAGTCCACCTGTGGTAAATTCAATTGATTGGACATGATTTGGAAAGGCACACACCTGTCTATATAAGGTCCCACAGTTGACAGTGCATATCAGCGCAAAAACCAAGCCATGAGGTCGAAGGAATTGCCCGTAGAGCTCTGAGACAGGATTGTGTCGAGGCACAGATCTGGGGAAGGGTACCAAAAAATGTCTGCAGCATTGAACTACATCAAATCAAATGTTATTCGTCACATGCTTCGTAAACAACAGGTGTAGACTAGACTAACAGTGAAATGCTTACTTACGGGCCCTTCCCAACAATGCAGAGAGAAAGAAAATAGAGAAATAATAGAAAAGTAATAATAAATACACAATGAGTAACGATAACTTGGCTATATACACAGGGTACCAATACCGAGTCGATGTGCTGGGGTACGAGGTAATTGAGGTAGATATGTACAGTGCATTCGGAAAAACCAAGCCATGAGGTTGAAGGAATTGTCCGTAGAGCTCCGAGACAGGATTGTGTCGAGGCACAGATCTGGGGAAGGGTACCAAAACATTTCTGCAGTATTGAAGGTCCCCAAGAACACAGTGGCCTCCACCATTCTTAAATGGAAGAAGTTTGGAACCACCAAGACTCTTCCTAGAGCTGGCCGCCGGCCAAACTGAGCAATCGAGGGAGAAGGGCCTTGGTCAGGGAGGTGACCAAGAACCCGATGGTCACTCTGAAAGAGCTCCACAGTTCCTCTGTGTAGATGGGAGAACCTTCCAGAAGGACAACCATCTCTGCAGCACTCCACCAATCAGGCCTTTATGGTAGAGTGGCCAGACGGAAGCCACTCTTCAGTAAAAGGCACATGACAGCCTGCTTGGAGTTTGCCAAAAGGTACCTAAAGGACTCTGACCATGAGAAACAAGATTCTCTGGTCTCATGAAACAAAGATTGAACTCTTTAGCCTGAATGCCAAGTGTCTCGTCTGGAGGAAACCTGTCACCATCCCTAAGGTGAAGCATGGTGGTGGCAGCATCATGCTGTGGGGATGTTTTTCAGTAGCAGGGACTGGGGGACTAGTCAGGATTAAGGGAAAGAGGAACAGAGCAAAGTACAGAGATCCTTGATGAAAACCTGCTCCAGAGTGCTCAGGACCTCAGACAGGGGCGAAAGATTCACCTTCCAACAGGACAACGACCATAAGCACACAGCCAAGACAACACAGGAGTGGCTTTGGGACAAGTCTCTGAATGTCCTTGAGTGGCCCAGCCAGAGCCCAGACTTGAACCCAATCTAATATCTCTGGAGAGACCTGAAAATACAGTTGAAGTCGGAAGTTTACATACACCTTAGCCAAATACATTTAAACTCAGTTTTTCACAATTCCTGACATTTAATCCTAGTAAAATGTACCTGTCTTAGGTCAGTTAGGATCACCACTTTATTTTAAGAATGTGAAATGTCAGAATAATAGTAGAGAGAATTATTTATTTCAGCTTTTATTTATTTCATCACATTCCCAGTGGGTCAGAACTTTACATACACTCAATTAGTATTTGGTAGCATTGCCTTTAAATTGTTTAACTTGGGTCAAACGTTTTGGGTAGCCTTGCACAAGCTTTCCACAATAAGTTGGGTGAATTTTGGCCCATTCCTCCTGACAGAGCTGGTGTAACTGAGTCAGGTTTGTAGGCCTCCTTGCTCGCACACGCTTTTTCAGTTCTGCCCACAAATGTTCTATAAGATTGAGATCAGAGCTTTGTGATAGCCACTCCAATACCTTGACTTTATTGTACTTAAGCCATTTTGCCACAACTTTGGAAGTATGCTTGGGGTCATTGTCCATTTGGAAGACCCATTTGCGACCAAGCTTTAACTTCCTGACTGATGTCTTGAGATGTTGCTTCAATATATCCACATAATTGTCCTTCCTCATGATGCATTTACATTTCATTTTACATTTACATTTTAGTCATTTAGCAGACGCTCTTATCCAGAGCGACTTACAGTTAGTGAATGCATACATTTTCATACTGGCCCCCCGTGGGAAACGAACCCACAACCCTGGCGTTGCAAGCGCCATGCTCTACCAACTGAGCTACAGGGGACTATGCCATCTATTTTGTGAAGTGCACCAGTCCCTCCTGCAGCAAAGCACCCCAACAGCATGATGCTGCCACCCCCGTGATTCACGGTTGGGATGTTGTTCTTCGGCTTGCAAGCGTCCCCCTTTTTCCTTCAAACATAACGATGGTAATTATGGCCAAACAGTTATATTTTTGATTCATCAGCCCATAGGACATTTCTCCAAAAAGTACGATCTTTGTCCCCATGTGCAGTTGCAAACCGTAGTCTGGCTTTTTTATGGCGGTTTTGGAGCAGTGGCTTCTTCCTTGCTGAGCAGCCTTTCAGGTTATGTCAATATAGGACTCGTTTTACTGTGGATATTGACACTTTTGTACCTGTTTCATACAGCATCTTCACAAGGTCCTTTGCTGTTGTTCTGGGATTTTTTTGCACTTTTCGCACCAAAGTACGTTCATCTCTAGGAGACAGAACGCGTCTCCTTCCTGAGTGGTATGACGGCTGCGTGGTCCTATGGTGTTTATACTTGCGTACTATTGTTTGTACAGATGAACGTGGTACCTTCAGATGCTCCCAAGGATGAACCAGACTTGTGGAGGTCTACAATTGTTTTTCTAAGGTCTTGGCTGATTTCCCATGATGTCAAGCAAAGAGGCACTGAGTTTGAAGGTAGGCCTTGAAATACATCCACAGGTACACCTCCAATTGACTCAAATTATGTCAATTAGCCTATCAGAAGCTTCTAAAGCCATGACATCATTTTCTGGAATTTTCCAAGCTGTTTAAAGGCACAGTCAACTTAGTGTATGTAAACTTCTGACCCACTGGAATTGTGATACAGTGAATTATAAGTGAAATAATCTGTCTGTAAACAATTGTTGGAAAAATTACTTGTGTCATGCACAAAGTAGATGTCCTAACTGACTTGCTAAAACTATAGTTTGTTAACAAGACATTTGTGGAGAGGTTGAAAAACTAGTTTTAATGACTCCAACCTAAGTGTATGTAAACTTCTGACTTCAACTGTAAAAGAGTTCAATCTTTGTTTCATCAGACCAGAATGATGGATGCCACTGTGTTCTTCGGGACCTTCAATGCTGCAGAAATGTTTTGGTACCCTTCCCCAAGTCTGTGCCTCAACACAATCCTGTCTCAGAGCTCTACGGACAATTCCTTCGACCTCATGGCTTGGTTTTTGCTCTGACATGCACTGTCAACTGAGACATTTTACGTTTACATTTTAGTAATTTAGCAGATGCTCTTATCCAGAGCGACTTACAGTTAGTGAGTGCATACATTTTCATACTGGCCCCCCGTGGGAAACGAATCCACAACCCTGGCGTTGCAAGCGCCATGCTCTACCAACTGAGCTAAAGGGGAATTATATAGACAGGTGTGTGCCTTTCCAAATCATGTCCAATCAATTGAATTTACCACAGGTGTACTCCAATCAAAGTTGTAGAAACATCTCAAGGATGATCAATGGAAACAGGATGCACCTGAGCACAATTTCGAGTCTCATAGCAAAGGGTCTGAATACTTATGTAAATAAGGTATTTCTGTTTTTAATTTTTTCAACATTTGCATACATTTCTAAAAACCTGTTTTCGCTTTGTCATTATGGAGTATTGTGTGTAGATTGATGAGGATTGATATTTATTTAATCAATTTTAGAATAAGGCTGTAATGTAACAAAATGTGGAAAAAGTCAAGGGGTCTGAATACTTTCCGAGTGCACTGTACGTGCTTGCCAGATTTATAGCATGCATTAAATTGTGTGGCAATTGTAAGACAGCACTGTGGGGTCAGTTTGTACAACTGTTCTGACTTGCCTATACCTAGCTTTAGAGAAATGTCATCATCGAATATTGTAACAGCTTTCATTTTCTGCTTACGTGCCCCCATTGTAAGACCTTTCATTGTCTGCTTATGTGCCCCCGTTAGATTAGCCTACTGTTCGGACTTGGTGGTGCACATGTAGTCTATAACCAGTTTTAGAGAAATGTCATAATCAAATATTGTAACACCTTTCATTGCCTGCTTACTTTCCCCCATTGTAAGAGCTTTCATTGTCTGCTTATGTGTCCCTGTTAATGTAACCTACTGTTCGGACTTGATGTACATGGGGGAATACTGTAAGAACGGCCCATGTTCTGAATTATGTCGCTGTCCATTTCAAAAGTGCTGAACGAATAGGCAGCATATAGGCTACATCCGTCTCAGCTCGCTCATGTCTTAATCGAAATTACGGCTTACCTCTTAACCGTTTATCGTCATATAGAGCCACCTTTTGCAACAATTACAGCTGCAAGTATCTTGGGGTATGTCTCTATAAGCTTGGCACATCTAGTCACTGGGATATTTGCCCATTCTTCAAGGCAAAACTGCTCCAGCTCCTTCAAGTTGGATGGGTTCCGCTGGTGTACAGCAATCTTTAAGTCATACCACAGATTCTCAATTGGATTGAGGTCTGGGCTTTGACTAGGCCATTCCAAGACATTTAAATATTTCCCCTTAAACCACTCAAGTGTTGCTTTAGCAGTATGCTTAGGGTCATTGTCCTGCTGGAAGGTGAACCTCCATCCCAGTCTCAAATCTCTGGAAGACTGAAACAGGTTTCCCTCAAGAATTTCCCTGTATTTAGCGCCATCCATCATTCCTTCAATTCTGACCAGTTTCCCAGTCCCTGCCGATGAAAAACATCCCCACAGCATGATGCTGCCACCACCATGCTTCACTGTAGGGATGGTGTTCTCGGTGTGATGAGAGTGTTGGGTTTGCGCCAGACATAGCATTTTCCTTGATGGCCAAAAAGCTCAATTTTAGTCTCATCTGACCAGAGTACCAGAGTACCTTCTTTGTGGGAGACTCTTTGGGGAGTCTCTCACATGGCTTTTAGCGAACAACAAACGTGTTTGCTTATTTTTTTCTTTAAGCAAGGGCTTTTTTCTGGCCACTCTTCCGTAAAGCCCAGCTCTGTGGAGTATACGGCTTAAAGTGGTCCTATGGACAGATACTCCAATATCCGCTGTGGAGCTTTGCAGCTCCTTCAGGGTTATCTTTGGTGTCTTTGTTGCCTCTCTGATTAATGCCCTCCTTGTCTGGTCCGTGAGTTTTGGTGGGCGGCCCTCTCTTGGCAGGTTTGTTGTGGTGCCATTATTCTTTAAATTTTTTAATAATGGATGACATTTATTTTTTTATATACATTTTTAACCTTTATTTAACTAGGCAAGTCAGTTAAGAACAAATTCTTATTTACAATGACGGCCTACACCGGCCAAACCCGGACAACGCTGGGCCAATTGTGCGCCGCCCTATGGGACACCCAATCACGGCTGGTTGTGATATTGCCTGGAATCGAACCAGGGGGTCTGTAGTGACACCTCAAGCACTGAGATGCAGTGCCTTAGACCTCTGCGCCACTCTGGAGTGGTCTAATGGTGCTCCGTGGGATGTTCAAAGTTTCTGATATTTTTTTATAACCCAACCCCGATCTGGGGTGGAGAGCTCCTTGGTCTTCATGGTGCCGCTTGCTTGGTGGTGCCCCTTGCTTAGTGGTGTTGCAGACTCTGGGGCCTTTCAGAACAGGTGTATACAGTGGGGGGAAAAAGTATTTAGTCAGCCACCAATTGTGCATGTTCTCCCACTTAAAAAGATGAGAGAGGCCTGTAATTTTCATCATAGGTACACGTCAACTATGACAGACAAAATGAGGGAAAAAAATCCAGAAAATCACATTGTAGGATTTTTTATGAATTTATTTGCAAATTATGGTGGAAAATAAGTATTTGGTCAATAACAAAAGTTTCTCAATACTTTGTTATATACCCTTTGTTGGCAATGACACAGGTCAAACGTTTTCTGTAAGTCTTCACAAGGTTTTCACACGCTGTTGCTGGTATTTTGGCCCATTCCTCCATGCAGATCTCCCTCTAGAGCAGTGATGTTTTGGGGCTTTAGCTGGGCAACACAGACTTTCAACTCCCTCCAAAGATTTTCTATGGGGTTGAGATCTGGAGACTGGCTAGGCCACTCCAGGACCTTGAAATGCTTCTTACGAAGCCACTCCTTCGTTGCCCGGGCGGTGTGTTTGGGATCATTGTCATGCTGAAAGACCCAGCCATGTTTCATCTTCAATGCCCTTGCTGATAGAAGGAGGTTTTCACTAAAAATCTCACGATACATGGCCCCATTCATTCTTTCCTTTACACGGATCAGTCGTCCTGGTCCCTTTGCAGAAAAACAGCCCCAAAGCATGATGTTTCCACCCCCATGCTTCACAGTAGGTATGGTGTTCTTTGGATGCAACTCAGCATTCTTTGTCCTCCAAACACGACGAGTTGAGTTTTTACCAAAAAGTTATAGTTTGGTTTCATCTGACCATATGACATTCTCCCAATCCTCTTCTGGATCATCCAAATGCACTCTAGCAAACTTCAGACGGGCCTGGACATGTACTGGCTTAAGCAGGGGGACACTCAGGATTTGAGTCCCTGGCGGCGTAGTGTGTTACTGATGGTAGGCTTTGTTACTTTGGTCCCAGCTCTCTGCAGGTCATTCACTAGGTCCCCCCGTGTGGTTCTGGGATTTTTGCTCACCGTTCTTGTGATCATTTTGACCCACGGGGTGAGATCTTGCGTGGAGCCCCAGATCGAGGGAGATTATCAGTGGTCTTGTATGTCTTCCATTTCCTAATAATTGCTCCCACAGTTGATTTCTTCAAACCAAGCTGCTTACCTATTGCAGATTCAGTCTTCCCAGCCTGGTGCAGGTCTACAATTTTGTTTCTGGTGTCCTTTGACAGCTCTTTGGTCTTGGCCATAGTGGAGTTTGGAGTGTGACTGTTTGAGGTTGTGGACAGGTGTCTTTTATACTGATAACAAGTTCAAACAGGTGCCATTAATACAGGTAACGAGTGGAGGACAGAGGAGCCTCTTAAAGAAGAAGTTACAGGTCTGTGAGAGCCAGAAATCTTGCTTGTTTGTAGGTGACCAAATACTTATTTTCCACCATAATTTGCAAATAAATTCATAAAAATCCTACAATGTGATTTTCTGGATTTTTTTTCTCAATTTGTCTGTCATAGTTGACGTGTACCTATGATGAAAATTACAGGCCTCTCTCATCTTTTTAAGTGGGAGAACTTGCACAATTGGTGGCTGACTAAATACTTTTTTTCCCCACTGTATATACTGAAATCATGTGACAGATCATGTGACACTTAGATTGCACACAGGTGGACATTATTTAACTAATTATGTGACTTCTGAAGGTAATTGGTTGCACCAGATCATATTTAGGGGCTTCATAGCAAAGGGGGTGAATACATATGCACGCACCACTTTTCCGTTATTTTATTCATTTCACGTCACCAATTTGGACTATTATGTGTATGTCCATTACATGAAATCCAAATAAAAATCAATTTAAATTACAGGTTGTAATGCAACAAAATAGGAAAAACGCCAAGGGGGATGAATACTTTTGCAAGGCGCTGTAGATAGATAGATAAGGAGAGGGTGGAGATGCGATAGAAAGAGATAAAAAGCATGGAGGGCGATAGAAAGAGGAGGAGGTAGAGGCAGACAGAGATAGAAAGAGGAAACATCATAAAGAGCATTTTGTGACTCACAGGCTTTCAAACCAGGACCCACGGTATATAGTCGTCAGCATGCAAATACTGTCACCACTATGATAATTATGTAAAACAGACTCCAAAGCAAACATCATCTACACAGCAAACACACTGATTCACTCCAGGGCATTAATTAACATACAATGCTTATTGAAAGTCTACACACCCAATGCACAGTCTTCACATTTTGTTGCATTAAAATTCAATCTAAAAATGGATTAAATGTGTGTGTGTGTGGGGCGGGGGGCGGGGTTCCCTACAGATCGACACAACATTTTCAAAGTGAAAGGAAGTTATAGAAAATGTTCAAAATTAATAAAAAAAACAAAAGAAACAAGATGTCTTGATTGCGTATGTCTTCACACCCCAGAGTTAATACTTGGTGGAAGCACCTTTGGCAGCCATTACAGCTGTGAATCATTTTCAATAAGATTCTACCAACTTTGCACAACATTTAGGGCAACATATCCACTGTTTTTTTCAAAATTGCTCAATCTCATTACATTTGGTTGGGAATCATAGATGGACAGCAATATTCAAACCTTGTCTCAGATTTGTCGAGCAAATTTAAGCCAGGACTGAGACTAGACCACTCAGAAACACTCAACACCACTTGGAAAGCCCTTCTGGTGTGTCTTTGGCATTAACATTTGTGTAATTGTTTCGCTGTAAAATAAAACTCTATCCCAGGGTTTTCAGAAGACTGAGGCAGGTTTTCCTCTAACTTTTCACCTGGGCTTTTCTTGTTTCATATTTATTTTGATCCTGACAAACTCCCCAGTCCCTGCCGATGACAAGCATACATATAACATGATGCTGCCACCACAATACTTGGAAATAGAGAGGGTTTCACTCTGTGATGTGTTGTATTGGATTTGACCAAAACCTGTAGTTTTTAAATAAAGCCAAAAAGTTAATTTATTTGCTGTGTTGTCTTGCAGTATTGCTTAACATCCTTGTTGCAAACAGAATGGATGATTTGGAGTTGATTTTTACTTTATCATACAGGCCAGTAATATGGAGTAAATGCAATGTTGTGGATCCCTTTGTATTTTCAAGTATTGTGGTGGCAGCATCATGTTATGGGTATGCTTGTCACTGGCAGGGACTGGGGAGTTTGTCAGGGTCCAAATAAATATGAACGGAGCAAAGCCCAGGTTAACAGTTAAGAGGAAAAACTGCTGTAGTCATCTGAAAACCTAACCTTGGGATAGGGTTTTATTTTTCCGCGGGACAATTACACAAATGTTAATGCTCAGACATACCAGAATGGCTTTCCAAGAGGTGTTGAGTGTTCCTGAATGGTCTAGTCTCAGTCCTGACTTAAATCTGCTTAAAAAATCAGAGACAATTATTAAATATTGCTGTCCATCAATGATTCCCAACCAAATGTACTGAGCTTGAGCAGTTTTGACAAAAAGGATGGATATATGTTGCCCTAAGAGTTGTGCAAAGCTGGCAGAATCTTATTGAAAATGATTTACAGCTGTAATTGCTGCCAAAGTTGCTTCCACCAAGTATTTACTCTGGGGTGTGAAGACATTAGCAATTAAGAAATCTTAGTTTTTTTTGTGTTCATTTGGAAATGTTTGAATAACTTTCTTTCCCTTTCAAAATGTGGAGTAGGCTGTGTAGATCTGTAGAGGGGGAAAAAACAATTGAATCCCTTTTTAGATTACATTTTAAGGCAGCAAAATGTGAAGACTGTGCAAGGGGTGTGTAGACTTTCACTAGGCACTGTACATCATAACTCCCTCATTCAACAAATGAATGTGCTGACATGACACCCCTGATGAGTATCACGGCCCGGAGACTTACAGAGAGTAGGATGTAGCAGTCGCCCTCGTAGAAGTTGCCATGGGATTTTTCAGGGACCTGCACCAGCTCCATTTTCTGTGAGGACAAAGAAATGCAGACGTCTGTCTTTTTCACCACTGACTTTGTGAAATCCTCACCCTGATCAATTTAAAAGAATACACTGACTGATAGCCGCCTTACCTCGATTCGCCAGATTATAATCCCAGGATTGTGGGTTACTGCTCTGAATGTGTACTCCATGTTTCTCAGATACAGGCAATCTCAATCTGATGTTGGAAAGTTCCTTGGACCACCTCCTGATTTTTGGACCCTGGAAGGAGGAGTATTTCTGTAACCACTGAACCAAATTGCATTATCTGACACAGGAGGTTATTGAGATGGATATTAAAAAGGACATCAATATCAATTTCAGGATTACAGGAGGTTTACTGCAGAACAAATGTATTTGCATCATAAACCGGTTGGAAAGGGTGTTGTCGGAAGAAGAGGGGGAATCATTCAAAAGCACTGCGTTGCCATTAACATCCACTACTATACATTTGATTCAGTCAATGTCACAAAGTTCACACCATACTGTATCTGACTGTTCTGATGGTCAGAGCTGTGTACACCTCAGCCTCTGACCATTAACTATATTGATCCAGCCATAAAACATCCTAACTCTCTTCTCTCAATACACACCATGAAACTAAAAAATCACAGAGTGCAGATAAGATCAAGTCAAACAGTACCTGGAGTTGCTGTTGCAGAGGTAGAAGACAAATGTGTCCAGCTAGAGAGTTACTTGCTTGTTTGTAGGAGTACGTTTCTCTGTGTGTGTCTGGATGGTTCTTCCGTTGACTCAAGGTTGGACACAGCAGTACATCCCCAGGAGAGTACCAGAGGATTTAGGATTGTCACTGGGGCATCAAAGCTTCCTTCTCCTCCTCTTCCTCCTCCTGGCCCTTGGCACCTGGGAGATTTGCCTGAGTTTGCATGTTCCAGGACCTCTCCTATCACTCCGTCCAATCGCTGATTAGAGAAAGATACACAAACCAGCAGGCAAATGAGGAGAGAGCAGAAACGACTCAAATTCAAAAGACCACGGGCTGAAAGGACACATTAGTGATAGTGGCGGTGGGAGGAAGGGGGGAGAGGAGGGGAAGTAATAAATAACCCTCCCTTTGCCAGGAAATGCATCTGGCTGTATTGGAAGGAAGCCACAGAGCTATAGATCTTTTGATAAATGATGCACTGCACAATGGACTATTGATGCTGTAATGCAGTTGCTGCCTATAATAATTACATTTTACATTTTAGTCATTTAGCAGACGCTCTTATCCAGAGCGACTTACAGGAGCAATTAGGGTTAAGTGCCTTGCTCAAGGGCACATCAACATATTTTTCACCTAGTCGGCTCGGGGATTAGAACCAGAGACCTTTCGGTTACTGGCACAACACTCTTAACCACTAAGCTACCTGCTGCCCCAATTAAGCATTAGAAGGTCCTCCCCAGTAGAGGCCAATGCTGTAGGAGAGGTCCTAAGAGCCATCCCCAGTAGAGGCCAATGCTGTAGGAGAGGTCCTGAGAGCCATCCTCAGTAGAGGCCAATGCTGTAGGAGAGGTCCTGAGAGCCATCCTCAGTAGAGGCCAATGCTGTAGGAGAGGTCCTGAGAGCCATCCTCAGTAGAGGCCAATGCTGTAGGAGAGGTCCTGAGAGCCATCCTCAGTAGAGGCCAATGCTGTAGGAGAGGTCCTAAGAGCCATCCCCAGTAGAGGCCTTTACTGTAGGAGAGAATCTCACATGATGACACAGTGCTACGTGACATTCACTCTACATTGATTATGTTTCGAATGGTGTTATTGATTTTCAGGATACTCTCATTGGATGTCCTTACTGCCCAATCTAGCTGCACTCTAGAAGTACAGGTAACTGTCAAAATAAAAGGAAAACCCAACATATTATAGTGTACAAAACATTAGGAACACCTTAATATTGAGTTGCACCCGTTTGCCCTCAGAACGGCCTCAATTCATTGGGGCATGGACACAGGGATGCAGGCCCATGTTGACTCCAATGCTTCCCACAGTTGTGTCAAGTTGGCTGGATGTCCTTTGGGTGGTGGACCATTCTTGATACACACGGGAAACTGTTGAGCGTGAAAAACCCAGCAGTGTTGCAGTTCTTGACACACTCAAACTGGTGCACCTGGCACCTACTACCAAAGGCACTTAAATATTTTGTCTTGCCCATTCACCCTCTGAATGGCACACATACACAATCGATGTCTCAATTGTCTCAAGGCTTAACAAGCCTTCTTTAACCTGTCTCCTCCCCTTCATCTACACTGATTGAAGTGGATTTAACAAGTGACATCAATAAGGGATCACAGCTTTCACCTGGATTCACCTGGTTAGTCTATATCATTGAGATGTTATGCCACTGTCCTACACACACAATACCCCATAATGTCAAAGTGTAATTATGTTTTTAGCAAAAATGTTGAGTCAAGTATTCAACCCCTTTGTTATTCAATAAGGGATCATAGCTTTCACCTGGATTCACCTGGTCAGTCTATATCATAGAAATAACTATTTTGTACACTCAGGGTATTTTAATAGGGTGTTGGGCCACCACGAGCCAGAACAGCTTCAATGCAATTTAGTATAGATTCTAGAAGTGTCTGGAACTCTGTCGGAGGGATGCTGTCACGGTTTCGGCCGAGGCGGCCCCTCCTCCTTGTTCGGGCAGGTTTCGGCGGTCGTCGTCTCCGGAGTACTAGCTGCCACCGCTCTATGTTTCTTGTTTGATTGGTTTTGTCTGTTTGTCACACCTGTTTTGTGTTATGTCTCAATTAGCACCCTATTTAGTTTCCTTGTTGTTAGTTAGGTGTTGTGTGTAATTGTTCCATGTCGTGTTGCTGCGCTGCATGTATTTTGGTGCGCTATTTTGTGCTTTCCTCCTTGTTTGTGTTTTAGGAGTAGATTACGCACTTGTTGATTGCGCCCGTTTGTATACGCCTGTGCGCGCTTTTCTCGCCTCCGGGCTGGTTTTGGATATTTATTGTGATATCTACTAAAGTATTTTTGTTGGACTTTACTTCTGCCTCCTGCGCCTGATTCCACACCACACCTACCATAGCAACTCCTGACAGAATTACACACCTTTATGGAATCAGCAGGAGCACCCACCGACATCATGGAGGAGCGTCTTCGCGGTCAAGAGGATCGAATCAACCAGATCGGGCACGCCTTGGACCGCGTAATGAACACCCTCCATCGATGGGAAACCAGCGGGTACCCACACCCCCACCTATCGCACCATCACCATCGGACAGCCCGCCCCGTCCAACTACCGGAACCCAGTGGGATTCGGCTCTGCCTCCCGAGGGCGTACGACGGCACCGCTGCCGGGTGTCAGGGGTTCCTATTACAAGTGGAACTCTACCTTGCCACCATACACCCGGCGCCCTCGGGATACGAGAGCGCTTTCCGCCCTCATCTCCTGTCTCACCGGCAAGGCGTTGGAGTGGGCCAACGCCGAATGGAGGGGAATAGACGCCGCCACAGTCACCTATGCGGAGTTCTCCCGCCGCTTCCGTGCTGTCTTCGACCATCCACCAGAGGGGAAGGCGGCGGGGGAGCGTCTATTCCACCTCCGACAGGGGATGAGGAGCGCTCAAGAGTTTGCGCTGGAGTTCCGGACTCTAGCGGCCGATGCAGGGTGGAATGAGAGGGCCCTCATAGACCACTTTAGATGTAGCCTTCGGGAGGCGTCCGCAGAGAGTTAGCGTGCAGGGATACTACACTAACATTTGACCAGCTGGTGGACATGGCCATTCGGCTGGACACCCTGCTCGCGACCCGCGGACGTCCCAGGTGGGGGCCTCCCATTCCACCCTCCAGCGCCTCCGAGCAGAGCTCGATGGAGCTTGGAGGTGCTGGCGCTAGAGGGAGGAGAGGAAGGAACCCGAGGGGGGCAGTCTCCTGCACCAACTGTGGCCGCGGAGGGCACACCGCGTCTAGGTGCTGGGGAGGGTCCCCTGGTGAGGGAGATGGCAGGTCACACAGTGGGGAGTCCTCCCAGGTGAGTAGGCGCCCTACTTACCCAGAGCTTTCTGTCGTACACATTACATTACCTGTTTGTTTCCCACAGGTTGCACCTCGTTCCCAGCATAAGGCGCTAGTCGATTCAGGCGCAGCTGGGAATTTTGTAGATCGTAAATTCTGTGTTAAGTTAGGGATTCCCCTCCTTCCAGTCGATAAACCCTTCCCTGTACATGCCTTAGATAGTCGTCCGTTAGGATCTGGGTTAATTGGGGAGGTCACGGCGCCACTTAGGATGATGACGCAGGGGGGTCATGAGGAGACGATTCAACTCTATCTGATCGACTCTCCTGCGTATCCGGTGGTACTGGGGCTTCCTGGTTGATTACCCATGATCCTACGATTTCGTGGCGAGAGAAGGCTCTTAAAGGGTGGTCTGCTCAGTGTGAGGGGCTATGTCTGGGTGTTTCCGTAGGGGCGACCTCGGTGGAGAGCCCGAACCAGATGCCAGCACTGCACATTCCGCCTGAGTATGAGGATTTGGCACTCGTGTTTAGTAAGACCAGAGCGGCAAGGTTGCCCCCTCATAGACAGGGGGATTGTGCGATAGACCTCCAGACAGGAGCTGCGCTCCCGCGGAGCCATGTGTATCCTTTGTCACAGGAGGAGAAAAGGGCAATGGAGACTTACATTGCCGAGTCTCTGAGACAGGGATACATACGGTCCTCCACTTCTCCCGCGTCCTCGAGCTTCTTTTTTGTGAAGAAAAAGGATGGAGGTTTGCGTCCGTGTATTGATTACCGCGGTCTCAATCAGGTGACTGTGAAATATAGTTATCCACTCCCGCTGATTGCGACCATGACGGAGTCATTACACAGGGCACGGTTCTTCACAAAATTGGACCTCAGGAGCGCATATAACTTGGTGCGCATTAGGGAGGGCGATGAGTGGAAGACAGCATTTAGTACTACCTCCGGCCATTACGAGTATCTCGTCATGCCATATGGGTTAATGAATGCTCCATCAGTCTTCCAATCGTTTGTAGATGAGATTTTCCGGGACATGCAGGCGCAGGGAGTAGTGGTGTACATAGATGATATTCTTGTGTACAGTTCTACTCGGGCCGAGCATGTAGCCCTGGTGCGCAGGGTATTGAGGGAGACTGTTGGAGCATGACCTGTATGTCAAAGCCGAGAAATGTCTGTTCTTTCAGGAGTCAGTCTCCTTTTTGGGTTACCAGTTGTCTGCGTCAGGGGTGAGAATGGAGGTGGACCGAGTGTCCGCGCGTGCGTGAATTGGCAAACCCCAACTACGGTTAAAGAGGTGCAGCGGTTCTTGGGTTTTGCGAATTACTACCGAAGGTTTATCCGGGGTTTTGGACAGGTGGCAGCTCCCATAAAGTCTCTTCTTAAGGGGGTCCGTGCGCTTGCAGTGGTCGGCTGAGGCGGACAGGGCCTTTGGGAGACTGAAGGACCTGTTTACCTCGGCTCCGGTGCTGGCGCACCCGGAGCCCACTTTACCCTTCCAAGTAGAGGTGGACGCGTCTGAGGCCGGTATCGGGGCAGTTCTTTCACAACGGTCCGGCACACCACCTAAGCTCCGCCCCTGTGCTTTTATTCTAAGAAGCTCAGTCCGAGCGGAGCGGAATTATGACGTAGGGGACAGGGAGCTGTTAGCCGTAGTACAGGCCCTAAAGGTGTGGAGGCATTGGCTTGAGGGGGCTCAGCACCCCTTTCCTCATTCTGACCGACCACCGTAACCTGGAATACATTCGGGCAGCTAGGAGACTGAATCTCGCCAGGCTCGATGGACTATGTTTCTCGCCCGGTTTGTGTTCAAGATCACTTACATCCCTGGGTCCCAGAACGGGAAGGCAGATGCCCTGTCCCGGCGGTATGACACGGAGGAGAGGTGCGTGGAGCCCATTCCCATACTACCGGAGTCTTGTCTGGTGGCACCGGTGGTGTGGGAGGTCGATGCGGAGATCGAGCGGGCATTACGCACCGACCTAGCCCTCCACAGTGTCCGGTGGGTCGGACGTACGTCCCGCTCGAGGTCCGGGATCGGCTGATTTATTGGGCTCACACGTCCCCCTCCTCTGGACATCCAGGTATTGGCCGGACAGTGCACTGCCTTAGTACGAAGTACTGGTGGCCAACGTTAGCCAGGGATGTGAGGGTTTATGTCTCCTCCTGCTCAGTGTGTGCCCAGTGTAAGGCGCCCAGACACTTGCCCAGGGGTAAATTACAACCCCTGCCCGTTCCACAACGACCCTGGTCTCACCTCTCGGTGGATTTTGTTACCGACCTTCCCTCCTCACAAGGGAATACCACCATCCTGGTCGTTGTGGATCGGTTCTCGAAGGCCTGTCGTCTCCTTCCCATGCCGGGTCTTCCTACTGCCCTACAGACCGCTGAGGCTCTATTTACTCACGTCTTCCGGCATTACAGGGGTACCCGAGGATATAGTGTCTGATCGAGGCCCCCAGTTTACCTCCAGAGTCTGGAGAGCCTTTATGGAACGGTTGGGGGGTCTCGGTGAGCCTTACCTCGGGTTACCACCCGGAGAGTAATGGGCAGGTCGAACGAGTCAACCAGGATGTGGGTAGGTTTCTGAGGTCATATTGTCAGGGCCGGCTGGAGGAGTGGGCGAGATATGTGCCCTGGGCCGAGATGGCACAGAACTCTCTCCGCCACTCCTCCACGAGACTAACCCCTTTCCAGTGTGTGTTAGGGTACCAGCCGGTTCTGGCACCTTGGCATGAGAGCCAGATCGAGGCCCCTGCTGTGGATGAGTGGGTGCGGCGCTCGGAGGAGACGTGGAACGCTGCACACGTCCATCTGCAGCGAGCCATCCGTCGACAGAAGACGAGCGCCGACCTACACCGCAGTGAGGGGCCAGTGTACGCACCTGGAGATCGAGTCTGGCTCTCAACCAGAAACCTGCCGGAAGCTGGGTCGGCGGTTTGTGGGGCCTTTTAAAGTCCTGAGGAGATTGAACGAGGTGTGTTACAGGTTACAACTGCCCATTGATTACAAGAATATTAACCCCTTGTTCCATGTGTCTCTCCTCAGGCCGGTGGTAGCTGGTCCACTCCAGGACTTTGAGATTGAGGAGACTCCTCCGCCCCGTTGGACATCGAGGGGGCTCCGGCGTACACTGTTCGGACCATCCTGGATTCGAGACGCCGGATGGGGGTCTCCAATATCTCGTGGAGTGGGAGGGGTACGGTCCGGAGGAGCGGTGCTGGGTGCCGAGGAGGGACATTCTGGATCCGTCCCTGCTGACCGAATTCCATCGTGGTCATCCTACGCGCCCTGCTCCGCGTCCTCCTGGTCGTCCCCGAGGCCGGGCGGCGCACCGGCTGGAGCCGCGCGTCAAGGGGGGGGTACTGTCACGGTTTCGGCCGAGGCGGCCCCTCCTCCTTGTTCGGGCAGGTTTCGGCGGTCGTCGTCTCCGGAGTACTAGCTGCCACCGCTCTATGTTTCTTGTTTGATTGGTTTTGTCTGTTTGTCACACCTGTTTTGTGTTATGTCTCAATTAGCACCCTATTTAGTTTCCTTGTTGTTAGTTAGGTGTTGTGTGTAATTGTTCCATGTCGTGTTGCTGCGCTGCATGTATTTTGGTGCGCTATTTTGTGCTTTCCTCCTTGTTTGTGTTTTAGGAGTAGATTACGCACTTGTTGATTGCGCCCGTTTGTATACGCCTGTGCGCGCTTTTCTCGCCTCCGGGCTGGTTTTGGATATTTATTGTGATATCTACTAAAGTATTTTTGTTGGACTTTACTTCTGCCTCCTGCGCCTGATTCCACACCACACCTACCATAGCAACTCCTGACAGATGCGACACAATTCTTCCAGGAGAAATTCCATAATTTGGTGTTTTGTTGATGGTGGTGGAAAACGCTCTCAGGCGCCGCTCCAGAATCTCACATAAGTGTTCAATTGGGTTGAGATCTGGTGACTTCTCATCAAACCATTCAGTGACCACTCGTGCCCTGTGGATGGGGGCATTGTCATCCTATGGGGGCATAGCCATGGTAGCCAACATAATGGCCTGTACAGCATTTTTATACATGACCCTAAGCATGATGGGTTGTTAATTGCTTAATTAACTCAGGAACTACACCTGTGTGGAAGCCCCTGCTTTCAATATATTTTGTATCCCTCATTTACTTGTGTTTCCATTATTTTGGTAGTTAACCGTAGCTTTACATACAGACCCACTAGGCAAAAACTGATTGAATCAACATTGTTTCCACGACATTTCAACAAAAATCAATGTTATGACGTTGAATCAATGTGGAAAACTGATTGGATTTGAAAAAGTAATCAAGGTAAGGGAATTTCGTATTTTTTTCACCCAACTCCTAACCTAAATCCAATGACATGGTGACATTTGTTGATTTCACATTAATTGACAACTCAACCAAATGGAAATCAAAACTAGACGTTGATCTGACGTCTGTGCCCAGTGGGGAGGCAGTCTGGAAAGTTTATTCAGTAACTTGTGTATTTCAACCTAGTTGGAAACATAATGCAAATACCAGGGAGCCCTTAGCAGCCTGAGAAGTTTGACAGGCAAATGACTTGTGCAGTGTACAAAATACTAAGGACATCCCACCCATGTATTTTGGACAGGGCGTCATGTTGGTCACAGTTTGACTATTATGCTACCTCACCCTTGCGGCAAACAAATTCACAGGAACATGTTAAAACTACAAGTAGTCTGTTGTGTTCTCATGGAAACCCCTGCAGAATGGAAATAATGCACACACTCAGGCAAGATTAGTGAAACATAAAATGATTAGTTAACCCAACTCAGGGAAGGAGCCACATTTCCTCAAGCTGACCTCTGATTAGACAACCCTATGTGATCAGAATGACACAATCTCAATAAGCCCCACCTCTGCCCTACCTATTGCCAAAGATTGTCTATTATATAGACAAGATAGTCAAGTGACCGCTCTAACAAAATAAATACAATCACATTTACTTATAAAGCCCTTTTTAAAATCAGCAGTTGTTACAAAGTGCTTAAACAGAAACCGAGCCTAAAACCCCAGAGAGTAAAAGCAATACATGTCCTCAAAGATGGAAGGCAGGCAAGATCATGTCTTACCATTCTAGCCAATGAGAAGGCATATACAGTGCATTTGGAAAGTATTCCCTTGACCTTCCACATTTTGTTACGTTACAGCTTTATTCTAAAATTGATTAAATAGTTTCCTCCCCCACTCAATCTACACACAATACCCCATTATGACAATGTAAAAACAGGTTTAGAAATGTTTGCAAATATCACATTTACTTAAGTATTCAGACCCTTTACTCAGTACTTTGAAGCACCTTTGGCAGCAATTACAGCCTCGAGTCTTCTTTGGTATGACACAAGCTTGGCACACCTGTATTTGGGGAATTTCTCCCATTCTTCTCTGCAGATCCTCTTAAGCTCTGTCAGGTTGGATGGGGAGCGTAGCTGCACAGCTATTTTAAGGTCTCTCCAGAGATGTTCGATTGGCTTCAAGTTCGGGCTCTGGCTGGGCTAGTCAAGGACATTCAGAGATTTGTCCCGAAGCCACTCCTTCGTTGTTTTGGCTGTGTGCTTAGGGTTTTTGGCCTGTTGGAAGGTGAACCGTCGCACCAGTCTGAGGTCCTGAGTGCTCTTGAGCAGGTTTTCATCAAGGATCTCTCTGTACTTTGCGCCATTCAGCTTTCCCTCGATCTTGACTAGTCTCCCAGTCCCTGCCTCAGTCCCTGCCACCACCATGCTTCACCGTAGGGATAGTGCCAAGTTTCCTCCAGACGTAACACTTAACAGGCAAAATAGTTCAATCTTGGTTTCATCAGACCAGAGAATCTTGTTTCTCATGGTCTGCGAATCCTTTAGGTGCCTTTTCGCAAACTCCAAGTGGGCGGTCATGTACCTTTTACTAAGGAGTGGATTCCGTCTGGCCACTCTACCATAAAGGCCTGATTGGTGGAGTGCTGCAGAGATTGTTGTCCTTCTGGAAGGTTCTCCCATCTCCACAGAGGAGCTCTGTCAGAGTGACCGTTGGGTTCTTGGTCACCTCCCTGACCAAGGCCTTTCTCCCCCGATTGCTGTTTGTCCAGGCAGCCAGCTCTAGGAAGTCTTGGTGGTTCTGTAGTGTATTAAGAATTATGACTTTGCTAATGTTTTTAAGGGGAACCTGAGAGGCTGTTTATTCAGTGTTAGAGGGAGTAGTTTTAGAGTGACACAATAGAACAGACAGAGTCTGTTTGTTGGAGACAGGTGATTGGACAGTAGAGGGAGCCACCCATATTTTGGGAAAGATTATAAGTACTGGATGGGAACAAAGAAGGTCAGAGCAGCAGACATATTCTTTTCGGACACTGCTCTCCGGATGCTATATACATCTGTAAACTTATGCTGAAATCTTGTGATATGAATAAAACTTATGATCAAAGCTCAGTATAAGCGGACTCCTTTGTTACAGCATAATTAGCCACACTAACTCGACACTACAGTTCCAAACTTATTCCATTTAAGAATGATGGAGGCCACTGTGTTCTTGGGAACCTTCAATGCTGCAGAAATGTTTTGGTACCCTTCCCCAGATCTGTGCCTTGACACAATCCTGTCTCGGCGCCCTACTGACAATTCCTTTGACCTCATGGCTTCGTTTTTGCTCTGACATGCACTGTCAACTGTGGTACCTTATATAGACAGGTGTGTGCCTTTCCAAATCATGTCCAATCAATTGAATTTACCACAGGTGGACTTCAATCAAGTTGTAGAACCATCTCACGGATGATAAATGGAAACAGGATGCACCTGAGCTCAATTTCGAGTCTCATAGCAAAAGGTATCAGTTTTTTATTTGTAATAAATTTGCAAACATTTCTAAAAACCAGTTTTCGCGTTGTCATTATGTGGTATTGTGTGTAGATATATGATAACTGTTTTAAATTCATCAATTTTAGAATAAGGCTGTAACGTAACAATGTGGAAAAAGTCAAGGGGTCTGAATACTTTCCGAATGCATTGTACGTGCGTCAACAGGCCATTGAGATAGATAAGGACTCATCTTTGTATCTGTGCCCTTATAGCGGCTGTGACAGCATGGGCAGCGCCATTAAGGTTCTCTTCTTCTTTATTGGTTGATTGCTACGAAATCATAGGAATCCCCACCCAGTTGCCTACTTTAAAATGGCAATGTCCATGCTAAAACGGGTTATATCCATGACGAGACCTCGATCTTTATGAAAACAGGCACAACTGACATAAAGTTCCCAAAAAATGTCAATGTTGCCGAAATGCCACATGCGTCCACTTATCAGTGCATTCGTAACAACCTAACCATTCATTGCTAAACTTCTAGCCGATCAAATAAGCCTCACGTAGCAAATTAGCGATTGCATTTTTTGTTTACCAGATTTGACACTCATTGACCTCCATACAAAAATGCCTCACTTCGTAGGCTTACTTTTGTGGACAAATTTTGGCCGGAGTAAAACCTCTCGCGTCGCCTCTCCGCTATTGCCCAAACTTGAACATGGCCACTGATTCTTAATACATGTACATCACATATCATGATGTCGTAATGTAATGACTCTCCCTAAATGCCTTCGCAGCATCCCAAATGGCACCCTATTCCCTACATAGTGCACTACTTCTGACCACTGCCACTATGGGCCCTAGACAAAAAAAGTGCACTATATAGGGAAAAGGATGCTATTTTGGATGCTCCCTGTGAATTTGACATTCTGATTCTACTATATTGCTTGTGGAATGCAAATCTATGTGTTTGGGCATTATGAGGTCTAGGGTTTGCTGCTCTCTGGAGATGCGGACATAAATACACTACAGTAGACACACATGCACTAATCAATGTTTTTATTCCATCTTTGAAAAACAATTTTCTGAATTGCTAGTTTAACAAAAAAGCCAAAATATAATGCAGGAGTCTTATGTTCAAGTTTGATAAAATAGCTGTAAAAACAGTATTTCGAACTCCAGACGTGCACGAGTGTAAAGTGATCATTTTTGCATTATACTGTATCTCCTTCTGCATAGTTTCTGCATAAAATCTGCAGTTTGTTCATTGTATACATCCTGACCCAACCACACAATCAATCCAACAGAGTCCAGTTAACAAAAAAACTAAAATGGGGAAATGTTTTTATCCAAACCTTAATCTTATCCATCACTTATAAGAATACTACATTGGTCACCATGACAATCTATCCAATAGATTGATCGATATATACATAAAAACAGCGATACATCAATAGATTGTACCCTCTGACTCACGCCTCATTTTGTTCTGATTGTTGGTTGGCATCTAAGAATCCATACAGTAAGTGAGCCAACTGAACACTGAAAATAAAGATTGCAGAAAGATCTCCATATTTTGTAAAGGCAAAAATATTTAAAATAGGAATAATTAATTTCCAGAACAAGAGAACACCGAAAGCTTTTTAGAGCTATATTTCTATCCATTATTTGTTTGTAATATTTTGAAAAATACTGTGACTTTGTATACATATGGCATTCGTATATAAAACAACAAAAATTACCAAGCACAAAGATTTCTCTTGATAAGTCACCAATACCTTTTTTTTACAGATGGACTGTTTAGGACAAACTATTTCAAAGACATTTCTCTCCAGTTCTTTACATTCCTTCTTTCCATGACTTTGAGAAAATAATCTGTTGTATGAGTAAGATAAAATCAAATGTATCAATTATCCTAGCGTCATTCAGATGCTTAGCGATCATGAAGTGATCATGAGATCTTGTATTTCTCACAAACAGTAAACTATATTTGAATCAAACACAGGACATTTCTGATGTCGCTTTGGTTGAGGGCCATAAGCATGCCCTTCATAGGCGTTACATATTAACTCGCAATCAGAGACGACCGTTAACTCCTTCTTCCGAAACCGTTATCCAAAACATGACTAATTAAAGGTTTGACATGTCACCTCTGATGTGAATGTCAATACATTTCATTACATTTAGTCATTTCATGTCAGCAGACATTCTGACTGAATATACCAGGTATCATGGGTAGGCCTCTTACCTATTCCCCATTACTGACAATAAAGTGATGCATGTTTAAAGCAACAAGACTGGTTCTTTCAACTAGAAGAAAGAAAACTGAAGCAGAAAACGCTTTAATTGAAATTTGTGAATATTTGGTTCCCCCCTCTCCTCCAACCCACCCACCTCCCCGAAATAAGTGTTGAGCTTTGGTAATAACAAATGTCTATAACCCCACTTTACCTTTAGTGTTTCAGACATAACAATAAGACAGTCAGGTCATGCCCTGTACACCCTCCACCACATCCCAACACCAGAAGAGACAACTTAACGTCCTATACAACTGACAAATGAAGAGGATTCTTGTGCATCCCAATATAGTGCACTATTGTTGACCAGGGCCCATAGGGTTCTGGTCAAACGTAGTACTACTATATAGGGAATAGAGTGCCATTTGGGACGTAGCCAGAGATTAACATGCTTACAATTATCTAAAGAACAGAAACATGGAGTATGCCTAAAGGGATATATTTCTCTGACAGTATGGGGTCCACATCATCATAACACACGGCCCTTTCTTTCAATCCCAATGAAACAGCGGAGTAGGATTACTTGGTAAACGTTTTATGGATACTCAATTTCAGCCAAATACGTGAGACAGTGTAACAGTTATAAAATTGAAAAATTAAAAATGGGGATGGAGACCCTTCGTGCTTTATTCCAAAGCTTCTATTGCAGAAAGAAACCTTAGGCACTTCATAGTGTAATAGTATGAGAAGGCGCTTTATCTTGTGAATAAAACCACAAAACAAATCTCTTTGGGATGCAGTGACCAGTCTGGCTTGAGCATGTATGTGTTTGCTAAATTACAACTTGAGCAATAGAACATATCTTGCCAAATCAATCCAATTTATGTCACCACAAAACCGCTGCCACCCCACAATGTGTACAACACCTGATATACGGCAGTGAGTGCCGTAGACCTTCTAGAACAACAGGCAATAACGCAAAGATAATTTATCAGACATACTTTTAAGTCTCAGTAATGTAGAAACATCTCACCAAAAATAGGATATATTTTAAAATAATAAAAACTGAGTGTCAATGACTTGGCAAAGTATGAAGAAAGGGCTATGGGTAGGGGGTAAACTAGTGTGCATTGTGTTCACTCTTAGCAGCCTATACTTATCACAAGTCCCCAAGCTACCCAAATAATATGGCACCCAGAAGGCTTGACACAAAAATTTGAATTATTTGAAAACAAGGCCTTTGTTTATCCACTATGGCATCCTTAGCAGACTAAATACCAGCAGAGAATCACTCCAAATTTGCAACACTGTCTAAATCAGTCTGTTCATTTGAAGGGCTTTTTTTGTTGTATTTTATTTTATTTTAGAGTGCGCTAAAAGTTGAGGTGAATCAGCTCAAGTATACTGTACCTGATGCATCTCAGGGTGAATCAGCATAGAGGCAGGGTTTGTTACACCACTGCATTTACACGATGGGTGTGACCCCTTGGATTGTAATGGTCCCTATTGGCTGAGGATGAGGTCATCTTCAGCAAATGAGAATGGAGGATTTCATCTAACTACAACATACAGAGGCTGTTAATGTATGGCTGTTCTTCCTCAACATCCCTGACATTACAAAAGTCATCTGCACTTCTAACCAACATATCGAACATTTAAAAGACATCTTTAAAAATGTATAGAAAAACGTAACGATTGAAAAAGAACCACCATTTTCTACAAGGAACAAAGCTTTTTTTCCTTCTTTAAAAACCCAACAAAAACAGATGTAATTCTTTTTTTCTTATACAGAAGGCACAAAGATGGAGATCCCTTGCTCCCCATGTAAGGTCTGGTCAAATTAGGTCTTGTCATATCATCTTATGTACTGTCATGTCTAGTTATGTCATGCTGGCCTTGGATCAGAAAGACCAACTGTTCAACTTCCAAAAATAATTTCCTGAAGGAATCAATCCATTCAGGAGAGAGAAGTCCTTAAAAAACAGCCTTTATACAGGCCGTTGTACTAAGAAATTGAAATTAAATCACTGTATGTGGATTTTGTAGTTTCCTTGCAATGCTTTAGAGTCCCCAGTCAAAGTGTTTGTACTGAGATTATTGGCGAAGCAGAGAGGTGATGTGCAGAGTCCATTGTTTTGTGTCGCAATTAATGCTTTAAAATCAAAGTCTCGTTTTTGGAGAAACAAAGACCTGGCCAGTCAGTTTGAATGATTGGAGTACTAGTATGTGTTTGAGTTCTGATTTTAAAATGAGAAAAGAGTGAGCCACTTTGCATTGTGTTTGTTGGATTGTTTCCAGAACAGCAGCTTTGCAGCACCAGCTAACATACTGAGAAGGAGGAGGACAGTAGGAGCGGTGGACAGCCGTCCAGACACACAGTTCAGGGGCCAAACATTAAACACACCGCCGAGTGTGTCTAGGATACTAACACCGCACACAGAGTGTGTGTATGTAAGTAAAGTTTTGGCTTTTTCCGTCGGTTGATGGGTGTGGTCTGGCTGAGGGGGGAGGTTCTAGCTTGTCAGAGGGGGCGTGTCGTGTCAGGGGGCTCGTAGCTGCTGCAGTTTGGCATAGATGTCGTCCGCCTCACTCAGCTCCTCAAAGACGGGTAGGAGGCTCAGCAGCTCAGTGTCCTCCAGGTCGTCAAACCAGGACACCACAGGCACCTGAGGGGACACACAATCAGATTAAAACATGTACATTTTAGAGAAGGCTATTAATGAAGGAAAGACCCTTTCCTGTCACTCTGCAGTTGGGAAACGTTGATTTCCAGTTTAGACAAAACACACATTCAGAAAATAAAATTGCATCATCAAATAGCTTAAAATAGGAAGATCACCTCAGTGATTCCACATTGGGACAGGCCAGTTAGGCCTTTGGTGATGCAGTAAAGCTCAGAGAAAGATTGGGCTAGGCAGCAGCACTCACAGCATTCTCAGGATGGAAGATGTAGGAGGCGGGGGAGTTGTCCAGGATGAGGGTCTTGTTGAGCTGGCGGCCAAGGCGGCTCAGGTCCTTGACGTAGCAGCCCTGGTGGAACACGCAGGACTCCCGAAAGAGACGTGTCCCGAACACACCACACTGATCCAGCAGGTCTGTCACTGGGTCTGCATACTGCAGGGGAGACAGGGGGAAGAGATACAGATAGAAACAGAAAGAGAGGGCCAGGCACGGATGTAGGACAGAGTAGTACGTAAGGGGAGAGTGGTATGTTGGGTGGTACAGATGCGTGAACATTGCTGGAATTGCTACTTTTACAACAGGTATATCTCATCACCACCAGGGGGAGCAAATTGAATAAGTACCAGTTAATTTTCTAAATCAACACTAAAAGCAATGGTACCTTTGCGAGACTTGCAGTGAAGAGAACACACTCAAACAGCTCTCCCATCCTCTGGAGGAACTGGTCTACATGTGGCCTCTTCAGGACGTAAACCTGGGACACATCACAGCATGGCTATAAGTATCTGGCTAGGGGAATCAAGTACAGCTATCTAGCAGCGACCATCTATGAACACTAGTCTTTGGACTAACTGACTGGAGCACCTACACACACACACACAAACACACACACACACACACACAACCCCAGTCCCTAGGGACCACAGTATCTATTGATCTGCAATCTGATCAAAGTTATTTACTAGCTAGTGGCTACAGTCTACTCACCTGGCTTAACAAGGCTAATGTTTTGGCTAATTGAAAAGGCAACAGTGGGGGGAAAAAAACAGAAAATAATAGAACTTGAATATTACAAAAATAACTGAACATGAAGGTTAAAATAAGGGTTAAAAATTAGGCCTGCCTCCCGGTTTGGTCTGCCTGTTCTTTCCTACTCATTCCGTCTGTGGGTCAGGGAAAGCGTTCAAGCGTCTGTATGTGTTGTCGTCCAAGAGGGCCATGTTGGAAGTGGTCAGCCGCCTCCTGAAACAAGTAATCGAGAATAGGCCATGCTGGCGGGAACCAGCCTATCCTGGATTACTTGAACCAGGCTGAGGCCAGAGAGCTGTGGCCAGTGTCCCAGGATGAGGAGGCCGGAGTGGGGTGAGGGAGGCCTCGCTGGCCCTTGGCTTAACTGTACTATACAGCTTTAAAATATGTACAATTGATACATATCTATGACTTCTACAATAACTACTAAGTATATCCATTTTGACTAGGGAAGAAAACACATTTATACAACAAATGTTCCATTTAAACATTACTTTTGATTTCAAATTTGATTTCATGTAGCAGTATGAAAATGTATGCACTCACTAACTGTAAGTCGCTCTGGATAAGAGCGTCTGCTAAATGACGTAAATGTAAATGCAGTAGTGCTACTCCAATGGGCTGCAATAGCTAAACATAACCACAGGGAGGCTGACTATTTGGCATACACACACACACAACCTACAGTATGTGGACACCTGCTCATCGAACATCTCATTCCAAAATCATGGGCATTAATATGGAGTTGGTACCCCTTTTGCTGCTATACCAGCCTCCACTCTTCTGGGAAGGCTTTCCACTAGATGTTGGAACATTGCTGCGGGGACGTGCTTCCATTCAGCCACAAGAGCATTAGTGAGGTCGAGCACTGATGTTGGGCGATTAGGCCTGGCTCGTAGTCAGAATTCCAATTAATCCCAAAGGTGTTCGATGGGATTGAGGTCAGGGCTCTGTGCAGGCCAGTCAAGTTCTTCCACATCGATCTCGACAAACCATTTCTGTATGGACCTCTCTTTGTGCACGGGGGAAATTGTCATGCTGAAACAGGAAAGGGCCTTCCCCAAACTGTTGCCACAAAGTTGGAAGCACAGAATCATCTAGAATGTCATTGTATGCTGTAGCGATGAGATTTCCCTTCACTGGAACTAAGGGGCCTAGCACAAACCATGAAAAACAGCCACAGACCATTATTCCTCCACCACCAAACTTTACAGTTGGCACTATGCATTGGGGCAGGTAGCGTCCTCCTGGCATCTGCCAAACCCAGATTCGTACATCGGACTGCCAGATGGTGAAACGTGATTCATCACTCAAGAGAACGCGTTTCCATTGCTCCAGAGTCCAATGGCGGCAAGCTTTACACCACTCCAGCCGACGCTTGGCATTGCGCATGGTGATCTTAGGCTTGTGTGCGGCTGCTCGGCCATGGAAACCCATTTCATGAAGCTCCCGACAAACAGTGCTTGTGCTGACGTTGCTCCAGAGGATGTTGCAACCGAGGACAGACGATATTTACGCGCAACAGCACTCGGCGGTCCAGTTCTGTGAGCTTGTGTGGCCTACCACTTTGCGGCTGAGCCATTGTTGCTCCTAGACTATTCTACTTCGGAATAACATTTGACTGGGGCAGCTCAAGCAGGGCAGACATTTTACTGACTGACTTGTTGGAAAGGTGGCATCCTATGACAGTGCCACGTTGAAAGTCACTGAGCTCTTCAGTAATTCTACTGCCAATGTTTGTCTATGGATGGCTGTGTGCTCGATTTGATACACCTGTCAGCAACGGGTGTGGCTGAAATAGCCAAATCCACTCATTTGAAGGGGTGTCCACATACTTCTGTATATATTGTGTGTGTGTGTATACACATTATATACTTTACAAAAATATAAAACGCAACATGCAACAATTTTACTGAGTTACAGTTCATATAACGAAATCAGTCAATTGAAATAAATTCATCAGGCCCTAATCTATAGCCAGGGGCGCTGCCATAGACCCACCCACTGGGGAACGAGGCCCAGCCAATCAGAATTAGTTTTTCCCCACAAAAGGGCTTTATTACAGACAGAAATACTCCTCAGTTTCATCAGCTGTCCAAGTGGCTGGTCTCAGATGATCCTGCAGGGGAAGAATCCAGATGTGGAGGTCCTGGGCTGGCGTGGTTACTTAGTATGCAAAGCTGTCATCAAGGCAAAGGATGGCTATTTGGATTTGTTTAACACTTTTTTGGTTACTACATGAATCCATTTGTGTTATTTCATAGTTTTGATGTCTTCACTATTATTCTACAATGTAGAAAATAGTAAAAATAAAGAAAAACCCTTGAATGAGTAGGTGTGTCCAAACTTTTGACTGGTAGTGTATATATCCACACACATACATGTACGTTGATCTAAATGCCATTGTCAGTTACCTGGTGTGTTGTTCCTTCAATCTCCACAGGTACAATGAAGTCAGCATTACTGACGGGCTACAGAATGAGGAGAAGACGACCATTTACCATCACAGTTTTCAGATAAAATATAATCAGTTGCAGTGACACGCAAAAGACAGACGTATACATTAACTAAAAAAGTTTGATATTCTGATTAGGAGATTCATCTAAAAGCATATCAAAGTTTTAAATGAGCAAAAAACTAACCCTCCCACTCCCCAACAAAAGCAAACCAAATCATGCCTTGTTATGAGAAACATGTTAACTATGGGGGACGTGGACAACAGTGGTTTGTCTGCCAGTGACCATTGATTTGTTGATTGAATATGTTTACAGCATCAGCAGCTCCCGTCTCACAGCCAGTGTAAAGAGCTACCTGATCCAGCTAACAGCTGTCCATTACCACCTACGACACAGTCTAATAGTGGGATCTTGAAGTCAGACGGGACACAAAGAAAGAGGACTAGCCGATCAAACGATTACAGCTTGTTGTTGCAAACAGGTTAAGTAAGAGCTATGGATCATGCTATTATGTATGATCAACTGCCATGGCCTGCACAGGATCAAAACAAGATGTCTCCTAATTCTGGATATGTGGTGAGATAATAGGTCAAACTATGTTTTCCAATAGCACTGTTTCTTATTACCTGTGTGTATGTGTATTACCTTGAAGGAGCTGTGCACCAGTGTCTCATCCAGGTCAATGACCACACAGATCTTGCCCTCATCCTGGGGGGTTACCTCGGGCAGTAGACTGGTCCCTGGGACCTGAGCGGAACAGGGGAAGAGTGAAGTAGAGGATAAAGGAGTAGTAGAGGAGGAGGAGTAGAGGAGGGTAGAAGATTAGAGGATGATTAGAGGAGGGTAGAGGAGTAGAGGATGATTAGAGGAGGGTAGAGGAGTAGAGGATGATTAAAATGTTAGAAGAGTAGAGGATTAGAGGGTAGAAGAGTAGTGGATTAGAGGGTAGAAGAGTAGAGGATTAGAGGGTAGAAGAGTAGAGGATTAGAGGGTAGAAGAGTAGAGGATTAGAGGGTAGAAGAGTAGAGGATTAGAGGGTAGAAAAGCATAGGAGGATAGAAGATTAGAGGATGATTAGAGGAGGAGTAGAGGAGAAGAGGAGGGTAGAGGGTAGCGGATAGAAGCAGGGTATAGGTGGGGATGTCAAAACGGAACCACATAACTAAACCTGCACCACTACGTTACTCACATCCTCCTCTCTCTTCTCCTGTTATCACATTACAGCGCACCAGTCTTGTAAGAATCGCATTGGTTATTAGAATCACATCGGTCCCAGTAAAGTACATTGTAAATACAGTTTAGAAATACTTCTGTCCCACCGTTTAAAACCTCTAAGTGGTTGATTCTTATATTCAGAGTGCACTGTAGTAACGCATTTGTCCATCAGGTGACCTTTCCCCTACAAGTTAAATGAAAGATGACACACCCCAATCTTAAAGCTGCAATAAGTAACTTTTTGGGCGACCCAATCAAATTCACATAGAAATGTCAGTTAAGGCTGTCATTCTCATTGAAAGCATGTCTAAGAAGCGATCTGTTCTATGTGCGCTATTTCTATGCTTCCCTTAAGTTTCGTTATTGCGTCTTTTACTTTCGGTTTTGTACATCAGCTTCAAACAGCTGAAAATACAATATTATTGGTTATGGAAAATATATTTCACAGCGGTTTAGATGGTACAATGTTTCTCTACACAATGACTGCTTGTTTTGTCACAAACTGAAATGTGGCAAACTATTCAAATTTTATCAACCAGGAAATGGCAGCGTGATTTCTGCATATTGCACCTTCAATTAAATATTCGAGAGGGAATCTATCATCTATTGACCTGGAACCTCTGGTGCGATTCTATACAGGAATCACATTTCTCCAGCTAGGAAAACCTTTTAGTTTGAGAATGAAGGGTTCAATGTGAGTTCCAGAATAATAACCCATCTACAGTAACAAAGGGGACTTCTTGATATGTTAATGTATTTGGTCCTAGCGTATATAATTCGTCCATACACATTACAATTTCAGACACGTACAGTGGGGAAAAAAAGTATTTAGTCAGCCACCAATTGTGCAAGTTCTCGCACTTAAAAAGATGAGAGAGGCCTGTAATTTTCATCATAGGTACACGTCAACTATGACAGACAAAATGAGGAAAAAAAATCCAGAAAATCACATTGTAGGATTTTTTATGAATTTATTTGCAAATTATGTTGGAAAATAAGTATTTGGTCAATAACAAAAGTTTCTCAATACTTTGTTATATACCCTTTGTTGGCAATGACACAGGTCAAACGTTTTCTGTAAGTCTTCACAAGGTTTTCACACACTGTTGCTGGTATTTTGGCCCATTCCTCCATGCAGATCTCCTCTAGAGCAGTGACGTTTTGGGGCTGTCGCTGGGCAACACAGACTTTCAACTCCCTCCAAAGATTTTCTATGGGGTTGAGATCTGGAGACTGGCTAGAGCCACTCCAGGACCTTGAAATGCTTCTTACGAAGCCACTCCTTCGTTGCCCGGGCAGTGTGTTTGGGATCATTGTCATGCTGAAAGACCCAGCCACGTTTCATCTTCAATGCCCTTGCTGATGGAAGGAGGTTTTCACTCAAAATCTCACGATACATGGCCCCATTCATTCTTTCCTTTACACGGATCAGTCGTCCTGGTCCCTTTGCAGAAAAAACAGCCCCAAAGCATAATGTTTCCACACCCATGCTTCACAGTAGGTATGGTGTTCTTTGGATGCAACTCAGCATTCTTTGTCCTCCAAACACGACGAGTTGAGTTTTTACCAAAAAGTTATATTTTGGTTTCATCTGACCATATGACATTCTCCCAATCCTCTTCTGGATCATACAAATGCACTCTAGCAAACTTCAGACGGGCCTAGACATGTACTGGCTTAAGCAGGGGGACACGTCTGGCACTGCAGGATTTAAGTCCCTGGCGGCGTAGTGTGTTACTGATGGTAGGCTTTGTTACTTTGGTCCCAGCTCTCTGCAGGTCATTCACTAGGTCCCCCGTGTGGTTCTGGGATTTTTGCTCACCGTTCTTGTGATAATTTTGACCCCACGGGGTGAGATCTTGCGTGGAGCCCCAGATCGAGGGAGATTATCAGTGGTCTTGTATGTCTTCCATTGCCTAATAATTGCTCCCACAGTTGATTTCTTCAAACCAAGCTGCTTACCTATTGCAGATTCAGTGTTCCCAGCCTGGTGCAGGTCTACAATTTTGTTTCTGGTGTCCTTTGACAGCTCTTTGGTCTTGGCCATAGTGGAGTTTGGAGTGTGACTGTTTGAGGTTGTGGACAGGTGTCTTTTATACTGATAACAAGTTCAAACAGGTGCCATTAATACAGGTAACGAGTGGAGGACAGAGGAGCCTCTTAAAGAAGAAGTTACAGGTCTGTGAGAGCCAGAAATCTTGCTTGTTTGTAGGTGACCAAATACTTATTTTCCACCATAATTTGCAAATAAATTCATAAAAAATCCTACAATGTGATTTTCTGGATTTTTTTTCTCAATTTGTCTGTCATAGTTGATGTGTACCTATGATGAAAATTACAGGCCTCTCTCATCTTTTTAAGTGGGAGAACTTGCACAATTGGTGGCTGACTAAATACTTTTTTTCCCCACTGTATCCTATTGCACAATGCACACCGTCCCGTAAAAGTGAATTCATTTCCTTTTCCACCCCAAATAGAATAGCTTAACTGTTTAACATGGATCAATGGATAATGGATCAAAACACAGAATTATCAGTTATAATATATAGCATCATACCAAAAGTAACAGTTTAATCCAAGCCCATTCAGTCTAGTCTCTACTCCAACAAAAACCACAGTGATATTGTCCTTTACGTACTTGATGTAACTGGTAGCGAAGGTTCTGAAGTAGATCAAGCTAAACAGAGAGATGAAAAGACAGTTAAAGGGACATTTCACAATTTCTCTACTTCATATTAATCATCTCCAGCACCACCACATGTGCAAATGGCATGTTTCTATATTTTGTAGTAAGAAAGAATGGAAGATAAGTGTTTCCAATGACAACAACCAATTAGTAGGCAATGCCTACTCATAATTGGTTAAAATCACAGAAGATGTCATTGGAAACAATTCTCTTCCTCTCTCTTTTTTTACTACAAAACGTACAATTTTCACATTTGATGTTGGGGTGGTGCTGGAGATGATGGATATGCATTAACAATACTGAACAAAAATATTAACGCAACATGCAACAATTTCAAAGATTTTACTGTTACAGTTCATATAAGGAAATCAGTCCCATGGGTGACATGTCTGGTGAGTATGCAGGCCATGGAAGAACTGGGACATTTTCAGCTTCCAGGAATTGTGTACAGAATTATCATGCTGAAACATGAGGTGATGTCGGCAGATGAATGGCACGACAATGGGCCTCAGGATCTCGTCACGGTATCTCTGTGCATTCAAATTGCAATCGATAAAATGCAATTGTGTTCATTGTCTGTAGCTTATGCCTGCCCATACCATAACCCCACCGCCACCATGGGGCACTCTGTTCACAACGTTGACATCAGCAAACCACTCGCCCACACGACGCCATATACGTGGTCTGTGGTTGTGAGACCGGTTGGACATACTGCCAAATTCTCTAAAACGACATTGGTGGCTGCTTATGGTAGAGAAATGAACATTACAAATTCTATGGCAACAGCTCTGGTGGACATTCCTGCAGTCAACATGCCAATTGCACGCTCCCTCAAAACTTGAGACATCTGTGGCATTCTGTTGTGTGACAAAACCGAACATTTTAGAGTGGCCTTTTATTGTCACCAGCAAAAGGTGCACCTATGTAATGATCATGCTGTTAAATCAGCTTATTGATATGCCACACCTGTCAGGTGGATGGATTACCATGGCAAAGAAGAAATGCTCACTAACAGGGATGTAAACAAATTTGTGCCCAATTTGAGAGAAATAAGCTTTTTGTGCGTATGGAAAATGTCTGGGATCTTTTATTTCAGCTCATGAAACATGGGACTGTGAAGGAACATTTTATGTTCGTGCTTTTCTAATAACGACAGGACCAACACTTTACATGCTGCGTTTATATTTGTGTTCAGTGTAGGTTCTAGAGTCAACTCCCACTCATCCATCCCAAACCCACCAACAGGGCTCAACACAAACATCTATTCTAGGCCTATATCCATGACCGTTCTGAACTGTGCCTAGTAGGAGAACACAAACAAGCACTAGGCTACATAGTCTTTCATTGGCTTGAGGATAGGCCTAATACTGCCTAATGGTGGGAGAAAACTAGCCTAATATCGGCAGCCAAAATATTTTACTCAGTCTAAACGTGCTGCCGCCTACAAGGTGCTTATCTTATTCTAAACCTAGCCATGCTCTCTCTGAACACTTTGGACATAAGAACAGTGAGGTCCACACAGTCATGTTAACCTATGTGATAAAGTAAAACATAACATAGCTTGGTGTGGGTTTTTTCTTTATTGATGATTAATGTTTTTGGTAAATGGTTGAAGCATCATCAGTCGAAGGGGACGATTAGTTAACACAGGGCTGAGTTTGACCTTTTAGCCTAAGTCTGAACAGCTCACATTTAAAATGGCCATTCACCAACATGCTTACTAAAACAGTGTCATCAATATACTGTAGTTCTAATAAAATTATTACAGGGCAGATCTGTGAAGTGTGGTGGTAAACCTGCCTTTCAACTACGAGAAAACGCTTGCATTTGAATCATTTAATTGTCTTTATCGCCACCCTCTATCTTGGCCCAATTAAATCCATAAGACTGAACTGCGGTTGAGTAAATTCTTGTGATGTTCGTGAGCAGTCGAACATCTTAACATGGTGTGGGGACATGAGTAATTAAGCCAAGTGGAACTGTAATTCAGAGAGTCACAGATATTAATCTGCAGGGTAATAAAGACATGGGACGCGTCCCAAATGGCACCCTATTCTCGATATAGTGCACTACTTTTGACTAGAGCCCTATGGGCCCTGGTCTAAAGTAGTGCACTATATCGAGAATTTGCTGCCATTTGGGACGCAGGCATGCTTACCCACTTACCCAAATACGAGTGTTGTACCGTATAAAATCAGGCCAGCTCTACTCTAGTTGGTTAATTACATTAATAGAGCCATCGTGATTCAGAGTCATATTAGGCCCCAATAGCCATCTGATCTTGTAATTACATGGTGCATCTAGAGTACTGAACAACGTGAGTGCAGATTTAAGAAGACAGCAGCACACTGAATCTGAAGCGATAAGAATGTAGAGGATGAAGTTCAATTTATCGGTCAGGGAGAAGTTATAAAATCTCCATCCAGCCTTTATTCTCCATTTACTCCGATTTATCTAACATGACTTACCTCAAAATCAAAACTATTAATGGGACATGTCACTTTTTAAGACCAATTCTGATGTAAAATTACATCATTACTAGCCACAGCCTCTTGGACAGAAGTTGGTCTACTACACTAATGCTTTCTATAAAGTACTCAGTGTACTCAGCCAGCCTAACTTTTATGAAGTCTGTCCTGTATTAGGAGCTGTCTAGGTTGAAGATAAAAAGGTTAAGATAAAGTAATAATTCCATGCAGAAGCATTCGAAAATAAACAATTTTATTGGACCAGCGCTGGAGGAAAATAAAATCTATACATATACAGTACCAGTCAAAGGCTTGACAAACCTACTAATTCCAGGGTTTTTCTTTGTTTTTACTATTTTCTACATTGTAGAATAATAGTGAAGACATCAAAACTATGAAATAACACATATGGAATCATGTAGTAACCAAAAAAGTGTTCAATCAAAATATATTTTATATTGGAGATTCTTCAAAGTAGCCACCCGTTGCTTTTTATTTTATTTTTTATTTTTTAGTCATTTAGCAGACGCTCTTATCCAGAGCGACTTACAGGAGCAATTAGGGTTAAGTGCCTTGTTTAAGGGCACAGACAGATTTTTGACCTAGTCGGCTCTGGGATTAGAACCAGCGACCTTTCGGTTACTGGCACAACGCTCTTACCCACTAAGCTATCTGCCGCCCTTGATGACAGCTTTGCACACGCATTCTCTCAACCAGCTTCATGAGGTAGTCACCTGGAATGCATTTCAATTAACAGGGGTGCCTCCTTAAAAGTACATTTGTGGAATTTCTTTCCTTCTTAATGCGTTTGAGCCAATCAGTTGTGTTGTGACAAGGTAGGGGTGGTATACAGAAGATAGCCCTATTTGGTAAAAGACCAAGTCCATATTATGGCAGGAACAGCTCAAATAAGCAAAGAGAAACAACAGTCCATCATTACTTTAAGACATTAAGGTCAGTCAATCTGGAAACTTTCAAGAACTTTGAAAGTTTCTTCAAGTGCAGTCAGAAAAACCATCAAGCGCTATGATGAAACTGGATTTTCTTTTTGTAATTTAGCAGACGCTCTTATCCAGAGCGACTTACAGTTAGTGAGTGCATACATTTTTCATACTGCCCCCCCATGGGAATCGAACCCACAACCCTGGCGTTGCAAGCGCCATTCTCTACCAACTGAGCTACAGGAAGCTCATGAGGACCGCCACAGGAAAGGAAGACCCAGAGATACCTCTGCTGCAGAGGATAAATTCATTAGAGTTAACTGCACCTCAGATTGCAGCTAAAATAAATGTTTCAGAGTTCAAGTAATAGACACATCTCGACATCAACTGTTCAAAGGAAACTGCGTGAAAGAAACCACTACTAAAGGACACCAATAAGAAGAGACTTGTTGGGCCAAGAAACATGAGCAATTAGACCGGTGGAAATCTGTCCTTTTGGTCTGATGAGTCCAAATGTTTTGGTTCCAACCGCCGTGTCTTTGTGAGACGCAGAGTAGGTGAATGGATGATCTCCGCATGTGTGGTTCCCACCGTGAAGCATGGAGGTGGTGGTGTGATTGTGCTTTGCTGATGACACGGTCTGTGATTTATTTAGAATTCAAGGCACACTTAACCAGCATGGCTACCACAGTATTCTGCAGCGATATGCCAGCCCATCTGGTTTGCGCTTAGTGGGACTATCATTTGTTTTTGAAAAGGACAATGACCCAACACACCTCCAGGCTGTGTAAGGGCTATTTGACCAAGAAGGAGAGTGATGGAGTGCTGCATCAGATGACCTGGCCTCCACAAATCACCCGACCGCAACCCAATTGAGATGGTTTGGGATGAGTTGGACCGCAGAGTGAATGAAAAGCAGCCAACAAGTGCTCAGCATATGTAGGAACTCCTTCAAGACGGTTGGAAAAGCATTCCTCATGAAGCTGGTTGAGAGAATGCCAAGAGTGTGCAAAGCCGTCCTCTGTAGCTCAGCTGGTAGAGCACGGCGCTTGTAACGGACCACCCATAAACAAAAAATGTATGCACGCATGACTGTAAGTCGCTTTGGATAAAAGCGTGTGCTAAATGGCATATTATTATATTATATTAAAGGGTGGGTACTTTGAAGAATCTAAAATATATTTTGATTTGTTTAACACTTTTTTGGTTACTACATTATTCCATGTGTTATTTCATAGTTTTGATGTCTTCACTATTATTCTACAATTTAGAAAATGGTAAAAATAAAGATAAACACTTGAATGAGTAGGTGTGTCCAAACTTTTGACTGGTACTGTACATACACTACCGTTCAAAAGTTTGGGGTCACTTAGAAATGTCCTTGTTTTCGAAAGAAAAGCAATTTCTGTCCATTAAAATAACATCAAATTGATCAGAAATACAGTGTAGACATTGTTAATGTTGTAAATGGCTTTTGTAGCTGGAAACGGCTGATTTTTAATGGAATATCTACATAGGCGTACAGAGACCCATTATCAGCAACCATCAGTCCTGTGTTCCAATGGCATGTTGTGTTTGCTAATCCAAGTTTATCATTTTAAAAGGCTAATTGATCAATTTTGAAATTATGTTAGCACAGCTGAAAACTGTTGTGCTGATTAAAGAAGCAATACAACTGGCCTTCTTCAGACTAGTTGAGTATCTGGAGCATCAGCAATTGTGGGTTCGATTACAGGCTCAAAATGGCCAGAAACAAAGAACTTTCTTCTGAAACTCGTCAGTCTATTCTTGTTCTGAGAAATGAAGGCTATTCTATGCGAGAAATTGCCAAGAAACTGAAGATCTCGTACAACGCTGTGTACTACTCCCTTCACAGAACAGCGCAAACTGGCTCTAACCAGAATAGAAAGAGTGGGAGGCCTCGGTGCACAACTAAGCAAGAGGACAAATACATTGGTGTCTAGTTTGAGAAACAGATGCCTCACAGGTCCTCAACTGGCAGTCTTCATTAAATAGTACCCGCAAAACACCAGTCTCAATGTCAACAGTGAAGAGGCGACTCCAGGATGCTGATCTTCTAGGCAGAGTTGCAAAGAAAAAGCCATATCTCAGACTGGCCATCTTAATATTTTATTTTTATTGGCCAGTCTGAGATATGGCTTTTTCTTTGCAACTCTGCCTAGAAGATCAGCATCCCGGAGTCGCCTCTTCACTGTTGACGTTGAGACTGGTGTTTTGCGGGTACTATTTAATGAAGACTGCCAGTTGAGGACCTGTGAGGCATCTGTTTAACTTTTTAATGGGTATAGTATTGCTTACTAGGTGTTGTCCAATGAATTATGTAACCATTCCCTCTTCTAATCAGGGTTGTTTGGAAAAATCTGTTCAAAAGAGGACATTGTATTATCATATTCTTGTACTCCCTGACGAAGGCCATGTAGCTGAAACACGTCGGAGAAAACATGCCATACAAATAAAGGCATTTTCATTAATTATATGAAGAGTGCCTTGGTCCTCTTTTCTTTTTTATAGCCTACCTACCATTGACTATCAGCACGTCACCCACCACTTTGCAATGTGAGCTTGAGGCAGAATAATTGTTTGAAACCTGAATGTTTTACTTTATTTCAAATAATGAGGCATGTCTTACCTTGCTTCAAAGTAGCCTTGTGAAAACCATCTGTAGAAACGTGGATGGAAATTATTTTATAAGACTTCCTCATTTCTCTCCTGTTCTATTGGTTTTCATGTCAACTTTATTTCATTGTCCAGAAGCCAAAGGCACAATCCTAGTCATATTAGCAACCCATCATATTTGTTGCTATTAGATTCCCCCTCTTTCTAAATTTCGAACAGAGATTATAATCTGTCACAACTGCTCGTCAATAATAGGCTATAGCCTTTTGAACTGTAATACGATAGGCTTGCTATTGTTGCATGTTTCCATTAAGCTCTTAATGAAAAATGTTTGGTCCTTGTATGCATGCATAGTATCAGAGAGGAAGAGGCAAAACGAGATATTCCACATTCGCCAAAATCTGTCCAAAATAAGCTCAATACGTTTCTATGGGCTTATTTTGTGCCTAAGCTTGTCGCCTGCCTTCCCGCCTTGGCCCAACTCCCTTTGTTAGAGCGGAAACATAAGCATCTCGTCATTATATACAGATGTCTAATAGTATTTTCTGTTGGTCATGTCATTTTACTGTTTAGAAAAAATGTAACAGTTTGTTGACCGGTTATTGAGGGTCTGACCAAAATGTTGTGACCAAAATGTGCAACCCTAGTATTATATTTTTGTTCAGTGTATATTACTATATAAAAAGAAAGTTTGCCATCAAAGTGGAAAATAAACACAATCATAGTAAATTACAGCTAACTACTCAGCAAACGCATAGCATTACTGTTTTACTGTCATTCTATTCATTTAAACGTTTTTCTAATTATCTACAGCCACTTTACTACTTGATTTCCCCATTTCTAGTCACGTTTTCAATGCTAATCCTATAGAATCAGCAACAGTGCTGGTCCAATTTATTTTCTAACGCTGCCGCATGGAATTAATACGTTATCTTAACCTGTATTTTTTCGACCTATGCAGCTGTGGACCACTGGAGTGGCTGGCTGACTGGCGGTTGTGTTTGTTACCTTGTCGATCGTCCCATTGTCCTCAGGAGGGAGTAGGGTATCCTGGGCAGGGGGTGTAGGCTGAGGGGCATCCTGTGCTCGGAGGCAACAGAAGAGCGCTTTGAAGATATTCCGACTCCGAGGCTTCTTTGGGGAAGATTTGTTCAGCTGGCCTAGGGAGAGAAGGAACAAAATAATATCAACAAATGGACAAATGTGTAAATAAACTCATGGCAGGTGAAACCCTATATGGGCCACCCCACACCTAGACTAATAAGAGATAGTGTTTTTATATGAGATTAAAGGACAAAAATGTCATCCCTTACAACCTCCCCTTTACCCCTAAACAGACTTCTCTGGGACTACTTTCATTTGCACTTGTGAGTCTTCCAGTCAATCTCAATCAGTAACAAACACCCACAACAAGTAGGCCTACAATAACTGACACACCTAATTGGCACAAACCCTTTATAATGTCACCCTCTCTAATAACCAGTATAACATTAGGGCTGGTTTCCTAGACACAGATTGATCCTAGTCCTGGACTAAAAAGTTATTTAAAAATTGAGATTCTCCATTGAGCATGTTTCTTAGTCCAGGACTACGACGAACATGTGTCCGGGAAACCGCCCTGGCCATAATGTGCCGTCCATATCCCTCTATAGAGGAGAATCCTGTTTCCACTAGAATAGATCCATCAGGCCTCCCTTCGTGGTCTTTACCAGGGCTGATAGATCAGAGCAGGGAGGAAACTGATCCTGCTCTCTGTATGGGTCTATTTCTGCATAGCCACAGTTCACCGGGTCAGAGGGAAGAGAAGGGAGTCGGCTCCATTTACAAACTCAGGCATTGGATGCACGAGAGGAGGACATAAAAAGCCACTGCCTGACTCCCAAAAAGCACCCTATTGCCCATGTAGTGCACTATGGGCCCTGGTCAAAAGTAGAGCACTAAATAGGGGGCCATTTGGGATGCACTCACCGACTCAAGAGGCTACAATCAACAAACGCTGACAAACATATAAAGGTGCAATATGTAGAAATCGCGTCGCCATTTCCTGGTTGCTAAAATTCTAATAGTTTGCCTAATTTCAGTTTGTGACAAAAAAAGCTATGCATAGTGAAGAGAATAATTGTACCATCTAAACTGCTGTGAAATGTATTGTCAATAACTACAAATATTGTACTTTCAGCTGTTTGAAGTTGGTGTACAAAACTGAAAGTAAGTGGCTAAAACTAAACTGAACGGGAAGCATAGATATAGCGCACATAGAACAGATCTACTGCTTATTAGACTTGCTTTCAATGAGAATGACATCTATGTGAATTTGGTAAGGTCGCCCAAACAGTTACATATTGCAGCATTACTGACAGTAAATATATTTTATTAGACAAATGCCGACGTTGCTATTAATAGTGACTATACCAGGCGGTAGGGTTGGGCAGTATCCAGATTTTCATATCATCATACCGTCCTTCTCCAATCCCAGGATTTACTGTATTATTAACAGCTTAGTACACAAGGGGGTGCAAAAAAAATAAAAATAAAAATACCATTGGGCGTCTATTACCAGAATGCTAACAAAATTAGCACAAATAATACAGAATCTCCATGGAGGCTGCTAGCTAAATATGCTAACGAGCGCAAACGAAAATAAACAAATTCCCAAGACAGGCAATCCCGCTCATAAAGTTATACATGTATAGGTAGGAGCTACCGAATGTCATTTTTTGTGAGTTTGGACATTTACAAGCGAATGTGAACGAGAGATTGTGCAAATGAAGAAAGTTTTAACACATTTTCTGAAGGAAGAACAGTAGTGTGTACACACTGTCTGTGTGTTGCGTCTGGGAGTTGTTAGGGCAACAGGCCTGCCTGCTCTGCTCCAGAAGATGGGGGAGGAGCAGATGAGCAGAGAGGAGAAAAAAAAGCGCAAGGAAATCAAGCAGCAGTGGCAGCTGTACAGATAACCCATCCACAGGGCTTTGATGTATCAAACACGGCAGAAAGCGAACAATATGATGCCCAGTCATCTTATAAATTCAGCCACTTCATTAAATAACTAGCAAGTTAAACTTAGGGGTCTCCCTAACTATCATTCTTTGTTTTTCACACAGGAAAACATATAAAACACGCTAAAGAAATATCTTGCTGCGTTTTGTAAACGCAGATCTAAAATACTTCTTATTGTAATTTCTGCTTGGCATCAAACTAATTTTGTGCTTCAGTTGCACTTCTCCACTCGCATGAGAATTCCCAAAGCATTCTAACAGCAGACAGTGCCCTGACTGATGTGCAGTTACTTTTCTCTGGTTCTTTTCTCGTGACTACCAGACTACTTTTCTTCAGTAAAATGCAAGATTAACTTTAAGCAAAACATTAGGAAATGTAGCTGGCTACACTCTTTCTATGATAAACATTAGAAATATTATGGTCATGCATCGTTTTTGCAAAAAAGAACTTGCTTTTTCATTGTTAGCTTATTTACTTGTGTGGCTGCCAGCCAAATAGCGTTGCACTTTCATCTGATGACAATTAAGCTATTTTCTGCCGAATGTGTAGCGCTTTCTGTGAAGGAAAACTATAGTTGTATGTCCCTGATCACTCTATTGAAGCAAAAAAACACTTTCAATATATAACGCAACCCGTCACAAACTGTCGCTTTCTCCGGTTGTGCTATTTACAAACAAACACGTAACTGGCTCAACTGTTCTGGGAACTATGGTAAGCTTCATAATGTAAAATAACGTGACAGGTGAAATGAAGAACACGATCTGCTTCATCTCCTAACGTATTGCACAAGTTGACTGCAGGTATTTACTTAAAATAGCTACAAATATTAAAACATATTGAAAAACTTCAAATAAATAGTTTCACCGGTATTGACAAACCATCCCGTGGCTATTTCCAAATACCCCGGTATACGGTAGATACGGTATACCGCCCAAGCCTACCAGGCGGTGTCAGAGGAAGGCCCAAAACTGCCACAGACTGTTCTCTCTGCTACAGCATGGAAAGTGATACCAATGCACCAAGTCTGGAACCAACAGGTCCCTGAACAGCTTCTATCCCCAAGACTTTTAAACAAGACTGCTAAATAGCTAATCAAATGGCTACCTGCATTGACCCTTTTTTGCACCAACTCTTACACCTCAACACACACATACACTTTCACCACATACATTGCTGCTACTGTCTATCTATCCTGTTGCCTAGTCACTTTACCCCTACCTACAGTACATGGCTACCTCAATTACCTCGTACCCCTGCACACTGACTCAGTACTGGTACTCCCTGTATATAGCCATGTTATTTTCTACTCCTTATTTTTATTCGTTATTCATTGTGTATTTATTCCTTGTCACTGTCACTTTAAAAAAGATATATTATCTTAAAAAAATAATATATATATATTTTTTTATGCCATTATCCAAAGCGACTTACAGTCATGCGTGCATACATTTTTAAGTATGGGTGGTCCCGGGGATCGAACCCACTACCCCGGCGTTACAAGCGCCATGCTCTACCAATTGAGCTACAGACTCTGCATTGTTGGAAAAGGACCCGTAAGTAAGCATTTCACTTTTAGTCTACACCTGTGGTCTACGAAGCATTTGACAAATAACATTTTATTTTGAATGATTTGACTCTGCGCCAAAAACACGCTACAATTGAAGAAGCTGTTGGAGTACGCCAGCTCTCTGAGCACAGGTACTCCGGTTAGGAAGAGATAAAGAGATAAAGAGATAAATCCAATTGAATTACAAATTACTCAACATGCTCCCACCTGGATGAGGTGAACACGTGTACACACACTTTGATGTGAATGCCAAGCAGTTTGAGAATGGGCCTCTCACTTAGAGTTAAATGATTACTGAAGTCTCAACAGGCCAAATGGTTGGTGTGAATGTAAACACTGCGGGTGCGGTGTGGGGGAGGCAGTGGGGAGTCACAGCGAGGTGTTACTAGCCACTATCTTCATTGAAGACTACCATCTTGTTGCTTGCCCTCATTACGCACGCCATATTTCTCTAAGTGGAACACTTAAGCACATGAAGCATGGAAACGTAGCCTAAACATATTAGATAGGCTATTATAAAATAGGATAGATCCACCTGAAACAGGAGCTAGTCGATTATAAACCCATGTCTGTGTAGTAGGCTTTAGCCTACATGTCACTCCCACTTCGGGATACAAACTCAGGTAATACTTTTGCCATCCTTTATTGTAACCATTTTCTGTTCTCTGCCCAGTTCAGGTTAAAGGTGCTACACCTAGAACAGTGATTTAAATGGTGCAATGATTCCCTACACTATTCAGTGCTTATTTTCTCACATTAGGCTAACTGAAATTGAGCGAACAGTGTAGAATTTCAGCAACCAGGAAATGACAGAGCAATTTCTATATTGGCGCTTGACCCCATTTCCACTAGATAACACAGACACCGGCGGGTAAGTAACACTGTGAAACACAATCATTCCACTATTACTGCAGATTTATTATGGACATTTTCTGAAATTACAATGCAAAAATAATTTTTTACTAATCCTATGTGTAGCACATTTTAAGGCCTGCTTCACACTCCGAGTCTGAGATCCCCCTCGTAATTGATATCATACTTTTGGACTCTAGATTGACACAGCAGGCCTAGCCTATCAGAAGATTTGGATTTCCCAACTAAACTCATCAACCCAGTTTTATCCAACATATTCTCAACTACAGGAATGAAGCAGCCGCAAAGTAGACTTCCTGTTCTACACTGGAACTGGGTTCAACTTCACAACTGAAACTCATCCTACTGTCACTGTACTGTCTATTCCCTACAGTGCACATGACTACTGACAACGCTATCATAAGCATGTTATGTTTCCAATCGTACGTTTTCATAACAGCCCGTCTAGCTTTTGAGAATGTTGAATGGATACTTTTACAGCCATGAGTGACATAAACCAAGCTTTCAAGTAGGGCTGGGCGATATATAGAATTAATTTGATTACTTAAAATGTATGTTTTAGCGCGATATTACAAATGCCTATATATGCAAGAATCAATTATACTTTTTCCATTTTTATGAGTGTTTATGTCCGCATGTTCTCATGTTGTCTTTTTGGTCTCGTCTCCTTTGCTCCATTCTGTGCTGTGTGCTTTCTCTCTGACAAGCGGTTTTAACTCGGTTTGGTCGAACAGAAAATCGGTCATATGGACACTGAAATACATTATTTTACTGTAATAGAGGAGTAGTTAACCTTTCTAACAATACCCTTTGTCTCAACTCCTCAAATTGCGTACAGAGCAGACTACTAAAACAGGAGTATCAAGGAACATTGTTTTTGGAAAATTCATGTTCAGGTTGTCTGTGTTCTATTAATGTGCAATAAGCATAAAACAATTATATGGAATTGGCAATTTGTTCGCATTCTGAGAAATAAGGTAGGCCACGTGATTTCAACATCTGAACAAAGTGGAGAGGCTAGCAGGTTGTTCAAAAAGTTGAAGACGGACAGAAGGGTGTGTTCACAACAATTCAACTGTTCTACCTTGTTAGCTAGCAAATAGATCCAAGTTGGCTAAACTTGAAATATAAAGATTAGCTGGCTACTCAATAGCATATGGGCTAGTGCTTGAGAGATTGTTTAGGAGACCTGTGTTAATTTTCTATAATGCCTGCTATAAAAAGTTAGTAAAGCAACTGTAAAGCTAAGAACGTTCAAATCTGAGGGGCAGCCCTTTTTGTGAAAACCGCGAAATCTGTGTTTATATTTGCTATTTGCGATGGGTATTGCTCAACCTAAAGTAAGATTGATGTAACATTGTATTGCCAAGAAGTATGGGAAAGTCCTAAGGCATGTTTCACGGTAGAGGTCTGTGCGGGACTGACTTCTTCATCCTGCTACTGCTGCACCTGCAGCTTTTCATACCGCAACCTCTGGCTTTCTGTCCAACTCCCACCCGCTACCTCAAGAACTGGTCCTGAACCCAAACGCAGTACCGCAATTTTATTTTAGGCGTATGTGACGCAGCTCACTTGCCAGGAATGGTAACAGCAATTTTGCGCCCTATAGGCAATATCAAAATGTGCAAAAATAACCTAGGAAATAGGTTAAATTCCCAGAGATTCTCACGTGGCCCATTATATTAGGCTATCAAATCAATATTTATTGAAAATGAAAAGGTGCAAAGCTCGCTCACCATGGTAGCCTGTGCGCGCGTTACACCTTTTCCTTTTAAATGATCCATTTTTTTTTATTGCAACTCGACTAACGTTGGTTGAGCACCCTCCACCTTTTTCCATTATCAATATTTATTTACAGAAACTGTACTTAACTATAGTCTAATCATATTTAAGTTACTTTCCTTGGAAAGATAACTGCCACGTGATTCTCCGCCCATGCATAGGCATTAGGCAGTCTACTCTATTTCAATGAGACCACACATATACTAGGCACACTTGATCTCGCATGCCCAACTAGGAGAGGAGGCAGGCTACTGAACTTGAAGCAGCGAATTTTGAGTGTGTGAATAATGTGACAAAGATGTGTCTTTAATACAATAGGTAAGCTAACGCATACAAAGCAGAAAGACAACCGTTTCAAAATAATCTGCGGGACAAAAAAAAGATTTAGGCCCAAAGTTGTCTGATGACTGCCCGCTCCCACCCACAGCATGAAAAATGACGACCGCGCCACAATTATCTGTTGGGACCCGCAGGTCCCGCGGGCATCCTGCGGGAATGCAGCCCTTTATTCATGTACATCTTTTGACTGACATAAGGTAAAACATTTTTCCTTCGCTTGTCATTGATATATTTTCAGAGACAAAAAAAACATAGCAGATTTCAAAGTAGAGCATCGTAACTACGTTTTGATGTATGGGTTGTCAAGGATTTGTCCAAATTCATGTGTCGCAACCCCCTTTCCATGACGAGTGGTAGCTTGCTAGCTGTGTGGGAGTGCCTGACGCCGTTAACTTAGGCAACGAGCCGGGCGAGAGGCTATTGTGCTAGCTGCGAATTTTGTGATTGATGGTTTTATTCTTTCAAGTAAAAACTACCAGAATTCAGTGGCTACAGCCCTACAATCGATAAAAACATAGCCATACTGAACAAAAATATAAACGCAACATGTAAAGTGTTGGTCCCATGTTTCATGAGCTGAAATAAAACATCTTAGAAATGTTCCATTTGCACAAAAAGCTTACTTCTCTCAAATATTTTTGTACAAATTTGTTTACATCCCTTTTAGTGAACATTTCTCCTTTACCAAGATAATCCATCCACCTGACAGGTGTGGCATATCATGAAGCAGGTGCACCTTGTGCTGGGGACAATAAAAGGCCAATAAAATGTGCCGTGTTTTCACACAACCCAATGCCACAGATGTTTCAAGTTTTCAGGGAGCGTGCAGTTGGCATGCTGACTGCAGGAATGTCCACCAGAGCTGTTGCCAGAGAATTGAATGTTCATTTGAATGTTCATTTCTCTACGTCAGTATGTCCAACCGGCCTCACAACTGCAGACCACGTGTAACCAACGCCTGCTCAGGACCTCCACATCCGGCTTCTTCACATGCAGGATCGTCTGAGACCAGCCACCCGGACAGCTGATGAAACTGTGGGTTTGCACACACAACCGAAGAATTTCTGCACAAACTGTCAGAAACTGTCTCAGGGAATCTCATCTGCGTGCTCACCAGGGTCTTGAACTGACTGCAGTTCGGAGTCGTAACCAACTTCAGTGGGCAAATGCTCACCTTCGATGGCCATTGGCACGCTGGAGAAGTGTGCGCTTCACAGATGAATCCCGGTTTCAACTGTACCGGGCAGATGTGTGGGCAAGCGGTTTGCTGATGTCAACGTTGTGAACAGAGTGCCCCGTGGTGGTGGGGTAATGATATGGCAGGCATAAGCTACGGACAAGAAACAATTGCATTTTATCGATGGCAATTTGAATGCACTGAGATACCGTGACGAGCTCCTGAGGCCCATTGTCGTGCCATTCATCCACCGCCATCACCTCATGTTTCAGCATGATAATGCACGGCCCCATGTCGCAAGGATCTGTACATCTGCTGTGTGAGTGTGTGGCGATGCAGAGAAGTGTATGTCTATGTTAGGCTGTGTGTGTTGGTGGGGGTGCTGTGTGAGTATACTGTGTGGTGTGTGTATGCAGGTGGCACAGGGTTGGGTGTATTATTTGGCACTCTAGGCCTAATCAGTTGGGCTACTGAATAGAACATAACAGCCTAACAGTTACTAATTGGTAAAAAGTAACCCTTTTTGTTAATTATTACTTAATTACTTGGATGTACTCTGTTACCACCCCTGGTGTGTGTCTGCGCGCGCGTGCGGGCTGACACGGGCGGCAATTTACTCATCAATATATGTTAACAATATGACCACCTTACTTTAAGTGAATGGGCTTAACATGCTGTATTTTTCCAATTTAGTGCAAACTAATTACCATATTACGTTTCTAATTTGCATAAAATAGTATAAAAAGTTGTATTCCTATTTCATAAATTGTTACAAACTCAGTTTTGCATAAAGCATGAAGATTTGTTATTAATATGAAACCCTTAACTTAAATGATTAGTCTTCAATTACTGTAATAAAGCATTTTAATTTCATAAATGTTACTTTAATTTGGATCATCTCTGTGTTATATATCAGCACTGAAAATGTCAAAATAAATAACCACCCTATCTTGAGATATTGAACAAAACATGTTGAATTTAAGAATCCAGGTGATTAGGTGCCATTTTTGACAAGGGATTAACATTGACCTGTCCACGAACCTTTTCCAATAACTTGAAAATAAGACCTCAGCAATGGCAAATCCTATCCTCATAAAATAAAGTGTTCTTTGTTATAAGAAGCTTCTCTATAACATGGAATACAAAGTATAACACAAGAGCCAAAGTTTCATTTTGTCCCCTAACACCCTGATAAAAGGAGCGTCTACTTTGACAGATATTTGCATGACAGTCCATATGAGTGAAGTACTGTAGTTACATCCATACCAAACAGAAAAGGATTTATACAAACTCATCTGACAAATTGCAAACAAAAGTATGCAATCTGTGACTGTCTGGACAAGTAAAATTATCAGGCACATTCCAGACATTCCAGTACTTCCAACACTTGTCTGTTTCACCGTTTTTCAATGATACAAATATTTAAATCTATGGAATAACTGGCTGACAATATAGGCTAGAATCGATGGTTTGCATAATATTAGCCAACAAGACATTAGTTAGCGAGTAAATGTGTGGTTAAAACTAAAAGAACTGTATCCAGATGTTCCCTATCCCCGACTGATGTTTTCGTCTGCGCCGGGATAGCACTAACTAACTGACGCTACGTTCTATTATTTGACGCGCGCGCTGAATGTAAAATGGACACCCACACACTGGCAAACCTCAGTACAACCAGCAGTTGTGATATCTCCAGGCCATGACCCACATGTCCGAAACACATTTAGCAAGAACCTAAATAAAATGTTGTTCACATGACAAAACGAACTCAAACCTGTCCTTACATTAATGAATTAGACTGGCGTGTAGTTATTAGCATGCTATTAGCTCTAGCCTTGCGCGACAGTTGGCTAGCTGGCGTCCGAGTCAGCTTCAACAAACAAGATTATATTGATAAAGTGATCTCACTGCGCCAGTAACCCCGAGGTCTTACCTGTTTTGGACGGCAGTTGACTATCTTCTTTCTGCACTTGAGTGATAATAGAACTTTCCATCTAACAAATGCACAGCCCCTCAAAGTCCAATCCGTTCCCCCAATTCGCAGATAGCTACTTTCAACATTCAGCTAGCTGGTTAGCAATAGCGCTTCCCAACCCGTTGGTATCCTAAAATATTTCGATAAAAACGTCTTCCTTGGTTTTTCTCGTAGCAATTGTAGCTACCTACCGCTATTTTTCCTAGTTCAAACTACCCAATTTGTCTCGTGCATTTAACACAAAGTGTATTATTGTAACGCTACGGTCCCCTCTGACAGCTAGCGAACACTAGACAAGACCTCGCTATTGCTCCAACATGGAGAATCCAGGATAAAAAAAGCAAAACAACCGAGAGGAAATGGCAGGGCCCGGTTTCAAGTTCCCCTTACTACTGATAAACAACCTTGACGACCATAATCCCCAATAAGAAAATGGAAAATATATTGAAATAATTGCTTATCTTGGTCCAAAGTAAGAATGTGTATGTCTGATTAATAATGGATTGTTTTCGTTTATCGAACGCTTTGTTTTTACTCTTCTGAGGATTTCGGGGGCGCCTTGAAACCGCTCGTCGTCGCGGATTGGATCTCGTAGAAGTGGGGAGTACCACAGGCATTCTTCTCAACTCACTCGGTCCTGAGCGCATTCCTGTGTGGTTAGTGCTATGTAGTTTATTTGGAACGTCCCTACTCTAAATCAACCCGTAACCTTAACCATTTTAAATTCAATTTCAATTCAATTTTGGACGTCCCAAGGATTCCGTATAGCACCGATATTTCCTGTGTTCGCTCATAGCCTAATCAAATATATATATATTTTTTAAACACTTTTAGTCATTTTAGCAGACGCTCTTATCCAGAGCGACTTACAGTTAGTGAGTGCATACATTATATATTTTTATTTTTTTCATACTGGCCCCCCGTGGGAATCGAACCCACAACCCTGGCGTTGCAAACGCCATGCTCTACAAACATCCCAAATATACTGTATTATCGATAATATAGCATGCGAAACTTGTTTCAAATCCCTTAGGCTAAACGTATTTAGACTAGTTTAATTGCATATTTCCATTCTGAATATTATTCCAAATGTAATTTTTTTCTTAATTTTACAGTAAATGTATGTAAACTCAGCAAAAAAAGAAACTGTCAACTGCGTTTATTTTCAGCAAACTTAACATGTGTAAATATTTGTATGAACAACAAGATTCAACAACTGAGACATAAACTGAATAAGTTCCACAGACATGTGACTAACAGAAATTGAATAATGTGTCCCTGAACAAAGGGGGGGTCAAAATCAAAAGGAACAGTCAGTATCTGGTGTGGCCACCAGCTGCATTAAGTACTGCAGTGCATCTCCTCCTCATGGACTGCACCAGATTTACCAGTTCTTGCTGCGAGATGTTACCCCACTCTTCCACCAAGGCACCTGCAAGTTCCCAGACATTTCTGGGGGGAATGGCCCTAGCCCTCACCCTCCGATCCAACAGGTCCCAGACGTGCTCAATGGGATTGAGATCCGGGCTCTTCGCTGGCCATGGCAGAACACCGACATTCCTGTCTTGCAGGAAATCACGCACAGAACGAGCAGTATGGCTGGTGGCATTGTCATGCTGGAGGGTCATGTCAGGATGAGCCTGCAGGAAGGGTACAACATGAGGGAGGATTTCTTCTCTGTAACGTACAGCGTTGAGATTGCCTGCAATGACAACAAGCTCAGTCCAATGATGCTGTGACACACCGCCCCAGACCATGACGGACCCTCCACCTCAATCCCAGAGTACAGGCCTCGGTGTAACGCTCATTCCTTCGACGATAAACGCGAATCCGACCATTACCCCTGGTGAGACAAAACTGTGACTCGTCAGTGAAGAGCACATTTTGCCAGTCCTGTCTGGTCCAGCGACGGTGGGTTTGTGCCCATAGGCAACGTTGTTGCCGGTGATGTCTGGTGAGGACCTACCTTACAACAGGCCTACAAGCCCTCAGTCCAGCCTCTCTCAGCCTATTTTGGACAGTCTGAGCACTGATGGAGGGACTGTGCGTTCCTGGTGTAACTCGGGCAGTTGTTGTTGCCATCCTGTAACTGTCCCGCAGGTGTGATGTTCGGATGTACCGATCCTGTGCAGGTGTTGTTACACGTGGTCTGCCACTGCGAGGACGATCAGCTGTCCGTCCTGTCTCCCTGAAGCGCTGTCTTAGGCGTCTCATAGTACGAACATTGCAATTTATTGCCCTGGCCACATCTGCAGTCCTCATGCCTCCTTGCAGCATGCCTAAGGCACGTTCACGCAGATGAGCAGGGACCCTGGGCATCTTTCCTTTGGTGTTTTTCAGAGTCAGTAGAAAGGCCTCTTTAGTGTCCTAAGTTTTCATAACTGTGACCTTAATTGCCTACCATCTGTAAGCTGTTAGTGTCTTAACGACAGTTCCACAGGTGCATGTTCATTAATTGTTTATGGTTCATTGAACGAGCATGGGAAACAGTGTTTAAACCCTTTACAATGAAGATCTGTGAAGTTATTTTGATTTTTACGAATTATCTTTGAAAGACAGGGTCCTGAAAAAGGGACGTTTCTTTTTTTACTGAGTTTATATATGACGTAGTAGACCTATGTGGTTGAAGCCTATAGGCATAGGCCTATTGACAAAATGATCACCACCTATCTGCAGCAACGGAGGACAAAGGAATAAATGACTGCCATGTGAAACATTTGAACTAAAGACTATAAAGGCTGCATACTTTTCGTTTTGACTATGTGCATCACCAATCTTGATTATAAACCACATTTTAGATTTTCATCATATAGGCTAAAATTAGCTCAACCTACCTCTTTACATTGACATTTTATTCATTTAGAAGACAAGCAACTTACAGGAGTAATTAGGGTTAAGTGCCTTGCTCAAGGGCACAACAGATTTTTCAACTAGTCGGCTCAGGCATTCGAAACAGCGACCTTTCGGTTACTAGCCCAACGCTCTTAACCACTAATCTACCTGCTGCCCATTAAGAATCCTAAAGCATAATTAAATCATTCAAACCGGGAGAGGCACGGATCACCGATGGCCAGTAATTAAAAAGGAACATCAGTCATAACAGGAAAATAAAACATAAAGCCTTTGCTGAGGCATTCATAGGACCAAATGTATTTGTTCATTTCTTATCACCTAGTTCTCTTGCCTTTGATTGATAGCCTATATTATATTTTCATACTAGAGTATGATTGTGGTAATTGAAAATATCTGCAAATAAACTGCTTATAAACATTATTAGGTACATTATTATGTAATGTTAGGTATATTATTATACATTTGTGTTTGAATTTGACATGAATAACCATAAAAAAATAAGTAAAAACAGTACATCAGCCAACCCCAATAAGCGGCCCGCGGGCCAGATCCGGCCCGCAAGAGCCAAATGTCTGGCCCACACTGACAGCATTGGCATTCACTTGTTATAATAAACATGAATTTAATATCCGCGGCTCTGCTTTATTTTGAAATTATCCCACACCTTGACCTGTGGCCTTTACCACGTGCATACGTAAGACGTGCTTCGTGCGCTTTGCGTACTTGTCTCCACTCGACTAGCTACCTAGTGTAGTGTCACACACACACAGTATCCGCAGCCGCTCGCCAGTTAACCCTCTTTCATCAAAAGGACTGACCACTTCCTCACAAAAAAATTATTAAATCCAGTCAAACCAACATGGCATTCGCCAAGATACGCAAGGTAGACCAGGAGAACCGTCAGTTCAAAACTGACTGGACTGAGAGGTATTGCTTTTTTTTACCGGACCACAACAGTGCTGAGCCCACATGCTTAATATGCATGCAGACTGTAGCTGTAATCAAAGTGGACAATCTGAAGCGGCATTTTAACTCTATTCATGCCAGTTTTAATGCAAACTACCCAAAAAAATCTGACTAGAACAAACAAAAAATTGCAAGCATGTTAACGTCATACAAGCACTCGGTTTTAACTATGTGTAAAACAACATCGGCACAAGAGAGCGCAACAGCTGCCTCATTACAAGTTTCTTGGAAGCTTGCAAGAGCTAAGAAGCCATTCGCCGATGCAGAGTTAATTAAACAATGTGCAATCGACATGGCTGCCGAAGTTTTAAACCAAGAGGAACCAATAAAAAAAGAAGTTGTTGAGCTGTTGAAGCAAGTGCCGCTGTCGGCTAACACGGCAACTAGAAGAGTCGAAGTTTTAGCGGAGGAGTGTTTTTCCAGTCTACTCACAGATTTGAGGAAAACCGAAGCATTCTCACTGGCAATAGACTCGTCTTGTGACCGAACCGACATGGAACAGCTGTCTGTGTTCGCAAGATTTTTTGATGGGAAGACATTCCGGGAGGAGCTGCTGTGTTTGATTTCTCTACCCGGGCGTACAACCGGGGAAATAATATTCAACGAGCTGACACAGTTCTTCGAAAGGAATGGCTTAGATGTGAGTAAAATTGTCTCTGTTGTTACCAACGGGGCTCCGTCAATGGTGGGACACCGCCAGGGCTTGGTAAGCAGGCTTTCTGCCGTTAACCCAGCACTCCTGGCATTTCACTGCATTATTCACAAGTCAGGTTTATGCACAAAACTGTGTGGAAAAATGAAAGAGACCATGGATACTGTGACTCGACTAGTTAACTTTGTCCGTGATAGCTCTAGTCTGCAGCATCGCCTTTTTAGAGCATTACTCGAGGAAATGTCAGCTGAACACAAGGATCTTTTGCTCCACAATGACGTTCGCTGGCTGAGCAAAGGCTGTGTGTTGGAGAGGGTGTGTGACCTGCGTGATGAACTTGTGTCATTTTTATCCAGCCTGCAGAGCCAAAAAGCCAGTGACTTTTTGAACTTTTTAACTGACAACAAGGTGATATCAGATGTTACTTTTTTGTGTGACATCATGTCTCATCTAAATCACCTTAACCTGCGACTACAAGGCAAGAACCACACTTGTTGCTGACATGTATGAGGCGATTGAAGCTTTCCGGTCAAAGCTGCACCTCCTGGAGAGAGACATTCATGGGAGAAAGTTGCACTTTCCACATCTGTGTGAGCATTGTGAGAAGAATAAAATGCAGGAAGATCCAGCAATGAAGGATTTTGTGTCCAGGCTGGCAGAAAACTTCAAGGAAAGATTTGAAAGCTCCCCTAAACTCTCAGCTGACATCCTTCTCTTCGTAAGACAGCCGTTTTCTGTGTCAGCTGACGGCCAGTGGACTGCAGAGGCCAAAAAGCTGGTGCCTTCCATAGATGAGGCTGCTCTTCAGATGGAAATCTTGGAGATGGGAACATCTGATTTGCTTAAAGCTCAACACAAGGATGCACTGGTGAGTGACTTTTGGATCAACGTGGTTCCCCAAGCTCGTTTTAAAAACACCAGAGATATTGCAATGCTCCTACTCACGATGTTCCCCTCAACATACATCTGTGAATCAGCATTTTCTTCAATGAATGCTATCAAGAGCCAGGACAGAAACAGACTCTCAGATTCACATCTTGGACAGTGCCTCAGGATTGCCACAACAGAATACAAGCCTGACATCAGAAAGGTTGCCTCATCCCGTCGCTCTCACTTCTCTCACTGATTGGTGAGTGAACCAGATCCAATTATTTTTTTGCTATTTTTCAATCTTCTTGTGGTATAATAATTATTACAATGAAATAACCATTTCATATTTAATAGCATGTTTCCTACTAAATATGCTACACAGCTTAAATAAAAGTAAATGGCATCCAGCTAGTTAGTAAAATGTAAAACTTAATACACAGCAATAAAAAAATAATACACAAATAAAAGCTAATTAATTATATTGTCACATTAATATCAAACACTTTTGGTTGTTAACAGCTTGATATTATTTGGTTCACATATTTTAAAAGTTTAAAAACGAATGTGGCATATTCTGATAACACATTTGAAAAGTACCTAACTAAAAATCTCTGTCTGTCTGTGTTTGTCCTTCTGTCTCTTCTCTTAGAAAGACCGCCTGAACGCAGATATCCAAAGCATGGGTGTTCCAGACAGAAGTGGGCGCTGTGTGTGTGTGTGTGTGTGTGTGTGTGTGTGTGTGTGTGTGTGTGTGTGTGTGTGAATGTGTTTGCTGGACTTTTTGTTTGCTGACTGTTTGCACAGAATATGCTCCAGGGGCATTTCATAATTAAATAGTTGGTTGTGGACTAATTTAGTATTTTTCTCTTATGTGACTCCTAACACCACTACTAATAATTATAAAATCACAATAGAAGTGAAAACTGATAAAACATAAAACTGTCGCCAAAAAAACAAACATGTTGGCCCTCGGCTTGGCATGCCCTTTTGGAAATCTAATTGGGGAACCCTGCAGTACATACTGGTCTGATGTTATCCTACAGATCCTCTTGTAGTTTTATGTATGCATGTAATAAGACCTCAAAGTCCATTATAATAAGATTTTCTCCCCATAGTGCAGAGAGAGAGAGGATACAAACCTCAACATCAAAACCTTCAATCCAAACAAAATTCCATACCTAAAACCTTGATTTTGGACAGAATTACCTGAATGGACTATTACTACCAAGGACTATCAATAAAAAACTTCTAACAAACCAAAACCTGCAGAAGAAACACAGCGGAACCTGGAAATACCATCCAACACAAAACTGAGTGAGTAATATTCAGTCTGAAGCTACTTCTGAAGCCAAAAAGTAAAAGACAATCTTTAGGTAATTTTGTTATATAAAGCTAAGTAAAGCTACCGAGCTGCTAGGACACAACAGACCTGGCTGCAACTTCAATTAGCACTGAAGTGGGGAAGAGGGGAACGTAAGCAACTTAATTTTCCAAACAGACCATCCCTTGGCATGGCACAGTGCTATAAGAGCACACTACCCCTATGTCAAGAGAGAGGGTATTGGCCCAGGGTGGAAACTCAGAATTCTAGACATTGAGGAAACTGAAACAACCTCAGTCAACGTGTACAAGTCTGGGACAGTAATGGTGCAGGGCATCCTCATGCAGTTCCAGCAGGACTTTTACGGGATCAAAGAGAGAGCACAGCAGGAAATCTCTCTCTCTGTGACGACTCCCCCATGCTGAGTGAGTCTGATCACACCTCTTCAAACTGTCCTGCAGACGAGGATAGTCAACCCCCCCAGCACTGAACACACCCAGGTCCTACAACTGCACTGCTCCTCCATCATTGAGAGGGATACATTCACAAAGCTGGAGAGAGACATGGTGGAGCTCAGAGAGCTAGTCTACACAATCCAGACAGAACAAACCCACAAAACAGACCAGCACAACAACACCCCCCCAACAAGACACAGAGGGCAGAAGGTGGAGATTGACGGCTGTCTGAGAGAGCTGGCTGCTCTATGGACTGAGGTGAGAGAACTTAAAGAGGGAAACATGGCACTGAAGGAGGAGGTGAGAAAGCTGAGGTGTGACAGAGAGCAGGCCACTCCCCCAGAGAAGCCAGCAGAACAGCCCACCTCAGACCTGGACCACAACCTCAACACCACAATGGGACAGACAACACAGGACCCACCAACCCAACAGACCCCACCCCCTCCTAACAGCCCTACTGTCAACTACCCCGATAGCCCTCCTGACAACCCCCCCACATCCACTGAGGACACACAAAAGCCAGAGATTTTGCTCCTCATTGACTCAAATGGCAAATACATTCAAGAGGATAAACTTTTTCCCAAACACAAAGTGGCTAAACTCTGGTGCCCAAACACTAGGCATGCCCTGGAGCTTTTGTCAGAGGACAGACTAGGGTCCCCCAGCCACATCATAATTCACAAGGGCACAAATGACCTGAGGGCCCAGAAGGAAAGGGTGGCCACAGCACTCAAGGGAGTGATTGAAAAAGCTTTTTCCACTTTCCCCAAGCACAAGTGGTTATCTCCACCCTGCTACCACGAAAATACTTTCACCCTGCCACCATACAGCGGGTGAATGCAAGCATTTCATGAGACTGTGCCTCAAAAACCTAATGTCTACCTGGCCCACCACTCCACCCTGGACTTGAACAGCCTTTACGACCAGGTCCACCTCTACTTTTGCCAGGACCCTGAAGGACATCAACCTCAACCGTCGCCCCAGCACCTCACACAGGAGCAACAAAGCAACGGACACCCCGCCCAGACCAGCGAGACTCCCTCCCAGACCTGCAAGACCCCCTCCCAAAGGACCTGCACCGAGAGAACCCACGCCAAGATGACCTACACCCAGACCACAGCCTCATCAGCCACACCACAACCAGCTAAGACCACCCCAAGCAAACCCTGGCCACACCCTATATAGGCCCCCCCATATCAGACCTATGCCCCTTCTGCCCACCCCATGCCCCCCGCCCCTTTGGCAAGGACCTCAACATGACAGCAGGACATATGCCCAGGCCGTGAGCAGAGCAACAGGCCCAACCCTCACTATTACACCCGCCCAAGCCCCATCCTGTGACCTAAGAGGTATGTATCAGATGCTCAACATGCTCTGCTCACACCTACTGTGATGGTCCGGGCCTAAACCCCACAAAAACAACACTAGACACTATGGAACACAAAGCTTTTACTATCTCATCCTGGAATATACCAGGTCTGAGGTCATCTGCCTTTGGCCTAAAGAGCTGGAACCCAGACTTCATCAAATAAATTGGAAATACAGACTGTCATCCTACAAGAAACGTGGTTGCCCTCTAGGTTTCAGAGAGCTGGTAGTCCCATCCACCAAACTACTCGGTGTGAAACAGGGAAGAGACTCAGGTGGTATGCTAATTTGGTATAGAGTAGACCTAACACTACTCTATTAAATTAGTTAAAACAGGAACATTTTACATCTGGCTAGAAATTAATAAGGAATTTATCTCAACAGAGAAAAATGTCCTCATGTGTGCTACCTATATCCCCCCCAATAGAATCCCCCATACTTTAACGATGACAGCTTCTCCATCCTAGAGGGGGAGATCAACAATTTCCAGGCCCAGAGACATGTACTAGTCCATGGCAACCTAAATGTCAGAACTGGACATGAACCGGACACCCTCAGCACACAGGGGGACAAACACCTACCTGGAGGTGACAGCATTCCCTCCCACATATGCCCCCCTAGACACAACTCCTGCAGCTCTGTCGGACGCTGGGTATGTACATAGTCAATGGTAGGCTTCGAGGGGACTCCTATGGTAGGTACACCTATAGCTCATCTCTTGGCAAGTAGTACTGTAGACTACTTTATCACTGACCTCAACCCAGAGTCTCTTAGAGCGTTCACAGTCAGTCTACTGACACCCCTATCAGATCACAGCAAAATAACACTCTACTTGAACAGAGCTATGCTCAATCATGAGGCATCAAAGCCAAAGGAACTGATAATATTAAGAAATGCTATAGATGGAAGGAAAGTCGTGTGGAAATCTACCAAAAAACTATTAGGCAACAACAAATTAAATCCCTTCTAGACAATTTCCTGGACAAAATGTTTCACTGTAATAGTGAAGGTGTAAACTTGGCAGTAGAAAATCTAAACAGTATATTTAACCTCTCAGCTTCACTATCAAATCTAAAAATTTCAAGTAGCAACAATGACAAATGGTTTGATGAAGAATGCAAAAACCTAAAAAATAAATTGAGAAACCTATCCAACCAAAAACATAGAGACCCAGAAAACCTGAGCCTACACCTTCACTATGGTGACTCACTAAAACAATACAGAAATACACTACGGAAAAAGAAGGAACACCACGTCAGAAACCAGCTCAATGTAATTGAAGAATTCATAGAATCTAACCACCTCTGGTAAAATTTGAAAACAAACAACAACACGAAGAGTTATCTATCCAAAATGGAGATGTATGGATAAACCACTTCTCCAATCTTTTTGGCTCTATAACAAAGAACAAACAGCAAAAACATATACATGATCAAATACAAATCTTAGAATCAACTATTAAAGACTACCAGAACCCACTGGATTCTCCAATTACATTGAATGAACTACAGTACAAAATACAAACCCTCCAACCCAAAAAGGCCTGTGGGGTTGATGGTATCCTAAATGAAATGATAAAATTACAGACCACAAATTCCAATTGGCTATACTTAAACTCTTTAACATCATCCTCAGCTCTGGCATCTTCCCCAATATTTGGAACCAAGGACTGATCACCCCAATCCACAAAAGTGGAGACCAATTTGACCCCAATAATTACTGTGGGATATGCGTCAACAGCAACCTTAGGAAAATCCTCTGCATTATCATTAACAGCAGACTTGTACATTTTCTCAGCGAAAACAATGTACTGAGCAAATGTCAAACTGGCTTTTTACCAAATTACCGTACGACAGACAATGTATTCACCCTGCACACCCTAATCGACAAACAAACAAAACAAAACAAAGGCAAAGTCTTCTCATGCTTTGTTGATTTCAAAAAAGCTTTTGACTCAATTTGCCATGAGGGTCTGCTATACAAATTGATGGAAAGTGGTGTTGGGGGAAAAACATACGACATTATAAAATCCATGTACACAAACAACAAGTGTGCGGTTAAAATTGGCAAAAAACACACACATTTCTTTCTACAGGGCCGGGGGGTGAGACAGGGATGCAGCTTAAGCCCCACCCTCTTCAACATATACAGTGGGGAGAACAAGTATTTGATACACTGCCGATTTTGCAGGTTTTCCTACTTACAAAGCATGTAGAGGTCTGTAATTTTTATCATAGGTACACTTCAACTGTGTAAGTAATTAATTTGCATTTTATTGCATGACATAAGTATTTGATCACCTACCAACCAGTACGAATTCCGGCTCTCACAGACCTGTTAGTTTTTCTTTAAGAAGCCCTCCTGTTCTCCACTCATTACCTGTATTAACTGCACCTGTTTGAACTCGTTACCTGTATAAAAGACACCTGTCCAAACACTCAATCAAACAGACTCCAACCTCTCCACAATGTCCAAGACCAGAGAGCTGTGTAAGGACATCAGGGATAAAATTGTAGACCTGCACAAGGCTGGGATGAGCTACAGGACAATAGGCAAGCAGCTTGTTGAGAAGGCAACAACTGTTGGCACATTTATTAGAAAATGGAAGCAGTTCAAGATGACGGTCAATCACCCTCGGTCTGGGGCTCCATGCAAGATCTCACCTCGTGGGGCATCAATGATCATGAGGAAGGTGAGGGATCAGCCCAGAACTACACGGCAGGACCTGGTCAATGACCTGAAGAGAGCTGGGACCACAGTCTCAAAGAAAACCATTAGTAACACACTACGCCGTCATGGATTAAAATCCTGCAGCGCACGCAAGGTCCCCCTGCTCAAGCCAGCACATGTCCAGGCCCGTCTGAAGTTTGCCAATGACCATCTGGATGATCCAGAGGAGGAATGGGAGAAGTACATGAGGTCTGATGAGACAAAAATAGATATTTTTGGTCTCAACTCCACTTGCCGTGTTTGCAGGAAGAAGAAGGATGAGTACAACCCCAAGAACATCATCCCAACCGTGAAGCATGGAGGTGTAAACATCATTCTTTGGGGATGCTTTTCTGCAAAGGGGACAGGACGACTGCACCGTATTGAGGGGAGTATGGATGGGGCCATGTATCGCGAGATCTTGGCCAACAACCTCCTTCCCTCAGTAAGAGCATTGAAGATGGGTCGTGGCTGGGTCTTCCAGCATGACAACGACCTGAAACACACAGCCAGGGCAACTAAGGAGTGGCTCCGTAAGAAGCATCTCAAGGTCCTGGAGTGGCCTAGCCAGTCTCCAGACCTGAACCCAAAGAAAATATTTGGAGGGAGCTGAAAGTCCGTATTGCCCAGCGACAGCCCCGAAACCTGAAGGATCTGGAGAAGGTCTGTATGGAGGAGTGGGCCAAAATCCCTGCTGCATTGTGTGCAAACCTGGTCTAGACCTACAGGAAACGTATGATCTCTGTAATTGCAAACAAAGGTTTCTGTACCAAATATTAAGTTCTGCTTTTCTGATGTATCAAATACTTATGTCATGCAATAAAATGCAAATTAATTACTTAAAAATCATACAATGTGATTTTCTGGGTTTTTGTTTTAGATTCCGTCTCTCACAGTTGAAGTGTACCTATGATAAAAATTACAGACCTCTACATGCTTTGTAAGTAGGAAAACCTGCAAAATCGGCAGTGTATCAAATACTTGTTCTCCCCACTGTATATCAACGAATTGGCGAGGGCACTACAACAGTCTGCAGCACCCGGCCTCACCCTTCTAGAATCTGAAGTCAAATGTCTACTGTTTGCTGATGTCACGAATTCAGCCGAGGCTGCCCCTCCTCCTTGCTCGGGCAGGTTTCGGCGTTCGTCGTCACCGGCTTACTAGCCACTACCACTCCATTTATCATCACTCCATTTGTCTTGTCTTGTCTTGTCAATCACACACACCTGGTACTCATTCCCTCATTAGTCTGTGTATAAGTGTTCCCTCTGCCCCCTTGTCCTTTTTGAGTGATTGTTCTTTGTGAGAGTGAGTAGCTCGGTTGAGCTACTCTTTCCTTGTATTTCCTTCTATGCCATTAAAAGGAACATAAAATTCGACATACTAATTAGGATCTGGCTAAAAATACTTGAATCAGTTATAGAACCCATTGCCCTTTATGGTCGTGAGGTCTGGGGTCCGCTCACCAACCAAGAATTCACAAAATGGGACAAACACCAAATTGAGACTCTGCATGCAGAAGTCTGCAAAAATATCCTCTGTGTACAACGTAAAACACCAAATAATGCATGCAGACTAGAATTAGGCCGATACCCGCTAATGATCAAAATCCAGAAAAGAGCTGTTAAATTCTACAACCACCTAAAAGGAAGCGATTCCCAAACCTTCCATAACAAAGCCATCACCTACAGAGAAATGAACCTGGAGAAGAGCCCCCTAAGCAAGCTGGTCCTGGGGCTCTGTTCACAAACACAAACAGACCCCACAGAGCCCCAAGACAGCATCACAATTAGACCCAACCAAATCATGAGAAAACAAAAATATAATTACTTGACACATTGTAAAGAATTTACAAAAAAACAGAGCAAACTAGAATGCTATTTGGCCCTAAACAGAGAGTACACAGTGGCAGAATATCTGACCACTGTGACTGACCAAAAATCAAGGAAATCTTTGACTATGTACAGACTCAGTGAGCATAGCCTTGCTATTGAGAAAGGCAGCCGAAGGCAGACCTGGCTCTCAAGAGAAGACAGGCTATGTGCACACTGCCCACAAAATGAGGTGGAAACTGAGCTGCCAAATATATGACCATATTAGAGACACATATTTCCCTCAGATTACACAGACCCACAAAGAATTCGAAAACAAATCCAATTTTGATAAACTCCCAAACTCCCATATCTATTGGGTGAAATACCACAGTGTGCAATCACAGCAGCAATATTTATGACCTGTTGCCACAAGAAAAGGGCAACCAGTGAAGAACAAACACCATTGTAAATACAACCTATATTTACAGTTGAAGTCGGAAGTTTACATACACCTTAGCCAAATACATTTAAACTCAGTTTTTCACAATTCCTGACATTTAATCCTAGTAAAAATTCCCTGTTTTAGGTCAGTTAGGAACAACACTTTATTTTAAGAATGTGAAATGTCAGAATAATAGTAGAGAGAATGATTTATTTAAGCTTTTATTTCTTTCATCACATTCCCAGTGGGTCAGAAGTTTACATACACTCAATTAGTATTTGGTAGCATTGCCTTTAAATTGTTTAACTTGGGTCAAACATTTCGGGTAGCCTTCCACAAGATTCCCACAATAAGTTGGGTGAATTTTGGCCCATTCCTCCTGACAGAGCTGGTGTAACTGAGTCAGGTTTGCAGGCCTCCTTGCTCGTACACGCTTTTTCAGTTCTGCCCACATATTTTCTATAGGATTGAGGTCAGGGCTTTGTGATGGCCACTCCAATACATTGACTTTGTTGTCCTTAAGCCATTTTGCCAAAACTTTGGAAGTATGCTTGGGGTCATTGTCCATTTGGAAGACCCATTTGCGACCAAGCTTTAACTTCCTGACTGATGTCTTGAGATGTTGTTTCAATATATCCACATAATTTTCCTTCCTCATGATGCCATCTATATTGTGAAGTGCACCAGTCCCTCCTGCAGCAAAGCACCCCCACAGCATGATTCTGCCACCCTTGTGCTTCACGCTTGGGATGGTGTCTTCGGCTTGCAAGCAACCCCCTTTTTCCTCCAAACATAATGATGGTCATTATGGCCAAACAGTTCTATTTTTGTTTCATCAGACCAGAGGACATTTCTCCAAAAAGTACGATCTTTGTCCCCATGTGCAGTTGCAAACCGTAGTCTGGCTTTTTTATGGCGGTTTTGGAGCAGTGGCTTCTTCCTTGCTGAGTGGCCTTTCAGGTTATGTTGATATAGGTACTTTTGTACCTGTTTCCTACACCATCTTCACAAGGTCTTTTGCTGTTGTTCTGGGATCGATTTGCACTTTTCGCACCAAAGCACGTTCATCTCTAGGAGACAGAATGCGTCTCCTTCCTGAGCGGTATGACGGTTGCGTGGTCCCATGGTGTTTATACTTGCGTACTATTGTTTGTACAGATGAACGTGGTACCTTCAGGCATTTGGAAATTGCTCCCAAGGATGAACCAGATTTGTGGAGGTCTACAATGTTTTTTCTGAGGGCTTGGCTGATTTCTTTTGATTTCCCCATGATGTCAAGCAAAGAGGCACTGGGTTTGAAGGTAGGCCTTGAAATCCATCACAGGTACACCTCTAATTGACTCAAATGATGTCAATTAGCCTATCAGAAGCATCTAAAGCCATGACATCATTTTCTGGAATTTTCCAAGCTGTTTAAAGGCACAGTCAACTTAGTGTTTGTAAACTTCTGACCCACTGGAATTGTGATACAGTGAATTATAAGTGAAATAATCTGTCTATAAACAATTGTTGGAAAAATTACTTGTGTCATGCACAAAGTAAATGTCCTAACCGACTTGCCAAAACTATAGTTTGTTAACAAGAAATGTGTGGAGTGGTTGAAAAACGAGTTTTAATGACTCCAACCTAAGTGTATGTAAACTTCTGACTTCAACTGTATGTTTATTTATTTTCCCTTTTGTACTTTAACTATTTGCACATCATTACAACACTGTATATAGACATAATGTTACATTTGAAATGTCTTTATTCTTTTGGAACTTTTGTGAGTGTAATGTTTACTGTTAATTTTTTATTGTTTATTTCACTTTTGTTTATTATCTATTTCACTTGCTTTGGCAATGTAAACATATGTTTCCCATGCCAATAAAGCCCCTTAAATTAAATTGAGAGAGCGAGAGAGCGAGAGAGAGAGGGGGTCTGAAGGATTGTTAGGAAATGTAGAATATCTGTTATATTGGCAATCACAGAATCTTTGCAACACCATCTGCAAAACAATGCAATACCAGTCAGAAATTAAATTAATCTATAACGTTTGTATATGGGTTTGTTTAATATTTTTTTACTAATTGTCCTAAGAAATGAAAATATATTGAAAGTGTTCACCAGCTGACATAAAACAGCTGGAAAATAAATGTATGGAATGAAAACAGAATACAACATGCATAACAAAAATGTCAGGAGGAAGTTCAAACAAACAGCAAGTAAAGAACACAGGAAGTGTGGGTTTTTATAAGAGAAAAGGCTAATGAAAAAACAGCAGTGTGAATAGGCTGCAGATAAGAGCTATACATTAATTATATGAATTTCATTGTGATATACAGTGGGGAGAACAAGTATTTGATACACTGCAGATTTTGCAGGTTTTCCTACTTACAAAGCATGTAGAGGTCTGTAATTTTTATCATAGGTACACTTCAACTGTGAGAGACGGAATCTAAAACAAAAATCCAGAAAATCACATTGTATGATTTTTAAGTAATTAATTTGCATTTTATTGCATGACATAAGTATTTGATACATCAGAAAAGCAGAACTTAATATTTGGTACAGAAACCTTTGTTTGCAATTACAGAGATCATACATTTCCTGTAGGTCTTGACCAGGTTTGCACACACTGCAGCAGGGATTTTGGCCCACTCCTCCATACAGACCTTCTCCATATCCTTCAGGTTTCGGGGGCTGTCGCTGGGCAATATGGACTTTCAGCTCCCTCCAAAGATTTTCTATTGGGTTCAGGTCTGGAGACTGGCTAGGCCACTCCAGGACCTTGAGATGCTTCTTACGGAGCAACTCCTTAGTTGCCCTGGCTGTGTGTTTCGGGTCGTTGTCATGCTGGAAGACCCAGCCACGACCCATCTTCAATGCTCTTACTGAGGGAAGGAGGTTGTTGGCCAAGATCTCGCGATACATGGCCCCATCCATCCTCCCCTCAATACGGTGCAGTCGTCCTGTCCCCTTTGCAGAAAAGCATCCCCAAAGAATGATGTTTCCACCTCCATGCTTCACGGTTGGGATGGTGTTCTTGGGGTTGTACTCATCCTTCTTCTTCCTCCAAACACGGCGAGTGGAGTTTAGACCAAAAAGCTCTATTTTTGTCTCATCAGACCACATTACCTTCTCCCATTCCTCCTCTGGATCATCCAGATGGTCATTGGCAAACTTCAGACGGGCCTGGACATGCGCTGGCTTGAGCAGGGGGACCTTGCGTGCGCTGCAGGATTTTAATCCATGACGGTGTAGTGTGTTACTAATGGTTTTCTTTGAGACTGTGGTCCCAGCTCTCTTCAGGTCATTGACCAGGTCCTGCTGTGTAGTTCTGGGCTGATCCCTCACCTTCCTCATGATCATTGATGCCCCACGAGGTGAGATCTTGCATGGAGCCCCAGACCGAGGGTGATTGACCGTCATCTTGAACTGCTTCCATTTTCTAATAATTGCGCCAACAGTTGTTGCCTTCTCACCAAGCTGCTTGCCTATTGTCCTGTAGCCCATCCCAGCCTTGTGCAGGTCTACAATGTTATCCCTGATGTCCTTACACAGCTCTCTGGTCTTGGCCATTGTGGAGAGGTTGGAGTCTGTTTGATTGAGTGTGTGGACAGGTGTCTTTTATACAGGTAACATGTTCAAACAGGTGCAGTTAATACAGGTAATGAGTGGAGAACAGGAGGGCTTCTTAAAGAAAAACTAACAGGTCTGTGAGAGCCGGAATTCTTACTGGTTAGTAGGTGATCAAATACTTATGTCATGCAATAAAATGCAAATTAATTACTTAAAAATCATACAATGTGATTTTCTGGATTTTTGTTTTAGATTCCGTCTCTCACAGTTGAAGTGTACCTATGATAAAAATTACAGACCTCTACATGCTTTGTAAGTAGGAAAACCTGCAAAATCGGCAGTGTATCAAATACTTGTTCTCCCCACTGTACATACAAAATACATTGCAGCGAATGATGAATAGGCCAATATGTCTACAGTTGACACCAGAATGAGACATGTTTTCTATATGTTGTTTCTACAGTGTTTCATCATGGCCTCTGATGACTAATGTAATGGACTAAACTTTCACATGTAATGTCTCACTCTCTGACAACATACTCCTCCAACAACCTGTCCCTGATGTGCCTGATCAGCAATACAGTGTACTGTGCATTGTGGGAGGTCTGGCTTGGCCTTACACTATAGATTAGCCTATACATTGACCTATAGGGAGAGAGACTGAAGAGAGAGCACACGTGCAGGCAGGAGTGAGGTAACAGGGAAACAGAAGGGTTTGATACTGGATGCCCATTGGTTGAATGTAAGGCATTTATGGAAAACCTACACAGAGGTCACGTGATCCTCAGTGTCTGGCAGGAATGAGGGGGCTGGAGAGAGGGGGACAGGATAAGCATGGAACACCAGAACTAACAAGGGTGGGGCAGGTTGACACACATAGCGAAGCTAACTAAAACAGTGGTGTCGAAATACTACACAAAGCTGTGCAGTTTGCATATCAGGGTAATCACCCACTGTACTCCATGCTTCCATTTATCTCTCAACCACATCATAGACCACAAACTGAACTCATTTAAGACAAGAAGTGATGGCACCTCCTGCACCATGTGATTTGCAGGAAGACGCCTGTTCCCCCTCCTCCTTCCCATCTTGCCCTTAGGTGGCCTCAGCCATAGGGCCCTGTTTCCAGGAAAAGGGTCCTAGAAGGCAAACTGTGATGCCTGGGCTGAGTGAAACAGGGGGATATGAGAGAGAGAACAAGATAGAGAATGTGAGAGTGAGGAAAGCGAGAGAGACAGCCCACACAGAGAGGTGTAGTGAAAAGAGGTGATGAAACAAGAGAAGCAAACAAAATTACCCAAATGGAGAGAAGGAAATAAAAGGCGGGAAAACCCTCCCATCTTACATAACTCCCAAAACAATCTCACTGCCCAGCAGTGCAGACTGCTCACTTTGGGAGAATTGGCATTTCATTGAGACAAACCTTCTGTAGAGTGACAAGTCGGTGTACCTGTAAAATGGCATAGAGCATTATGAGTTATGAAAAATTATGAATGTATAAATGATGTGGCTTATTTGATCGAATAGAGGTTTCGTAATGATTAGGTTATTCCAAGTGTAATGATTGATATAAGTAGGACACATGACATCCCGGTGTCGATGCCAGATCTGACTGCCTACCGAATTTGACAGACCGTCGCGCCAATCTGCGTCACAAATAAACGGTTTGGATGCTGATTCGCTGCTTCTCTCCCACAACTCCGCCCGATAGTTACTGTTGCAATCAGTTCCTGGGAAAAGGGGAGACGGATCGGGCAAGCAAGTTGCTGAACCGAAAGCTAGCAATATGATGGCTAATATGTAGCTAGCTGGCTATGGTGAGAGGCACCGGTGTGTTCTGCTAACTGGTTAGCAAAACCGCTTTACTGTATAAATTAGCTTGATTAGGTTACATTTATTTTACTTTTCCATTTAGAATAAAGACTTCTCTCTAGCCACTATCTGAAAAGCACGTCAAGGTAATTACACCATTAGCTACAACATTTGCATTTTATTCTGTTTCGCAGTCTGCCAGTACATCTTTTTGTCTGCCTGTCCACCTAGGACTTCCAGTACAAGGCTGGAGAGTGATGGTGGCCACTGGAGGGCAAGAAACTTCACAGAGCACAGCAAAAACAAATATATTACAAATCTGAAATATTACATTTACATAAGTATTCAGACCCTTTACTCAGTCCTTTGTTGAAGCACCTTTGGCAGCGATTACAGCCTCGAGTCTTCTTGGGTGTGACGCTGTATTTGGGGAGTTACTCCCAATCTTCTCTGCAGATCCTCTCAAGCTTTGTCATGTTGGATGAGGAGCGTTGCTGCACAGCTATTTTCAGGTCTCTCCAGAGATTTTCGATCGGGTTGAAGTCCGGGCTCTGGCTGGGCCACTCAAGGACATTCAGAGACTTGTCCCGAAGCCACTCCTGCGTTGTCTTGGCTGTGTGCTTAGGTCTGAGGTCCTGAGCGCTCTGGAGCAGGTTTTCATCAAGGATCTCTCTGTACTTGGCTCCATTAATCTTTCCCTCGATCCAGACTAGTCTCCCAGACTCTGCCGCTGAAAAACATCCCCACAGCATGATGCTGCCACCACCATGCTTCACCGTAGGGATGGTGCCATGTTTCCTCCAGACGTGAAGCTTGGCATTCAGGCCAAAGAGTTCAATCTTGGTTTCATCAGACCAGAGAATCTTGTTTCTCATGGTCAGAGTTCGTTAGGTGCCTTTTGGCAAACTCCAAGCGGGCTGTCATGTGCCTTTTACTGAGGAGTGGCTTCCGTCTGGCCACTCTACCATAAAGGCCTGATTGGTGGAGTGCTGCAGAGATGGTTGGCTTTCTGGAAGGTTCTCCCATCTCCACAGAGAAACTCTGGAGCTCTGTCAGAGTGACCATTGGGTTCTTGGTCACATCCCTGACCAAGGCCCTTCTCCCCCGATTGCTCAGTTTGGCCGGGCGGCCAGCTCTAGGAAGAGTCTTTGTGGTTCCAAACTTTTTCCTTTTAAGAATGATGGAGGCCACTGTGTTCTTGGTTTTAGTACCCTTCCCCAGATCTGTGCCTCGACACAATCCTGTCTTGGAGCTCTACGGACAATCCCTTTGACCTCATGGCTTGGTTTTTGCTCTGACATGCACTGTCAACTGTGGGACCTTTATATAGACAGGTGTGTGCCTTTCCAAATCATGTCCAATCAATTTAATTTACCACAGGTGGACTCTAATCAAGTTGTAGAAACATCAAGGATGATCAATGGAAACAGGATGCACCCAAGCTCAATTTCGAGTGTCATATCAAAAGGGTCTGAATACTTATGTAAATAAGGTATTTTTAATTTTTAAAATGTAAACATATACAAAAACTTTCTAAAAACCTGTTTCGCTTTGTCATTATGGGGATATTGTGTGTAGATTGATGAGGAAAATGTCTTATTTAATCAAATTTAGAATAAGGCTGTAACGTCACAAAATGTGGAAAAAATTAAGGGGTCTGAATACTTTCCGAATGCACTGTATACAGGGCGCATTTGTAAAAGGTCTAGGTCTCCAAAATATTGGTGGCAAGGAAAAGCTCAATACGCATTGAATGTAGGATTTTCACCCTTGTGAAGTAAGGTGTATCTTTAAAAGTATTGAGTCAAGCAAATATGGTGTACACAGTGTAAGAGTACTGAAGGGGCAGAGCAAGCAGGTGGGCTTCATCCATCTGTGGAGATCACTGGGTGGAGATACTCTGATTGGCGCAAACTGTGTGGAAGAGATGATGACCAGTTGTAAGCAAGCAGACTTTAGTGGACTAGCTACAGTGGCTTGCAAAAGTATTCACCCCCTTGGCATTTTTCCTATTTTGTTGCCTTACAACCTGGAATTTAAATTGATTTTTGGGGAGTTTGTATCATTTGATCTACACAACATGCCTACCACTTTGAAGATGCAAAATATTTTTTGTGTGTGAAACAAACAAGAAATAAGACATAAAAACAGAAAACTTGAGCGTGCATAACTAGTCACCCCCCCAAAGTCAATACTTTGTAGAGCCACCTTTTGCAGCAATTACAGATGCAAATCTCTTGGGGTATGTCTCTATAAGCTTGGCACATCTAGCCACTGGGATTTCTGCCCATTCTTCAAGGCAAAACTGCTCCAGCTCCTTCAAGTTGGATGGGTTCCGCTGGTGTACAGCAATCTTTAAGTCATACAACAGATTCTCAATTGGATTGAGGTCTGGGCTTTGACTAGGCCATTCCAAGACATTTAAATGTTTCCCCTTAAACCACTCGAGTGTTGCTTTAGCAGTATGCTTAGGGTCATTGTCCTGCTGGAAGGTGAACCTCCGTCTCAGTCCCATATCTCTGGAAGACTGAAACAGGTTTCCCTCAAGAATTTCCCTGTATTTAGCGCCATCCATCATTCTTTCAATTCTGACCAGTTTCCCAGTCCCTGCCGATGAAAAACATCCCCACAGCATGATGCTGCCACCACCATGCTTCACAGTGGGGATGGTGTTCTCGGGGTGATCAGAGGTTCTGGGTTTGCGCCAGACATAGCGTTTTTCTTGATGGCCAAAAAGCTCAATTTTAGTCTCATCTGACCAGAGTACCTTCTTCCATATGTTTGGGGAGTCTCCCACATGGCTTTTGGCAAACACCAAACGTGTTTGCTTATTTTTTTCTTTAAGCAATGGCTTTTTTCTGGCCACTCTTCCGTAAAGCCCAGCTCTGTGGCGTGTACGGTTTAAAGTGGTCCTATAGACAGATACGCCAATCTCCGCTGTGGAGCTTTGTAGTTCCTTCAGGGTTGTCTCTTTGTTGCCTCTCTGATTAATGCCCTCCTTGCCTGGTCCTGGTCCTCTCTTGGCAGGTTTGTTGTGGTACCATATTCTTTCCATTTTTTTATAATGGATTTAATGGTGATCCGTGGGATGTTCAAAGTTTTGGATATTCTTTTATAACCCAACCCTAATCTGTACTTCTCCACAACTTTGTCCCTGACCTGTTTGGAGAGCTCCTTGGTCTTCATGGTGCCGCTTGCTTGGTGGTGCCCCTTGCTTAGTGGTGTTGCAGACTCTGGGGCCTTTCAGAACAGGTGTATATATACTGAGATCATGTGACAGATAATGTGACACTTAGATTGCACACAGGTGGACTTTATTTAACTAATTATGTGACTTCTGAAGGTAATTGGTTGCACCAGATTTTATTTAGGGGCTTCATAGCAAAGGGGTGAATACATATGCATGTACCACTTTTCCGTTATTTATATTTTAGAATTTTTTGAAACAAGTTATTTTTTTCATTTCACTTCACCAATTTGGACTATTTTGTGTATGTCCATTACATGAAATCCAAATAAAAATCAATTTAAATTACAGGTTGTAATGCAACAAAATAGGAAAAACGTCAAGGGGGATGAATACTTTTGCAAGGCACTGTACTCGAGTCCTCTTACAAATGGACAAAGACATCACTTGTTGATCAAGCTAAATTATACAGTAAAACGGGTTGCTAGACAGTTAGCAGAACAAACTTACCTCGCACCATAGCCAGCTATCTAGGATAGCTAGCTAGCTAGCTACATATTAGCTATCATATTGCTAGCTTTCGTTTCAGCACCTTGCTTGCCCGATCTGCCTCCCCTTTTCCCGGGAACTGCTTGCATGCGCCTGCTAGTCTTAGTAACTATGCAGCGGGGTGGTGGGAGAGAAGCAGCAAATGAGCATCCAAAACATTTATTTGTGACGCAGATCTGCACAACCGTCAGTCAGATTTAGTAGGCAGTCAGATGTGGCATCAGGGTTGCCAGGTCTAGCTAAAATATCTAGCCCAAAGACCACTCAAAACCTGCCCAAAAGGCCTGAAAACTAGCCAAATTGTTTTTTTCTCACAGCAAGAGAAGAGTTGCCATATTTATACAATGAACACTTTTTCCATAACGTTAGCGAGCCAATTAAAAAGGAATATCGTAGTACCTTGTAACGATGTTATAAGCAAAATTAGGTATTCCTCAAAATAATAATTATTGCGGGCTATGACATGACGTAATAAAGGAATTTGAATATGTGACAGGAGAAAAGATAATTCACCCTTAAACTCGCAGACCATTTTCCATCATTGGATGTCGATTTAACTCGTTTGACTGATATGATTTGTATTTGTATTTATTATGGATCCCCATTAGTTGCTGCGCTACTCTTCCTGGGGTCCAGCAAAATTAAGGCAATTATACAATTGTAAAAACATTACAATACATTCACAGGTTTCACAACACACTGTGTGCCCTCAGGCCCCTACTCCACCACTACCACATATCTACAATACAAAATCCATGTGTACGTGTGTGTATAGTGCGTATATTATCGTGTGTTTGTGTATGCATGTGCCTGTGACTATGTTTGTGGTGCTTCACAGTCCCCGCTGTTCCATAAGGTGTATTTTTATCTGTTTTTTAAATCTAATTGTACTGCTTGCATCAGTTACTTGATGTGGAATAGAGTTCCTCCCATTGTCTGTTCTGGACGTGGGGACTGTGAAGAGACCTCTTGTGGCATGTCTTGTAGGGCATTCATGGGTGTCCAAGCTGTGCGCCAGTAGTTCAAACAGACAGCTCGGTGCACTCAACATGTCAATACCTCTCATAATTACAACTAGTGATGAAGTCAATCTCTCCTCCACTTTGAGCCAGGAGAGATTGACATGCATATTATTAATGTTAGCTCTCTGTGTACATCCAAGGGCCAGCCGTGCTGCCCTGTTCTGAGCCAATTGCAATTTTCCTAAGTCCCATTTTGTGGCACCTGGCCACATGTCTGAACAGTAGTCCAGGTGCGACAATACTAGGGCGTGTAGGACCTGCCTTGTTGATAGTGCTGTTAAGAATGTAGAGTAACGCTTTATTACGGACAGACTTCTCCCCATCTTAGCTACTGTTGTATCAAAAGGTTTTGACCATGACAGTTTACAATCCATGGTTAATCCAAGCAGTTTAGTCACCTCAACTTGCTAAATTTCCACATTATTTATTACATGATTTAGTTGAGGTTTAGTGAATGATTTGTCCCAAATACAATGCTTTTAGTTTTAGAAATATTTAGGACTAACTTATTCCTTGCCACCCACTCCGAAACTAAGGCACTGCTTCTCAGTACTTGAGGCGTCACTACAGACTCCCTGGTTCGATTCCAGGCTGTATCACAACCGGCCGTGATTGGGAGTCCCATAGGGTGGCGCACAATTGGCCCAGCGTCGTCCGGGTTTGGCCGGTGTAAATAAGAATTTGTTCTTAACTGACTTGCCTAGTTAAATAAAGGAAAAAAATGTGTTATGGCTTTACACCCCCTGCTATATTGTGGATAAAGAGTTACCTGTCTAACAGAACACAGAGGGTGTTCTTTAATGCAAAGCCTCTCCAACATAATCCAGGTAGAATCAGGAATTCCCCAGGGCAGCTGTCTAGGCCCCTTACTTTTTTCAATCTTTACTAACGACACGCCACTGGCTTTGAGTAAAGCCAGTGTGTCTATGTATGCAGATGACTCAACACTATACACATCAGCTACTACAGTGACTGAAATGACTGCAACACTTAACAAAGAGCTGCAGTTAGTTTCGGAGTGGGTGGCAAGGAATAAGTTAGTCCTAAATATTTATAAAACTAAAAGTTTTTCCAGCAGCAGACTATGATCAATAATGTCAAAAGCCGCACTGAAGTCTAACAACAGCTCCCACAATCTTTTTATCATCAATTTCTCTCAGCCAATCATCAGACATTTGTGTAAGTACTGTGCTTGTTGAATGTCCTCCCTTATAAGCATTCTGAAAGTCTGTTGTCAATGTGTTTACTGTAAAATAGCATTGTATCTGGTCAAACACCATTTTCCCCAAAAGTTTACTAAGGGTTGGTAACAGGCTGATTGATTTGAGCCAGTAAAGGGGGCTTTACTATTCTTAAGTAGCGAAATTACTTTTGCTTCCCTCCAGGCCTGGGGGCACACACTTTCTAGTAGGCTTAAATTGAAAATATGGCAAATAGGAGTGGCAATATCGTCCGCTATTATCCTCAGTAATTTTCACTTTATGAAATTCAAAATGACAATGCTTGTCTTTCATAATTTGGTCAGATATACTTGGATGTGTAGTGTCAGCGTTTGTTGCTGGCATGTCATGCCTAAGTTTGCTAATCTTGCCAATGAAAAAATCATTAAAGTAGTTGGAAATATCAGTCGGTTTTGTGATGAATGAGCCATCTGATTCAATGAATGATGGAGCTGAGTTTGCCTTTTTCCCAAATATTTCATTTAAGGTGCTCCAAAGCTTTTTACTATCATTCTTTATGTAATTTATCTTTGTTTCATAGTGTAGTTTCTTCTTCTTTTTATTCAGTTTAGTCACATGATTTCACAATTTGCCATTTGGTTGTGCAGCCAGACTTATTTGCAATTATTTTTGCCTCCTCCCGCTCAACCATAAAAAATTTCAATTCCTCATCAATCCACGGGGATTTAACCGTTTTTACAGTCATTTTCTTAATGGTGCATGCTTATTAGTAACTGGAATAACTTTGTTAGCTTTATGGCTAGCAGCTTAGCGGCTCTGTCAAGCAGGCTTCAACCTGTCTGTTAAGTGGGATTCCGGGACAAGAAATAGCGGTTCTAGCTGTTAAAAGCTAACCGTGTTCCGGAATCCATGCAAAAACAAGTTCTGTATTTATATTTAACGAGTATTGGTTATGTTTTAGTAAAAAGTAACAAACTGAGTGTTTCCAGCATAAAGTGTTCAGCTGCGCACTCTGATGACGTCACTGTTCCCTCTGTCGCATGTGTCTGTACACTTTCCAGCCCTTGTGCCTTATTAAGCAATAAGGCACAAGGGGTATGGTATATGGCCAATATACCACGGCTAAGGACTGTTGTTAAGCATGACACAACACAGAGTGCCTGGATACAGCCGTTAGCCGTGGTATATTGGCCATATACCACATATATTGGCCATATACCAGAAACCCCCGGGGTGCTTTATTGCTATTATAAACTGGTTACCAACGTAATTAGAACAGTAAAAAGTAATTTCTTGTTATACCCATGGTATATGGTCTGATATACCACGGCCTTCCACCAATCAGCATTCAGGGCTCAAACCAGGTTTATAATTGTAAATAAATCCCCTTTGCGCATGTGCATAACTGTAGATAAATCCAACAGGACAGTTTGAGTGATGAAAGCTGGACAGGGGATCTCGAAATCTCTGAGCAAAAAACACTTGGACGAACATAAAAAAACTAATGTCAGGGTATTTTCTGGCAATTGTGCTGTTATTATGTGCCAGATGTTAAGACTACAAACCGTTATAAAATGGTCAATTTGCGAGATCGACTTGTCATTTCAATAGGCATAGGCTATAGATACAAATCTGGGTTTATGATTGTAATTCAACTTTGCCATGGTTTGCTTGGATCAAGGCAGGCAGCCTATAGCCACTGTAATGCCTACATCTCATTTCAGATAGTCTACAGTAGCTTAGACAAGATGTAGGCAAGATGTAAACTGAACGATTTAGCAGCTTGCTTAGTTCAAATTAACAGACTAATTTATTCAACATGAATAGCGAGGCGATTTCGAGGTAATAAGTGCTTGTGTTTCCCAATAGCCTTCTGGAATAGGCTGCTGAGGATGGGGGTCATAATTTCAATAACTGAATTAAATATGAATAATATGTATATGAACTGAATATGCTTGTCAACAACAGCCAGTGTTGTTGACAAGCATTTTTTATTTTTTTATTTACCTGTAGCCTAATCTGACTACTGTTACCGTCAATCTAATGCGTTCTAACAACTGATTGGCAATTGCGATAGAGCTTTGATAACTTCCAATTTCATTAAACATGTCCTTTAATAATTGCATAATAACAAGGCTACAACATCAATAAACTGAAGTTATAGGCTATTTATTAAATTGGTTTGCCAGCTCCAGGTAGGCTAAACAAGTGGTACAAATTGATTTGCAATGACTCCAGTGATATCGTCATTTCAACATATGTATTGTATACAATGATAGCCTACAATGGCATATAAATTAATATGCTACTTGATGGCCAACAGAGAGGCACATGTATCATTCTCCACATTTAATATCAGTTTCATTGAGGACTTTTCCCCATAAAAAGAACCACGCGAGGGAGTTCCATATCTTACATTTCAAAATTCCACCCGGGCAGCCCCCAAGATCCAAGAACTGAGCATGCATAAAACACTTTGTTTGATACCGTTTTCTTTAAGCAAAGTCAACTTTAGAATTAAGCAATAAGGCACGAGGGGGTGTGTTATATGACCAATATACCACGGCTAAGGGCTGTTCTTAGGCATGATGCAACACAGAGTATATTGGCCATATACCACAAACCCCTGAGGTGCCTTATTGCTATTATAAACTGGTTACCAACATACTTATAACAGAAAAAAATATTTTTTTGTCATTCAGCCAATAAGCATTCAGGGATGGAACCACCTGTTTATAATGCAGTTTAAACCACATCTGAGTGAATTTATGTAATACACTCTAGTGTGCCAAAAGTAGTTTTCCAGTGCTTTGTCTCCATTATTTATTGATGTGCATCAGTTCTAGTGTATTCATATGTTTTATGGAAAAAGGGTTGGAAATAGATATCTCCATAATGAAAATCTAAATAGCGTACCTACAACTGGTAAATAGTTGTCACGATGTGCGTGCTTGCTGCCAGTGTTGCCAACTCCTCAGTAAGGAAAGTAGCTATTGACTGTCCTAAAAGTCGATAGAAGTCGCTAAATGACGTCATCACCTCATTTGCATTATTGGCCATGTGCATGTAATTGTGATGGAAGCTGTAGGAGAGAGGAATAAAGTCGTGGGAGAGACAAAAAGTGAGTAAAAAACACCCTAAATATGTTTAAACTACAAATGAACTTTCTTCTGTCGATTTTTGTTTTAAAAAATGTTATACATTTACATCCCGCCCTGAATGTAAGCCAGGGCGGGATCAGCCAGCGGCGGCTTCCCGCATGCGCGATTCATTTGCAGTCTGGATGCAGAGGGGTGAACATCTCCTGCTCTGACTGCAGCTGGGAGGGACTGCTGCGAGAGGACTGGGCCGCCTGTAAGTGCTTTGGGACGTTGAGAAGAGTAAGAACGATACGTGCTTTCGCGTCAGAGTCTCCAAAAGTCTCCAATAACACCAGAAAAAGTAGCTAGATTTGTCGCTATTCGCTTTTTTGAAAATGTGTCGCTAGAGGGGTCTGAATACTCGCTAAATATAGCGACAAAGTCGCTAAGTTGGCAACACTGCTTGCTGCCCTCGCTCCTCTCGCTCACGTGACTCAGCCAATAACTGTAGTGCTCTCAACACACACACACACCACTCCGGCCCTCCCCACCACTCACTCACTCAGCAACAGCCTGCCTCACTGCCTGACAGTCAGCAGCAGGTCACAGTGAATATCACAGTGAAATATATATTTAAAGAGAAATGCCATGGCTTCCGCAGTGCAATTTAGAAATAGCCCAAACACCCGCAACCCGTGACCAATTAATTTTCACCCACCACATCATTTTCAAAGTAGCCCAATTTGGTGGGAAAAACGCAAACATCGACACTAGCAACTTTGAGAAAAAACACTTTATATCAGAGTTGTGCCTGGTTGTCTCTAGTTACCACAAACACAAAGCCATAAACCCAGCCTCTTCTTAAAATGTGATTTTAAACCTAACACTAATCTTAACGACACTGCTAACCTTATGCCTAACCCTAACCTTAAATTAAGACCAAACAGCAAATGTTTGTTTCATTACTTCTTATGTGGCTGTGGTAACTAATGGAAACCGTTGTACCTGTTGTTCATCACACGCGTATCTGCCCTCTCATTGGCTAGAATGGTCCCACCTGATCTTGCCTCCTCCTGAGTGCCTTCCATTTTGGAAAACATTTATTTTCATTGTGAAAGCGGCCACTAGAGTATCTGGTCAATATAATGGATCATCTGTGGTTGAGGTCACAAGACAGTTGTTTTTGCTCACGGGCACCCCCGTGTGTATTCAGATGGTAAGCATTGCCAGAGATTTGGGTGCCATAGCATACCAAGTATGGGTAACTGCATACGTGAAGTGTGTCTGAAAGTGGGCGTGTCAACTGAAGTGGGAGGCTCAACAGCGATAGGCGTTACACCTGCGCTCTGTAAACTCTGTAATTGGTTAGATGGTTTTGATTGAGCGTGTTGTTTTTCGTTTCTCAGCACGTTTTTATTGTTCAGTTCCCAACCGTGTGAAACAAGACTGGGAGAGCAAAAAGCCAGTCTATTGTTGATATATTATCATACTGTGCCATTTGAATGTTAACAAAACAAACACCTCACTTATAGCCTAAATATAAAAATAAAATAAATGTTAAATCAGTTATTAGTCCACCAGTTTTTCATGTATTACCAGTAAATCTTAATTCATTATTAGGCCTATAACTCAATGACATCTGTTCGGCTATCTGATGAAGACAAAATGGTGTTTTGTGAATAAGACTATAATTTCTCTTGGGCAGCAAACAGCCTACCAATTTTTCATTTACAAATACATCTATGTTTGATTATTTTAACTCATGGCATCTATTTGCCTATCATCAGATGATGAAAATGTAATTGTGTTTGGCTCAATGTAATTATTATTGTAGAATTGGGCAGCAAACTAGCTTAGAATTTTGTGTATTCAAGAAAAAGGGTTAACAATAAAATCCATCACTAATATGACTCCCATCAGAAAACCACTGTATACAACAGGCGAAAAGAAAATGGCAAATTAACTTAATGACTTCTGCATAAAGTTTGACTGACATTACTTCTCTGCCAAGTGTGTTAACAGGCTCAGCACCATTGTTATTGATGACTGAGACCAAGTTAGAATTTAACCCTAGAGAGGTCACAAGAGTATTTTAGCAAACAGGCAACAGGCCCAATGGGTCTCTGCTTTGTGCAGAGGAACTTACACCAGCCTGGGGCCCTGTCTTTCAGAGGTCTGTACATTCCCACACAGTTTCACCTCGATGGAAGAAGGCAATCATCACCCCTCTTCCTCAAAAGCCTTCTCCCAAAGAAAACAAAGACTGTAGACCTATTGCACTGACCTCCATTGTAGTGTCTTGAAAAGATCATGGTGTGTAAGCTTCAGTCAAACTAAACACACTGTTGGACCCGTATCGGTCCAAATACAAACGTGGCACTGATGAAGCAATCCTCAGCATAGTGCATCTCATCCTGCAACATCTGGAGATCCCCAAGGCCTATGCTCGACTACTATTTGTGGATTTTAGTTCAGCATTTAACATCTTGCAGCCACACATCCTTCTCAGTAAGCTCAGACAGATGTCAGTCAAACCCTATACCATCAGTTGGTATCACTCATTTCTGACCAACAGGACCCAGCAGGTCCGAGTGAACAAGACCCTGTCCGAGCACAAGGTCATTAAGGTGCCCCCCTAACACTGTATACAAATGAATGTACAAGTAGACACCCTGATAACTATATTGTCCAGTTTTCTGATGATACTGCTATATTGGGTCTAATGTATCGACACTACTGTGGATAGGTCAGAGATAGAGGTTTGTGCAGTGGTGTGATGACCAACACCTCATCCTAAATGTCAAGCAAACTGAGGAAATGGTTTTTGACCCCAAATCTGTTGGTGAACACTCACCAGTGGTGGTCCATAAAGTGGACACTCTTTCAAATGCTCTAGGGTCCAACAACGCCTTTATTTTTGGGTAGGTTCTGGATTTTTGAAGTCAAACAGAAGGTCATGCTCCTATTCTACCAGGCTGCCAGAGAGCATTCTATTCTGTAGCATTTCAGCCTGGTTTGGCAATTTGTCAGTTACCTTAAAATCACAAATCAATGGCCGTGTCTAGACAGCCATGCAGGTGATGGGAGTTAGGTAGCACCCATTACTGTAGACTGTCTTTGAACAAACAATCATGAGACGGGACAAGAAAATAATGTCAGACCCCTCCCATGTACTCCACCCAGAGTTTCAGCTTCTCCCCTCAAGCAGACGAAACAGGGTTCCTCAGTGTAAGCTGAACATATATAAGCACTCCTTCATTCCCCTGTCAGTCAAACTCCTAAACAGCAGTATGTAGGTGGAGACCATGTGCAATGTGATAAATACTGTATGTAGGTCTGATTAAATCTGTGATTTGGTGGGCTATGTATGATAGGGACACATGCAATGTTTGTGATTGAATGCACTTTCATGTTTGTATTGTTACTGTAAGCAGCAGCTATACGTGTCCAATAAACATTTCCCCTTGGGGGACAATAAAGTTCATCTTCAATTACCTTTGAAAACACAATGATCTGTCCTGAATGATAGGCCTACATATTATTCTGATACATAGCCTATTCATCTTGACAAACATTAAGCTATACACCTGATGAAATGTACAGTGGGGAAAAAAAGTATTTAGTCAGCCACCAATTGTGCAAGTTCTCCCACTTAAAAAGATGAGAGAGGCCTGTAATTTTCATCATAGGTACACGTCAACTATGACAGACAAAATGAGAAAAAGAAATCCAGAAAATCACATTGTAGGATTTTTTATGAATTTATTTGCAAATTATGGTGGAAAATAAGTATTTGGTCAATAACAAAAGTTTCTCAATACTTTGTTATATACCCTTTGTTGGCAATGACACAGGTCAAACGTTTTCTGTAAGTCTTCACAAGGTTTTCACACACTGTTGCTGGTATTTTGGCCCATTCCTCCATGCAGATCTCCTCTAGAGCAGTGATGTTTTGGGGCTGTCGCTGGGCAACACAGACTTTCAACTCCCTCCAAAGATTTTCTATGGGGTTGAGATCTGGAGACTGGCTAGGCCACTCCAGGACCTTGAAATGCTTCTTACGAAGCCACTCCTTCGTTGCCCGGGCGGTGTGTTTGGGATCATTGTCATGCTGAAAGACCCAGCCACGTTTCATCTTCAATGCCCTTGCTGATGGAAGGAGGTTTTCACTCAAAATCTCACGATACATGGCCCCATTCATTATTTCCTTTACACGGATCAGTCGTCCTGGTCCCTTTGCAGAAAAACAGCCCCAAAGCATGATGTTTCCACCCCCATGCTTCACAGTAGGTATGGTGTTCTTTGGATGCAACTCAGCATTCTTTGTCCTCCAAACACGACGAGTTGAGTTTTTACCAAAAAGTTCTATTTTGGTTTCATCTGACCATATGACATTCTCCCAATCCTCTTCTGGATCATCCAAATGCAAACTTCAGACGGGCCTGGACATGTACTGGCTTAAGCAGGGGGACACGCCTGGCACTGCAGGATTTGAGTCCCTGGCGGCGTAGTGTGTTACTGATGGTAGGCTTTGTTACTTTGGTCCCAGCTCTCTGCAGGTCATTCACTAGGTCCCCCCGTGTGGTTCTGGGATTTTTGCTCACCGTTCTTGTGATCATTTTGACCCCACAGGGTGAGATCTTGCGTGGAGCCCCAGATCGAGGGAGATTATCAGTGGTCTTGTATGTCTTCCATTTCCTAATAATTGCTCCTACAGTTGATTTCTTCAAACCAAGCTGCTTACCTATTGCAGCCTGGTGCAGGTCTACAATTTTGTTTCTGGTGTCCTTTGACAGCTCTTTGGTCTTGGCCATAGTGGAGTTTGGAGTGTGACTGTTTGAGGTTGTGGACAGGTGTCTTTTATACTGATAACAAGTTCAAACAGGTGCCATTAATACAGGTAATGAGTGGAGGACAGAGGAGCCTATTAAAGAAGAAGTTACAGGTCTGTGAGAGCCAGAAATCTTGCTTGTTTGTAGGTGACCAAATACTTATTTTCCACCATAATTTGCAAATAAATTCATTAAAAATCCTACAATGTGATTTTCTGGATTTTTTTCTCTCAATTTGTCTGTCATAGTTGACGTGTACCTATGATGAAAATTACAGGCCTCTCTCATCTTTTTAAGTGGGAGAACTTGCACAATTGGTGGCTGACTAAATACTTTTCCCCCCCACTGTATCTGTATGTCCTGATCTAAGGTTTTAAATGGCTTTTTGTACATAATGTTGTCATGTTTATACACTACATGACAAAAAGTATGTGGACACCCGCTCATCCAACATCTCATTCCAAGATCATGGGCATTAATATGGAGTTGGTCCCCCGTTTGCTTCTATAACAGCCTCCACTCTTCTGGGAAGGCTTTCCACTACATGTTGGAACATTGCGTCGGGGACTTGCTTCCATTCAGCCACAAAAGCATTAGTGAGGTCGGGCACTGATGTTGGGCAATTAGGCCTGGCTCGCAGTCGGTGTTCCAATTCATCCCAAAGGTGTTCGATGGGGTTGAGGTCAGGGCTCTGTGCAGGCCAGTCAAGTTCTTCCACACCGATCTCGACAAACCATTTCTGTATGAACCTCACTTTGTGCACGGGGGCATTGTCATGCTGAAACAGTAAAGGGCCTTCCCCAAACTGTTGCCACAAAGTTGGAAGCACAGAATTGTCTAGAATGTCATTGTATGCTGTAGCGTTAATACTTCCCATCACTGGAACTAAGGGGCCTAGCCCGAACCATGAAAAACAGCCCCAGACCATTATTCCTCCTCCACTAAACTGTACAGTTGGCACTATGCATTGGGGCAGGTAGCATTCTCCTGGCATCTGCCAAACCCAGATTCGTCCATTGGACTGCCAGATAGTGAAGGGTAATTCATCACTCAAGAGCACGTGTTTCCTTTGCTCCGGAGTCCAATGGCTCGAGCTTTACACTACTCTAGCCGACGCTCGGCATTGCGCATGGTGATCTTAGGCTTGTGTGCAGCTGTTAGGCCATGGAAACCCATTACATGAAGCTCCTGATGGACAGTTATTGTGCTGACGTTGCTTCCAGAGGCAGTTTGGAACTCTGTAGTGAGTGTTGCAAATGAGGACAGACGATTTTTATGCGATACGTGCTTCAGCGGTCCCGTTCTGTGAGCTTGTTTGGCATACCACTTTGCAGCTGAGCCGTTGTTGCTTATAGACGTTTCCACTTCACAATAACAGCATTTACAGTTGACTGGGCAGCTCTTGCAGGGCAGAAATTTGACGAACTGACTTGTTGGAAAGGTGGTCACACGTTGAAAGTCACTGAGCTCTTTAGTAAGGCCATTCTACTGTTGTCTATGGAGTTTACACTTATCAGCAAGGGGTGTGGCTGAAATAGCCGAATCCACTAATTTAAAGGGGTGTCCACATACGTTTGTATATATAATGTACTTTAACAGGCTAACTTTACTTTGGTAGATTATATCAACGTTAATGATAGACAGCAATAAAAACCTAGTATACATACACCAAAGACACCGCTCAAAGCGAATGGCACAATGTTTCGCCTAACTGAAATTCCTTTCTGTCATCTCTGCTAACCAAGACCATGACGAAGATTCACTGAAAGTTTGAAACATGCAGCAACGCAAAACGGTCTTGAGTGACAACAAATCTGCCCAATTAGCTGGTTCGCTTGAAATATGCCCACTTCGGTTGATCTGCGTACTTCGGTTGACACGCCAACTTCCAGACACTCCACGTACCCATTACTCTAGCATACGGCACCATACCTTGATGACTCAGGCATACTTGCTGACTGAGATCAATCAGCACCTTTTATTAATTTGAAATAAACGAATGTATACCTTCCAAAAATCACTGGTACCTAACGTTACCTACATAAAACATCGAAGAAAAAAATAAAATATTGGATCATTTTGTCCTTCTGCACGTTTTTATAGTATATTACGGTACACTGACGTTCCCGCTGCTGTTCTATCGTGGGCCCTTTTCACGATGACGTCATCTAACTTCCGCCTTTCCGCGTAGCAGGTTAACTTCACTTCCGTTCGCCCGTAACCTGAGACTTCTCAACGAAAATACAACTGTTGACCACTAACTAGCAAGCTAGCTACTTGAAGAAATTCCAAAAGGTACGTTTAAGTTAAATTAGTAAAGTTAAGAGTAATAATGTTTACGTATATGCAATGGTTTGTAACTTGCTAACGTTATTGTTAATTCATAATTGTTCACTGCCTTAGTTACTTAAAAGTGGGCTAACGTTAGCTAACAACAACTTAGTACCAGATACCGATAACGTTAAAAGGTAGCGTTACATTGCTGCCTGGCTGTAATGTAACAAGTTTACTTAGCTAGCTATCTAACCCTTTGTTAGGCAGTTAGTTTATTCATGAATGTATAGTAACTCACCTATTCAAATACTGTTGTGCATGATAGCTAGATAAATATTGATTCCTGGTCAAAGCTGAATGTTAATTTAGCTGTTTCTTTTCTCTCGGTGTCTGTATCGCAACAGTATCCCATCCAACACCGAAGCATGGCACAATCTTCGAGAAGATGCTATTGCAGTGTACCATTTTGTTCAAACAACAAACAGAAATTCCTGTATCTGAGTTTTCACGATTTCCCTGTTGATGGAGAAATACGTGCCCGTTGGGTGAGGGCGATCAGGAGAGATGAGGGACCAAGTTTTAAGATTCTTCGTGGGAGCACCTTTGTTTGCAGTCAGCACTTTCCCCCTGAGGATAGATACACATCTGCCAGTGGACGGATCCGTATTAAACAGGGATCAGTGCCGTCTAGATTCCACTGGAATGATTGGGGTAAGGATAGGTAGACAGCGTTAAACGTAATACTACTGTAATCCAATAATATATTACTTGTACAAAATGTTTAATAATTTAATCCTGATGCAATATAGCTGCTACTGAAAGTCTGTATACTAAGTAACAAATAATAATCACTTTTATGTTTGTATTATTTTAGAAATGCACTAAAGTCTTTGTGCTCTAGTACAGGCGGGGGCTCATTCAGACTCACCATCATAGGCTCGGTACAGTGTGCACTTCACACCAGCTCTGACACTTGTTTTTTTCTTAGCCGCTGGTTTACACACCGCCATATCATTGGTGGCCTCTGGTACAATTCCCTGTGATATAATAATGATGAACAATACATTGTCAAAAGTCAATACAAACTGCAAAGTTCTGCATCAGTGTAACAAATAATGTCTGACCTGTGTCCTAGGCCGGTGCCAGGTCTGCAGTGCGCTGGTGCATGACAGAGGCAATGGCACTGTCTTAAAGCCCATGGTAACATAGTGAGCACTTTGAAAAAGAAGTGCTACTATGTGATTACATAGTGCTTTCCCAGCAGAGCAGGAACATGACATGTGATTGAGTACCACAGGAACCTCTGCAGAGTCTAGTGTAACCTGTTCATAGAGACATAACAATTAGTGCAGTACTTACAAAACATTTTTTCTGCGTTTCATTATAAACTACTGTACACAATTTTCAAAACCCAATTTCTTTTTTTAATTAAGAAAAATTGGCTGTTCTGAAACCTTTGACAAGTAGTGCCAACACTTATCGAAAATTTGAACATTTTGAGTTATCACAGAATCTTTCCCAGTCTTTATTGCCGTCAACAACCCACATCGGTTTGTAAGAATTTCGTTGTGTATTAAGTTTAATGATACAAAATCAGAGCTCAGACTGAGAAACAAACTGATCCACAGTGGAACTTTGTGGAATCATTCTTATTAAATCTGCAACCGCAGCAAAACACAACAAAAGAAAACTTATCTATCTTAACCTATCTTATCATAATGTTAGAGAACTGTTTATCTGAGAAACCTGAAGCCGATGAGCCTCCTCATTTTTTTTTTTTTTTTTGTAACATCGCCCTCTCACTGTCACCTCACCGTTAACTACACTTGAGACTGTTTCAATACAGTGATTGGGAGAAAGGGCGCAGCATTAGCCATTAATACATTACTGACTCTTATCTTACGGTCGATACAAACAGCAGTAATATTAAAAAGAGGCTGCAAAACAGAAACTCGTCAGCTCATAACCTTCGCTAGCATAGGGCTAATTTAAGCTAAATAAAGATAAACACGTACCTTCATAATCAAACAGGTAACCTTCAACGAAGAACTTGTAGCCTTTATCAAGCTTCGATCTTGAAGTAAGGGACCACTTGTCAGCAAGTCGTTCTACGTCGTTAAGTCGTATTGGTGGCAGATGTGAAAGGGACTGGGTGAACTCCATAATGATGTGCTACTAGCTAAGCGTTCCTAAGCGACACCGGATGTAAACATAACCTGCATCGCGGCAGAACGGAAGTTGTCTGACGTCACGTGAAAAGGGCCTATTGCGTGATACGGAAACGATACATTGACTTGACTTCAAAGGTTGGAATAGACAGCAAAAGGTAGCCAAAAGAGAACGTCGTTATCATTTAACCGGATCGTTCTACAGAGAACGAATGTAAGTTATTAACCTACTAACATTAAAGCTCCCTCGAAGGGCTGTGTAATGTGTCCTGTGAATACTGAGAGATGATGTTGTGAATTTTTATTTTATTTATTTTTATTTCACCTTTATTTAACCAGGTAAGCCAGTTGAGAACAAGTTCTCATTTACAACTGCGACCTGGCCAAGATAAAGCAAAGCAGTGCGATAAAAACAACAACACAGAGTTACATATGGGGTAAAAAAAAAACATAAGGTCATAAAATACAACAGAAAATATATATACAGTGTGTGCAAATGTAGCAAGTTATGGAGGTAAGGCAATAAATAGGCTATAGTGCAAAATAATTACAATTAGTATTAACACTGGAATGCTAGATGTGCAAGAGATTATGTGCAAATAGAGATACTGGGGTGCAAAATAGCAAAATAAATAACAATATAGGGATGAGGTAGTTGGGTGGGCTAATTTCAGATGGGCTGTGTACATGTGCAGTGATCGGTAAGGTGCTCTGACAACTGATGCTTAAAGTTAGTGAGGGAGATAAGAGTCTCCAGCTTCAGAGATTTTTGCAATTCGTTCCAGTCATTGGCAGCAGAGAACTGGAAGGAATGGCGGCCAAAGGAGGTGTTGGCTTTGGGAATGACCAGTGAGATATACCTGCTGGAGCGCAGACTACGGGTGGGTGCGCTATGGTGACCAATGAGCTAAGATAAGGCGGGGATTTGCCTAGCAGTGATTTATAGATGGCCTGGAGCCAGTGGGTTTGACGACGAACATGTAGTGAGGACCAGCCAACAAGAGCGTACAGGTCACAGTGGTGGGTAGCGTATGGGGCTTTGGAGACAAAACGGATGGCACTGTGATAGACTACATCCAATTTGCTGAGTAGAGTGTTGGAGGCTATTTTGTAAATGACATCGCCAAAGTCAAGGATCGGTAGGATAGTCAGTTTTACGAGGGCATGTTTGGCAGCATGAGAGAAGGAGGCTTTGTTGCGAAATAGGAAGCCGATTCTAGATTTAACTTTGGATTGGAGATTCTTAATGTGAGTCTGGAAGGAGAGTTTACAGTCTAACCAGACACCTAGGTATTTGTAGTTGTCCACATACTCTAGGTCAGACCCGTCGAGAGTGGTGATTCTAGTCGGGTGGGCGGGTGCCAGCAGCGTTCGATTGAAGAGCATGCATTTAGTTTTACTAGTGTTTAAGAGCAGTTGGAGGCTACTGAAGGAGTGTTGTATGGCATTGAAGCTCGTTTGGAGGTTTGTTAACATAGTGTCCAATGAAGGGCCAGATGTATACAAAATGGTGTCGTCTGCGTAGAGGTGGATCTGAGAGTCACCAGCAGCAAGAGCGACATCATTGATAGAGTGAAGAAGAAGAAGAAGAGTCGGCCCAAGAATTGAACCCTGTGGCACCCCCATAGAGACTGCCATAGGTCCAGACAACAGGCCCTCCGATTTCACACATTGAACTCTATCTGAGAAGTAGTTGGTGAACCAGGCGAGGCAGTCATTTGAGAAACCAAGGCTATTTAGTCTGCCAATAAGAATGCGGTGGTTGACAGAGTCGAAAGCCTTGGCCAGGTCGATGAAGACGGCTGCACAGTACTGTCTATTATCGATCGCGGTTATAATATCGTTTAGGACCTTGAGCGTGGCTGAAGTGCACCCATGACCAGCTCGAAACCGGATTGCATAGCGGAGAAGGTACGGTGGGATTCGAAATGGTTGGTGATCTGTTTGTTAACTTGGCTTTCAAATACTTTCGAAAGGCAGGGCAGGATGGATATAGGTCTGTAACAGTTTGGATCTAGAGTGTCACCCCCTTTGAAGAGGGGGATGACCGCGGCAGCTTTCCAATCTCTGGGGATCTCAGACGTTACGAAAGAGAGGTTGAACAGGCTAGTAATAGGGGTTGCGACAATTTCGGCGGCTAGTTTTAGAAAGAAAGGGTCCAGATTGTCTAGCCCAGCTGATTTGTAGGGGTCCAGATTTTGCAGCTCTTTCAGAACATCAGCTGTCTGAATTTGTGTGAAGGAGAAGCGGGGGGCATGGGCAAGTTGCAGCGGAGGGTGCAGAGTTGGTGGCCGGGGTAGTGGTAGCCAGGTGGAAAGCATGGCCAGCCGTAGCAAAATGCTTGTTGAAATTCTCGATTATTGTAGATTTATCGGTGGTGATAGTGTTTCCTAGCCTCAGTGCAGTGGGCAGCTGGGAGGAAGTGCTCTTATTCTCCATGGACTTTACAGTGTCCCAAAACTTTTTGGGGTTAGTGCTACAGGATGCAAATTTCTGTTTGCTGAACCATCCTAGTTAGCCAGATTATGACTCCTGATTCTGTTTTTTGAAGGGATGCTAGCTGGTAGCAATTAACGTTAGGTGAAAATCTAAGGTCACGACGACAAATAACTTATGAAAACAAAGCAGTGACTAATGATTGTCAAACATCTGTTTGTTTAACATGCGACATCAAGTCGCTGGGCGGAAGTTCGAACTGGGGGCGCATCAGTCTAGTATTGAGTCTGTACTGTAGTTGATTAGTAAACTGAAACGGTTAAGTTCAAGGCGGGTTCCTGCTTTGTGTCACGTAGGTAGTATGTTGTGTAAGGACATGTTGTGTTATAAGCAATGCATATGGAATATAAATGATGATGATTAAATTATCGACTTTGTAATGGACTTGTAGGAAAAACGATATACATTATTTTAGCAACAGTCAGTATGACAGACTAGAGTACCTACTGAAATTAGAGGAATACAAGTTGGACTGTGTGTTATGGTCCATCAAGCCAGTATTTTCTCATGTCTGCCTCTCTTTCCTCCCAGTCATCATGTCCAACAAAAATGTGTCATCATATGATGATGAGAATGATTCAAAATGTATGAGGAAAGCGAAGGAGTCGCCATTTGTCCCAATAGGTAAGTGAAGCTGTACACTGTAGGAAAAAAATAATACTTCAAGCGCAGGAATTATGTTGGTGGTTTCACTGCAGTGGAAGTAGTCCATAGTGAATGTTTGATTGAATCCCAGTCAGTCATGGAATACATTGCAATCCACTTTTCCAACCCTGGTTCTATGGTTAGATATCATACACCCAGTAACATACACACACAATTGGCCCAGCGTCGTCCGGGTTTGGCCGGTGTAGGCCGTCATTGTAAATAAGAATTTGTTCTTAACTGACTTGCCTAGTTAAATAAAGGTAAAATAAAAATAACGTAGCAGGCATAAATGAACTCCGGCGCGGAGTTCTCACATCTGGTTTTAAGCGGAAAAGGAAGCTAGGTTGAATTAGCTGTATCCCTGAATACCGGATGCATCCGGTTGTTGGCCACTCCGCTAAGCCCAGTGCTTGACTTGGGCAGGAGCTCAGCGGAACTAAGTACCAGCACCTGAAATGTTCTACTGCTTGAGCTCCTGTACCTCTTATAGAATATCAGTTCAAAAGTATTGTGGAGCTCCTGCACTTAAATGTAAACAGTACCGGCACCCAAAATGAGTACCGGCACCTATTTCAGTCCAAGTCGAGCACTGGATAAGCCTATACACACAGAGACCCAGTCATCATTACATTTCCCATGTGTGTGTTTTACAGGCATGGCAGGATGTGCTGCAGTGGTAGCCTTTGGTCTGTGGAGTCTCAAGTCGCGGGGGAACACAAAGATGTCAGTCCACCTCATCCACATGCGTGTTGGAGCTCAAGGCTTTATAGTAGGCGCAATGACATTAGGTAAATCCTAATCCAATATGTGCTGTGTAACAGATACACAGGCCCAACAGCTAATATATCTTTATCACTTTACAGGGGCAACATGTATCACACAAGACTGACCGTGTTGTGCCCTTACACACTAACATAAAATAGAACACTAACATGACTGTAATGTTTGTCTATTTTGTAAGGGTGATCTACTCTATGTACAAAGAATACCTGGCCCACAAGAACCCAGGTAAAGACAGCAAGTGAGCCTACCAGCCAATCAGCAAGTGGCTTGACCAGAGAATGCGTCATGCCTGCCATTCCTGCATTGTACCTTTCGAAATAGAGGTCCTAGAATGGATCATATCTGTCAAAGTAACATTCCATTGATAGCAAGCCATTTATACTGAACAAAAATATAAACGCAACATGCAACAATTTCAAAGATTTTACTGAGTTACAGTTCATAAAAGGAAATCAGTCAATTTAAATAAATAAATTAGGCTCTAATCTATGGATTTCACATGACTGGGTGGGCCTGGGAGGGCATAGGCCCATCCACTGGGGAGCCAGGCGCAGCCAATCAGAATTAGTTTTTACCCACAATAGGGCTTTATTACAGACCGAAATACTCCCCCGTTTCATCAGCTGTCCAGGTGGCTGGTTTCAGACAATCCCACAGGTGAAGAAGCTGGATGTGGAGGTCCTGGGCTGGCGTGGTTACGTGGTCTGCGGTTGTGAGGCCGGTTGGACGTACTACCAAATTCTCTAAAACGACGTTGGAGGCTGCTTATGGTAGAGAAATGAACATTCAATTCTCTGGCAACAGCTCTGGTGGACATTCCTGTAGTCAGCATGCCAATTGCACGTTCCCGCAACTTGAGACAGCTGTGGCATTGTGTTGTGACAAAACTGCACATTTTAGTGGCATTTTATTGTCCCCAGCATGAGGTGCACCTGTTTAATGATCATACTGTTTAATCAGCTTCTTGATATGCCACACCTGTCAGGTGGCTGGATTATCTTGGCAAAGGAGAAATGCTCAATAACAGGGCTGTAAAGAAATTTGTGCACACAATTTCAGAGAAATAAGCCTTTTGTGCTCATGGACAATTTCTGTGATCTTTTATTTTAGCTCATGAAACATGGGACCAACACTTTACATGTTATGTTTTTATTTTTGTTCTGTATATTTTGGGTGAGGTCATAATTTTTTTGTTTAGTAGCATTTCAATCTGGCAATCACTTTGAAAAAGGATATACATTTCAGAGGAAATTGGCCGGCACATCTATTGTGTGTTCTGTTTCTATCATTATCTCTCTGATAGACAGCTGCTGTAAACCACTAGTAAAATATCACCTTTTAGGCAACTAAATCCATAGACTACTATAGCTAATCCACACACTGACCACTGATAACCTCACCATGAAGGGTTATTATATTATATATAATATATAGCTTATTTTCTAACATTTACAGTGAAATGTGAGTAAACTGTTTTTATTCCACATGAACAGGTACAGAAGTAGGTTAAAGGTTATATTTTCAACCAACTATCCACACACTACTACCTAGTCTAACGAGAAGTATTGGAAGAAAACCTCATCATGGAGCTCAAGGGGTCTCACTCTTTCCAGTGTCCAGCCTCACTGTTCATGAGTTTGTACATTGAGACATTTGTATTTATCTTTGGAAAGTGACAAACGGAAATAAATAAATATTTTTCATTTTTTTGCCATGATTTGTACTTTTAATAATACAAAATATATGGTAACAGCTAAACTTGTAACATCCACAAACTGTTGTTCCTTTGGTTTTCCTTTGAAAAATAATATATATATATATATATATATATATATATATATATATACAGTGGGGCAAAAAAGTATTTAGTCAGCCACTATTTGTGCAAGTTCTCCCACTTAAAAAGATGAGAGAGGCCTGTAATTTTCATCATAGGTACACGTCAACTATGAAAGACAAATTGAGAAAAAAAATTCCAGAAAATCACATTGTAGGATTTTTTATGAATTTATTTGCAAATTATGGTGGAAAATAAGTATTTGGTCACCTACAAACAAGCAAGATTTCTGGCTCTCACAGACCTGTAACTTCTTCTTTAAGAGGCTCCTCTGTCCTCCACTACGTTACCTGTATTAATGGCATCTGTTTGAACTTGTTATCAGTATAAAGACACCTGTCCACAACCTCAAACAGTCACACTCCAAACTCCACTATGGCCAAGACCAAAGAGCTGACAAAGGACACCAGAAACAAAATTGTAGACCTGCACCAGGCTGGGAAGACTGAATCTGCAATAGGTAAGCAGCTTGGTTTGAAGAAATCAACTGTGGGAGCAATTATTAGGAAATGGAAGACATACAAGACCACTGATAATCTCCCTCGATCTGGGGCTCCACGCAAGATCTCACCCCGTAGGGTCAAAATGATCACAAGAACGGTGAGCAAAAATCCCAGAACCACACGGGGGGACCTAGTGAATGACCTGCAGAGAGCTGGGACCAAAGTAACAAAGCCTACCATCAGTAACACACTACGCCGCCAGGGACTCAAATCCTGCAGTGCAAGACGTGTCCGCCTGCTTAAGCCAGTAAATGTCCAGGCCTGTCTGAAGTTTGCTAGAGTGCATTTGGATGATCCAGAAGAGGATTGGGAGAATGTCATATGGTCAGATGAAACCAAAATAGAACTTTTTGGTAAAAACTCAACTCGTCGTGTTTGGAGGACAAAGAATGCTGAGTTGCATCCAAAGAACACCATACCTACTGTGAAGCATGGGGGTGGAAACATCATGCTTTGGGGCTGTTTTTCTGCAAAGGGACCAGGACGACTGATCCGTGTAAAGGAACGAATGAATGGGGCCATGTATCGTGAGATTTTGAGTGAAAACCTCCTTCCATCAGCAAGGGCATTGAAGATGAAACGTGGCTGGGTCTTTCAGCATGACAATGATCCCAAACACACCGCCCGGGCAATGAAGGAGTGGCTTCGTAAGAAGCATTTCAAGGTCCTGGAGTGGCCTAGCCAGTCTCCTGATCTCAACCCCATAGAAAATCTTTGGAGGGAGTTGAAAGTCTGTGTTGCCCAGCGACAGCCCCAAAACATCACTGCTCTAGAGGAGATCTGCATGGAGGAATGGGCCAAAATACCAGCAACAGTGTGTGAAAACCTTGTGAAGACTTACAGAAAACGTTTGACCTGTGTCATTGCCAACAAAGGGTATATAACAAAGTATTGAGAAACTTTTGTTATTGACCAAATACTTATTTTCCACCATAATTTGCAAATCAATTCATTAAAAATCCTACAATGTGATTTTCTGGATTTTTTTTTCTCATTTTGTCTGTCATATTTGACGTGTACCTATGATGAAAATTACAGGCCTCTCTCATCTTTTTAAGTGGGAGAACTTGCACAATTGGTGGCTGACTAAATACTTTTTTTCCCCACTGTATATATATATATATAAAAATACAGAAGTCATAAAATATATCTACTCGATTGTTACATTTGACAAATTACGAGTACTGGTCTGGCTTTCTACAGTACATAAAATCCCACTTTAAAATCAGTTTCATAACTATATACCTTACTCAGTGGATGATTTCTGTTAGAATATTACATAATTAAAACAATCCAGGGTAGTAACTTGACTAAAGTGGTGTGACCATGCACACGCAGAGACCTTATATTTGTGATAGATATTTATGAGCTACGCTCCAAATGCCAGTAGATGGAAACTCAACAATGGTCACCACCATGGTTGATTCATATTGGCTTTGTCATCAGGAGCTGTACAGTGGGGGAAAAAAGTATTTAGTCAGCCACCAATTGTGCAAGTTCTCCCACTTAAAAAGATGAGAGAGGCCTGTAATTTTCATCATAGGTACACGTCAACTATGACAGACAAATTGAGATTTTTTTTTCCAGAAGATCACATTGTAGGATTTTTAATGAATTTATTTGCAAATTATGGTGGAAAATAAGTATTTGGTCACCTACAAACAAGCAAGATTTCTGGCTCTCACAGACCTGTAACTTCTTCTTTAAGAGGCTCCTGTCCTCCACTCGTTACCTGTATTAATGACACCTGTTTGAACTTGTTATCAGTATATAAGACACCTGTCCACAACCTCAAACAGTCACACTCCAAACTCCACTATGGCCAAGACCAAAGAGCTGTCAAAGGACACCAGAAACAAAATTGTAGACCTGCACCAGGCTGGGAAGACTGAGTCTGCAATAGGTAAGCAGCTTGGTTTGAAGAAATCAACTGTGGGAGCAATTATTAGGAAATGGAAGACATACAAGACCACTGATAATCTCCCTCGATCTGGGGCTCCACGCAAGATCTCACCCCGTGGGGTCAAAATGATCACAAGAACGGTGACCAAAAATCCCAGAACCACACGGGGGGACCTAGTGAATGACCTGCAGAGAGCTGGGACCAAAGTAACAAAGCCTACCATCAGTAACACACTACGCCGCCAGGGACTCAAATCCTGCAGTGCCAGACGTGTCCCCCTGCTTAAGCCAGTACATGTCCAGGCCCGTCTGAAGTTTGCTAGAGTGCATTTGGATGATCCAGAAGAGGATTGGGAGAATGTCATATGGTCAGATGAAACCAAAATATAACTTTTTGGTAAAAACTCAACTCGTCGTGTTTGGAGGACAAAGAATGCTGAGTTGCATCCAAAGAACACCATACCTACTGTGAAGCATGGGGGTGGAAACATCATGCTTTGGGGCTGTTTTTCTGCAAAGGGACCAGGACGACTGATCCGTGTAAAGGAAAGAATGAATGGGGCCATGTATCGTGAGATTTTGAGTGAAAACCTCCTTCCATCAGCAAGGGCATTGACGATGAAACGTGGCTGGGTCTTTCAGCATGACAATGATCCCAAACACACCGCCCGGGCAACGAAGGAGTGGCTTCGTAAGAAGCATTTCAAGGTCCTGGAGTGGCCTAGCCAGTCTCCAGATCTCAACCCCATAGAAAATCTTTGGAGGGAGTTGAAAGTCTGTGTTGCCCAGCGACAGCCCCAAAACGTCACTGCTCTAGAGGAGATCTGCATGGAGGAATGGGCCAAAATACCAGCAACAGTGTGTGAAAACCTTGTGAAGACTTACAGAAAACGTTTGACCTGTGTCATTGCCAACAAAGGGTATATAACAAAGTATTGAGAAACTTTTGTTATTGACCAAATACTTATTTTCCACCATAATTTGCAAATAAATTCATTAAAAATCCTACAATGTGATTTTCTGGATTTTTTTTCTCATTTTGTCTGTCAGTTGACGTGTACCTATGATAAAAATTACAGGCGTCTCATCTTTTTAAGTGGAAGAACTTGCACAATTGGTGGCTGACTAAATACTTTTTTCCCCACTGTACCTATGATGAAAATTACAGGCCTCTCTCATCTTTTTAAGTGGGAGAACTTGCACAATTGGTGGCTGACTAAATACTTTTTTTCCCCACTGTATTTAGCAGTGACACCTCTGACTTCATAGACAGCGCCACGCAGCAGAAAAGGCCTGCATCTTTAATTTGTTATGGGCTTTGGATACAAACTTACTCTTCAACAGAATTTAAATGGGTAGAGTTTTGTACAAACAAAAACACTGGCTTTTACAGAAACATAACATATTTGTTAGTATCACATCGTCATTTTCCCTTAAATGATCCTCAGGAAATGGGATAATTTGGGCATGACATGGGCTTTCATGCCTTTCACTGTAAAGCCAAAGCAACAGTTTTACTGAGGTGCTTTGACCAAAATAGCAGGAAATTAGTAAAATAATCAAATTATACAACAGATTTTAAATGACTACACCCAATAAATCTATTAGCGTCTTGGGTGTGATAAATTGCATTTTATAAATAAAATCTATTATTATTTTGAGCACCCCTGACCCAGTTTAAGAAGTGCAGTGGGTGTATATGCATGTTTATCTTCTTTTGAAAATAAATAAAATGGTGGCCAATATATTCCAAGTGCCTGAGCAATTAGGTTAGGAAGTTAAATCAAATTAAAATGTAGAAGATGTTCTTAACAATAACAAAGCCGTCACCCCGCCTGTGTATTGTAAAAAGATGAGGGATGGGCCTGGAGAAATGTAACCACTCAAATTCATAGACCGAGCTATGGAAGCAAGGACTGACCTTCCAAGATATCAAAATGACAGCTTTAAGCATGTGTCGAGGCTATACAGTGTTTGTTTACATTTACAATGTTTACAGACATTGGCGTAAAACAAGCTTATATTTTTGGTTCTGATGGGGTATACCAGTTGAACTAAGCTCATGAGGCATTTCTAAGATATAATACTCTTCAAGAATCAATAGATATACACTGAGTGCATGAAACATTAGGAACACCATCCTCATATTGAGTTGCACCCCCCTTTGCCCTCAGAACAGCCTCAATTCGTCAGGGCATGGACTCTACAAGGTATCGAAAGCGTTCCACAAGGATGCTGGCCCATGTTGACTCCAATGCCTCGCACAGTTATGTCAAGTTGGCTGGATGTCCTTTGGGTGGTGGACCATTCTTGATACACACAGGAAACTGTTGAGCGTGAAAAACCCAGCAGCGTTGCAGTTCTTGACACACTCAAACCGGTCTTGCCCATTCACCTTCTGAATGGCACACACACAATCCATGTCTCAATTGTCTCAAAGCTTAAAAATCCATCTTTAACCTGTCTCCTCCCCTTCATCTAGACTGATTTGAAGTGAATTTAACAAGTGACATCAATAAGGGATCATAGCTTTAACCTGGTCCTTCTATGTCATGGAAAGAGTCATGTTTTGTACACTCAGTGTATATTAATTTATACACAAAACAATTCATGTAGCAACTGTGGATAGGCCCTTTAAGTGCTCTATATCTTCTCAATTCTTACCAAAGTGAAGTTCTCTGTTCTCAAATAAAAACATCTACAACATTCATGCATATCAATTGGAGGAAATTGCCTTTTTGGTAACAAACTGTGTAATACATACTGTGTATTTCCCATCTAAAATTATAAAAGCTTTTCATAGTCATATGGAAATGCTGACCTGTGAAAAGGCCGGCGCACTTGCAGATTTTTAAAAGCATGCTCGACACGATAAAAACCAACAACTGATTGGGGCTAACTTTAAGATATTGCCAATCATAGTTAGGCTACCTGCCTAGTGGAATGTCAAGTGAAGGGTTCAAGGCTTCTTGTAAGGGATAGATGATGACGAAGGGCACTTACAATGGTCTCGTTGGCACTAAGGCAAAGGAGGAGGAGCACTGTACTGGCTGAGCCTGTGGTCCCATGCATCCACCATGTTCGGTCACCCCTGTCTAGCTAATGACTGTACCACTGCTAATATCCACCCCTCCAACGTGTCCTCCTTATCTCTCCACCATCATGTTGCTGTCCATGTCATTCAGCAGGTAAATGTCCGTGTGGCACGTCAGCCTCAGACGCATCTGTTGAGAAGAGAGGAGGGTGAGAGATGGTTCATCTCATGTAATCTGAGTTTGATTATCGTATTACTTAAAGTCATATGCACTCGATTGGTGGGACGTCCCGTTCATCAACTCATGAATCATTCCCGGCATGCTTAAGCAGTTGTATGTTGACTACGCATAGGCTACGTACTGTAAGCAGCAAAGCACTTTTCATCAAGTGATCGTGACTGGGATTGTTCAATACTAATACGTTGGAATCTATAGTCTCAAAAACTTAGAAATGCAAAGAAATCTATTCACTGACACCAACCAAAAACATAGTATGTGCTTACCAACACAACACTTTTTACTCATTGGGCCTGGTGGTATTTATTAATTATTGTGAAATCACAGTACAAAGTTCAGGAGCATAAAATGCGATCAGCCCAGTGCAATGCATAACTGCAGGAGTATGGGACATCAGGACTTTTATTATGAAGTGGTTGCTAAAGACCAAGAGCTAAAACACCACCCACATCAACGGATAGTGGTTTGGATCAATTGCAAGTGATCATATCTTGAGTTCATTCATTTACATTTACATTTTAGTCATTTAGAAGACGCTCTTATCCAGAGCGACTTACAGTTAGTCTCTTGCTTTGATTGTTCTTCATAATGGTGGAAGTATCAGGCCTGCTCACCTTAGGTGATAAGTCACATTTTGAAACCATGGACGGTGGGGTATGGATGAAAATTAATTCCCACACCCACTGACACACAGTCATGCTATGTATATTTTTTGCCCCTGGTGGAAGGGTGCATGGGTGGAAAACAAACTTGCCGTGACATAACTGGTAACACTGAAGTAGAAAGGCTTTATATAAGACAGTGACTATCTACTTCGGTGGATTACACCTGACACAAAACATTCATTAAAATTATCAGTTGTGTGTATTTTTCTTCCCATGAAAAAATATGAATACCCCACTTTGGTTTATATAATTCTACTCATGAACATTAATAATATTTTATCATGTATTGACTACACCTCTTACACACCCTTTCCCTTTCAATGTTGCCATGAGACAAGATGGAGTTTTTTTTAACAGGTTGGTGATGAATAGAGTGGGGTGGGGAAAGATGAGTGTTTTACTTACTGCATGGACGTCCTGTACAACAGGAACAGCCAGCTTGTAACATAAGTCAACAGAAACGGGCGTCAAAGACCACCTAATTACAGACATCGGAGTAAAACAAGCTTATATTTTTGGTTCTGATGGGGTATACCAGTTGAACTAAGCTCATGAGGCATTTCTAAGAAATAATATTCTTCAAGAATCAATACACTGAGTGTATGAAACATTAGGAACACCTTCCTAATATTGAGTTGCACCCCCTTTTGCCCTCAGAACAGCCTCAATTCGTCAGGGCATGGACTCTACAAGGTGACGACAGCGTTCCACAGGGATGCTGGCCCATGTTGACTCCAATGCTTCCCACAGTTGCGTCAAGTTGGCTTGATGTCTTTTGGGTGGTGGACCTTTCTTGATACACACGAGAAACTGTTGAGCGTGAAAAACCCAGCAGCGTTGCAGTTCTTGACACACTCAAACCGGTGCGCCTGGCACCTACTACCATACCCCGTTCAAAGGCACTTCAATCTTTTGTCTTGCCCATTCACCCTCTGAATGGCACACACACACAATCATGTCTCAATTGTCTCAAGGCTTCTTTAACCTGTCTCCTCCCCTTCATCTACACTGATTGAAGTGGATATAACAGGTCACATCAATAAGGGATCATAGACTATCCAGGTGAAAGCCATGTCATGGAAAGAGCATGTTTTGTACACTCAGTTTAATCTATACAGGACCTTCTAAGCAGGTTTGCATGGCTGGGAGTTTCAGCTTTCCGTGGTGACATCACCACGTGGTACATTTATTAATAGACCAATAACAAAGAGTTCCAAACCTCTCTGCCAATAACAGCTAGTTTTCTGTTTGCCACGCCCCAGACCACTCCCAGACAGTCCTAGTACAATTCTTGCTTGAGAAATAGTTGTTTGCTAAAAAGCAGTAAGGTACTTAATTGTTACCCAGAAGCCTAGTGTTTAAGAGCGTTGGACCAGTAACCCAAAGGTCGCTGGTCCGAAACACTGCAACGACTAGGTGAAAAAATAAAATATCTGTCTGTGCCCTTGAGCAAGGCACTTAACCCTAATTGCTCCAGGGTCGCCGTCAATGGCTGATCCCTGGCTGTGACCCCACTCTCCGAGGGTGTCTCAGGGGGAGTGGGATATGCAAAAAAAAAAAATGTTCAATTCACATGCATATAATACACACTTGTACATGTGTGAAATAGGACAAACATAAGCACCCACCTAATTATTATTAAAAGAGGATTTTTGTTGTTGTTGAAGAAACTGATATTAAAAACAAAGTTGTATCGTAAATCCTTTATCGGACACCAAGACACGAGACATCTAGAAATATCCATGTTTGTTTTGATTTTTATTTTGGATACATGGTGTTGCTTCATTCAGTAGTGAGAGACAGACACTGTCGTATAGCTTATATCTACAGTATGCTTCACTTGGTTCTGCTGGGTTCAAACACACCTCTAGTCAGAACAATGCACTGGTAACAGAGTCTGCTCAACATGTCTGTCTGCCTGTATTACACAGAGAGAGGTACTGGTATGACACTACAGATAAAGTTACATTTGAGTTTCATCTCTTAAAACATTGTTAAAAACATAGTAAAATCCTTAAAACCTTTTATAGCTGCTGAATATTATTCTTGGTCAAATAGATTGAGCTTGACCATGCAAGAACTGCATGAATTAGGCTTACAGATTTCATTTGGTCTGTTGCATTAAACATCAGCAAGAAACCAGTTCTGTGTTTGTATGTTCAATCTTAAAACAATAATATATTGCTGACAAGCAAAACATTTTGGGACTATGTCAACAATGGACTAATGAACCAAATACCAAAAGATAGTTTTTGGGTGGAATCTTCCTTTAAAGGGATGTCCCAGAGTCAGATGAACTTGTGGATACCATTTTTATGTCTCAGTGTCCAATATGAAGGAAGTTAGAGGTAGTTTTGCGAGCCAATGCTAACTAGCATTAGCACAATGACTAGACTTCCAGTCATTGCGCTAATGCTAGTTAGCAATTGCGCTAGCACTAGTTAGCAACTTCCTTCAAATTGCATGCAAAGACATAAAAATGGTATCCATGAGTTCATCTGACTCTGGGGAAGTAGATAAAGGGCCTCATCGCCAAAATCCCGAAGTATCCCTTTAAGGGCAATCAACTTGTTATAATAGAATTTCAGTGTCTGACTTTGATCTCACTTTGAATTATAGGTTTTTGTTATCTATCCAAGGTTTTGTTGGAATGAAAACAATCATATAAATCTTATGAAAAAGCATTGAGGCATGATAGGAAATTACTCATGAACACTTTTAACAGTCCTGTAATTCCAATCTGATGTTTATCAAAACTATTACAATTAACATTCTCAAGATAAAGAAACTAACATCAAGTGGTATGTCATAACAGACGTAATTTAGTAAAGTGAAGGTAGCAAGGTGCAATGTTATTAGTATCACATTACAAAAAGTCTACCACAGGGTTTTGTTAGACAATTGGCAAAATTCTCAATTAAAAGATATGCGAGAATTCTTTAATTACTCGCCATAACAAGGACATTACACTTAAAGTTTGTTGTCCTTTCTAGTCACATCCAAATTGTACACACTTGTCCATGCCTCTGTCCCAAATCCTCACTTCTAGTGGGTAACAAACCCTCAATATACGAACGGATGATAACGTTAACAGTTTTGAACTCTGAAAAGATCAGTTTGAATGTAGAGGTGTGTTCAGAATACTGACTAAAAGCTAGTTTTTAAAATGATGCTCAACCCAAACTAAAAGTGTTCCCTTCCCATGTTTTCTTTTGCTGAAAGGTGAGAAGCTGGACTGTTAACTGTAATTATAATGTTGAACAAAATTCTAAAATTAATTCAATAATACAGCGAGGAAGAGAGATATACTCACAAGTTCTACATTTGACCAAATAATCATAAATGGTGTCTTCACATACAGAGGTACAATAACGGAAATACATACAGATAGATAGCAGCTGCCAAATACTGTAGACTTCAGCTTATTATGATGTCAGCAGGTTAAGAATTTCCATTTTGCCAGATCAGAACTTTTCATATCTTAACCTGGAATAGGACTGCAATAATTGGAGAGAAATAGAATTCAAACTTAATTTTCTAATTGAAAAGCATAAGAATGTCACACCCCCTCTGCTTGAGCATTGAAAATAAAGGAGATGGGATATCAAAAACTATGGCTGAACACTGAGGATTCTCTCAAAGGGACAGGGAGGCCTTTGAACAGGAGGGAGGTTATTTGTTGTAACTGGGTTTTACATAATAAACTTAAAATAAACCCCACATACCAGTAGCTCAACAGAACTGAACACGATAAAACATTTAGAATAGTGGGGGGGAAATGTTCTCTAAACTGTTGATCTCATGATTAGAGATATCGGGATATGTCTTAAAATCTCTATAAAAGGTGCAAGTCTCTCTCTCGCGAAGCCTGAAGGACAAGACAGACCAACAAGAACATCTGTTATGCGCAGCGAGTGCGTCATTTTCTGTTCGGACGTCATTTTCTGTTCATTTCCCAACGATTCTACATGTTGAATGGCCAACGTTTGTCGACACCTAGCAGGTGATCTACTGTGCACGGCCGACGTTCGTGTTGGTCTGTCTTGTCCTTTAAACACTGTCCTGTTCCGTTTTAGGTGTCATACGCTGGCTGTTCCTCAATGAACACAGCAGGTCTGTTGTTGCTTACCCTGCTGCCCAGACAGGACACGTCCAGACAGGAGACCCCGAGGGCTATCAGACACTGCCACGTCTGTAGACACACAGAGAGGGGAGGAGGTCAGAAGAGGGTCACTGTACTCCCTATAATAGTTTAGAATCTATCTTTCCAAACCATATCCCTGCATTCAGTATCTAGTATTCAGCATTGAAAGGTAGCCACTTTATTTCGGAATTGATCTACAGTGTTGTGTGCTCATCTAGCCCGGTTCATGCTGTTATAATGAATGCTACAGTAACTCACCAGGTAGCACACAAAGCTTAGGTAGGCTATGCAGAGCAAGGCCACCAGCACGTAGAGCGCCACACTGTTCAGGCTGGTCACGTAGACCACCACAAAGTACATGTTTATGGCACAGACCACCAGGATGACCACCCCTCCGCCAATCTTCCACACCCTGAGGAGCACAGTCACAGCCGAGACGGTTAGGCGTCACAATGATAAAGTGTCACTGTTATCACATTAATTAATTAATTGGTCTATCAGTGCAAATACAGAAACAATCTGACTGCGTCCCAAATGGCACCCTATTCCCTACAGAGTGCACTAAGTAGGGCACTATATAGGGAATAAGAATCCATTTGAGATGCTTCCCGTCATCACGTCTATGAATGAATTGGTCTATCAGTGCAAATACAGAAGCAATCTTCAGTGTTATATGGGTTGAGGGTTATGGTGACTCACAGTCCATTAGCAAAGTCATCCATGATGGATGTCAGACTGGTGAAGGTCAGGATGGGGATCAGAGCAAACGGCAGCTGTGGAACAAGGAGAGACAGAAAGAACAGTAAGAACTCACTACATTCAGTCTCCTTCAATAGCTTTTAATACAAGCATCAGTATAAAAACCCCAAAGACTCCCAACCAGCCCAGAGTAGCTGCTACCCCTCTCTCTAACCTGCAGTCCCTAGCCCCCGTCTCCACTCTCTCCTCTCACGGTCCTGCACCCGTCTCCTCTCCTCCCTGACCAGCCCAGTCTCTTCTCTCTCTGCATGTCCCCAGACCCCTTCTGCGTCCCAAATGGCAACCTATTCCCCATTTTGTGCACTACTTTTGATAGGGCTCTGGTCATGTCTTCTCTTCTCTCTCTGACCTGCATGCTCTGCAATACGTTGAGGAAGTCGTTCATGCCCGTTAGGTGCTGCACGTCCTGAAAGATGGCCACCAGCAGGGTGGGGAAGATGGCGATGGAGCGGGTGAGAAGCACCCGGGCAAAACGGGACCAACGCAGGTTCAGGAAACCCTGAGGCAGGGGAAGAGAGAGAAAATAGTCAACATACAGACAAACACACATCCCGACTGACAGAACCCTGAGGTGTGTACATACCAACACGCATACACAAGGATTAACTTAAAAAGGTTAACAATACAATGTGCACTCTCACACACACAAACAAACAAACACGGTAGTTGGGTACTTGTGCATGTTCTCACCTCCATGACAAACTGGCCAGAGTAAGTGCCTGTCATGGTGGAGCTCTGTCCGGCAGCCAGGATCCCGATGGCCCAGATGTAGAGGGCCGCAGGGCCAAAGAAACAACCCAGCACCACCCCCTGTATAGAGTGAGTGAGAGAGGGAGTTTGTATACATTCCCTCCATGGTTATTCATATTATCAACACCGAACAAATGTTCATTTCATGGCAAAATGATCGACTGAGATAGCAGGTATATGCAGTATCAAAGTGATTTCATATCACAGGTTATATAGATTGTTGTTCATCCTTAAAAGACGTACCCCTTTGTAGATGTCCACCTGTAGCGTGCTGTTGTCCAGGGGGAAGAGGTCTGTGTGAGGACTGCCTGATGCATTGCATTTTGCATTCTGTGACAAACAGATAGGAACAGCAGCACATCACAAACAAGGAAGGTCACTGGTTTAAAGGTGCCATACTGATGCTATATTACTGTATAAATCATCTGTAACGGATTGTTACATTCTGAGACAAGGAGACATGCTGGGTCTGGTTAGTTGTTATACCCACCACCTCAATGTTGGTTTTGTCATAGAAGGCCTCAGCAAACACTGCTACAACAAAGACGTTGATGAGGAAGGAGATGAAGAGAGCGATAGTTGACTCGATGAAGTAGTATTTGTTGGCCTCCTTCACCTCTTTCTTGTTCCCACGATCTATTTGCCGAGACTAGACGATAAAATATCATTCAAATTAATGAACTAACATATAATCCCAATTCCTGTGACATTGTACTTTCTGGTTGTTTGGCCCAAAAATGTATAAATGATTTTATTCCAATCGTTCTTAAATGTTTTCACCAATATTTTGTGTGTCATAGTAAAGGTCCGTGACGACCCTGTACTATGTCATAGTGAAGGTCTTTGACTCCTCAGTGCTATGTCATAAAGCAGGTCTTTGACTCCTCTGTGCTGTCATAAAGCAGGTATTTGACTCCTGTGTCATAGTGAAGGTCCTACACTCCTCTATACTATGTCATAATGCAAGAGACCTACCTTGACGAGGGCAGAGTGCAGGTAGATGTTGTGGGGCATGATGACTGCTCCTACGATGCCCACAGCCTGCTCCATCTGAGAAGAATCACAGTCCTCACAGTACGGCAGAAACATCCCCTTCAGCAGCTCCCCCTGGTCCGGACGCACCATCACATACTACAGGCACACGCAAGAGAAGACAGTCAGATGCACACACGCAGAAACAAAAACCTACCAAATTCTATCAAAGCTGCGCTACATACTATCAAAACCAGCTGCCAGGTTTACGGAAGTTTTATAGATGAACACTGGGAAAAGCTTGTTCTTACCTCATACCCAAAGCTTACAGCCATGATGGTGATGAGAAACCCAAAGAAGGCTTCAAGTTTCCTCAGGCCTAATAAACAAAAGTCAGATATCATATTGAAACACGCCCAGACAGAAATGGACACACACCTGAACCCAAGGATTATTATATCACATACACATCTTAATGTGTCGAAGAAACACTCACCATATTTATCTAGAAAAAGGAACACAAAGGTGTCAATGATGGTGATAAGGACACCTCCCCAAAGTGGAATCCTGGTAGATAGCAAACAACAATGTTAGTTTGACCCCAATACATTTACCTCTAAAGCGGCCGTTGTATGCATCCCAAATGCCACCCTATTCCCTATATAGTGCACTACTTTTGACAAGAGGCACCCTATTCACTATATAGAGCACTACTTTTGAACAGGGGGCACTGTATAGGGAATAGGGTGTCATTTGGGAGGCACTCTTTGTGTAGTGTAGTAAAGTGTAGTTGGGTGCTGGTGGGTGGTACTGTAGCTACCTGCCCATAGAGAGGAGGTTGAAGGCGATGGCACAACCGATGACCTCCTGCATGTCTGAGCCGATGATGGCCAGCTCCACCATCAGCCACAGGATGATACGAGGAACCTTGGACAGGATGGAGGTGTGAAGAACAAGACTGGATATAACACACAGCAATCACATTCAATTAAGTTCACCAAAACCAAACCCTTCTATATGGTGTAGGGCGAGGGAGGGTTACTCACAGTGGGGTACTGGCGGTTGCAGACCTCTGCGAGGTGCATCCCTGTGACGACCCCCAGGCGTGCAGCCAGTCTCTGCAGGAGGAGGCCGATGATGGTGGCCCCCAACAACACCCACAGGAGCTGAGAGAGAGAGAGAGAGGGGGGGAACAAAAGAACGGTGATGAATCATGGGAGTAAATGAGTAAATAAAAGATAACCAAGAGCAAAAAGACCAGAGGGAATGCTGATTATAGAATTTAATAGAATAAAATACAACATTACTGTCCAACCGGAGATAGAACTTTGCCTTTGAGTAAATTATTTTTCATAGTATTTGAGCATGGTTCAAAAAGCTCTACAGCTGCACCATTGAAAGCATCTTGTTGGGCTGCATCACCGCTTAGTATGGCAACTGCTTGGCATCCAACCGCATGGCGCTACAGAGGGTAGTGTGTACGGCCCAGTACATCACTGGGGCCGAGCTCCCTGCCACCCAGGACCTCTATACCAGGCGGTGTCAGAGTAAGGCCCTAAAAACTGTCAGACTCCAGCCACCCAAGTCATAGACTGTTCTCTCTACTACCGCACAGCAAGCGGTACCGATGCACCAAGTATGGAAACCAGGACCCTGAACAGCTTCTACCCCCAAGCCATAAGACTACTATATGATATATTTGACAAAAATCACAATACAACCACACATGTGGATACAATGCATTTAAAAATCATCAAGTATAATTAAAAAAGGTTTGAAACTTATTATTTCCATTGTGGTCCCCTCTTGTTAACTAAATACATCATTCATCAATGAACAACAAATGAAAGCTGGAAAACGAATAGAGTTGAGGCAGTTTGGAAAAGTCAGTATGGCTTGAGTGGAGGGGGCATCGATGGTACAGTACAGCTAGGGAGAAAGTCAGTCTGTCAGACAAGCTAGAAGCTCTTCATCAGGGTCCATCACTTTGTCTGACGTTCCCAGTTCCTTCATAGTAGCCGCTCCTCCGTAGGTAGCTGATCCTCCATTGCCGACAGTGTAGCACCCACCTGGGTGATGCTTTAGCTTCAGTAAAGCACCAGAAAATTAACCACATATCAGCAGTGGTCAGGAACAGTTCCTCCGCCTCTCTGACATCTCAGACACCGCAGTCTCCACCTTCCAACCGGCAGGTGAAACAAAAAAGCCGGAGCTGCTGCTGCTGCATTATTTAAATGCAAACATTAGACATCCAGCTAGCTAGCTAGCCAAAGCAAACACACGGATTTAACATCAAAGTCCTGTAACTTTTACATTGAAGACCACCATGTGATCAAAACAGAGAATTATAAAAAATAAAAAGTTTATTTAAAAATGTAACATAAACGAGTATGAAATATTTACAAAATGTACAGGAGCTCTCTTCCTAGGCTCACAGCACCATGGCTAAATAGTTAGTTAAATAGTTAACCAAATAGCTACCCAGACTATCTGCATTGACCATTTTTACACTAACACTAACTTTGACTCATCACATATACTGCTGCTACTGTTTATTATCTATCACGTTGCTAGTCACTTTATTCGTAGTTATATGTACAGTGCATTCGTAAAGTATTCAGACCCCTTGACTTTTTCCACATTTTGTTACGTTACAACCTTATTCTAAAATTTATTTTTTTATAATCTCATCAATCTACACACAATACCCCCATAATGACAAAGCAAAAACAGGTTTTTAGAAATGTTTGCAAATGTATAAAAAATAAAACACGGAAATATCACATTTACATAAGTATTCAGACCCTTTACTTTGTACTTTGTTGAAGCACCTTTGGCAGCGATTACAGCCTTGAGTCTTCTTGGGTATGACGCTACAAGCTTGGCACACCTGTATTTCACTCCTGAGTGGCGCAGTGGTCTAAGGCACTGCATTGCAGTGCTAACTGTGCCACTAGAGATCCTGGTTCGAATCCAGGCTCTGTCGCCGCCGGCCGCGACCGGGAGACTCATGGGCGGCGCACAATTGGCCCAGCGTCGTCCAGGGTAGGGGAGGGAATGGCCGGCAGGGATGTAGCTCAGTTGATAGAGCATGGCGTTTGCAACGCCAGGGTTGTGGGTTCGATTCCCACGGGGGCCAGTATAAAAAAAATATGTATTCACTAACTGTAAGTCGCTCTGGATAAGAGCGTCTGCTAAATGACTAAAATGTAAATGTAAATGTATTTGTGGAGTTTCTCCCATTCTTCTCTGCAGATCCTCTCAAGCTCTGTCAGGTTGGATGGGGAGCGTCGCTGCACAGCTATTTTCAGGTCTCTCCAGAGATATTCGATCGGGTTCAAGTCCGGGCTCTGGCTGGGCTACTCAAGGACATTCAGAGACTTATCCCCGAAGCCACTCCTGCATTGTCTTTGCTGTGTACTTAGGGTCGTTGTCCTGTTGGAAGGTGAACCTTCGCCCCAGTCTGAGGTCCTGAGTGCTCTGGAGCAGGTTTTCATCAAGGATCTCTCTGTACTTTGCTCCGATCATCTTTCCCTCGATTCTGACTAGTCTCCCAGTCCCTGCCGCTGAAAAACATCCCCACAGCATGATGCTGCCACCACCATGCTTCACCGTAGGGATGGTGCCAAGTTTCCTCCAGACATGACGCTTGGCATTCAGGCCAAAGAGTTCAATCTTGGTTTCATCAGACCAGAGAATCTTGTTTTTCATGGTCTGAGAGTCCTTTAGGTGCCTTTTGGCAAACTCCAAGCGGGCTGTCATGTGCCTTTTACTGAGGAGTGGCTTCCGTCTGGCCACTCTAACATAAAGGCCTGATTGGTGGAGTGCTGCAGAGATGGTTGTCCTTCTGGAAGGTTCTCCCATCTTCACAGAGGAACTCTGGAGCTCTGTCAGATTGACCATCTGGTTCTTGGTCACATCCCTGACCAAGGCCCTTCTCCCCCGATTGCTCAGTTTGGCCAAGCAGCCAGCTATAGGAAGAGTCTTGGTGGTTCCAAACTTCTTCCATTTAAGAATGATGGAGGCCACTGTGTTCTTGGGGACCTTCAATGCTGCAGACATTTTTTTGTACCCTTCCACAGATCTGTGCCTCGACACAACCCTGTCTCGGAGCTCTACGGACAATTCCTTCGACCTCATGGCTTGGTTTTTCCGAATGCACTGTACATATCTACCTCAATTACCTCGTACCCCAGCACATCGACTCAGTATTGGTACCCCGTGTATATAGCCAAGTTATCGTTACTCATTGTGTATTTATTATTACTTTTCTATTATTTCTCTATTTTCTTTCTCTCTGCATTGTTGGGAAGGGCCCGTAAGTAAGCATTTCACCTGTTGTTTACGAAGCATGTGACGAATAACATTTGATTTGGTACCCCTGCCCCTTGAGCGAAGGTCAACCAAGGCTGCTGTTGTGTTTGTGTTCACCTTAAAGCCAGCTTTAGCTCCAGACTGCAGGTCGGACTCGATGTTCCCTGGGTCAAGATAGGCTATGCTCATCAGGAAACCTGGTCCCGTAAAGGCCCAGAGTTTACGGAAACTGAACATCTGAAAAGAGAGGATCACAAATAGTACAATCAACACCTGAAAATAAATCTTAACATGAAGTATTATCTGTCATTGAAGTTATAATTTCTAAATTATTCTATACTAATAGTAACTTTGTGTATCACTTTATTCAGGTCATAAGCTTAGTGTAATAGGCTCTTTGAGGTCATAAGCCCTTAGAAGATAGGCCCTGTGATGTCAATGACCATGTGAGGTATTGATAATCCCTGTGATGCCATAGGCTCTCTGACTCAATAATAACTGTGATGTCATAGACCTAATGAGGTAATAATAATTCCTGTGATTCCATAGGCTCTATTCCTCAATAATAACTGTGATGTAATATACCTTATAAGGTCATAATTGCCCATGTGATGCCATAGGCTCTGGGTTCATCTGTGTGAGGTCATAGACCTTGTGAGGTCATAACCCCTGTGATGCCATAGGCTCTGTGAGGTAATACTTCTTGTGATGTCATAGACCCGGAGGTCATAGGTAATCTGTGTGAGGTCATAGGCCACATGGCCTCAGTACCTGGGTGACATCCTCTGGAATGGGCACCTTCTCCTCAAAGTATGTGGAGAAGGGCTCGTCGTCCAGGTCCCCGGCCACTGGCGAGGCAGGAGGGGAGGTGGAGCTGTACAGGCCCTGGGTGCTCTGGATGACCCCATTCTCCTGAGGAGGTTCCTCTGTGAGTGAGTGATTGATTGAGAGCGAGAGGCAAAAATGACACTAAAATTTCCACCCAAGAAGCATGTTGCCTATACTTTGTTCTACTGACATGAAAACAACTATTGTGATCACATGACCCTGAGCAATATGAAGAGAGATTCTATTCTACCCACACTATTCCCATGACCAAGACATTTGTTCCATACAGCAGCAGATTAAAGCAGACATTCATTGGCAACCTTGCCACAGTCAAGATATTGAAAACCATACTTTCAGTCTCTACTAGCTACAGTGGGGAGAACAAGTATTTTATACACTGCCGATTTTGCAGGTTTTCCTACTTACAAAGAATGTAGAGGTATCTAAAACAAAAATCCAGAAAATCACATTGTATGATTTTTAAGTAATTCATTTGAATTTTATTGCATGCCATAAGTATTTGATACATCAGAAAAGCAGAACTTAATATTTGGTACAGAAACCTGTTTGCAATTACAGAGATCATACGTTTCCTGTAGGTCTTGACCAGGTTTGCACACACTGCAGCAGGGATTTTGGCCCACTCCTCCATACAGACCTTCTCCAGATCCTTCAGGTTTCGGGGCTGTCGCTGGGCAATACAGACTTTCAGCTCCCTCCAAAGATTTTCTATTGGGTTCAGGTCTGGAGACTGGCTAGGCCACTCCAGGACCTTGAGATGCTTCTTACGGAGCCACTCCTTAGTTGCCCTGGCTGTGTGTTTCGGGTCGTTGTCATGCTGGAAGACCCAGCCACGACCCATCTTCAATGCTCTTACTGAGGGAAGGAGGTTGTTGGCCAAGATCCCGCGATACATGGCCCCATCCATCCTCCCCTCAATACGGTGCAGTCGTCCTGTCCCCTTTGCAGAAAAGCATCCCCAAAGAATGATGTTTCCACCTCCATGCTTCACGGTTGGGATGGTGTTCTTGGGGTTGTACTCATCCTTCTTCTTCCTCCAAACACGGCGAGTGGAGTTTAGACCAAAAAGCTCTATTTTTGTCTCATCAGACCACATTACCTTCTCCCATTCCTCCTCTGGATCATCCAGATGGTCATTGGCAAACTTCAGACGGGCCTGGACATGCGCTGGCTTGAGCAGGGGGACCTTGCGTGCGCTGCAGGATTTTAATCCATGATGGCGTAGTGTGTTACTAATGGTTTTCTTTGAGACTGTGGTCCCAGCTCTCTTCAGGTCATTGACCAGGTCCTGCCGTGTAGTTCTGGGCTGATCCTCACCTTCCTCATGATCGTTGATGCCCCACGAGGTGAGATCTTGCATGGAGCCCCAGACCGAGGGTGATTGACCGTCATCTTGAACTTCTTCCATTTTCTAATAATTGCGCCAACAGTTGTTGCCTTCTCACCAAGCTGCTTGCCTATTGTCCTGTAGCCCATCCCAGCCTTGTGCACGTCTACAATTGTATCCCTGATGTCCTTACACAGCTCTCTGGTCTTGGCCATTGTGGAGAGGTTGGAGTCTGTTTGATTGAGTGTGTGGACAGGTGTCTTTTATACAGGTAACGAGTTCAAACAGGTGCAGTTAATACAGGTAATGAGTGGAGAACAGGAGGGCTTCTTAAAGAAAAACTAACAGGTCTGTGAGAGCCGGAATTCTTACTGGTTGGTAGGTGATCAAATACTTATGTCATGCAATAAAATGCAAATTAATTACTTAAAAATCATACAATGTGATTTTCTGGATTTTTGTTTTAGATTCCGTCTCTCACAGTTGAAGTGTACCTATGATAAAAATTACAGACCTCTACATGCTTTGTAAGTAGGAAAACCTGCAAAATTGGCAGTGTATCAAATACTTGTTCTCCCCACTGTATCTATACAGTCACTTGTAAGCATTTATTACTTTAATGACAGACGTGTTTGCCAACTTCAACAAGGAAGTGCCACAAAGTCCCCTGTAAAGAGCGTGTCAATCAACTCTCTGAACCCGGCTGAGTCTACAGGAAGTGCCAACAAACCTGTTTAATGACACATTGTGAAACACTTCAGGTTATAAAGTAAAGGATACGTAACGTTTTTATATATATATATATTTTATATATATATATATATATATATATATATATATATATACACACACACATACACTGCTCAAAAAAATAAAGGGAACACTTAAACAACACATCCTAGATCTGAATGAATGAAATAATCTTAAATACTTTTTTCTTTACATAGTTGAATGTGCTGACAACAAAATCACACAAAAATTATCAATGGAAATCAAATTTATCAACCCATGGAGGTCTGGATTTGGAGTCACCCTCAAAATTAAAGTGGAAAACCACTCTACAGGCTGATCCAACTTTGATGTAATGTCCTTAAAACAAGTCAAAATGAGGCTCAGTAGTGTGTGTGGCTTCCACGTGCCTGTATGACCTCCCTACAACGCCTGGGCATGCTCCTGATGAGGTGGCGGATGGTCTCCTGAGGGATCTCCTCCCAGACCTGGACTAAAGCATCCGCCAACTCCTGGACAGTCTGTGGTGCAACGTGGCGTTGGTGGATGGAGCGAGACATGATGTCCCAGATGTGCTCAATTGGATTCAGGTCTGGGGAACGGGCGGGCCAGTCCATAGCATCAATGCCTTCCTCTTGCAGGAACTGCTGACACACTCCAGCCACATGAGGTCTAGCATTTTCTTGCATTAGGAGGAACCCAGGGCCAACCGCACCAGCATATGGTCTCACAAGGGGTCTGAGGATCTCATCTCGGTACCTAATGGCAGTCAGGCTACCTCTGGCGAGCACATGGAGGGCTGTGCGGCCCCCAAAGAAATGCCACCCCACACCATGACTGACCCACCGCCAAACCGGTCATGCTGGAGGATGTTGCAGGCAGCAGAACGTTCTCTACGGCGTCTCCAGACTCTGTCACGTCTGTCACATGTGCTCAGTGTGAACCTGCTTTCATCTGTGAAGAGCACAGGGCGCCAGTGGCGAATTTGCCAATCTTGGTGTTCTCTGGCAAATGCCAAACGTCCTGCACGGTGTTGGGCTGTAAGCACAACCCCCACCTGTGGACGTCGGGCCCTCATACCACCCTCATGGAGTCTGTTTCTGACCGTTTGAGTAGACACATGCACATTTGTGGCCTGCTGGAGGTCATTTTGCAGGGCTCTGGCAGTGCTCCTCCTGCTCCTCTTTGCACAAAGGCGGAGGTAGCGGTCCTGCTGCTGGGTTGTTGCCCTCCTACGGCCTCCTCCACGTCTCCTGATGTACTGGCCTGTCTACTGGTAGCGCCTCCATGCTCTGGACACTACGCTGACAGACACAGAAAACCTTCTTGCCACAGCTCACATTGATGTGCCATCCTGGATGAGCTGCACTACCTGAGCCACTTGTGTGGGTTGTAGACTCTGTCTCATGCTACCACTAGAGTGAAAGCACCGCCAGCATTCAAAAGTGACCAAAACAGCATAGGAACTGAGAAGTGGTCTGTGGTCACCACCTGCAGAACCACTTCTTTATTGGGGGTGTCTTGCTAATTGCCTATAATTTCCACCTGTTGTCTATCCATTTGCACAACAGCACGTGAAATTCATTGTCAATCAGTGTTGCTTCCTAAGTGGACAGTTTGATTTCACAGAAGTGTGATTGACTTGGAGTTACATTGTGTTGTTTAAGTGTTCCCTTAATTTTTTTGAGCAGTGTATATATACAGTGGGGGAAAAAAGTATTTAGTCAGCCACCAATTGTGCAAGTTCTCCCACTTAAAAAGATGAGAGAGGCCTGTAATTTTCATCATAGGTACACGTCAACTATGACAGACAAATTGAGAAAAGAAAATCCAGAAAATCACATTGTAGGATTTTTAATGAATTTATTTGCAAATTATGGTGGAAAATAAGTATTTGGTCACCTACAAACAAGCAAGATTTCTGGCTCTCACAGACCTGTAACTTCTTCTTTAAGAGGCTCCTCTGTCCTCCACTCGTTACCTGTATTAATGGCACCTGTTTGAACTTGTTATCAGTATAAAAGACACCTGTCCACAACCTCAAACAGTCACACTCCAAACTCCACTATGGCCAAGACCAAAGAGCTGTCAAAGGACACCAGAAATAAAATTGTAGCCCTGCACCAGGCTGGGAAGACTGAATCTGCAATAGGTAAGCAGCTTGGTTTGAAGAAATCAACTGTGGGAGCAATTATTAGGAAATGGAAGACATACAAGACCACTGATAATCTCCCTCGATCTGGGGCTCCACGCAAGATCTCACCCTGTGGGGTCAAAATGATCACAAGAACGGTGAGCAAAAATCACAGAACCACACGGGGGGACCTAGTGAATGACCTGCAGAGAGCTGGGACCAAAGTAACAAAGCCTACCATCAGTAACACACTACGCCGCCAGGGACTCAAATCCTGCAGTGCGAGACGTGTCCCCCTGCTTAAGCCAGTACATGTACAGGCCCGTCTGAAGTTTGCTAGACTGCATTTGGATGATCCAGAAGAGGATTGGGAGAATGTCATATGGTCAGATGAAACCAAAATAGAACTTTTTGGTAAAAACTCAACTCGTCGTGTTTGGAGGACAAAGAATGCTGAGTTGCATCCAAAGAACACCATACCTACTGTGAAGCATGGGGGTGGAAACATCATGCTTTGGGGCTGTTTTTCTGCAAAGGGACCAGGACGACTGATCCGTGTAAAGGAAAGAATGAATGGGGCCATGTATCGTGAGATTTTGAGTGAAAACCTTCCATCAGCAAGGGCATTGAAGATGAAACGTGGCTGGGTCTTTCAGCATGACATTGATCCCAAACACACCGCCCGGGCAACGAAGGAGTGGCTTCGTAAGAAGCATTTCAAGTTCCTGGAGTGGCCTAGCCAGTCTCCAGATCTCAACCCCATAGAAAATCTTTGGAGGGAGTTGAAAGTCCGTGTTGCCCAGCGACAGCCCCAAAACATCACTGCTCTAGAGGAGATCTGCATGGAGGAATGGGCCAAAATACCAGCAACAGTGTGTGAAAACCTTGTGAAGACTTACAGAAAACGTTTGACCTGTGTCATTGCAAACAAAGGGTATATAACAAAGTATTGAGAAACTTTTGTTATTGACCAAATACTTATTTTCCACCATAATTTGCAAATAAATTCATTAAAAATCCTACAATGTGATTTTCTGGATTTTTTTTCTCATTTTGTCTGTCATAGTTGACGTGTCCCTATGATGAAAATTACAGGCCTCTCTCATCTTTTTAAGTGGAAGAACTTGCACAATTGGTGGCTGACTAAATACTTTTTTTCCCCACTGTATATATACAGTACCAGTCAAAAGTTCGGACACACCTACTCATTCAAAGGGTTTTATTTATTTTTTACTATTTTCTACATTGTAGAATAATAGTGAAGATATAAAAACTATGAAATAACACATATGGATACATGTAGTAACCAAAAAAGTGTTAAACAAATCTAAATATATTTGAGATTTGAGATTCTTCAAAGTAGCCACCCTTTGCCTTGATGACAGCTTTGCACACTCTTGGCATTCTCTCAACCAGCTTCACCTGGAATGCTTTTCCAACAGTCTTGAAGGAGTTCCCACATATGTTGAGCACTTGTTGGCTGCTTTTCCTTCACTCTGCGGTCCAGGTCATCTGATGCAGCACACCATCACTCTCCTTCTTGCTCAAATAGCCCTTACACAGCCTGGAGGTGTATTGGGTCATTGTCCTGTTGAATAACAAATGATAGTCCCACTAAGCGCAAAGCAGATGGGATTGCGTATCGCTGCAGAATGCTGTGGTAGCCATGCTGGTTAAGTGTGCCTTGAATTCTAAATAAATCACTGACAGTGTCACCAGCAAAGCACCCCCACACCACCTCCTCCATGCTTCACGGTGGGAACTACACATGCGGAGATCATCCGTTCACCTTCTCTGCGTCTCACAAAGACACAGCGGTTGGAACCCAAAATCTCAAATTTGGACTCATCAGACCAAAGGACAGATTTCCACCGGTCTAATGTCCATTGCTCGTGTTTCTTGGCCCAAGCAAGTCACTTATTTTTATTGGTGTCCTTTAGTAGTGGTTTCTTTGCAGCAATTCGACCATGAAGGCCTGATTCACGCTCTGAACAGTTGATGTTGAGATGTGTCTGTTACTTGAACTCTGTGAAGCATTTATTTGGGCTGCTATTTCTGAGGCTGGTAACTCTAATGAACTTATCCTCTGCAGCAGAGGTAACTCTGGGTCTTCCTTTCCTGTGGCGGTCCTCATGAGAGCCAGTTTAATCATAGTGCTTGATGGTTTTTGCAACTGCACTTGAAGAAACGTTCTTGAAAAGTTCTTGAAATGTTCCGTATTGACCGACCTTCATGTCTTAAAGTAATGATGGACTGTTGTTTCTCTTTGCTTATTTGAGCTGTTCTTGCCATAATATGGACTTGGTCTCTTACCAAATAGGGCTATCTTCTGTTTACCACAGAGTGTGCAAAGCTGTCATCAAGGCAAAGGGTGGCTACTTTGAAGAATCTCAAATATAAAATATATTTGGATTTGTTCAACACTTTTTTGGTTACTACATGATTCCATATGTGTTATTTCATAGTTTTGATGTCTTCACTATTATTCTACAATGTAGAAAATAGTAAAAATAAAGAAAAACCCTGGAATGAGTAGGTGTATCCAAACTTTTGACTGGTACTGTATATATTTTTATTGTCACATACACTAGATAGGTACAGTGGAATGTGTTGTTTTACAGGGTCAACGATTGTAGTACGGCGCCCCTAGAACAAATTAGGGTTAAGTGCCTTGCTCAAGGGCACAGAGATTTTTCACGTTGTTGGCTCGGGCATTCGAACCAGCGACCTTTCGGTTACTAGACCAATGCTCTAACCACTAGGCTACCTGCCACCCAATAGATTAATGGAAGGTGGCATATTTTTCTCTTTCAATGCACCTTCTACATGAATAGGCTATATCATACCTCCGAAAAGTATGCTAAACAAAGAGCAATACTTAGGCTAAATATCTATTTGCGTAACAGTTTAAATATGAACAACAGACTAATCACATGACTATTCACGTCATATGAATCAAAAGCCTACCAATCACATCATTACACAATAATTCTAGACCCTTAATGCATCCTCCTCACATTCTTACACTAACAGTGTACCAGTCTACCGATGGTCTGATACAATGATCTGTACTTACTCAGGTTGGAGTGTTCATTGTGCTTCTCTTCCTTCATCTCCCAAAGGTTCCTCTCTCACTACGGTCTCTCAGGGTCCAAGTCTACTTCTACTTCTTCTAACAGGAGCGTTGCTTACATAGGCTATATGTAGCCTACCTCACTGAATGTCTCAATAACTTCCTATTTCAATACACGAGTCAGACTCAGGATGACTGACTTACTACCCCATTCCCCTTCAATCCATGAAAAGAAAGCTTGGTCACAACCTCCTGATTTCTATTATTGCCACATCATCATCCCCCTTACACCTACACACAGGAATTCCTTTAACAAGCTTCTATGCAATTCATTAACCAGGGAGACAATCTGAAGAAAACGCAGGATATTGCAACAGATGTGATAGACAAAATGTGTGAACTAATTTTATACACTTTAGAAGAGGGTTATCACACACACTACCACCAAGTTTCTCTCATTGTAGTGCTGGGAGTTACTGCCCTAAAATCAACAAGGTGAATCTCACTTTGTCTTGAAAAAGGTATTGGATCGAAAATGTGCAGAGATAAATTGTGTTATTTTTTCTACAATGTATTGTGTATACTGGCATAGAGCCTATAGTGTACCATGTGTGCTGAGCTGACCACAGTAAGGCATGGGAGTTAGTGTGGTGGAGTGTCTTGTTTCTGTTAACATTACCTTCCAGGAGGTCCGCTTCCCACTCTGTCTCCATAAGGGTGGGTTGGGGTTAAAGGGGGGTGGGGGCGGAGGGGGAGCTCTGGAAACGCACGGACTGGAGATCTGTCTGGAAACAGACAACTGAAATTAAACAACTGTAAATATTAAGAGAAATATATATAACACAACACTGCAGAGACTAGTAACACTGTTATTTAGGGTTTGAAAAAAGGTATGCTTCCATCTCTAGCCTTAATTCCTGACCAATTAAACTCTGGTCATTGTGGGTATCTGCAGGCTGTCACTCCAGTCAGCCACTGAATCACAGAAGGATCCCAAACTGTGGGTCGCATCCAAGGGGTCGGCGGGGGGACGCAAACTCAGTCCGGCTTTAAACTTACTCTTGAAAGTTGTAATAGTAGAATGCACAAAGTGCAATTTCGAAATTGAGTAGTGCACCATTAGTTCCTCTTACATTTACATTTACGTCATTTAGCAGACGCTCTTATCCAGAGCGACTTACAGTTAGTGCATACATTATCTCTTGTTTTGTTAGTCATTGCATACCTTAGAGAACTATTTATAATTTGTCAGAAATGTCCAGATCAACTAGCCCATGTCAGCTAATGTTTTTTTATATAGGTTTTTTGCCCATAGATATAGTTGTAATTTTTAAGTCACTCAAATATCACATGAATACACACTGGGCAAAATGTATAGAATTGCAAGGACATTTGCTTTAAAACTGAACATTTTCTTTGCACCCCATGACAAAATGTGTAGAATTGCAGGAAATAAGCTTTAAACCTGCCAAATTATCTCCACCAACAAGAGGGGTGTGAACAGTTTGTGTCATGAACAGTGTGTCATGAACAGTGCTTGTGCCCATAGAAATAGGCATGGCGCATGCGTGCGGGGGGGCAAGGGATGTTCCCCAATGCTGTAAGGGGGGCCCCCCTAGTGAAAAAGTTTGGGAACACCTGGGTTAGAGTTCCATTTCTTTCCACCATTTCTCCACTTGGGCCTAAATACTGCTTTGCCAGAGAAGAGCAGGACCGCTATAGAAAATGGTGAGAGGCTGACTGGTGCGTGCTGTACTTTGTAGCGTTAGACCAGATCTTACACATGACAAGATAAACTAAACAAAAGTAACCTAGAAAAAAGGTATTCATAACAATGGGAAATAAGCACTCTTTAAACTAGTATCAATAACCCATGACAGAAGACACAACTGATGCTGCTGAGTAACTAATTCTGCAACAGCAAAATGACTCAGCAAATGCACATGACCGCTTCATTCAAGTTTAAAGTTTTTTATGTCACATGCACAAGTACAGTGAAATGCCTTTCTTGCAAGCTCTAACCCAAACAATGCCGTAATCAATAACAATGTAATACAAAAAATATTAGGTTAAGTGTGAGAATATTTGGTACAAAAGCCTTAAATAGACCTCAATATGGTCTCCGTGATTTGAATACATCTTATTCAGTACCCACTAACCAAATTTCACATCCCTCAACGAGACCATATTGAGGTCTATTTAAGGCTTTTGTACCAACGAGACCCTGACCTTATTCACACAGTGTACCGTCAACACTTTACAAATGCCCATACAAGATAAATCAGGAGACGCTATCCTTTGTCAACCTTGGGCTTACACCCCTATCAATGTAAATAAAATAAGTTGTATACTGTGTATATACTCACAGTCAAAATTGTCAAATTAGAAGCTCCGATCATTCATTCTTCCCAAGAAACAGAAGCATGAGACTGAAAAGAATGAGGGGCTGTGAAAGCGTGTAACTATAAAGTCATATGACTCATTGAAAACTTGGGGTGGGAAAGAGAGAACCGAGTGGAAGCAGTTTTGCTCTCCCCCTAACCTTGGGCCTTTCCTCGCCCCCCTCCTCTCTCTCTAACAGACCTAATCTGTAAAAAACAGCTCACTCTATATCTATGTCACCTCCCTAACGGAACAAGGACCTTAAACACACACCCATCTACCCATCTCTTTTGAGGTATAGCAGCCTAGGAAGAAAACACAAACCTTTAGGCTACATTCCTCACATAAGACAAGGACTAGGCTTGAAATCAGGAAACAGAACAGTTTGGCCTAGAAATGTCTCTGAGGGCTGAATGCCTGTGGCAACAGTCTGGCAACTTCAGAACATGTTATAGTGTGTCCAAATCAATGATTAGACCTACATATCTGTCAAACCAAGGTCAGGCTGACCATTTTCAGGTCAAATCTCAAAGGTTGTGGTTTAAACAGTGAAGTGATTAAAGGTATTTTATATTTATTCAATCTTGTGCAATCTAAAAGCTGTCCATTAATTTCCATCTACACTGCATACACTAGACTAGATGTATTTATTGTAAGCTGTTTGCTGGTATGGGCTCACTTTGACATTGAAACCCAGTCAAAAACAACTGACTAGCAAGCAAGTGTGGTCAACTGGATAGGAAGGGAGGCCAGAAAGTCTACACATTTTTATGGCAGCCATCTGAAATGACCTAAAAGTAAGCATCAAAGGAGTGCCATAACAACCCAATGGAATGTGAGCAAAGATATGATTGTGACTTTCCTTTTGAGTCTGTTTAAATGTAAGAAGTCAGATGAGTGACTACATCAGCCAAACTGCCTGGCTGACCAGTTTTCTGACGTCTATGCTAACTAACTGTTATATATCTGAGAAACATTGATTATCGCCAAAATCTTGGATAGGTAGCTAGCTAGCTGGCAAATAGTTGGCTAACCACAAACTAGCTACATTCCCCGGCTAGCGCTGCAGCATTGGGTAACTAACGCTAACATTGACTCTAGCTAGCTAGTTACCAAACTTCTACCTAGATAGCTAGCTAACTAACATATGCTGCATTAATATAAAACTTCAAATACGTGTTATTTAAATAACATTGCTGTCAATTATTTACAGTAACATTTAACTAGACAACTAACTAACCAGCTAGTTAGTTAACTTTGACCTATGATGTGGCAAGCAATTAGCCTAACTAGCTACTAATGTTAACTTGGATGCCATGTTGTTAGCCGGCTAGCTGTAAAGTTAAAGTAAAACAACCACTGGAATGAATAGATCAGCGTCGTCTTACCTGGAAATAGCTTATGTACAAAACGTGTGTTCATGTACATTTAATTACGTTAAATAACGAATAGATAAACTGACATAACATTAGGACAGTATGAAGGTTTCCATTGACCCAGGTTTATTCGACAAAAGCAATGTCGCAAAAAAAAGTCATTGCGACATGTGTAATGGAAACGGCAATTTCTAAAGATCGACAACATTTTTTATCCCTTGGACAGGGGTGGATTTTTCTTCTGTCGAACTTTCTTTATTGCGACAAATGATGATTGAAACTAACAAAAAAATATTCCAATAAATGATGATTGCGGAATCATTTTAAAGATACACGGGGCATGCGATGTCACCGCGTAAATATTAAGCTCCACCCCATAATTAATTCTAAATGCCTACGTCTTGGGAAATCATTTTTTTCGAATATAAAAATGTTTCTTTGAAGGACATGGATTGTCGAGCAGCGTGCTGACTAGCGAAGGCGTCCAGACTTATTGGTTGGCAGCACATTGCACCGGAAAAACAAACACATTTTACTCGGTGTGGCGGAGGTTTGGCACGGCGTGCTGTGAATGGGTCAGAGATGGTAGGAGATAGTGATGGAAAGGAAAGTGAAGCAAGTATGGAACATAGTGGTACAAATAAAGGAGCGAGTAAGAGAAAAAGAAAGCGGGAGAGAAAGGGAGTAGGGCAGGGTTCTTAAATTCCGGTCCTGGAGGGCCGAAACACTTCTGTTTTTTAATTCTACCTGGTAGTTAATTGCACTCATCTGGTGTCCCAGGTCTGAATTAGCCCCTGATTAGAAGGAGAGGATGAAAAACAGGTGTTTCGGCCCTCCAGGACCGGAATTGAAGAACCCTGGAGTAGGGGAATGAAGGGGAGCGAGAGGTCTATGTCGGTAGAGAGGAGGCAGAAAAGGAAGTTTGAGGAGAGCAACCTAGCTTCCAACGCTAGCGGAAGTTCGGAGGTAGAAAGTGCAGAGGAAGGGCAAGATAAGACACGAGAGGAACATGGAGGTGAGGAGGAGCATAAAATGATTATGAAGTTTAGGGAGGAAGGTGGAGTTGGGGCGACGAGTCCGATAAGGTTGACAGCTGTGAAAAGAGTTGATTGGGGAAGTTGTTAATGCTAAAGTGTTAAGAGATGGGAGATTGTTGGTGTGCTGTAAAGACATTGCCCAGAGGAAAAAAGCTATCGGAGTGAAGCAAATAGGGAAGTGTAAGGTGGAGTCGAGCAGCTGGACTGATCAAGCAGGGAAGCAGTGGAGTAAAGGGGTGATAACAGGAGTGCCTGTGAGTGTTAGCACTAAAGAGGTAAGGGAACATTTGAGAGGAGGCGTTCTAGTGAATGTACAGAGATTGCAAGCAACAAGGGGTGGAGATAGGTAGATAGCATGTCTATTCTGTTACATTTTAAGGACTGGGTACTGCCAAATAAGGTAACAATAGGATATATGAGGTATTATGTGAGGGCTTATGTACCGAAGCCTTTAAGATGTTATAAATGCCAGAGGTTTGGCCATGTGGCAACAGTCTGTAAAGAGAAAAAGATGTGTGCCAGGTGTGGAGGAGAGCATGAGTATGGGAAGTGTGGAGATGGTGTACAACCAAAGTGCTGCAACTGTGGAGGTGCTCATAGTGTGGCATATAGTGGGTGTGAGGCTATGAAGAAGGCAGTGGAGGTGCAACAAGTGAGAGCGGAGAGAAGGGTGTCATATGCTGAGGCAGTGAGGGTGGTCCAGGAGAGAAGGGTGTCATATGCTGAGGCAGCGAGGGTGGTCCAGGTCCAGGGAGAAACAGGTTCAAGGGAGAGATGGGTAGGTGACCTAGACCTGGGATTACGGGGCAGGTGGGAAGGGATATGGTATACATAGAAAAGAGAAAGCTGGTGACGTTCATAGCAGGAGCTATCAATAGCACTGATAAAGTAGAGTCTAAAATGGAGAGGATTAAACTAATAGTGAAAGCTGCTGGGAGACATTTGAGTATGACAGGGTTGACATGGGAAGAGGTTCGAGATTACCTCAATCAGCCGATGGTGGAGTCATGTATTACTGAATCTTAGTTATGGTGGTAGTACTACAATGGAATGCTCGAAGCCTGTTGGCTAATGGGCAGGAATTCAAGCAGTTCATTGTTGATATGATAGCTAAGCCTGATGTGATTTGTGTGCAGGAAACATGTCTCAAACCAAATGTGGAGTTTATCATTCAGGGATATGTAGTGGTTCGTAGGGACCCGAGATATAGGGGGAGGGGGCGATGTGCCACCTTCAGAAAGCAAGGAATTCCCTACAAGATGATAGGCAAAGGTATTGAACAGGTGTATGTGGTGGTGGAGGTGTGGATGAGAGGAGGGGTGCTAGTGGTAGTGAATTACTATAATCCATGTCAGATATTGGAAATGGAAGTGCTGGAGAGGGTGGAGGGCCAGGAAAGAAGTAAGGTAATGTGGTGTGAAGATTTTAACGCTCACAACACGCTTTGAAAGATCTGGTGTGCCTGAATGATGGCCGAGGGACCAGGATTGATGTAGCCACAGGGAAAGAATCTGCCTTGGACCTCACTCTGGTATCTAGTGCGATGGCAGGAATATGTGAGTGGGAGGTATGGGAGGAGTCGACAGTAGGGAGTGATCATTACCCCATTGTATGTACAGTAGGCCGGAGGGAGGAGGAGGTGTCAGTGGATGGAGTAGGCAGGTGGGTGTTTGGAAGGGCAAAGTTGGATCAGTTTCAGGAGCTGAGTGAGCAGGTGATGGCTCGGGTGGATATGAGAGGGGATGTAGATGGTATGAATAACTGGGTGAGAACAGCGTTAGTGGGGGCAGCTACTGAGGCTATACCTAAGAGTTCAGGGAGGAGGAGGAAAGCAGTCCCGTGGTGGACGGAGGAATGTGGGGCAATGGTGAGGAGTAGGAACAGGGCATTTAGAGTACTGAAAAGGACGCATAACTTCCAACATCTGATTCAGTATAAGCAGGCCCAGGCCATGGTGAGGAGAACTATCTGTCAGGCAAAGAGATCATGTTGGCATCGGTTCTGTGACACCATTGGAAGGGCAACACCTGTGGGGGATGATTAAGAGGATGAGTGGGATCAGAAGGGAGTGGCATTATCCAGTGTTGACTAGTGGGGAGGATGTGGCAGTAACAGATGAGGAGATAGCAGAGATGATGGGCAAAGCAATTGTCCAAGTGCATAGCTCTGCAAATCTGTCAGAGGAGGGGCAGAGGGCGAGAGAGAACACGAGAGAGGAGCATCCTGGAGTGCTGGAAAGGCGGGAGGATGTAAATGATGTGTTGAGTGCACCATTTACCAGGGCAGAGGTGAAAAGAGCAATAGGTAAGGGTGGGTTAACTTCACCTGGGAAAGATGAGGTGTGCTATGTTATGTTGGCCCATCTTAGTGATGAGGCACTGGATAAGGTATTGGTGTTGTACAACAGAGTGTGGGAGGAGGGGAAACTACCAGGCAGTTGGAAGGAGGCAGTAGTGGTACCTATCCGGAAGCCCAGGAAGGATCCAACGAAGCCAACAAGCTATCGGGAGGTCGTTATTTGCAGATGATGGTGCCTTATGGAAGAGTGGAAGAAATGTGCCATACTTAGTCAGGAAGCAATTGATGAGGTAGAGCGGTGGGCATTAATGTGGGGATTCAGGTTCTCTGTAGAGAACTCAAACAGTGTTCTTTACTAGGAGGAAGGTGGGAGATGAGGTATGCTTGAGGTTATATGGGAGAAACTTGGAGAGGGTGGGGGCCTTCAGGTTCCTTGGGGTATACTTTGATACTAGACTGACCTGGGCAGAACACATTGAGAGTGGTGGGAAAGTGGAAGAAGGTGCTAAATGTGATGCGCTGTCTGACGGGGAAGGAGTGGGGGGCTGGGCGTTCCTCATTGAAGACCATGTATATTGCATTGATCCGATATGTAATAGACTATGGCAGTATAGCATATGGTTCGGCAGCCTGGACCTCACTGGAAAGGCTAGATGTCATACAGGGGCAAGGACTCAGAATATGTAGTGGGGCGTTTCGGATGTCCCCAGTGGCTGCATTACAGGTGGAGATGGGGGATATGCCGTTGCAGATTAGGAGACAGCAGCTGGCAATGAATTATTGGGTCAACCTATAAGGACATGGGGTGTCTCATCCTGCGAAAGGGATTTTACAGGCATGCTGGGAACATGAGTGGAGACCGAACATGAGCTTTGGGTGGGTGGGTAATACCCAGGCGAAGGAGATGTGACTGTATGGAAGGGAGTTTAGTCCAATGGTAGTTATTCCTGTAAATCCACCATGGCTACTCCCGCCTCCAGTAGTTGATCTAGAAGTGTTGAAGAGAATACAGAAAGATAGGGAGGGGGTTGATTCAGCTGATTTCTTTAAGAGACTTCTGGAAACTGTGTATCAGGATTTTGTTGCCATTTACACAGATGGTTCAAAAGATCCAAGGACAGGACGTACTGGGTCAGCATTTGTAGTGCAGGAGTGTGGGGTGGAAATCAGGAAACGTATTACAGATCATCTGGCTGTATATACGGCGGAGCTGATGGCCGTAATGTTGGTCTTGCAGTGGGTGGAGGAAGTTAAGTCAGACAGAATAGTTATTTGCGCTGACTCATGTGCAGTGTTAATGAGTCTCCAGTCCTTTAGCTCACGTAGCAGACAAGACCTGCTTTATGAGGTGCTATAAACCCATGGAAGGATTAAACAGATGGGTATTCAGATAAGATTTACTTGGGTTCCATGTGGGGGTGGAGGGGAACGAGGCAGTAGATGAACATGCTAAACAAGCACTTAGTAGTGGGGATGTTGAAGTGTCAATGAGCAAGGCAGAGGCAAAAAGACTGATATATACAGTGATGGTGCAGAGATAGCAGGAGCAGTGGAATATAAATAATAAGGGAAGGCATTCATTTCCGGTACAGAGGAAAGTCAGGGAGGGGAGGACGGCAGGAAGGGACAGAAGAGAGGAGGCTATTTTTACAAGATTAAGGGTGGGACACAGCCAGTTGAATAAGACATTAAACGTGATAAGAAAGCATCCATCAGGAAAGTGTGATTATTGTCAGGAAATAGAGACTGTGGAGCATGTATTGCTACAGTGTGGGCAGTATCAGAGGGAAAGAGAGGATGATATTTAGTATGAGGGAGAAGGGGATACAGGAAATTAGTTTAAAGAGTATATTGAGCAGAACGTCATTAGATATAGTCTCAAATATTTTTTCTTTTTTAAGAGAAACAGGGTTGGCAGGTAGGATTTAGTTTCTTCCTGTCTCTGGCCCACATTCCAGTCGGTAGGTGGCGGTAATGCACCATAATGTTGGATGCCAACCACCGATAAACCCCACTGAAGAAGAAGAACATGGATTGTCCTGACTTTCAAGAATACCTGAATTGCTTAAGCTTGCTTTTCTGGTTGGCTGGCAAATTTTGTATAGCCTACATAATGAGATTATTATGGACAAAAGAGTGAGATTATTTTTATTTGTAAAATGCAGCCAAGGATCGATAATCATGTCACCAGAGACCCTCAATATTTATTGGACAGGAGCATCAAGCTCATCACCTTGCACTTTCACCACCCTGTGAAGTTCATCATAATTGATTTACTCTGTAGCCTAATAAACTGCATGTTTTCCTGACGAGTTGTAGTGGGAGGACCACACAACATGTCATTTCATGACTCCAAATTTACTTTGATATGGTTATTATATCAATATTTCGGCATAAAAGCATTTCCACCTACATTAATTTTACTGACACAAAAAGATCCCACCTTGTTTTGTCGACATTTGGAAAGTTTACCGGAAACTGTTATTTCCATCAGGCCAATCATTACATTTTTTATCCGACATGTACTAGCATAAAAAGGTTGGATGAAACATGGTTAGTGCATTTCTCGAATAAACTGGCTAGCTAGCTAGATGTCGAAACAGGCAAGTGGGTAATGGCTAGAAGGGATCCAGCTTTAGTCAAATTAATGTCAAAAGTTTTTATTTTGTATTTTTTAAATTTTAGCCCTAACCCTTTTCCTAACCTTAACCTAACTATCCTAACCTGCTAAATACATTCTCCTAACTTGCTACGAAAAGTCAAATCTGAAGTTATTTGACGAAAGCTGGATACCTTCTAGCCATGACCAGGCAAGCGAAGTGACACTTCTAGACACTCACCCATATGCTCAGGTTATTGGATAGAGAGACTCTCATTGGCTGTTGAGATCCATCACTCAACAACTATACAGTAAAACGTTTCATCATGGTTCTGTCCACATACTGTTCTGACTAGAGGGAGTACAGCTACAATTGGAAGTGACTTTTTCGTAGCAGGTTAGGAGACTTAGGTTAAGGTTAGGAAAAGGGTTAGGGTTAGCTAAAACACTCCTAACCTGCTAGGAAAAGTAAATTACAGTCATAGATGTACTCCCTCTAGTCGCAAGCTTTCATCACTTCAGCAACTTCACCTTCAAATGTCAAAGGTGAGCCTTTTGGCTGCTCCATATGTAGTCTCAGGCTGGGTAGAAAATAAATTGGGTACTGTTAAATCAGTGAAGGTAGCTTGAAGTGGACTTGTGATGATTTTCTGTGTTTCTTCCGTCCAGAGGGAGCGGGCACTTTGCATCATCCGACTAGGGACAAGACCTGTGACTTGCTTTGCTCTCCAGAGCAGGGCGTCTTTGAAAAGAGTGATTACTGGGGTGGCGTTAAGTGTTGAGGTGGAGCAACTGAAATGGAAAATTCCCTGTGTCTGTGAAGCCTGCCATTTAATGCAACGCAGACCCGGTGGCAAGCGTGGTGAAACTGAGAAGACATTGTCTGTCCTTTTGAGTTTTGAAGCAGAGTCTACCTGATAATGTCATGTTTGGATATGTCAGTTCTCCAGTGAGAGCTTTTGTGCTGAACCCAGTAAGGTGTTTCAGATGCCAAGCTTATGGTAATGTTGTAGCAGTGTAGGGGGGAGATTCTGAGATGTGAGAAGTGTACAGGAGGGCATGGGAAAAAGGAATGTGTAGTATCGGTGGAAAAAAACTGTGTGTCAATTGTGGGGGTGCCCATGTTGCTGGGGATCAGAAGTGAAGAGAGTAGAGGATGATGGGTCAAGGGTGAGTAGTAGGTCAATACAGTGATACAAATTTGTGCTTCAACAAGGTTGGCTTCTTAGCATTCATTGCCATGGTTATCAACTGTACCACAGAAATGTAATGTAAATCACTGAAAATACTGTAGATGTTGTGGTGGCAGCTGCAGAGAAGTACTTGGGTGTGCAAGGTTTTACTGCAGAAGAGTTACAAGGTATGTTGAACGAAAGAGTCCCGTCCTCCCAGGCCGTTAGCCTGGTGGAGGATCAGTTAGTGTCAAAGTAGTGGAATGGGCTGGTGATGATTTTCTTTTATGAAATAGTGGTATATAGGTGTAGGGTTAGTTGATGGTGCAAACTTTTCCTTTCCCCCCTTTTTTGTATTTTTTTTAAATCACAAAATGTAACGTGATTGACCACACACTATCGCACAGTAGGTGGCAGCATGCACAAATAAAATGTGCGAACGCCATGATACCAAAGAAGAAGGAATTCACCTGACACACAAATTGTATATAAACGCATAAGGTTTATAAGAAAATATTTGCATGACCTAGGCCTAACTCAAAGAAGATTTGAATAGGATAGTTTTCAAAACTCAATAGTTATACAATAAATTATAGCCTACATTAAATTCTATGAGAATAATTCTAGTGTGTTTTACTCATTTCCACATAAAGAAAATGTAATCTCTGTGCTATATGAATGAATTGTTCATGAAATAATTCAGACACCTTGCTAAAAGTAGGCCTAATGAGTTGTCATGTAAATCATGAAGAGGACATACTGTATCAATACTTCAAAAGGCGACCAATACCATAAACAAATTATTGACTTGTTGAAAATGATATATTACACAGACTATATCATCGTTCACTTATTCATTTATTTATTTATTAAAACAGCACAATTATCGAAGCATAATTATGTCAGAGTATGTCAAAATGCAGCATACTAAATGCACATCTCTAAGCCTATAATCTCACAGCATAAATATTAATGGAAAAAGTAGCTCTATTCCCAAACACAGCAAATAGATTGTGACCATTGAGAGATGCTTTGGCAATAACTACACCCTGCCATACAATACATCTCGGAGGTCTTGCAAAATGCCCTTTAAAGGGGCAATTTGTATTTGCTACATACATTTTTCGACTTATAAATTAATGATATGTACCCATTGATTCTTGAAAAATATAACTTAGAAATGCCTCATGAGCATAGGTCAACTGTAGTACCCCATCAGAACCCAAAATATAACTTTGTTTTACTCCAGTGTTTGTAAACAAAGTAAATGTAAACACACTGTATAGCCTCAAAACATGGTGAAAACTATAATTTGTGATATCATTGATGGTCAGTCCTTGCATCCCTAGCCCATCTCTCAGCGTTTTAGCAATACTGTGATGGGTAGAACACCTTGTTATTGTTTCAACTGCTGATTGCCGCTTTAATAAATGAAATATCCTTATTCTACTATTTAAAATTCTGTATGTCTATAAATAGTCAAAGCCCACACACATAGACGTTTCCTCAATCTCAATATAAGGCTCTGAAGGAATTTAAAATGTAAATTAGCTAATTCAAAATTGTATGCAAGATCAAGTTCATGCTCTGATAGAATGATATACCTCTTGCAGCCCTACCTATTGACTTGACTGACAAGGAATATCCTCCTGAGTCACAGGATTTTTCGTCCAAAATGATATTTTCTTATGCCACATTGCTGCTACACATCTCCTCAACACTTTCCACCACCTCAGTGCATTGTGCACTATAAACTGTTTCACCATTGTTATGGTGTTGCCCATTATCACTTTCCTCTATCCCCTCTACTGTCATGCATCCATACTGACCCTTGTCACCCATAGCCCCACCAGATAACTTTTCAGATGTGGTTATGTTGACCAAACCTCTGCTCTCCTCCCCCTCAGAGTTTCTCCCTTCCCCAGCGTTCTGACTCTCTACCATATGCCTTTCCTCAATTTGCAGTGTTGTCACCTGTGTCTCAGACAGATACCCCTTGTTTTGACAAGGCTCAGCTGTGTCCCTCACCTCCCTGTCTCTCTCATCATCTCCCTCCCCCTCCACTACAACATATCTCTTTAGGCCTACAGTGCAGCTCCATTCCTCTCCCTCAGCAACACAGTGCTCCACGTTGGTGTCAGGCTCCTCCTCACTGATTATCTCAGATTCACAATCTGTCTCCTCCTCAGTCTCTGTCTCAGAGTCAGACTCTCCCTCAGCCCCCATGATGACCGTGTCCCCTGAGCCGTGGCTGTCTGTGCTGCTGCAGGAGAGCGTGTCATCTTCAGCCAGCCCGCTGGGCTCTTTCTCACAGCGTTTTTCATCCTGTGTTGACGTAACCAAAATGTGTCCCTCTTTGTGATCCCTTTGCACCTCTAAGTCCTTTGCTACTTCAAGGGAGCTTCCGCCAGTGCTGAAAATGATCCCCTGTCTCAGGCTATTACTACTCTGGAACAACATCTCCCCAATGCTCAAATCAAATTCTTTGCATAGTGCAGCACCATCCTCACCAGCACTCTCTGGATCCCACAGCTCACCTCCCTCCTCCTCATTTTCTGAGTCAGGGGCTGTGTGCTTCCGGATGCATTTCACTGCATCCCAGAGGGACTTGGGGTATTGGGGCTCCTCTATACGTGTGGTGGGTGTGGTGGATGCGGACAGGACAGGGGTAAAGGCCTCGGCCAGTATCTCTAGGCTCCAGGGTCTAGAGGAGGGGTCTGGAGGGGGAGGAGATCTGGAGGGGGAGAGTGGGACCGAGGGAAATAGAGGGGGAGAACTGGAGGGGGAGAGTGGGACCGAGGGAGATAGAGGGGGAGAACTGGAGGGGAAGAGCGAGACTGGGGGAGAGGGAGGGGGAGATGGGAATCGGGACAGGGAAATGGAGTCTGAGAGTTGAGTAGGAGGGAAATCAGGGTGACGGGGTAAGCTTATAGCTGAGGGAGAGAGTGGATCTTCAGGGAGAGACAGGGGATCTGTGTTAAACTCAGGGGGGAGAGATAATGAAATGAACTGGAAGGGTAAAGTCAACAAGTGATGAGAGGAAGAGGGGGGTCTTGAATTAGAGGGGGAGGTAGCATCTAAAGGTAAGTGTGGGGGAGAATCAGGGTAACTTAGAGGTGGGTTGAGGCACTGAGAGATGGGTGGGGGGAAACCATCATCACCAAATGGACCAAATTGACCTGCTTCCTGGCAGGGATCGAATGGAGGCTCGTTTGCGCTATCTGTCTCTCGTAAAGACATAACCTTTACGTCAGGCAGACAGTCACTGGAGTTCTCCACAGAGACATCAAATGTTTGTTCCCTCAGCTCCATCTTGGGCTCTGCAACTATATCTGGTGCAGACTGGTCATCTAAAGTGACAGTAGTGTCTGTAGCAGAAATATCATCTTCAGTTAGACCAATCTCAGGCGATGCCTCTGACACTGGCTCAGGAAGGCACTCAAAGGCGTCATTGTTCTCATCTTTTGGTGGCTGTGGCATCTCATCCTTTTCTGTTTTATCCTGAACGCTAGAGTTCAGAAAAGGGATCCCCAAAATCCTCTCAGCACGCTCCTCCCAGGTCTCATTGTCAGGGATCGAAGGTGAGGGCAAGAGCGATTCAGGGAGTTGGCTTGTCTCCTCTATCTGCTGAGGCAAGTCTTTTTCAGTGACAGTTGTGTCAGAGGGTTTGAAATCACTCACAGGCTCTTCACTATCTAACAGGGGGCAGATCTGGGCTGATATATCAATGCCCTGATCAGGTGTAGTATCCTCCTTGACTTGGTTATCTATTGGGATAGCGGAGCTCGGGTCTAGATCAGGCACAGGTGGGTCACTAGGAGTTGGTAAGCACAAATACTGGACATGTTCTTTTTTAGGAGGGAAAATGAACTCCACTCTGACTACAACACAAGTTGCGTTGATGACCAGAAGACCACTGCTACCATCAGACTCTGTGTCTCTCTTGAGCTCCAATCGCCTCACTTCAACATCAAGAGGATGATTGCAAGCATCAGGGCAATTTTCTGTACGATCATCATTCAGATTCTTACCTGGTTCGCCCTCCTCCCAGGTACCCTTCAAATAGTTAGGTGAGGGATAGTCACTCTTGACTCGGCCCATGTAACTAGGCTCCCTCCATAAGGGATACTTGACTGACACAGGAGCCAGTGCTTGCATCCCTTTTCTCCTGGATACAGGGGATGAAGCATTAACCTGGGTGCCTTCTGTCAAGGCAACTTCACTGTCTGTTGTACTGGGTAGGCTTTGGAGGTCTCTTTCCTCTCCTTGAAGCCTTGGTCTGCTCTGAATGGCCCTGAGAAGCTCATCCCTGTGGGCTGCTACTTGCTCACTTCCCATCCAGTCTAGCGCCCCCTTCAGTTTAGGTTTGAGATTCCTGTCTCTGATGGAGACAGAGGTTTGGGCTGAAGCACTGGAATCATGCTGGAGTGATGGCACACCTGAATCAACTTCATCTGCAAGCTTATGCGATTCGTTACTGGCACCACACTCCTCTAGGTCGCTAGATACCCTGCTTAACTCACTGTTTGACACAGTTGTCAGAGGTGAGGTGGTGAAGAGTGGCAGGGAAAGGGTTTTTAGTGGTTCTTCAGGAGAACTTGACAACCCTGCCACTTCACCCATGCGAGACACCAAGCAAAATATGGTCTCCCCTCCTCTCCTTTTCTTTAGGCTGACTTTCCTTTCTGTGTTGGCACTGTGGTAGGCCGTCTCACTGAGGTTGGCCATCTGAGGCTGTTGTGGGGACTGCAGCAGAGGTGAGAGGCTTTCAGACTGGATTGGCATGTTCTGTGGATGGGCTGGAAAGCCTGTCCATTGACCAACTACAACATGTCCTTGCTGCCTATGCCCTCCAGGATCAGACCAGGTCCTCTGCTTCCACTCCTCTTTCATAAACTCATCTCCCCCTCCTCTTTCCCTATGAAAGTCTAGTACAGAGTAGTCTTGCTTCCTCGGAGTAGGCAGTGTGCAGTATTTGTGTCTGCTAGCTCTTGGATCCCACCCTGCATACACAGAAGCCATCGCTTCTTTAGTGGTATGTTTCTCAGCATGTTGCATTACTGGTGAAATGTTATGTGGGGCATTATAAGGCGGAGGTGGAATGTAGCCTGGAGGTTGACTTAACACCCTCTTCTGGTAGCTTGTCTCATTCTCCTTGGTGTCTGATGGGCATGTTGTATAAGGAATGACCGGCTCAGACAAGCGGTGGCGCATAGTTTGCTGTGTGTCCCTCCTCTCCCACTGTCCCGCTGGATGCATTGCACATGCTATGGGTTCTGCTCCACCTCTGTTGCCCCATGACTCTCTCTCCAGGATTCTCTCACTCTCCGGCACCCCCTGGGCCCCCCCCCACAGCCCTGCCTCCAGGCGTCTCTTCCTGGGGAGTGAGTGGCTGTAGCGGGCTGCCCAGGCCTCCAGCTCCCGATAGCTACTGTCGCTCAGACTTCTCTTGGCTGGCTCCCTCCTGTAGCGGACAGGACTACAGGGCTCCCACCTCCTCTGCCACCCCTCCCTCTGCATCCTTCTCTCACACTCCCTTTCCCTCTCCCTAGCTGCTGCTCTATGAGCCTCTCCCACCAACCATTCCCTCTCTCTCTTCTCTTGAGCCTGATAGTCCCTTGAGCCCTGGAGCTGTCGGGGCTGGCTGTCTAGAGCAAAGGGGAAATGAGGGCCAGAGGGCGATAGACCTTGATCAGTCCAGTTGGAATAGTCCTGTAGGACCCCTCCGGTCCTAGAACCTGGTACTGTCCAACAACTGGGCTCCCTGCCCTGGTATGGTTGAAAATCTGCTGCCTGGTGCTTGTCCTGATATCTGTGGAAATAATAGGGTGGAAAACAAAACATGGAGATTACCCCCATACCTAGCTTTGCAGGACACAGTGTAGTAGCATGTTACAAGGACACCTAATAACCCATATAGACAATAAAGAAAATATTGCATGTAGTAAATTCACTTGTAAGTGAAATATATTTTTGTATGAATACAAACAACCTTATTTACATGATCTTTATGTGATACTATTGCAGGCAGGTTTCTTTTTTTTAGGATTATGAATATTCTGCTCTACTTCTGTTTGCCAACAAAGAGACATGAAAACAAACTAAGCAGACTATATAGCTATTTGTTTACGTTTCTCACCTGGCAAGCTTTCACAGAGACAAACACAATATCACTTTGAAACAGCTTAAAGTGAACTGAACTCACACATGTGCAAAGTTTTGTCCAGGAACAGTCCCAAATTTAGCATACATGGGTGGTTGCCCCTGACTCCCAGCCCAGAACTGCATCACAAGAGGTTTGAAACCAGGGACTAACTCCTAAAATTATTGTAGAGGAAAAACATACATTTTATTGTTCTATCCCTGATGTAGATATGCCTTTTCAACTACAGAATAGCTCTTAGCATTTTGAAAAATGTTTTCTCTATTTCATCAAATGAGATGCAATTTCACTGTTGAAGTAGAAAACTACACTTTTATAGTCCAGACTTGCATACAAAAGTCAAACTTTAGATTAAACCAACAAGTGTGAATTTGTATGAATATTAAATAAGATAAACTGAAAGCACATTTAATAATCCAATGACTGTCATATCACACATACCGCTGGTCAGTGCGTCTGGATGAAGGTCCTTGCTTTTAGGGTATGGTCTGATGATGACCACGCCAACTGGGCAACTTGTTTTAAAAAGAGAATGTTATTGATCACCCCCTCCTCGTGCCACACACACTCACTCCCCCGTCACCGCCAGAGAGGGCATCCTCCTCGTCCACAGCCAACATTCCCAGTCAAAACATCACAGTGGAATTATTTTAAGAGGCACACTCCTGGTTGCAACAAACATTCCCCACTCAGTCACATTCCCTGGGCTGACGGATAGCAGGATGAGAGAAGTGGGAACAAAAACTGTGTCTGTACATACACACGGACCAATGTGACACAGCTGGTAAAAAAATACTATGGCTGCTCCCAAATGCTTACTTCAGCGTTTTTTGGCTGAAGTTAATTGTTTGGGGCGACAAAGGCTGTCTGCCATGAATTTACGGTCCTTGCTATCCGGTATCCTTGGGACGTCTCTACCCGATTTAAGTTTAAATAAAAAATGGTTAAGGTAAGGGTTAAGGTTAGGTAAGGGTTATGGTTAGGATAAGGGTAGGGTTTAGATTAGAGACGCCCTAAGGATCCTGAATATAATTTATTGGGATTTAAGGACTGATCGTTTTGGGGTCAGATTGAGGATTAGGGACTGCAGTGGTGGAGGATTTAAGGATGACACTGTACAAGATATCTTTCCAATGATGTCATCCTAAATACCTTGATTTTTATGTTTGCTTGTACAATGCTGAAATGACACAGAGGGTTGGCACGCTTCACATTGTGTGTACATGGCTGATGTGCTTAAAAGTGACTGACATTGCAAGCCAAAGGAAAAAAGCATTACAACATGTAATCAATTATATCAATGACAAAGCAGACAAGGAGATTATGTTGCTGAAAAAGTTGTATACATTTTAACTTTATTTCTCAGAAGTGTTGCTTCTCAATCAATCATTTGATAATTGAAAAAGAAATAATGTATCTTACAGGCACCATAGGCATAGGAAATTAACGCATAACATTGTATTTTATGTTGTACCACAGGTTACTTTTTGTACAACTTGCTTGGGCATTATCATTACAATGTTGATCAAAGGATTATTACACGCACAATGAATGACAGTTTCTTGTATGGGGACCCTGTGGACCACTGGTGGAGAGCAGACTGTGAATATAGATAGGGATCTGTTGTTTTGTCGGGTGAGCTATAGCACAGAGAGAGGTGGAGGGGGGGTAGGACGGCCGGTCTCTCTTTCTTTGAAACTCTCCAGCGGAACAAACAGGCTTTTCTTTTCTAAACAGAAACTCTGCACATCAGCAGAGAGCAGGAGAGTGAGGGGATGAAGTACGTACAGGCGGAGGGAGGGGGGGCAGAATCTGTCAATGTTGCCAGAAAAGTTCTGCAAGTGGATGGTATAAACAACGTTTTCCCAGTAATCAACCCCGTCAACCTGTACAATATAGCACGTCCTCAAACCGGATCAAACACAACTTGATTTGACTGTAGTAACCTGACAAAGACAGGAAAATACTTTTACTGCCCACAAAAGTATTATTTTATCTCTGTTTCTTACTAGACCATACAGATCTTTTCATTCAAGATGATGACCTATTGGTCTATATTTTGTTTATTAATAACACTTTTGGGAGCACTAAAATCAGAGTGAGGAGCCTTTTGTGTCAGTTGCCTATTCTTTCGTACCAGCACCTGCACAAAGTTTTTTCAGAGAGGATATCTAGAAGACTCCCTCTTAACCAGAGGGTTCAGAGAGTCAGGCACTGTTGTGTGGTTCTCCTCCAAGTCTAAACCTATTTTACAGTCCATCACAGTCTCCCAGTCCTATCCAGTCTCATTTCTGTCACTGCTTCCCTCTCAGAGTAGCGCGGTAGATGTTGATGTTCTGTGTGGGGTCGCGGTGCACCAGCTTTACATGGAACCTCTGTGGCAGAGTGTCTCTGTAGAATCCAGGTGTTCCGTGCTCTCCTCGCATCTTGGATGAGAGGTACGCTACGGCCCCATCCTTGCACAGGTGAACCAGTGTGTCCAGCAGGAGGGAGTAAGTCTCAGCCAGGTACACAATGTCTGCACCCAGTACCATGTCCCAGTCCATGGGGAAGATGTGCTGGTCCTGGCCCCAGGAGAGGGGGAGGACGGAGGGGGCAACAGAAGGCCAGCCGGAGGACGGCATGTTGGCTGATACGTTGCTTTGCAGTTGTGGGACAGCAAGGGGGAGGTCTGTCAAGGTCACATCCGCTCCTGTAACAGTGGGAAATTAGGTAAATACACCTTATGATTATGTTTGTGATTTTGTAATGTTTTATTGTAGTGTTTCAAAACCTTTGAAAAGTGCATTTGTAGGCTAATGTGTGTGTGACAGGATGGAACAGTGTGATGGGAAAGGCAATGAAAAATCTATAAAAGGCTATTAAAAAATAAAAATAATAATGACTAGGCTATTGAAATAACAGTGGCTGCTACTGAAAATCGACATTGCCGACCTCTACTGGACGGACAAAGAATGAACCAACATACCCAAACGTGCTGCCAAAATGCCAACAATGCCAGTCCCTGCGCCCAACTCAATGATGCGCTTTCCCTTCAGGTTGAGCGAGTTTTCCTCGAAATAGCGGCATAGATGAAGCGCCTATTTAACCAACAGTAAGACAAACAGTAAATACAACAGGCAGCTCATTGCATTCCTTGTATAACAATACTGTATTAAATGCACTACTACATAACCAATAAAGCTTTATTCATAATGTGCAGAATAAATGTAGGCAATGTAGCCAGCGTGTACTAAGGAGCCAATCGTGAATTTACCGCGTCCCACACTGGCGCTGCCACGCCGAGGTTGGCGCTGAACACCTGGCTGATCTTTAACTCTTGACCGATGAATTTGTACACGCTATCATCAGAAAATGTATCAGCAAATAAACCGTCATCTACAGGCAACATGAATCCCTCTTCCTCTCCATATTCTGTCATTGTAAATAAAAATGGTTAGACTGTTTATGTAGTTTACCCTTAGCCATTAGCTACGCATTCAAGGAAGCATGCGCGCTAGAGCTTCCAATGGGGACGTTCCTGTTCGCTGATAGTTGTAGTTGGGGGTAGCGCTAATACTGACATTCGTGAATTAGATTTTCTCTTTAAAAACGAATATATTCCTCTGTTTTATAGATGGCAATGCTTTTATTTCAATATAATACTATACAATGCAGAACTATGTATCATGCATCCTTGATTGTCTTCATTATTTAAACTCTTCCAAAATATCGGTGAACTGAAACCTTGTGGGATTGACCCGGTAAAGAACACCTTTCTCGTTTTTATGTATTTATTTTATTAATATAACATTTTATAGTATGAAAATAAATAAAATATTATCAATGATGATTCGATTCAGTTTTATCGAGCTTTAAAAATCTATTCTCTTTGATAGAGGTCTCCAATTCAAATTGAAATTGTTGACCTGGAAGTGTTTGGTCACGAAGCTCTTATTGTGTATTTATATTTTCCACGTAGATGAGGCCATAACACCGACCCTCTCTTCATTACGTTTTTCACTGAAGACAAACGACATCCGTCATATTTTATGTTTTATTTATGTACTTCATGAAAGCGAACAAGCTATATGTTATTGTGAAGATAGAAAGGGGAAGAACCCTTCGATTAGCCGGTGCAGGCTAGCTGAGTTCGCTAACTTTCCTTGCATTGTAGCTAGCTAGCTAGGTTGTCGTCGTAGTCACTGTGCGCTACGGTTTGTTATTTGATAGCTGCCAATCCTTCGTGTGTAAATTAATCATGGCAACTAGGCGCTTGACCGATGCCTTCTTATTAATGCGGAACAATGCAATCCAAAATCGGCATATATTGGCTGAGCAAGTGAGTACATACGACCCCCGTCGTACTCTGAGTACACGTAGCAATGCTGCGGTGAGTCTAACGTTAATCGTCTGGATTTGACATTTGATGTATGTGTGTGTGATGATGGCTAACACATTCATAAACTAACCGTATCTTGATTAAGTCTCCTCGTTAGCTAACTAGTTAGTGGCCATCTACCAAACATTAATCTGATGTTGGCTACTTTCTGCGTTTAGCTGTCAAGCTAGAACGCAGCAGCTAGGTACAGTTCGCTGTCAAGCTAGATGCGCACATTTGCTTTGGCTTGAGTCATGTCACAGAGGCATGCATTTGGAGTACTGATGCCCTCAACTTGCATTTCCTGTCTAGCCAACACATTTGACCAGCTCAGTTTGCTACCAATAATCAAAGAGCGTGCATATTCCTTTGACATGATTACATCAATTGAAACAATGCATTTGTCAGAGTAAGAAATGAATTAAAAGTTTAGATAAAGGTAGAACATGAAATTCAATTTAGGGGCAATGTTCAGTACTTGATAAAGAAGTCATAACAGTGCATGCTGGAATGAGTTGGCTTGTCTTTTGTTAAACAGATGGTCAAATGTAACAGTTGACATGTTACATTTAATGAGGTGTTTGTTTATAGTGTGTGCCCTTTTTTGCTTTTTAGTGAGTTGCATGTCTTTCTCAAACCTACCCTTTTAGATGGTGCTTTGCTCTCAGTTTTAGATTTAATTGATCCTGTGCTTCGTATTGGGTTGTTAAACTGTTATTTTAAAGGTATTTGACAAACTTTACATTAATATAGCCTCGGCCTAGTTGTTACTAAGATATTTGTGTATGGTCATTTAGAATACCTAGTTTGCACTGTTGGTTACTGATATATATTTTCTATTTTTCATTATTGACCAGGATGCAGGGCCTTTTACAAATGCTGTCTATGTAAGTCTATAATATCTTAGCCTATTTATTTTGCATAGTTTCAAAACTCTAAACAGTTTTCCCTTTCAGTCCCTCTTTCATTCACCCTCTTACTTTTGGGCTCGAAGGTGTTTTGACTGTGGGACCATTATTGTGTCTAGCAGCTTCGAAGTAGATCTTAAATCCAGACATTGAAATGCCTTCTTTTCATCCACCTAATTGTGGATAGTAGCTTGGATAGGCTACTCAGAATTGATCTGGCACTGACAGCACCAACGGCAACAAAAATGATTTTAAAAAAGTTAATGTTTGTTCGTATCTGAAGAGGAAGCGTTAGGCCCAATTCATTACAAGACAAATCAGTCGTCTGGTGTTTTGGGGAATGGTAATGTTTGTTTGGATCAAAGAGCAAATCCAGTGGTTACTAGGCTTTGAGTTTATGATTGATATAGCTTAGGTGCTCCTCCTTGTTTTTATGGCATTATTTCTCTTGTATGGTGTTCTGTGTGCTCATGCTGAGTGATCTGCATGCATATCAAAATCCTGTTATAATGCTAATTATTGGCCTGCATCTTTCCTTTCTCTAGGCCTATATGAAATGCTTCTGTGGTTAGGATAATCATTTGGGAATCGGGGACATAGGCTAGCCCTATATCTTTGCCTTCACACACACACTCATGTCACACTTCACTGACCCAATGTATTTAGGCCTAGCATAGATTTCTCAAAGACTGACCTACATTTTTTAAAAGAGTGATTTTACAGGTTTTAAGAACCTCGATTGATATAAAAATGTTAAAAAATGGTCAGTCACAGAATCTGGTGACTCAAAATGAGACATTTTGGAACATTTGTATGATCCCTCTTTAAACGGTATCTGTGACATTGCATGCAAAATGTCTGTGTGAAGCTGATCACTGCTTTTTGTCAGGGGCTCACTTACTGTTACTTCTGTCTCACGTCATTTCACCTCTCCCTCTCTCCTCATTGGATGGGACTTCGCTGGGGTCTGCCAATCACATTAGGAGCTTGATGAGGTACTGTCCAATCTCCTCTTATCCAAACTGTACTATTAGTCACAAGGACCTATTTTTCTGGGGGGGAAATAAACCATGCGTTGTATGGAAAGTCTGCAAACAACAATGCTTGAAATGGGTAGTGATATGCTGTGTAATATCTGTGATGTTCCTGTCAGTTGGCTGATGACCGCATGGCCCTGGTCTCCGGGATAAGTCTGGACCCAGAAGCTGCCATCGGAGTCACCAAGAGACTGCCACCCAAGTGGGTAGATGGGGTAGATGAGGTAAGAACCAATCACATGCTTTCTACAGTACTTCAGTATGAGAAGTTTGGATATTTGATTTTTCTATAGAGTGCATTCGGAATGAATTCAGACCCCTTCACTTTTCCCACATTCTTTTAACGTTACAGCCTTATTCTAAAATGGATTTTAAAAATAATAATTCTCATCAATCTACACACAATACCCCATAATGTCAAAGTGAAAACATGTGTTTAGACATTTTTGCAAATGTATTAAAAATATCAAAATTGAGCTCCAGTGCATCCTGTTTCCATTGATCATCCTTGAGATGTTTCTACAACTTGATTGGAGTCCACCTGTGCTAAATTCAATTGATTGGACATGATTCGGTAAGGCACACACACCTGTCTATATAAAGTCCCACAGTTGACAGTGCATGTCAGAGCAAAAACCAAGCCATGAGTTTCGAAGGAATTGTCCGTAGAGCTCCGAGACAGAATTGTGTCGAGGCACAGATCTGGGAAGGGTACCAAAAAATGTCTGCAGCATTGAAGGTCCCCAAGAACACAGTGGCCTCCATCAGTCTTAAATGGAAGAAGTTTGGAACCACCAAGACTCTTCCTAGAGCTGGCCGCCCGGCTAAACTGAGCAATCGGGGGAGAAGGGCCTTGTCAGGGAGTTGACCAAGAACCCAATGGTTAGTCTGACAGAGCTCCAGAGTTCCTTTGTGGAGATGGGAGAACCTTCCAGAAGGACAACCATCTCTGCAGCACTCCACCAATCTGGCCTTTTATGATAGAATGGCCAGACAGAAGCCACTCATCCGTAAAAGGCACATGACAGCCCGCTTGGAGTTTGCCAAAAGGCACCTAAAGGACTCTCAGACCATGAGAAACAAGATTCTCTGATCTGATGAAACCAAGATTGAACTCTTTGGCTTGATTGCCAAGGGTCACGTCTGGAGGAAACCTGGCACCATCCCTACGGTGAAGCATGGTGGTGGCAGCATCATGCTGCGGGGATGTTTTTCAGCGACAGGGACTGGGAGACTAGTCAGGATCGAGGGAAAGATGTACGGAGCAAAGTACAGAAAGATCCTTGATGAAAACAACATTCTCCAGAGCGCTCAGGACCTCAGACTGGGGCGAAGGGTCACCTTCCAACAGGACAATGAACCTAAGCACACAGCCAAGACAACGCAGGTCTCTGAATGTCCTTGAGTGGCCCAGCCAGAGCCAAGACTTGAACCCGATCGAACATCTCTGGAGAGACCTGAAAATAGCTGTGCGGCGGCGCTCCCCATCCAACCCGACAGAGCTTGAGAGGATCTGCAGAGAAGAATGGAAGAAACTCCCCAAATACACGTATGCCAAGCTTGTAGCGTCATACCCAAGAAGACTCAAGGTTGTAATCGCTGCCAAAGGTGCTTCAACAAAGTACTGAGTAAAGGGTCTGAATACTTATGTAAATGTGATATTTCAGTTTTGTATTTTTAATACATTTGCAAAAATGTCTAAACCAGTTTTTGCTTTGTCATTATGGGGTATTATTGTGTGTAGATTGATGGGGGAAAAAATGATTTAATCCATTTTGGAATAAGGCTTTAACGTATCAAAATGTGGAAAAAGTCAAGGGGTCTGAATACACTGTATATATCATATTTTTATTCACAGTGAACGAAAGATACAAATTTAAAGACATTGTACATTTTCCCCCTTTTTGTCCCCCCTCGACCAATCTTTGAGGCTAAGGGAGGATTGATAGATTTCCAATCCAATAAAATTATTCTGCAGGCCAACAGGGAGGAAAAGGCAATGGCATCTCGCTGTCTATTGGTCAGGGAAGGATTGTTGTTTGGTAGTCCAAAAATAGCCTTTTCTGCACTAGGCTGCAACTCTATATCAAATGCTTCAGAAAGGGTTTTAAATAAAGTGGACCAATAGTCTGCCAGACGGGGACAGGACCAGAACATGTGAGTCAAGTCCACCAAGGAGCTTTTACACCTGTCACATGTACCATTCATATTTGGGTAGAATTTGGACAATCTGTTCTTAATGAAATGGATACGGTGAAGTACCTTAAACTGTATAAGGCTGAGCCGGGCACAAGAGGAGCTTCCATTTACTCTAAGTAAGGCACTATTCCAGACTTCATCAGAGATCTCTCCACCAATTTCCTTTTGAGGACTTTCTTATTAAAGGAGTAGTTTACTATTTTACAACTTGATGTTAGATGGTCCCTCATCCTGAAAGTAGTCTATGGGGTCAGGATAAACTAATCCATGGTTCAGTTTTCTTTAAACAGCCACTACAAACGTCAGCTTACTTTAGCCACCACAAGCTAACAATCAATGGACGTGAGCATGTCTTTTTTGTTTTTTTTCTAATGGTCAAATCGCCTTTTAAGTAACATCTAACCAAATATGGAGTTACTTTCAGGGTGAGGAACAATCTAACAAGTTGTAAAATAGTGAACTAATCCTTTACGTTTAGGCTATTACATATGCCTAGTTTCACCACCATAATGAAACTATTGAGCTATAGATACTTCAGAAAATGTCAGCCTACTAATATTAGCCTATACCAAATTCCAAGATCCTGTGTTAGTCTTCTTTAAAATTGCATTTTTATTGGAGCTTTCAGTGCATGTGCTGTTCTCTCGTGCATCTGTGTTAATCCTGTGGTTGCGTGGGCTTTCAGATTCAGTATGAAATCACACGGGTCCGGCAGAAAATGAAGGAGCTGGCCGCCCTCCATGATAAGCACATGAACCGTCCCACCCTGGATGACAGCAGTGAAGAAGAGCATGCCATAGAAATCACTACTCAGGAGATCACACAGGTTGGTCAGTGACAGAGGAGTCCATACAAGAAACCCCATTGAACGAACTTTGAAGAGTCACTACTATTATTATCACCTAGGATACCTGCTGAGGCAAAAGGTGGCACACCTCATAAGTGGCCTTCTGGAAAAGCCACCGCCTATAAGGAGTGCCTAACTATTGTTGTTATGAATGGAGCTCTTTGTTTGACAATATGATCTAAAAATATTTAAGACTTGTACATGTTTACATTTGTGCCTTTTTATAAGGGCCTACAGTATACAGTGAGGGGAAAAAAGTATTTGATCCCCTGCTGATTTTGTACGTTTGCCCACTGACAAAGACATGATCAGTCTATAATCTTAATGGTGGGTTTATTTGAACAGTGAGAGACAGAATAACAACAACAAAATCCAGAAAAATGCATGTCAAAAATGTTATAAATTGATTTGCATTTTAATGAGGGAAATAAGTATTTGACCCCTCTGCAAAACATGATTTAGTACTTGGTGGCAAAACCCTTGTTGGCAATCAGAGGTCAGACGTTTCTTGTAGTTGGCCACCAGGTTTGCACACATCTCAGGAGGGATTTTGTCCCACTCCTCTTTGCAGATCTTCTCCAAGTCATTAAGGTTTCGAGGCTGACGTTTGGCAACTCGATCCTTCAGCTCCCTCCATAGATTTTCAATGGGATTAAGGTCTGGAGACTGGCTAGGCCACTCCAGGACCTTAATGTGCTTCTTCTTGAGCCACTCCTTTGTTGCCTTGGCCGTGTGTTTTGGGTCATTGTCATGCTGGAATACCCATCCACGACCCATTTTCAATGCCCTGGCTGAGGGAAGGAGGTTCTCACCCAAGATTTGACGGTACATGGCCCCGTCCATCATCCCTTTGATGCGGTGAAGTTGTCCTGTCCCCTTAGCAGAAAAACACCCCCAAAGCATAATGTTTCCACCTCCATGTTTGACAGTGGGGATGGTGTTCTTGGGGTCATAGGCAGCATTCCTCTTCCTCCAAACACGGCGAGTTGAGTTGATGCCAAAGAGCTCAATTTTGGTCTCATCTGACCACAACACTTTCACCCAGTTCTTCTCTGAGTCATTCAGATGTTCATTGGCAAACTTCAGACGGGCCTGTATATGTGCTTTCTTGAGCAGGGGGACCTTGCGGGCGCTGCAGGATTTCAGTCCTTCACGACGTAGTGTGTTACCAATTGTTTTCTTGGTGACTATGGTCCCAGCTGCCTTGAGATCATTGACAAGATCCTCCCGTGTAGTTCTGGGCTGATTCCTCACCGTTCTCATGATCATTGCAACTCCACGAGGTGAGATCTTGCATGGAGCCCCAGACCGAAGGAGATTGACAGTTATTTTGTGTTTCTTCCATTTGCGAATAATCGCACCAAGCTGCTTGGCGATGGTCTTGTAGCCCATTCCAGCCTTGTGTAAGTCTACAATCTTGTCCCTGACATCCTTGGAGAGCTCTTTGGTCTTGGCCATGGTGGAGAGTTTGGAATCTGATTGATTGATTGCTTCTGTGGACAGGTGTCTTTTATACAGGTAACAAGCTGAGATTAGGAGCACTCCCATTAAGAGTGTGCTCCTAATCTCAGCTCGTTACCTGTATAAAAGACACCTGGGAGCCAGAAATCTTTCTGATTGAGAGGGGGTCAAATATTTATTTGCCTAATTTAAAATGCAAATCAATTTATAAAATTTTTGACATACGTTTTTCTGGATTTTGTTGTTGTTATTCTGTCTCTCACTGTTCAAATAAACCTACCATTAAAATTATAGACTGATCATGTCTTTGTCAGTGGGCAAATGTACAAAATCAGCAGGGGATCAAATACTTTTTCCCTTCACTGTATGCAGCCTGCTGATGTAATATGTCAACCATTGTGGCCATTCTTGTTATATAGTAGAATAAGAACGTATTTTTTTTCAGTAAGCTTTTCTGCCGTGCTCTCTCCTTTGCTTTGGTCTGTGTAGATTAGTGGTGTGCGGGTCAGCTGTTTGTTCACCCGCACCTGCCCGCAATTGCTAATAACCCATCAACAACATATGATAAAGTGAAAATCTGAGGCCTGCACCCGACCCTAACCCGCAAATATAGAAAATGCGCTGTAGGCTACAGTCAGATGGCGGACCGATTTTTTAAAAAAAATTTACAAAAAATTTTTGGACAGGAGGTGCAGGAATTTTTCTTGTATAATTTAGATATGTTTCTGCTTATAATTTCTGACATTTTGGTAGGCTATTTGTTAGTCAACTTGTCTATAATTAGAAACATGCAGCTTCTCTTCTGTCATTATATGTTGCCCCAGAAGACTAAATAAACCCTTCCTCACCAGAATAAATTATAATGAATGCTTTAATCTAGTTGACGTCGGTATAACGTTTTCTGTCATCGCTGCTTCTTTCGTGGAGCAAAGACATTTAGGGACCGGGAAGAAAATGCAATAACTCTTTCTTTGCAAAATTTCCAAATTACGTCAGTTTGACAGGTTGTAAGGAAATAGAAAGCTGTGAAAACGACGCAACACGTTTCTGATAAGATTTCAGTTTGGCCTGGATGCATATTTTATGTGGTTGAAATACTATCAGCTTTTATGATGCTGATTAAAGATAGCACCTCTACAGACAGTCCCTAACTGCACATTCATTCGCATTCTCTCAAGATGCTGAAACAAATAATATTTATCTACTCCTGTTCCCAAGTCTAAATGTACATTTAGTGAATCACTTTACAGCAAGAAATGCTTAATTATGCAGGAGTTAATGTTAAAACTATGTGAGAGGCTATAGACCTACAGTCAGTTTCCATTTCACCCATCTACCCCAGTAGGCTACAGTTCCCTTGACGTGCCATAGGCCTATTTGAAGTTCCCGTCTTGTGACTGTCAAATTTGTATAGCACCTCAGAATCATCACACACAGCATAGGCACTGCTATCGTCCTCTTTTACCATCTTTCCCAAACATTCTCTTTATTTTCAACTCTCCATTTCGCAGCTTTTCTCTTATTTCTCTGACATTGTCCTTTTTGCCTCAGTGGATGACATTAACTTTTTCTGCCCGTTCCCAAAAGCGTTTGGTGATTGGCATGTAGGCTATTTGGCACGCGTAAAGTTTACGCACTAATGCCAGATAGCCTAAAAATAATGAAATAAAAACCTCAATGTAGCCTATAGATATAAATTGCACAAGAATTATACATTTATGGATTTATTTTCTCTTTATTCAACCTGACGCCACCCGCCCGCCATTCATCCACACAATATTGAATGACCCTAAACGCGCCCGCCCTACGGATATAACCACGGGAACTGTGGGTTGAGTCAACCCGTACATCACTAGTGTAATGTTCATTATTTATTTTTGAATTTAAATTGAACAAAGGTCAAATGTTTTTCTCTAATATGGCAAAGATATATTGAGTGCTCTCTCCTTTGCTGGTGTGTGTAGATGTTCCACCGGTGTCAGCGTGCGGTGACAGGTCTGCAGTCTCGCTGTGGCCACTGCACAGAGCAGGAGGAGAGGCTTTTGAGAAACGTGGTGTCCTCATTGGCAGGGAGCCTGCAGGAGCTGTCCACCAACTTCAGACACACACAGTCCAGTTACCTGAAACGTAAGCGAGCACTCACTCAAACTGAATGGTGGTATTTCACTTGTTACTGTATTTACTCCTACACCTCGCAGCTATCTTCATTTTTTCCTTTCCATTAGTTTCCATATTCCATCCCTCACTTCTCTCTCCTTGCACGAACTTGCACACATACACCAAACACACACACTCTTCATTTCTCTCGTCTTTGGTTTCACCTCCACCCTCATCATGTCTCTTTTATTGTCATAATGTTGATGTTTTCTGTTACAGGCATGAAGAATCGTGAGGAGAGATCCAAGCACTTTTTTGACTCCGGTCCTCTAATGGAGGAGGATGAAGACATAGCACTATATGACAGGGTGAGCTTGGAACTGACAGTGTATTTTGACATTTCCCTGATCAGCATCGGTGCTTATATATGTCTCTCGGGAAAAATATAATATCCAGGTGTAATAAATTATATATAATATAGAAATGCATGTTTTTGTCTGCGAATGTAAGATACAGTAGGCAGGGCAAACCAGTTTTGGTGATTTCTGGTATATCAAAATAAATCAATCACAGCATGTTTTTGGGCACATTCAGCAGTTTTTACCTGGTTAAGTACAATACCATTGGAAATTAATGTTGAAAGTTCCATTTATATTCTTAAAACTTAAGTTGAAAATGATGCTGTCGCTGCTTCCTGTTGACAAGACATTTTGATAAATAGCCCAATGTCAAAACTGTTTGTGTCCAAATCGATAACCAATTTGCAGAAACAGTTTGTGATATATTGAAAATCTAAACAGCGCCTTTTAAACACACTAATTAACTCTGCGTTCGAAGTCCTGCGCACCCCAGCGCATGTGACAAAATCAACGGTACAAAACCAAAGATATTTATCTGTTTTAAGCAATCGATCTTATGTCATCGTGATGACTATAAACTTTTATACTAACATTTACATTTACATTTACGTCATTTAGCAGACTCTCTTATCCAGAGCGACTTACAAATAGGTGCATTCACCTTATAGCCAGTGGGATAACCACTTTACAATTTTTTTTTGTGGGGGGTGGGTTGGAGTAAAGGGGGGGGGTAGAAGAACATCACCAATCTGCGGTAAAAAGGACGTGTAATTCCACAATATTTTATGAGGTGAAAATGCAAGCTTGTGTACAGTAGTAACACAAACTGTCCACATTAGGGAAATTAGCACAATATAAGTTAATATGGCAAAATAATTAAACATGTCAATTTTAAGATGATAGTATAAGTTTCCCTCTCACAAACTATTGCAACAATGCCTCTATTTCTCCCTCATTTAACCATTATAGAGTAAAAAATGTCTTAACACAATTTAACTGGCCGCTCTAGACTAGAGCCTCCGTAGTGTCTGAACGTTTTGACGTCCCGAATTCACTTAGTAAGGGATGGATCGGAATTTACATAATGGGTACTTGGAGGAAAATTAGGGAGGGTCATGCTTTTTCAATTTCCATCAAGGGGAGGGTTTAGTATTTTTTTAAAGGGAGGTTCATGTAATTTGTAATTTATGAAATTCTTATAAATATTGCACGCGGACTAGCATATAGTGTATGTTCTGTTCAGTTTGAGAAGGAGAGCGCGAAGATGATGTGTACCAGAGGTCAACTTTGATACCTTGTACTACTATAATAGATTTTTATTAAAAACAATATGTTTCTTGCCCATTATGTATTTATCAGAGTTATTGACCTCACAATAAGCCAGATTCGAGTAACTTACATTGTGGTGCTGAAACTTGTAGCAGCAACCGCGGCACAATCAATCGGAAATGGACAGCCCATGGTGCTGAAAGTAGGCAAATTCAAGTAGGCATAATTTTTTTTTTTTTTTATTATTTAATTTTATTTAACCAGGTAAGCCAGTTGAGAACAAGTTCTCATTTCCAACTGCGACCTGGCCAAGATAAAGCAAAGCAGTGCGATTTAAAAACAACAACACAGAGTTACATATGGGGTAAACAAAACATAAAGTCAAAAATACAAACAGAAAATATATATACAGTGTGTGCGAATGTAGTAAGTTATGGAGGTAACGCAATAAATAGGCCATAGTGCAAATTAGTTACAATTTCGTATTAACACTGGAATGATAGATGTGCAAAAGATGATGTGCAAATAGAGGTACTGGGGTGCAAAATAAATAACAATATGGGGATGAGGTAGTTGGGTGGGCTAATTTCAGAATGGCTGTGTACAGGTGCAGTGATCGGTAAGCTGCTCTGACAACTGACGCTTAAATTTAGTAAGGGAGAAAAGTCTCCAGCTTCAGAGATTTTTGCAGTTCGTTCCAGTTGCATCCAAAGAACACCATACCTACTGTGAAGCATGGGGGTGGAAACATCATGCTTTGGGGCTGTTTTTCTGCAAAGGGACCAGGACAACTGATCCGTGTGAAGGAAAGAATGAATGGGGCCATGTATCGTGAGATTTTGAGTGAAAACCTCCTTCCATCAGCAAGGGCATTGAAGATGAAACGTGGCTGGGTCTTTCAGCATGACAATGATCCCAAACACACCGCCCGGGCAACGAAGGAGTGGCTTCTCAAGGTCGAAGGAAGCATTTCAAGGTCCTGGAGTGGCCTAGCCAGTCTCCAGATCTCAACCCCATAGAAAATCTTTGGAGGGAGTTGAATGTCCGTGTTGCCCAGCGACAGCCCCAAAACATCACTGCTCTAGAGGAGATCTGCATGGAGGAATGGGCCAAAATACCAGCAACAGTGTGTGAAAACCTTGTGAAGACTTACAGAAAACGTTTGACCTGTGTCATTGCCAACAAAGGGTATATAACAAAGTATTGAGAAACTTTTGTTATTGACCAAATACTTATTTTCCACCATAATTTGCAAATAAATTCATAAAAAAATCCTACAATGTGATTTTCTGGATTTCTTTTCTCATTTTGTCTGTCATAGTTGACGTGTACCTATGATGAAAATTACAGGCCTCTCTCATCTTTTTAAGTGGGAGAACTTGCACAATTGGTGGCTGACTAAATACTTTTTTCCCCCACTGTATATACACAGAGAATAGTCGGCCCGAGAATTGAACCCTGTGGCACCCCCATAGAGACGGCCAGAGGTCCAGACAACAGGCCCTCCGATTTGACACATTGAACTCTATCTGAGAAGTAGTTGGTGAACCAGGCGAGGCAGTCATTAGAGGAACCAAGGCTATTTAGTCTGCCAATAAGAATGCGGTGGTTGACAGAGTCAAAAGCCTTGGCCAGGTCGATGAAGACGGCTGCACAGTACTGTCTTTTATCGATCGCGGTTATAATATCGTTTAGGACCTTGAGCGTGGCTGAGGTGCACCCATGACCAGCTCAGAAACCGGATTGCATAGTGGAGAAGGTACAGTGGTATTCGAAATGTTCGGTGATCTGTTTGTTAACTTGGCTTTCAAATACTTTCGAAAGGCAGGGCAGGATGGATATAGGTCTGTAACAGTTTGGATCTAGAGTGTCACCCCCTTTGAAGAGGGGGATGACCGCGGTAGCTTTCCAATCTCTGGGGATCTCAGACGTTACGAAAGAGAAGTTGAACAGGCTAGAAATAGGGGTTGCGACAATTTCGGCGGCCAATTTTAGAAAGAAAGGGTCCAGATTGTCTAGCCCAGCTGATTTGTAGGGGTCCAGATTTTTCAGCTCTTTCAGAACATCAGCTGTCTGATGCGGGGGTGGCATGGGCAAGTTGCAGCGGAGGGTGCAGAGCTGGTGGCCGGGGTAGTGGTGGCCAGGTGGAAAGCATGGCCAGCCGTAGCAAAATGCTTGTTGAAATTCTCGATTATTGTAGATTTATCGGTGGTGACAGTGTTTCCTAGCCTCAGTGCAGTTGGGAGGAGGTGCTCTTATTTTCCATGGACTTTAGTGTCCCAAAACTTTTTGGAGTTAGTGCTATAATTCATTTCAACAGTCTTCATTTTAATTACACTTTACTAACAACAAGAGGGCTTTGTGTTGTAGCTTATTTCTTCCTATTTAATAAATAAGAGGTAGGCCTACGAAATTAGGATGCTATATCCATAGATTTGTTGGTCAATTCCTCCAAATCAACCATGCGGTAGCAGGGAGAACAGTCTATGACTAGGGTGGCTGGAGTCTTTGACAATTTTGAGGGCCTTCCTCTGACACCGCCTGGTATAGAGGTCCTGGATGGCAGGAAGCTTGGCCCCAGTGATGTACTGGGCCGTACGCACTACCCTCTGTAGTGCCTTGCGGTCGGAGGCCAAGCAGTTGCCATACCAGGCGGTGATGCAACCAGTCAGGATGCTCTCGATGGTGCAGCTGTAGAATTTTTTGAGGATCTGAGGACCCATGCCAAATCTTTTCAGTCTCCTGAGGGGGAATAGGCTTTGTCGTGCCCTCTTCACGACTGTCTTGGTGTGTTTGGACCATGATAGTTCGTTGGTGATGTGGACACCAAGGAACTTGAAGCTCTCAACCTGTTCCACTACAGCCCCGTCGATGAGAATGGGGGCGTGCTCCACCCACCATGCACTCTTTAAATAGCCTACCTCAGTGTCAGTGAAGGGCTGTTAAGTTAAAACCAAGACTCGAATTGAGGGGGTATGAGAGGGTATGCCATAGGCCTACTTTTTTATTAAAGAAAATGGTAAAAAGCATAGGCCTACCCCTTGTTAGCTTAAGATTTTAAAGAAAATAAAACTGATCCGATTATATAAAGTAATCTATAACAGCGCCTGACATTGAGGCTGAGCTACAACCTTCTATAGCCGAGGAGACAAAACATGTACTTTACTTGGAAAGTAATCAAATTCTGTCACTATCAATTGATTTAAACTATTCACTTTCTGTACAATAGAAGATGTTTAAACCCAGACAGCTTTTAGGGAAACACTTGGGTTAAGCCTTGAAAGAAGAGTAGCCAGCCGTTAAAGCTTACATTTTTCTGCATCGGTAGGCCTACCTACTCTGTCTGGGGTGGAAGGTACCATGCTCAGATTCCTAATGACGTCTCAGATTTCATTATTTGCAAACAGGGACAGTTTAATTGCAAACAAGACGCACTGATTTGGCATTGGAGAAATATGATAAGATGTCCATTCTTAGACTGTAATTTCAGTCATTTGTGTGGTATTAAAAAAGATTCTGCTAATATGTCAAATATAATTGCATGAAATGTTTATAAAAGGCTTTTTTTTTCTCTGACCTGCAAATAAAATGATAGATTAATGCAATGCTTTTACTATGAAGGAGATCTTTCCATCCCTACTCTTGTCCATGGTGGTCTGCGAACCCACAACCTTCAAAATTCCTGCGTTTCCATGTAATGCATACAGTACGAAGAACAGTTTCTAAAACTGCATATCTAAGGCTCTGGTCTGTCCAAGAAGTGAGGTTAAAAGGTAAACATGTTCTCTGCTATCCACTTTGTTTTAATTATTTTTTGTTGTTTTTTTCAAGCGTTCAGGGAGGGTTTAGGTAAAATATATTATGTTGAAGGGAGGGCCATCCATTTTCATTTCAGAGAGGTCAGATTTTCTCCACGTAACCCTTATTATAAATAACCTTCGCTCCCTAACAAGAATGTGAGTTTCACTAAGTTGACTTGTTGAAGCCTCATGAAAATCGGCGGGGAGGAAAAAACCCTGTGTTCTTTGTTGTGCTTTATTTTGATGTAACAGGAAGTCACCCTTACATTTTAACAATACTCCTCTGATTCATCTGATACCACATGATTTATGTGGACATCCACCAAAACGTTTACATACCTTCAGTTTCTTTTCCTGAGATGGGCAAAATAACATTTATTTTTAAAGGATTCCTCTTTTGCTGTGAGATAAGCAATAAAATGCCAAGCCGTTTACTAAAGCAATGCAATTGTGTAATCAGTTCGAAAGGTGCAATGAGAACCTGGTCAAAAGTAGTGTGCTATGAAGTGTTGAGAAATAACTTGTTCCAAGGATCAGGCAGAACTCATTTTCCAGTTTATAAGAGTTACTGGACAGCAGGGGAAATTACCAGTGAATAGCTCTATTCAACTCAAGCATTTTCATAGTAAATTTAGACTGTAACAAAACAATTGTTCCCCCACAGAAGGGAATAGGGTGCCATTTGGAACGTAGACAAAGTTCTATTCAGTGAGCCCATATTTCTGATCTCTCCCAGGGGTTTACAGATGACCAGCTGGTCCTGGTAGAGCAGAACACAGTGATGGTGGAGGAACGCGAGAGAGAGGTCAGACAGATAGTCCAGTCCATCTCTGACCTGAATGAGATTTTCCGAGACCTGGCTGGAATGGTGGTGGAACAGGTCTGTGAGGGAAACCCTATTCAGTGTTTGGAAACATAACAACACCATCATGTGTCAGTATGGCCCATGGATATATGGCTTTATGTCTTCCCAACTGATTGTTTCTTTCTTTGTCCAATATCAGGGCACAGTACTTGACAGAATTGACTTCAATGTGGAGCAATCGTGTGTCAAAACAGAAGAGGGGTTGAAACAGTTACAAAAGGTGAGGACACAACGTTAAAGATTGTTGATGTTTCAGATGTGTGTAGTGCACAATGGTTAAAACGAAGCCCAATTGATGATGTCCACGACAAGGGGAAATATGTTATCTTGCCCGCAAACTTAATTATAACATTTTCTCTCTGATTTCTTTCAGGCTGAACAGTATCAGAAGAAAAACCGAAAGATGCTGGTCATTTTAATCCTTACCGTTATAGTTGTTGTTCTAATACTTATTCTATTTGGGACAAAGTTCTAGTGATGCATTCCTTTGCTTTTGGTATGTCTGTGTGTCTGTTTGGTGTGCATATGTGTGCTTGTATGAGGGTCTTCTCTGTACTTCAAACAATGCTGACTACCTGTCCAACTTTCCAATCACCCTTCCAAAATCTCTCGCTGTATGGCTCATGGAGATGTGTTGAATGCATGATCCTTAAGAGAGGACAGCCAGGGAGAGTTCCTATTTAACTTTGGAACAGGCCTGCACACATGCCCACTGTCTGCCCCAATACACTCTTGAACATATCCTCCATGTGTCATGGTACTGCTACAAACAAACACAGAAAAAACACTCCTTAAATTTCCTTGTGGTCGACTACTGATTGTCATGGCCATACGTTTTGCTTTGTTTTTGGAGAAAATAAGTGGTTTTCTTGTGATAGTAAGCATCATCTGTCCAGTTTTATTGTAAGCTATAGTTGTAAGCCCTGCTTTCCCATGTCTGTTATTCCAAGAGAATAATTCTGACAACTCAGCTACTGCACAGGTGAATACTGAATGTCTATGAACATTTGTGTCTCGTGGTGTTGCTTTTACGGACCCTGGTCATTGCAGACACTTGATTCGTTGTGCATTTGTTTCATTTTCTGCTTTATCATGTTTCCTTTTTTAAAGAGGGAGAAATTACAAGGGTTTTTGTGTCTCTCAGTGACTGAAGAACTACAATACTGATTCATTGATCACCAAAACTTCCTTTTGGATTCAGAGCTGTACTTGACCATCCTAAATTCATGTCTCTGTACCAACAGCAGTGTCTTTCATGATGTTGCACATTTTAGATCACTTGATGACTGCTTTCTCTTGTTTCACGACCCTTTATATTGTTCGGTATCGCTAACTGATACATCAGTTGAGTTTATTATTTAGTATTTTATACCTCTCACAGTTTGCACATATCGAAAGACTGATGTTTGGTTTCATGTCTGTCAAACTACTGTCTCCTGTATAATATGAAATTATAATTATTTATTTTGAATTCAAATTGTATAAAAGGTGAAAGGTTGTCTAATATGGCAAAGATGTATTGAGTAGCCTAAATTGTGTCTATGGCAGCCTGTGTTGGAATGAACAATGTGATGCAAGCCTTTGTGCTCAGAAATTACTTTGCCGATCCCACTACAAAATCAACACTACTCTACTGTTTCTTATGAAGAATGGACCTGTTTTTTGGAAAGATGTGACCCATTTCATGTTAAATTCAGTATAGAATTCTTTGTTTGCTCAAGTCTTCCTTTATTACTGATGATGAAGCTGAATTAATGGCTAAGTCCCAAATGGCACCCTATTCACTAAATAGTGTACTACTTTTGACCAGGAGCCATAGCCAGGGTATAGGGTACAATTTGGGATTTTGTCATGGACAGAATTTTCCATTTCTAAAACATTGCCCAAGTTCAGTTATATATAGATAATATTTATACACACTTCAATGATAAATCATAATCGTTCATGTCTGGATGTTTTCTGTGTGGGAAAAAAACCCACCTACGTCCCAATGGTATGTTATGGCTAATGTTATCTTATGGGGGGTTTTTTCAATAATTTTTTACGATTGTGGATATTAGCAGTTCAAAAATAATAATACACGTGCATTGCATTGGTTCGTATCGGCAGTTTGAGATCCTGCTGCTTGCCAAGAAAACAATATGCGTAAGTAGGGTTGGATAGGCTTTCCATTGAGTCTTTTCCACTTAGATTTTACGGGGGAAATGAAAATTTACTGATTTAAAAATCTATTTCTCACACACACACACACTATGTACAACTACTGTACAGAAATATGGAAAATCCAATACTATTCAAGGACGGCGGTAACGCTGACCTCCCATTCAATCTCATCTGTGACACTTCTCTATGAAAAGCAGGATGTGCGATAAAGTGCAAAGGTCATCAAGCCATCGCTTTGTTCAAAGATGGCGAACGTGGTGCTGGAGTTCAAGGCTTCTGCCGGAGACTCCGAGCCCCAAAATCGCCCGGTCCTCATTGTCGGTCAACTGAATAACCTGCAGCAAGCAAACTGGACCCAAGTCAAGGGAAAATTGCAGCCAGCTGTCAGCGAAAAGGTGAGGAAATAAAAAAATAATCGGGGCTGCTCGCGCTAGAACAGAGTGGCGCCAGAGCTCCCCGGCAAGCACTCACTTGTCCTCTCGCGCTAACTTTGCAAGCTAGCGTCAGTAAAAATGTTATAGCTAACTAACTAGTAATTATAATATGAAATAATGCTTAATTTGACTCTTGGTATTGTGAAACAGTTCAATGGGCCATGTATAGCTCCTTACATTGAATCTGACTTAATGCTAACGACGTTGCCTAACTTGTTTGCTAGCTAAGTTAGCTATCACAAATCAAGTCATGCTAGCTTAGCTTTTAACATGTCATCTCCATTCTCCAACCAACCACATTGGCTCGTTACTTGATCCCTGACTATTTTATTGGCCTTTATTCTTTAATTTCAAGAAATTCTAATTTGTAACTTTTCCCCCATTTTACTTGAAGGAAAGTCAGTCTTACTGGGTTAACTAGCATGTTCCAACCTTCGCAATTATGTTCATTTGTCAAGTTGCATGTGCCCGACTAATCTAACTATTGTTGCTCATGACTACTTAATGTTTGGTCCAGCCAGGTTGACTGTGGAGTCAGACCAATTATCTTTTGCCACTAATTAGTCTTTTGACCAATCAGATATTTTGCCAATAATTGGGGGAAATGGTCATTTGACATTTACATTTTAGTCATTTAGCAGACGCTCTTATCCAGAGCGACTTACAGTTAGTGAGTACATACATTTTCATACTGGCCCCCCGTGGGAATCGAACCTACAACCCTGGCGTTGCAAGCGCCATGCTCTACCAACTGAGCTACACAGGGCCAGATCAGTATTGGGCAGCCTGTGTGAACGCAGCCTCCTATTTGGTCTTCTGCTTTGCAAATATATTATCACTCAGTTTGACAGCACTGTGTGTGCAACTTGCAGGTGAATTGTTCAACAATTTGCCACATTGTGTCAGACAACTTATGTCATATGCCTTCCCAAGTCTTACTGTATTCAGGGCCATTCAGAATTGGTGCCAGCGCTTATGTGATCATCATAATATAGCCAATGATTGTCACTCAGTCAGAGCTAACAAAGTGAAATATTTGTTCTTTATTTTTTATCCAGGTCTGGCAGGCGGCCCTCACTGCTCTGAACCCTAACCCTACGGACAGCTGCCCTCTCTACTTGAGCCATGCAGCCGTGGCAGCCCTGCCCTCCCGGGTTAGCAGACACAACAGCCCCTCCTCTGCCCACTTTCTTTCCCGTCTGGTCCGTACCTGCCTGCCTGGAGGGACGAGCCGCTGCATCCTGGTCAGTCAGTTCACCGTACTGAGATTAAAGACCTATACGGGGCCGGTTTCCCAAACACATTAAGCCTAGTCCTGGATTTAAACGCACTTTGAATGGAAATTGTCCATTGAGAATAGTTTTTAGTCCAGGACTAGGCTTAACCTGTGGCGGGAAACATGCCTGTGGAGTTTATGGTAATGCTGACCTTATCTTCCATTATGCGTCAGACACCAGACATTTATTATTAGATCCTTAGTGATAATGTGATCGTTAAGCCATAGATGGGCCCCTACAGCTGTCCAAAGTCTCAAACAAATAAAGGTTAGGCCTACATGTGGTTGCATAGGTCAAGTAGGCCTATGTCCTGTCTTCTTTTGATTTTACTTCTAAGGCAATATGCCAAATTGCATGCTTTGTGATTAACACACTGCATTCATTGATCATTTTAGACAGACCGTTATAACAGATTTGTTATCAGACAGTAAAAGTGTGTTTGTTCCTGTCTGTCCAGGTGGTGTGTGAGCGGTCTGATGTGTTTGCCTCAGCCTGTGCCATCGCCCGGGCCTTCCCCATATTCTCCCGTCGCTCTGCCTCCTCCCGCAGGACCGAGAAGAAAGAAGTCACTGTGGAGTTTATCACTGTGGGCCAAGATAACGGACCACTGGAACTCACTATACTGCAGGTACCTCTGACTTCTATACTAGTGAATTATGTGTGTCTGTCTCATTGCCAGAGCCATTGTGGACCTATATCAGCCACTGTTGTTGCTGCCACCCACTGGTTTTGTTTTGTTGCTGGCTGACCAAACTGACTCCAAGATCTATATGGAGTGCTTTTATGATGTGCATTTACTAGGGGTGTAACAGTACAAGTATAAACCGTTTGGTACGGGGACCTCGGTTCGGTCCGCACTGTGAACCTGAATGAATACATTTAAAAATAGATTTATAAAAACAATAGGCCTATAGAGTAAATCTGAGCTGAAAAAACATTTTAGGCTATTCTGTTAAAACAACTACAGTGCTCGACATTGAGATTTGTCCGCTTGCCCAGGGCAAGTAAAACAAATTGTTGGACAAGCAGATTATAGATTTAAAAATCACTATCAAACAATTATGCTACTCCGATCAGAATTGGATCAGTATCCTCCGGACGCGATGTTTTGCTCACTCTCCGCCCAATGTCTGTAGTGTGCATCGGAGTATCATTATTGTAGGCCTGCATTGACAGGCACGAGCGGTCTTTCAATCATGCAGTCGCGAGATGTTTTTGAGATCAAAGCGAGCAGTGTTTGCACATTTGTTGATATTCATTGCTAGTGACGTATTTGCCCAGTTATAGCAAATTTTTGGTCAGCAATTAAAATCCTGGAAAAGTAATGGTGTGTGCATTACCTGCAGAGAGCGAGACTAACTAGATAGCAAATTCAAAACATGTTGTAATTTGGCTGCTTAACTATTTAGCATACATTAATGTCATTGTCATGTCCTAAAATAACTTTTCACCGGCACTCGTGTATAACCGCAAATGGCCAACACGCAGTTGATACGTGTGCGCAGTTGATGAAACCAATGCTGCATACTGTTGTAAAACTGTCTCTCAAGCGCTCAAAATTGGCTAGGATTCTCTTCTATTCAATACTAGCCATGTAATTCTAACAAAGTAAAAAAATAATAGCCTAATTGACAAGTAACTCCTATGCGGTCAAGATCTCCTCTGAACACAGAATATTTTAACCATACAAATAGATAAACACCTTAGTTAGCTACCTTAGCCATTGATCCCTGGTTCATTGAATGAGGGAATTATTTTACAAAGACAAAGTATTTGGTTGTAATTGTAATGTTGCAGGGTTGCCAAGCCTCATCCTGTAGAGTCCAGGAGAGCTAATAGGTATGCAGGCTTTTGCGTCAGCCCTGCTAGAACACACCACATTGTAAAATAAAATCAGCTGCTCAACAGGACCTTGATAAGCTGACTCTGTTTAAGCAGGGTTGGATAAAAAGCCTGCACAATCAGTAGCTCTCCAGATGGAGGGTTAACGGACCACGTGTTTTATACAGTAGCCTATCAGTGCAGTATTTTACTTTGTAGGGGGGTTGTTAAGTGCCTTCTATGTAGCCGTTAGCGATGATGCTAATAATGACAACCGTCTTCTGGTAGATGGAAAGGCTTTCCCAAAAACCTTCTCAATGTTAACTACAAAGTAGTCTATGCATACCTGGCAGAATGATATGATTATTTGCATCAATCAGTGGTGATTTGTTCAGCAAACTCTGCAATCACATGTGTGCTACAGAAACACTGCTAACCAAGCAAGGCTCTTGCTGGTGCTCACCTAAATTAAAGGGTATCTACTAGAGTTGGGTGATATGGACAAAAATCCATATCGCGATAAATTGACATTTATTGCTTTAACGATAAATACTTTTTTTGAGGGGGAGGTGCACAGTTACTCTACCCTGGCTGACGCGTGACTACACAGCGAGCTGCAAAATGTAGAGGCTGGTGTTAGAAAGACTACAGTTACTCTCCATTACCGCCCTTTTTACACTGTCATAAATTGCCATATTAGCCTACGTTATTTGGTTACCAGGTGATCCAGCATATGATTTATAAGATGATATAACGCTGCTACAGAAAGAGACCTGTATTTTTAACATTCATTTAGTTATGCATTTCTTATTTTTAAATGTAATAGCATTTCAAACCAAGTTCAAGATCATTAGTATATTTCTTTGGTAATTGCAGCATATTATTTGCTCCAAACACAATCAAAATGTAGGCCTATAACTTTTTCCTCAATTATATTTAACTTTATTACAATAGAAATACATAATGATCGCGAGATTAAGTCTATGGCCAAAACACTGCAACCTCGTCCATCCAGTTTGGTTGTTGACTTTCACGACGTTTGCCCCACTGTCCGTCGCAATGCTGATCCCAGGCTGCTAGCGAGATCCACAGCCCCTGGCCTGGGCTATCATCTCCCCAGTGTGGTCCTCTGGAAAGCCTGCTGCACGGCTTCCAGTCGGGATCGATGTAGGGCAGTGTCAATTACATTTTTGGATCCAGTTGTCGCGAAATGGTGCACCTGTTTATATTTTTTTTTGCATGACATTTCTTGTACATGGCATATTGTATTTATTGTCCAGAGTGTGAACCATCTACTTGAACCCACTTTGTTCAACTGTTGAATTTGGGGCCATGTCTTTTGCGATGTCATGTTATTTCATTCCACCGGTGAGAGCGTTGCGTAGGGAGTTGTGTGTCTGTGTGCAAACTATTCCGTATTGGGTTGTTGCCTGGGCTTTGCTCTTGTCATGCGGCTTGTTGGCCTCTGCCTCATTTGTCTTCGCCATCCATTCGTCATGCTGTATTACATGCCTGTGTTTCAAAGGGTGGAATAAGTTGCTCGTGTTTTCTCAACTGGTTGCTATAGTTTTGCGACAGTTCAAGCATACTGCCTCACTCTGCTCGATGTCACTAGGTTTAAAAGCAAAATAAACCCAAACAACCGACACAGCATCCTTCTTTGGCATTAATTGTTCTTGGATTTCTGAGACTGCATTTTCTTCGTCGCCGTTCATTTCCCCCGCTATTGAACGAAGCTACTCGCAACATCACTTGGGAGAGATGCCAACAACCGGGTCGGAAGCGTGGGATAGAACGCTGCTCTGATTGGCTGCTGTAGTCTTGTTTCAAATTAAACTGCATAGAGGAGTGTTGAGCTCCAGAGCGCAATAATTTTTTTCTATGGCGTTTCGCTTTCATATATGCCGCGCGGCTCCGTAGGTTATTGTTGAATGCAGGCAGGAACATTGTAATCGCCTAAAATTACAGACATACGCAAAATTGCTTCGGTATGAGGATATAAATGTCGGTGTCTGTAATTTCCGGTTTATAGTCCCAGCTCTAGTGAAAATGTATTTGATTTTCCCCGAGACCTCAAATGGTCTCCTTATGTGGTTTAAGCATGGTTGTGGACTTAGAACCTCAAATTTTGTTTTCCCATATAAAAAGTGTGATTTTGAGAGTGAACCTGTAAAACAGGGAAAAATCTGAAACCTGGAAAACAGAATCGGGCAAAAAAAAACAACAGATTTTTATAATAATAATATAATAATATGCCATTTAGCAGACTCTTTTATCCAAAGCGACTTACAGTCATGCGTGCATACATATATATTTTTTTGTGTATGGGTGGTCCCGGGGATCGAACCCACTACCTTGGCGTTACAAGCGCCGTGCTCTACCAGCTGAGCTACAGAGGACCACATATAGGGCCCTACATTATGTCTCATGACCTATTCCTGGGTTAGTTGACCTCATGACCCATTCCAGGGATGTAGCTCAGTTGGTAGAGCATGGCGTTTGCAACGCCAGGGTTGTGGGTTCGATTCCCATGGGGGGTATGAAAAATAAAAAAATAATGTATGCACTCACTAACTGTAAGTCGCTCTGGATAAGAGTGTCTGTTAAATGACAAAAATGTAAAATGTAAATGTAGTTTAGCATATTTTGCCAAAACAAAAATGAACTACAGTAACTGCTGGCATTAGGCTTGGGCGGTATACCATATACCGGGGTATTTGGAAAAAGCCACAGGATGGTTTTTCAGTACCGTTGAAACTAACTTTTTTAATAAATGTGCATATTTGTAAATACTTTTAAAGTTAATACCTGCAGTCAACTTGTGCAATACATTAGGAGATAAAGAACATTGCCTTCTTCATTTCAGCTGTCACATTATTATGAAGCTTATGGTAGTCCCCAGTCATGTGGTGTTTGTTTACAGGCACACCCAAGCCTTGTGAATCACTCATTGTTGTGCATCATTCGCCAGGTGATCTAGTTACAGAATGGAATTCAAAACTTAATGTTTGCCTGCTAGATATCATATAACTATTAATTTAACTGTCTAAAATGTGCTAAATGCTCTGCAGTTTTTCATTTGGTTTGCTAATTTAGTAGCTAGTTAGTTATCTAGCTAAGTTGTTAGCTTCTTCCCAAATCAAGCATTTGCTTGATAACAGCAGAGAATCTCCTCCTGGATCAAGAGCCTCGCTGGCTAATATTTATTTTGTGCTTGCAGAAAACTGTGCATAGCATTTTTTTTTTGTTACTTGTATAGTTTAGGTCAGACATTTAGTTGGCTTTCTCTATGGGGTTTTACATGTACTTGTTAGCATTGCTAACCTTCGGATTACAGGGTATTAGTGGGCATTTGAAAACGGCGCCCCTTTTGTTCAGTGCCGGTATTACTGAATATCCCGGTATGGCACAAGGTCAGTATGAAGGTATGACAATCTGGATACTGCCCAAGCCTAATTGGCATTTCATTTTCCTGCTGTACCAAACCGTGACTTCAAAACTGCAATATGTACCGAACCGTGGGTTTGTCAAACGGTTACACCCCTTGCATTTACTGAACAAATGTCCCATGTGTTATTTTGTCTGTGGTGGTATGTACAGTGCATTCGGAAAATATTCTTTTTCCACATTTTGCTTTGTTACAGCCTTATTCTAAAATGGATTAAATACATTGTTTTCATCAATCTACACACAATACCCCATAATGACAAAGCGAAAACAGGTTTTTATTAATTTGTGCAAATGTATTAAAAATATTCAGACCCTTTGATATGCGACTCGAAATTGAGCTCAGGTGCATCCTGTTTCCATTGATCATCCTTGAGATGTTTCTACAACTTGATTGGAGTCCACCTGTGGTAAATTCAATTGATTGGACATTATTTGGAAAGGCATACACCTGTCTATATAAGGTCCCACGGTTGACAGTGCATGTCAGAGCAAAAACCAAGCCATGAGGTGGAAAGAATTGTCTGTAGAGCTCCGAGACAGGATTGTGTCGGCACAGATCTGGGGAAGGGTACCAAAACATTTCTGCAGCATTGAAGGTCCCCAAGAACACAGTGGCCTCCATTCTTAATTGGAAGAAGTTTGGAACCACCAAGACTCTTCCTAGAGCTGGCCGCCCAGCCAAACTGAGCAATCTGGGGAGAAGGGCCTTGGTCAGGCAGGTGACCAAGAACCCTATGGTCACTCTGACAGAGCTCCAGAGTTCCTCTGTGGAGATGGGAGAACCTTCCAGAAGGACAACCATCTCTGCAGCACTCCACCAATCAGGCCACTCCTCAGTAAAAGGCACATGACAACCCGCTTGGAGTTTGCCAAAAGGCACCTAAAGGACTCTCAGACCATGAGAAACAAGATTCTCTGGTCTGATGAAACCAAGATTGAACACTTTGGCCTGAATGCCAAGTGTCACGTCTGGAGGAAACCTGGCACCATCCCTATGGTAAAGCAGCATGCTGTGGGGATGTTTTTGAGCGGCAGGGACTGGGAGACTAGTCAGGATCGAGGGAAAGATGAACGGAGCAAAGTAAACAGAGATCCTTGATGAGAACCTGCTCCAGAGTGCTCAGGACCTCAGACTGGGGTGAAGGTTCACCTTCCAACAGGACAACAACCCTAAGCACACAGCCAAGCCAACGCAGGAGTGGCTTCTGGACAAGTCTCCTGAATGTCCTTGAGTGGCCCAGCCAGAGCCCAGACTTGAACCCGATTGAACATCTCTGGAGAGCCCTGAAAATAGCTGAGCAGCTACGCTCCCCATTCAACCTGACAGGGCTTGAGAGGATCGGCTGAGAAGAATGGGAGAAACTCCCCAAATACAGGTTTGCCAAGCTTGTAGCGTTATACCTAAGAAGACTAGGCTGTAATCGCTGCCAAAGGTGCTTCAACAAAGTACTGAATAAAGGGTCGGAATGCTTATGTACAGTGGGGGGAAAAAGTATTTAGTCAGCCACCAATTGTGCAAGTTCTCCCACTTGAAAAGATGAGAGGCCTGTAATTTTCATCATAGGTACACGTCAACTATGACAGACAAATTGAGAAAAAAAATCCAGAAAATCACATTGTAGGATTTTTAATGAATTTATTTGCAAATTATGGTGGAAAATAAGTATTTGGTCACCTACAAACAAGCAAGATTTCTGGCTCTCACAGACCTGTAACTTCTTCTTTAAGAGGCTCCTCTGTCCTCCACTCGTTACCTGTATTAATGGCACCTGTTTGAACTTGTTATCAGTATAAAAGACACCTGTCCACAACCTCAAACAGTCACACTCCAAACTCCACTATGGCCAAGACCAAAGAGCTGTCAAAGGACACCAGAAACAAAATTGTAGACCTGCACCAGGCTGGGAAGACTGAGTCTGCAATAGGTAAGCAGCTTGGTTTGAAGAAATCAACTGTGGGAGCAATTATTAGGAAATGGAAGACATACAAGACCACTGATAATCTCCCTCGATCTGGGGCTCCACGCAAGATCTCACCCCGTGGGGTCAAAATGATCACAAGAACGGTGAGCAAAAATCCCAGAACCACACGGGGGGACCTAGTGAATGACCTGCAGAGAGCTGGGACCAAAGTAACAAAGCCTACCATCAGTAACACACTACGCCGCCAGGGACTCAAATCCTGCAGTGCCAGACGTGTCCCCCTGCTTAAGCCAGTACATGTCCAGGCCCGTCTGAAGTTTGGTAGTGTGCATTTGGATGATCCAGAAGAGGATTGGGAGAATGTCATATGGTCAGATGAAACCAAAATAGAACTTTTTGGTAAAAACTCAACTCGTCGTGTTTGGAGGACAAAGAATGCTGAGTTGCATCCAAAGAACACCATACCTACTGTGAAGCATGGGGGTGGAAACATCATGCTTTGGGGCTGTTTTCTGCAAAGGGACCAGGACGACTGATACGTGTAAAGGAAAGAATGAATGGGGCCATGTATCGTGAGATTTTGAATGAAAACCTCCTTCCATCAGCAAGGGCATTGAAGATGAAACGTGGCTGGGTCTTCAGCATGACAATGATCCCAAACACACCGCCCGGGCAACGAAGGAGTGGCTTCGTAAGAAGCATTTCAAGGTCCTGGAGTGGCCTAGCCAGTCTCCAGATCTCAACCCCATAGAAAATCTTTGGAGGGAGTTGAAAGTCCGTGTTGCCCAGCGACAGCCCCAAAACATCACTGCTCTAGAGGAGATCTGCATGGAGGAATGGGCTAAAATACCAGCAACAGTGTGTGAAAACCTTGTGAAGACTTACAGAAAACGTTTGACCTGTGTCATTGCCAACAAAGGGTATATAACAAAGTATTGAGAAACTTTTGTTATTGACCAAATACTTATTTTCCACCATAATTTGCAAATAAATTCATAAAAAATCCTACAATGTGATTTTCTGGATTTCTTTTCTCATTTTGTCTGTCATAGTTGACGTGTACCTATGATGAAAATTACAGGCCTCTCTCATCTTTTTAAGTGGGAGAACTTGCACAATTGGTGGCTGACTAAATACTTTTTTCCCCCACTGTAGATGTGATATTTCAGTTATTCATTTTTTTTATACATTTGCAAGAAATTCTAAGCCTGTTTTCGCTTTGTCATTATGGGGTATGTGTGTAGATTGGGGGGGGGCGATTTAATCTGTTTTAGAATAAGGCTGTAACGTAGCAATATGGGAAAGTCAAGGGGTGTGAATACTTTCCGTATGCACTTTACATGCATAAATGTACATCTAAAGTACATGTTTGCATTGTTGTAAGTCTCACTGGATAAGAGCGTCTGCTAAATGAATAAAATGTAAACGTAATTTATGCTTTGGTTCTTGCCAGTGTCTTGCCAATGCTGCTGATGGAGTGAGACTGGCAGCAAGGATTGTGGACACACCGTGCAACGAGATGAATACTGATCACTTCTTGGAGGCAAGTGATATCCTAATGGGGTTATCGGTTGCGTCCCAAATGGCACCCTATTCCATACACAGGGTACTGCTTTTGAGCACTATGGGCTCTACTAAAAAGTTGTGCACTATATAGGGAATAGGGTGCCATTTGGGACGCAACCATCATAAAGCAATAGCACCCAAATAATGGACAATCGACAGTGACTTCTTAAAACAACTTAATTAAACGAAATGTAATTTATTTGACTGGGTATACCTTTTTGTCTTCAGGAGATTAAGGCAGTGGGGACTGAACTGGGCATTACTCCTGTTATCATTCGAGGAGAGGAACTGAAACAGAGAGGTTTTGGAGGTACTGTATCAGGACAGGAGGGTCTTGGCTATGCGTTATGCTTGGCTGTTATGCTTCTATGGATTGGGACCAGAGTATGTGAGCGGAGCTGGAGCGGAGCGTGCCCAATTTGACTGGATCGCGGAGCGAGTTTCCCGAAGGCTGGAGCATCAGCCTTCCTGCTCGCTTCAATTTCACTCCAGTAGCGCTTACTTCACGAGCTCAGGGCATGCCCGGCCCAGCATGCATTTGTAGGCTACTTGTGTGCTGCTATAGCCCCTTGCTTTAGCTACTGTAATGGAGTTTTCTAAATATTTTCATAAAGAAACTGATAAAGCACACCGGTGCAGAATCAAGGTGACTTACAAAGATTAGGACCAAGAGCAAGAGAGGGAGTGTTATGATGTAGTGTCCACAATTAGTCATCGCGAAATCTGAAAAGACTCGTATCCCGAAAGCATGATGGTGTACTACGTGCAAATGCTAACAGAAAGTAGTGAGGTGGTTAGCAAGCTAAGTGTCATTGTAGCAAAGTATTTACAAACAAAAAATCTGATCTCCTTAATTTTCATTCATTTTTGTTCTAGTATCTATACAATAGACTATCATTGATTTTGGCACAATAGGCCTGACATATTACCTCTTTCCGTTTTGATAGGGTTATTTTGCCTAAAAACCTTTAGGCCTACCAATAGAAAAATAACTCTGCATCCCTGCCCAGCCTGGCAAGAGTGGCCCGAAGGGTGTTTAGCTCTACAAGCGCGGAGAGGGTATTCTCTGCGTCTGGTCTGCTCTGCAGGCACCATCACATGAGCCTGAAGCCACACTCTGGCCAAACTTGTGTTTCTAAAAGTGAATTCAAAGGCACTAATAATTAATTAGATTTGTATTTAATTCTAAGTAAGTCACAGCCTATATGCACAATTTATAGACTATAATGACTTAATACAACACAAAATGTTTTTTAAATGCTGAGCGCTTAATGTTCCTGCCAGCCTAGTGTGTCGACACTCGCAAATGCTTCAAAATGTATTTATTTGTAGGCTATAGCCTTGTAATAATAGGCCAATAATATACAGTGCTATGAAAAAGTATTTGCCCCCTTTCTAATTTTCTCTACTTTTGCATATTTGTGATACTGAATGTTATCAGATCTTCAACCAAAACCTAATATTAGATAAAGGGAACATAAGTGAACAAATAACACAACAATTGCATATTTATTTTATTTATTTCATAAACAAAGTTATGCAACACCCAATTTCCCCTGTGTGGAAAAGTAATTGCCCCCTTACACTCAATAACTGGTTGTGCCACCTTTAGCTGCAATGACTCCAACCAAATGCTTCCTGTAGTTGTTGATCAGTCTCTCACGTTGCTGTGGAGGAATTTTGGCCCACTCTTCCATGCAGAACTGCTTTAACTCAGTGACGTGTGGGTTTTCAAGCATGAACTGCTCGTTTCAAGTCCTGCCACAACATCTCAATTGGGATTAGGTCTGGACTTTGACTAGGCCATTCCAAAACTTCCAATCTGTTGCTTTTTAGCAATTTTCATGTAGACTTGATTGTGTGTTTTGGATCATTGTCTTGCTGCATGACCCAGCTGCGCTTCAGCTTCAGCTCACAGACGGATGGTCTGACATTCTCCTGTAGAATTCTCTGATACAGAGCAGAATTCATGGTTCCTTCTATTAAGGCAAGTCGTCCAGGTCCTGAGGCCGCAAAGCATCCCCAAACCATCACACCACCATGCTTGACCTTTGGTATGATGTTCTTACTGTGGAATGTAGAGTTTGGTTTTCGCTAGGCATTACTGGAACCATGTCGTCCAAAAAGTTAGACTTTTGAATCATCTGTCCATAGAAAGTTCTTCCAAGAGTCTTGATGATCATCCAGGTGCTTTTTGGCAAACTTGAGTCAACTTTTTGGACGAGATGGGTCCCATTATGCCTGGCGAAAACCAAACACTGCATTCCACAGTAAGAACATCATACCAAAGTTCATGCTTGAAAACCCACACGTCACTGAGTTAAAGCAGTTCTGCATGGAAGAGTGGGCCAAAATTCCTCCACAGCGACGTGAGAGACTGATCAACAACTACAGGAAGCATTTGGTTGGAGTCATTGCAGCTAAAGGTGGCACAACCAGTTATTGAGTGTAAGGGGACAATTACTTTTTCACACAGGGGAATTGGGTGTTGCATAACTTTGTTTATGAAATAAATATGTAATTGTTGTGTTATTTGTTCACTTATGTTCCCTTTATCTAATATTAGGTTTTGGTTGAAGATCTGATAACATTCAGTATCACAAATATGCAAAAGTAGAGAAAATTAGAAAGGGGGCAAATGCTTTTTCATAGCACTGTAGCCTAAATAATTCATTTTCATTCCTCCTTAGGCTTCCTGTCTGGCTCCTGACCTATTTAAAGTGTTTGTATGCTGTTTAATACGACATGTACAGTAGCCTATTTGAAATTGAGTGCTTTTAGTCACCTTTTTATTAAAATCATATGGTTTGGTTTCAATACTTCAAAACCAAATGGAAGTTCCAGGTAGTCACAAAAATAAATGGCTGTTGGTTAAATTGTGATTTTAAGGAATGGAGCGAATTTGGAGCATCAGTTTTTTTTCTTCCTGTGAATGAGGAGTGTTTTTTAGCGGAGCGGTTGGAAAGAATGTGGAGCGCCAAAGCAACTCCGCTCACATACTCTAATTGGGACTCAAATCTGTTTGGTTCTTTGTTTGCCATCACACAGACTAACGTGTGGGCCGGTTAGAAAAACGTATTTTCAAACTGTCTGCGCTCTTGTGCAGTGTGTTTTTATTTTTTTAGCATATGTATTAGCTCGCATGTATGATGACCACACGCTTTCTTCCACTTCCCTTTTGGAGTTTTTTGGGGGTTGGTTTATTGGTTCTCTTCTCTTTGTCTTTGAATGTGCAGTGTTTCTATTCTGCTTTATTACTTTCTCAGCAAAACTAGCTAATTAATGGGACCCAGAAGATTTGGGCAAAAAGGAATGTCAAATTAAATAGTTTTCCCACATTGGAATAAAGCTTGTATTTTAGTTTGAGTTGTCAAATGATGCAGATATACTCATGGTTGTTTTCCTGATAACTCAAAATTAGTTTCTGTGGTTATCAACTCAATCACTTTGGACTGTTTGGGCCCTCAGGGATATATGGAGTGGGCAAGGCAGCGGTGAACCCCCCTGCTCTGGCAGTCCTGAGTCACAAACCAGATGGCGCCACCCAGACTATTGCATGGGTGGGCAAGGGCATCGTATACGACACTGGAGGCCTCAGCATCAAGGGAAAGGTAAAGGCAAGCATGAGGCTGGTCAGTTGGGTTGCATCCCAAATAGCACCATGTTCCCTATAGTGCAATACTTTTGAACAGAGCCGTATGGGCCCTTGTCAAAAGTGGTGTACTATAAATTGAATAGGGTGCCATTTGGAACAGGTCCTTGATGTGATCATTGTCTTTTGTATAATTAAATGGCTATTTAACAGTAGCCTGCGAAATAAGTATTCAGTTACAATGTTGTAAAGGATGAATGTACTTTTTTTATTTTTCTTATAAGACCAACATGCCTGGGATGAAGAGAGACTGTGGTGGGGCAGCAGCCATTTTAGGCGCTTTCAAAGCTACTGTCAAACAGGTGAGGTCTACCTACTACCGCTGGTTAATCTTTCAAATCAACCTCTTATTTTGCAACATAAGGTCCTGTTCGGAGACACCCTATGGGAACGTATTGACAGTTTGGTTAGAGCTTTTGAAAAGTTGTGTGCGAACCTTTTTTGAAATGCATGTCTTTTTTTTTTCAGGGCTTCAAAGACAATCTCCATGCCGTATTCTGCCTGGCAGAGAATGCAGTCGGACCCACTGCCACACGGCCAGATGACATCCACACTCTCTACTCTGGAAAGTGAGTACCCTCCTAACTGTTAGGTTCATTTTAACCAGTTAGGCAAAGTAATGGGAAACAGGCCAATACAATGGCAACCTGATGGAGCAAAGTAGGGTTTTTCCTTCTGATGAGCTTTGTGTGGGAAAGACACAATTGGCTGATATTTGACCAAGGATCCATTATTACGTTGCTGGCTTAGTTTGTGGTTGATTTGTGGTTTGAATAGCCTTTTTTGTTCTCTTTTTCCTGCCTTTCTGATGAAGGACTGTGGAGATCAACAACACTGATGCCGAAGGCAGGCTGGTGCTGTCTGATGGTGTGGTGTATGCCAGCAAGGACCTCTCTTCGGACATCATCCTAGATATGGCCACCCTGACAGGGGCACAGGTGTGTGACTGGCGGCCTCATCTAGGACCACAGCACTGCATCTTTGGCAACAACAGACACCTACATTACTTTGGTGCCCCACAGTTCTTTAATCACTTATTGTTGTTGTGCTTCAAGCAATGGATATAGTTTTGCCCTTATAGAATAGATTTAAGCCTCTAGGCATTTGATATATTTGTATTTCTATAATATTTGGTCGGTACATTATTTTCAGAAGTGATGGTTGGGTAATAAATGTTAGCACAAGGTAGTCACACCACATGTACATTGTGGAAACACTCATAAAAGCCGGTCAGGGCTGTTTAACAGTCACTGCACTTTGATCAGAGCCATATATAGGCTAAAATGAACATGTGCAAAGGTTAACAGGGCTTGTGACAGACGTAATTATACCCAGTACCCCGAAAGTTTTACTTTTGCTGATCTTTGCCTTAACTGACATTTTCGTGGGCTAAAGCTAAAACTCAGCACATTCTCTGAGGAACTCAAAACAACTGTTATCAAGGTTGTCTCACACAAATGCATGGTGTGTTTGTGTCCAACAAAATCATTAGGCCTAAATATTTGATCTTCCTTATAACAGTTGTGTTCTAACTCAAAACACAGCTTGTGCTGACAATGATAAAGCCACATCATGTGGTAGCCCTCATGATGCACTGATGAGCTCATTCTGTAAGTCACATGCACCACACTGAATTATTTTGGCTACCCAGTGAAGTAGTTAGCTAGTGAAATGTCACTGAGGTCTGATGCACAAAAACAAGGCAGATTTTTGTTGCTGACCATCATAAGCGTTAGGTGAATTTGTACTCAATATACACATCACTGAACTTCTTATTACCACCTTTCACTTTAGTTCATTACCATAGTTCCTGTATAACAAATTACTACACAAGTATATGTTTCAAACAATGGTTTTAATTTGTGTCTGGCTCTCCTAGGGGATCTCCACAGGGAAGTACCATTGTGCCGTGATGACCAACAATGAGCAGTGGGAGATTGCATGTGTGAGTGCAGGCCGCAGCAGTGGAGACCTGGCTCACCCACTGGTCTACTGCCCAGAGCTGCACTTCAGCGAGTTCACCTCAGCTGTGGCAGACATGAAGAACTCTGTGGCTGTGAGTGGCCCCACTACTCCTCTCTCTGCTGTATGCGCAGTCTACCAGGTCCTAATCCTGGATCGGAGTACAATCAAAAGTAGCTCAGAAGTAGAGTTAATGCTTCTACAGTTTATAATGATTGTTGATCATTTTCCTTCAGCCTATTATATATTTTCTGGATAAGAGCATCTGCTAAATGACTCAAATGTAAATGTATGCCTTTTCTGTGTCTTTGAAAGGACCGGGAGAACGCTACGAGCTCCTGTGCCGGCCTCTTCATCGGCTCTCACCTGGGCTTCGACTGGCCTGGGGTCTGGGTCCATGTGGACATAGCCTCCCCCGTCCATGCTGTGAGTGACTGGATATTTGGGTTAAGTGGGGGTGTTTTCCTGGACACCGATTTTAAGCCTAGTCATGGACTAAAAAGATAACTTAATGGAGAATCCCCACTGAAAATGCTTTTTAGTTCAGGATTAGTCTTAATATGTGTCCAGGAAAGTATAATATTTTCAAAGTATAGACATGATCTATTAAATCCATTTCAGCCCCTCACATATCTTGACAGACTCAAATAAACAAAGGATCTTCAGAAAAAGTGTACCCAAACCTGCTTCAGCCCAGCTTGAACAAATAGGGAACAAAGGATCTTCCTCTGTATACCTTATCTGTCTAGTGCTTGCAGATCGGTGAAAAAACAAATGTGTAAGAGCTAAGGGAAGGGGGGCTGGGAACCAAAATAGAGTTGAGTCATGGTGTAACCTGTTCTCTAATTTTCTTCCTTTCTGCAGGGGGAGCGTGCTACCGGCTTCGGCGTGGCTCTGCTCATGGCTCTGTTCGGCCAGGCCTCCGACGACCACATGCTCAACCAGGTGTCTCCTCTGGGGGCGGCCAGAATGAATGCTGCGTCCGGGGACCCGATGGCGCGTGACAGCAAAAGGAGGAGACTGGTGTAAAACCTCTAAGCAGCCACCTCTGCCTCACCAACTCTGCCTCACCAACTCCAGACCCTCACCTGACCCACACACCTCCCCTCTTTACACTGACATGCACTGATCACCTAGAAAGCATTTCCAATCGTCAATTCTTATTCTACTCCTTTACAATGCAGTGAATAAAATGTGAAAAAAATAAGCAGGTGGCTAGAATTTCTCTCAGATTTGTTCATGTTGTATTTAATTGACTCTTTGATTTTTGTCTCAGATGTCCCACAAAGAATTGGCAGGAATTATGAATATGCAAATGTTTATAGGATGTTGTACACTTAAGGGTTTTGCCTTCCTTGAATAATTACCAGAGCATTATCTCAATTTCAGAAAATTTACCATAGCTGTAATGAAATCAAAATACGCAGTCTGAAATTGACTGTTAAAGTAACTAAATGAGGTATGTGATCCTGTGTTATAAGTGATTTTCCTTTTTATGTTTCAATGTCTTTCTTGAGCAAATTAGCTAGGCAAACATGTATTTTGGTTTGCGGCCATAGCTTATCCACTGATGCCAAACTTGTCATTATGGACATTGGGAATAACGTGAATAATAATAAAGCAATCTTACCTGCTTTGTCTTATTCCTTGTCAAATGATAATTGCATGAAATAAATAGACAAACTTGCCTGTAACAAATGTGGAATGTGTTTGGGTAGCAAGCAAACTATATAATTTGCACTTTATTGACGCAGGTCTTATGATATGGGGGGTAGTTTAGTGTTAGCAGCCAGGCAACATACTACCAAGATACACTACAGTCCATCCCCAGGTGGCAGCACCAACTCGGTCAAGGGCTCTGCTCTGCCAGGAAGCCTGGATAAATCGACAGGTGTGAGCAATCAGGATGATTGGCATTCTCTGACCAGAGTCTTCTCGGCCTGTTAGTGTTTGTTGTTTTGTGTTAGTTAACCTCTAGTTTATGCTTGCCTCTGTAGTTATCTTTTTGTATATATTTATTTTCAGTCAGCACTTTTAACAAATACTAATTGCTTGGACTGAGCTAGCCCTGGAGCTAAGGTAAGGTTACTGTCTCCCGGACACATGCATTCAACACCTGGTCGCATATGCTTACTTCTCACATTTATGCACACATCAAATCAGGTTACAGACCCCGACATGACAGGGCGGTTTCGCTGGCAGATTAAGCCTAATCCTAGATTAAATTGCACTTTTAAACTCAATTGACTGAAATGGCATTTATCAGACATGCCCTAGTTTAGATTGAAAAAGTATTGATTTCCAGAAGGACGATTATAGGTAATTTAGATCTAAGTGAAGGCTTAAATTAAACCTGGACAGAGGCAACTTTAACTTCAGATTAATGGATGTTGGCAATGGAGGAAAATTGGTTACCTGGACTATTTCAATGATCAAAGAGCACCACCAAGCCCAGACAGAAGGGCGGTTATAGACAGGAGCAACCCACTGAATGATTTAGATTAAATCAATTTTCCATGCAACTGACATTTGTTTGCTTGAGCCAAGGCTTTCATCTGACTCTCTTAGGGGAAGGCCCATTCCTGCTTCCCTACAAATACTGATCACCTTGAGGATTTTGGCATCTGAAACCTGCCATCATGAAACAGGAGATTTGTGTGGTGTAAGTGAACCGACTGTATGCGGAATAGTCCACAAAGTCTGCACTGCTATATGTGAACTGAAAGACAATTACATCAAGTTCCCTGATGCTGCTGCCCAAGCCAACTACAAGGTAGAGTTTTATGAATATGGTTACTTGCCTGGAGTCATTGGCTGTATAGATGGATGTCATGTCACAGAACAGATATACCGCTTCTTAGACTTGCTTTCGATGATAATTAAATATCTATAACTCACATTTCTATATGAATTTGGTCTGGTCGCCCAAAAAGTTACACATTGTAGCTTTAACTATGTGTTGAGGCTATATAGTGTTTGTTTACGTTGTTTACAAACATTGGAGTAAAACAAGCTTTAATTGTTTGTGTTTATCAATGGGTATATATCATTAAGTCCACAAATGTATGTAGCAACTAAGGATTCTAGCTTTAAAAAGCAACAGTGGGTTCAGTTGTTGGTTGGTTTATTAATTAATTAGAAGGTGCAACGTTTGTAAAACAATCAATTCAGCTGTTCCTGTTATACTGTGTGTAGTGAGTCACTAATCACGGGATGGCATTTGCTATGTGGTTGTTCACATAGGTCGAACTGTGCAGTGAGAATCATATCGTCCTGTCTGTAAAACAGGCAATCAATGACAGGGAAGTATAATCCTTACGACACAAAGATCAGCGAGTCTGTGCTGCGCCTGCGCGTTGTTCAGGCTGACCCTCGGGTGAAACTATAAAAACCCACCAAGTTCCTATTAAGTCATATGACTGATATTTTCCAACATGGCTCGAGCGCTGTTGTTGTTTGTGTTTATGTTGTCTGGTGTCTTTGCTGGACGCTACTTTAACGAGAAACAACCGTGCTATCGACCCAAGCTGACCAAGCACAATGGAGTCAGGTAACTTTAGCTGTCTTCTATCATCTAATTTGATATGTTTTCTGTCGAGTGCTTGCTCTCGAGCAAAAAATAGTAGCTAGAGTTGTTGCAACATGATTCTAGTCATTTTCTTCCAGCTGTATCAGGGTGTTTTCACATAGGCCTCTTTAAAATAACCGATCTCAGTCATTTTTAAAGTGAAATATGGGGTAAAAAAAACAACCTGAATAACTCCCGTCATCTTTGTATTCACACTGCCCTTGCCTTTGAATAAGGGCTCAACTCTTTTGCCAGTTCACTTCACCAGTTGAGTGGTCCGAGTACTCTTTGCATTCACATTGCTATGTTTAGAAAGGAACCAAGGTCTTTTTCCAACGTTCACTCAATGCACTCTGGGTTTTTACAAAGTGCAGGACAAGCCATTCCATCAGATCGTGCTATCGGATAGCTTGATATACCTACCGTACTTACATTTTGGAAGCTAATAGATTACATTTAGTTAAGAGATGAGAAGGCACTTTAACTTTTCCCGTTAGCGCTGACTTTGCTGATGAATACTTTGAGGGAAAATGTACTTGATACGATTGTGATGTCTTGTTGTTTCACCTAGCGATCTTAAGATGAACGCACTAATTAAGTCGCTCTGTATGAGAGCGTCTGCTAAATGACTAAAATGTAAACAATTTATAATTGTAATAAGATACTATTAACATGTAAATATTATTGGTAACAGAATAAATAGCAGAAAAATAACTGCGGATTAAATAATGCTGTAATTGAAAATAGTACACCCAATGTAGGCTACTGATCCTTTAAGAGCTATAATTGATTTTGTACCCTATGTTGTGATACTCACCAAATATGTTGGCTTTGTTGGCTTCTAACACTATTCAAACCCCACAATCGAATAAACAGTTTATGAAGCTCTCTTACATTTACATTTTAGTCATTTAGCAGACGCTCTTATCCAGAGCGACTTACAGTTAGTGAGTGCATACATTTTCATACTGGCCCCCCGTGGGAAACGAACCCACAACCCTGGCGTTGCAAGCGCCATGCTCTACCAACTGAGCTACACGGGGCCCATATATCTTAGCCTATAGATCACATATTGCAATAAAAAAATCTGAACTAAAAACACCACACATATTTTGTAATTTCTGTACATTCTTGACAATCGCTAATCAATATGCAAAAACAGCACACGTTTTTTCAACGCACCTGTACATCATCGTCTCCCTTTTGTGGCACCAATGTGAGGAGTTATGGCCGGGGAAACGTTGTTTCAGTAGTCTCGTGTGGGGTGCGGGAATAATGACAAGCGAACCTGGGGAACTTTGTGTTCACATTGCTCTAAGTGAACCAAACTCAGACCACCTCTCGAGCTCGCTTCGGGGGCTCTTTTGAGTGTTCACACTGCGCAAAAAATTAAGCAAACCGCACTGAGTTCACAAAAGTTGTATGAAAGGGACCAAATGTGAAAACACCCTTAATGTCTAAAGATGGTCAATTATTTTGTACTTGCACAACACTGCATCATTCGTTTTTTTGTAGTATATACTCTGATAGCATATAATCATAGCCATCTCTCTGAAATGGGAAGTAGGGTGGCCAGCAAGCTAATGTCATAGAGATAGATGACTCAAGTGACCAAAAGCCTGTTTCAGCATGGGTAGCGCCATTTGAGGACTTTCACCATTTTGAAGTAGTCAACTGGGTGGGACTTCCTATGGGTTAAGGAAGGATCAGTCAATTAATGATTTGTAAGCAAACATTCCATAACTGCAGGTGGCAGTACTTCTTCTTCGATGAGGTTTAACGGCGGTTGGCATCCAATTTGTTGCATTACCGCCACCTATTAGACTGGTGTACAACTCCCTTATACACTGCTCAAAAAAATAAAGGGAACACTTAAACAACACAATGTAACTCCAAGTCAATCACACTTCTGTGAAATCAAACTGTCCACTTAGGATGCAACACTGATTGACAATACATTTCACATGCTGTTGTGCAAATGGAATAGACAACAGGTGGAAATTATAGGCAATTAGCAAGACACCCCCAATAAAGGACTGGTTTTGCAGGTGGTGACCACAGACTACTTCTCAGTTCCTATGCTTCCTGGCTGATGTTTTGGTCACGTTTGAATGCTGGCGGTGCTTTCACTCTAGTGGTAGCATGAGACGGAGTCTACAACCCACACAAGTGGCTCAGGTAGTGCAGCTCATCCAGGATGGCACATCAATGCGAGCTGTGGCAAGAAGGTTTGCTGTGTCTGTCAGCGTAGTGTCCAGAGCATGGAGGCGCTACCAGGAGACAGGCCAGTACATCAGGAGACGTGGAGGAGGCCGTAGGAGGGCAACAACCCAGCAGCAGGACCGCTACCTCTGCCTTTGTGCAAGGAGGAGCAGGAGGAGCACTGCCAGAGCCCTGCAAAATGACCTCCAGCAGGCCACAAATGTGCATGCGTCTGCTCAAACGGTCAGAAACAGACTCCATGAGGGTGGTATGAGGGCCCGACGTCCACAGGTGGGGGTTGTGCTTACAGCCCAACACCGTGCAGGACGTTTGGCATTTGCCAGAGAACACCAAGATTGACAAATTCACCACTGGCGCCCTGTGCTCTTCACAGATGAAAGCGGGTTCACACTGAGCACATGTGACAGACGTGACAGAGTCTGGAGATGCCGTGGAGAACGTTCTGCTGCCTGCAACATCCTCCAGCATGACCGGTTTGGTGGTGGGTCAGTCATGGTGTGGGGTGGCATTTCTTTGGGGGGCCGCACAGCCCTCCATGTGCTCGCCAGAGGTAGCCTGACTGCCATTAGGTACCGAGATGAGATCCTCAGACCCCTTGTGAGACCATATGCTGGTGCGGTTGGCCCTGGGTTGCTCCTAATGCAAGACAATGCTAGACCTCATGTGGCTGGAGTGTGTCAGCAGTTCCTGCAAGAGGAAGGCATTGATGCTATGGACTGGCCCGCCCGTTCCCCAGACCTGAATCCAATTGAGCACATCTGGGACATCATGTCTCGCTCCATCCACCAATGCCACGTTGCACCACAGACTGTCCAGGAGTTGGCGGATGCTTTAGTCCAGGTCTGGGAGGAGATCCCTCAGGAGACCATCCGCCACCTCATCAGGAGCATGCCCAGGCGTTGTAGGGAGGTCATACAGGCACGTGGAGGCCACACACACTACTGAGCCTCATTTTGACTTGTTTTAAGGACATTACATCAAAGTTGGATCAGCCTGTAGTGTGGTTTTCCACTTAAATTTTGAGGGTGACTCCAAATCCAGACCTCCATGGGTTGATACATTTGATTTCCATTGATAATTTTTGTGTGATTTTGTTGTCAGCACATTCAACTATGTAAAGAAAAAAGTATTTAATAAGATTATTTCATTCATTCAGATCTAGGATGTTATTTTAGTAGTACCCTTTTTTGAGCAGTGTATTTTGCTTGAAAAATAAAATAAAATAAATACCCTACCATCTAACACTACACTCACAAATTCAAAATTATTATTAATAATTACCACCCCACTCCTTTAATATATTCATTCCTACCTCATGCCCTCAACCTGAGATGATGGAACATCACCACTTAACACTCCCTGTAACTCTTCTGATGTCAAGTCTCGCACACCCAAATACCTCTCTGCAGCTGCCACCACAACCTCAATTTTTTAATTTTACATTTGAGTCATTTAGCAGACGCTCTTATCCAGAGCGACTTACAGTTAGTGAGTGCATACATTTTTCATACTGACCCCCCCGTGGCAATCGAACCCACAACCCTGGCGTTGCAAGCGCCGTGCTCTACCAACTGAGCTACAGGAGGCTTACATTCCATCCCTGCAGTACAATTAATAACCATTGCTATAAATGCTAAAAATCCAATCTTACTGACACATATATCACTTGTTGTCCTATCCCACTGTACTGGTACATATATCCTACTCTCACCACTCCTCCCCCTTGACCCATCTTCCTCTACTTTCTTCACTGTCTCAGCATATGACAACTTCTTCACTACTCTTACCCTGGAAACCTCAACCTGCCTCTCTCGCACAGGACATTTCTGATCCCTGCAGGTGGCAGGAAATCACCAACCTTGACTTTATACCTGTTAAAACCAATGGGCCAGGGTTCTGGTCTAGCACGGTTGACTGCTCCTACAGTTTTGCTTCAGTACTGCAGTTTAACTGACACCCGGCCCAGACAGACAATTTCCATAGACGGCCACATAGAGAAGTCGGATTTGAAAATTCCTAATAAGACACTTTAGTCATTCCTTTGTGCACAAGACATCCATTAAATTATATTAATAATTGTCACTGAGGCCCATTATCACTCACAGCTGAAGATATTAATATTTTATATTCATCCAATGTCTTCCATGTTTTTGGATGGCGTGATGGCGTCGTCGCTTCTCTCGCTGTTCCCTGTGCTCATGTGATGTTGCTCCGTATAAACCAGATGCAACCCAGATGTAGAAGGTCCATGAATCGGCGTATGCGAAAGTGAGTAGATTCCCTTGAAAACAATGGTCGGACATCTAAGACAGTCTCCATTTATTATTATATCTCAGTGGTTCAAACACACTACAGGTGGCAGTAGGCACCCTTTGTTTTCCAACTCATAGAAGTAGTAGAAGAAAATTGACTACTTAAAAATGGAGATGGTCTCAATGGCGCTGCCCCGCACCCACAGGCGCCATAATGGGACAGATACAATGATGCGATGTCTATGGCGCATGTCTGTCTTTTGCCTCTAGTGTTTTAAATTGTCTAGTGTTGATTTTATTTAAGTGTTCTTTATTTATTCAGGTGTGAATTGCCTGCATCTTCTGCACTCAATTGATATCATTAGTCAGTAACTGAGTATGAGTTTATTGCACATCATTCTTTCATAAAAAGGTTTAATAATGGTTCAAATGTTGCCAAGTTCCTGCAGGTTTCAGAATTGTCCCAGAATGAAAATTAGCTGATTGGTAGGCTACTACATAACTTTCTTCTTTAAACAATACTCAAGTGCAGAATTTTTACCCCCTGTGATTTTGACTCAAGTGTTAATCAGTTTATTACAGAAAAGGCATATCATGGCTATCCAAAGTTTGAAATCAATGAAGCAATCAAAGCCGAGGGTGGAAACAAGGTAGCAAAGTTCTGACATGTCTGTGAGTGGAAGGAGATGACTGGGTCTCCAGTAGCATGGGAAGAAATTGTTTGGGATCTGACGTTTTTAAAGCTTTTCATCCCATTTTGCTATTGAGCGCTCAAAATTCTGCCCTCCTGAAATATATAATTTGACAACTGGATGTCTCCAGAAACATGCATGGCCCTTTCAGCGGTAGTAGCTATTTGGCTTCTGAGTTTTGAAAGTATGCTTGTGCTGTGGATGCTTTTGAATGCTTGACCTTTGAATGGAGAGGCAGATCTGCCAAGCTTGATCTGGGGTGTATTCATTACACCGATTTCTGTTGCTAAACGTGTCTTAAACGAAAGCAAATGGCACGAAACTGGGAGGGATCTACCTGAATTTGTCCAATCAAAACTCGTGTTTTAGTTGCAACCCATTTTGCAACTGTTTGGGCTAATGATTACACCCCTGGTCAGGTTTTGAATTGGCCTGTCATGGTATGGGACCTTATAAGTGCGCACTGCATTTTGTTATCCATCATGTTTGCAGAGACTGTTTGAGCCGCTCTACATTAGGAATTCTGTCTAGAAAACCTTGTACCCTGATGTCATGTCTTTCATCAGGACGATGCCCAGACCCCACGAGTTCCTGAAACTCAATGAGCTCCCCAAGGCGTGGGACTGGAGGAACATCAACGGCACCAACTACGTCAGCACCACCCGCAACCAGCACATCCCCCAGTACTGTGGCTCCTGCTGGGCACACGGCAGCACCAGCGCCATGGCAGGTAGCCTAACCTCAAGTTTGCCTTTCCGCGGTCATCCGACTTGTACAGCTCATAGAAATGAACAAACCATATACAATTTACTTGGTCGTTTTACAGACTCTCTTGCAACAGAAGGGAACACCGTACGAAGGGACAAATGGATGAAGATCAGATTGTGAAATGCTATCCTATTATTTGGCCACAGATGTCTGCAAACCTCTTCACTATAAGTACAGTGTTGTACATTTTGGTAATTCACCTTCAAGATGGTCATAAAGATGGTTTACCAATCTAAAGTCACTTGGAAACTAGATTTTATAACCAAGGTGGAATAAACATTGCAGTAATTGTTCAGACATGCATGCCTGTCAGGCTTTTAACACATGACTCACTCCACTGACTCAAATTCAGGGTGGTATGGCAGTGAAGCGTTGTGGCAGTGCCAACCCCTGAATGTGCAGACATGCAGTTAAAGCTTCATGGTTTCCTGTAATTCAGGTTTCCTGTAAATCTGTGCATGTTTGTTGTAAAATGCAGTTCCTCCTTTGCTCATACAAGTAGTCCTTTAGCATTCTGAAGTCATGGTATTGTTATGATAGAGTAGTCCTTACTAATTTTGTTGACTTATGAACATCTAAGAGCAGATTCTGTCACCTGTACTGAATTAATGGACTGGTTGTTGGTGGTTTGCTCTCCTTTGTCAGATCGCATCAACATCAAGCGGAAGGGAGCCTGGCCCTCTGCTTATCTGTCAGTCCAGAATGTGGTGGACTGTGGCGAGGCCGGCTCCTGTCATGGAGGGGATCACTCTGGGGTGTGGGAGTACGCCAACAAACACGGCATCCCTGACGAGACCTGCAACAACTACCAGGCCAAGGACCAGAGTAAGGCCTCAATAACTCTGCTATCTCCTAGCTGCACATTACTTTTACTTGGTTGAACAGTTTTTTTCCATGACTTGATAACAAGAATTTCTGTCACATCAAATTAAGGTTAATTTACAATTTCTCATGCTTAATATGTTCTCCATATTGTGTCTTGCAGAGTGCAAACCGTTCAACCAGTGTGGAACCTGCACAACGTTCGGGGTCTGCAACATCATCCAGAACTATACCCTGTGGAAGGTCGGAGACTTCGGCGACGTAGGTGGGAGGGAGAAAATGATGGCCGAGATCTACGCTGGAGGACCTATCAGGTTAGTAGCTGGACTTGGTCAACATGGGCTGTGTCCCAAATGCAGGGGTGCAACTTTCACTGGGGATGGGGGTGACATGACTCCCCCCCCCCAATTTTTGTCCACCCCAGTTTTATCATTAGCGGCATCGTGTGCTTTAGGACCATGCTGAGCTAGTAGTGTAACTGACATGTAACGTCAGCTAATGTTTCATCCCCTCTCGACTGAAATTCTGTCTGAAGAGAATGAACTAGCTAGCTAGTAGCTACCACAACCAGTTGAGCTTTAGCTATCTGTCAGATAGCAGTATCTAACAGTTGTTGTGTGTATGGAAATGTCCTTTTTGTCCCGTTTCAACAGAAGTAAATTAACTTGGCTAGTTTTTGCCAGTTGATGCACCATTAGAGCTAGCCAACATTAGCTAGCTAGCTAGCTAGCTCACTAACTTTAGGTATTATTTTTGCCTGTGTAACATTATTGATCTGTCAGTTTCCCTAGCTAATTCCCTACTTTTCGCACTGACACAGTATAAACAGCTCTACAGACTACACTGTCATGGTGCACAGTCAGTGCACAACACAATATTGATGATGACGATGAATGGATACAGATATTTTTGAATGCCCAGTCATGTTCATATAATCTCAGACATAAATTACAGTTTAAGATCATCAATAGAACATCCTATATGCCAGTGAAACTGAATATCATGCACTCAGACATGTAATTCCTCTGTTGGAAGTGTAAAACACAAAAGGGGACATATTTTGCAGATGTTATAATCATTTGAAGGCTGGCTGAATTCTGGCAAAGTGTATGTTATTTTATCTCGGCATGTCTACAGGTTCTCCCAGTTTTTTTTGCTCAGAAATGTTGATACTGGAGACTGTTATCAGAAGAAACTGTCTAACCTTGCATTTATAGCGGCTAAGAAATGCATCGCCATTTAATTGGAAGGTTGATTATCCTCCCACAATGTATGGCAGAAATGTCAAGTTATGTATCACTAGATTTGATTTTATACAAGATTAAGGGTATACTGTGGAACTTTCATAACATCTGGGTGCCTTATATGGAATAGCCTACTATATGACAAAAGGGGTCTGTATTGAAAACATGAGATTTTATTTAGTCGAGCAGTCGCAAATAGATTATATTTTTCATGGCACACGAGACACCTGTGTGATTTGCGCCTGTCTCGGTGGACTAATCCATTGAGGAGGCCACGGGGATGCCACGGTCCAAGAATATGGCACCTCTCTCCAGAATGCACGCTCTCCTGCCATTTTGTGGGTATTCATAACTTAATTGTGTGCATTGTTTGCTGTGTATCAATTCCCCATTACGTACATCACCAGTAGTAGCCTACATTGACCTTTAATTCCCATAATTTTAATCTGCGATGTTTGTTTTGTTTATGGTAATTTCTGTTAATGCATTCAATATATTATTACAGTCATTTACCGTTCTCGTTGTCTGTGTGGACATGTGTTTTGCAGAACTCACAACCTATGCTACACTTGTGAGAAACAAGTTTTTGTTTATTTCATTCCATTTACGAGTTTTGTCAATGTATTCATCGTCTTTTGTTTGAAACGCTCCTGTCAATGTTGAGTAAGGATGAGCACCTGATTACGCATATAGAAGTAGGACTAGTCTACCTGGCCTTCGTGCAAATGTAGCCCTATGAATGTGCCCATTTGGGGATGTCTGATAGTATTTCTGATTGTCTTAACTCACCACCACTAATGAGCTGTGGAGCTTCTCAAAGTAATTTTTCTTCACCTCAAACAGCAAGTAAACAAAGTCTGTTTTTAGAATCAATTGAGAATGACAATAGTTCCTCACAGTATTTGAACAATATTTCCAGCTCTCTCCCTTTCGATAACCACATGCATTAAAGGGAAACATGTAATGCTCTGATCCAGTGGAAACGTCCTAAAATACCTGATTTTACTTCTTATCCCCCCCTGCACAAATAGCCTACAGCTGTGTCTGTCCCGAGCTCACTGGCGCAGGAAACTGAGGGTCCAGAATATTTTATACAATGTTTCAAGTTTTGGGGTGACCCAGTTAATACAATGTTTCAAGATCGTTGCAGACAGGCCATGCATAGCCAATGTGATTCATAGGATATTTATCTGGATATTTTCTACTTGCAGGCTGCAAGGTTTTGGCTTTATGTAGGTTATTATTACATAGTTGGCAATGGCAAAAAAGCTACTTTTAGATTTGAATATTTTTCATTTAGATAGAATGTAGATTAACCACAGACAAGGATTTTGAGATACAAAGATTATTATAAATGAAAAATGTGCATATGAAAATCATAACTGTTATCTCTGGCTCCCTCTTGAGTCATTTGTGTGTCTTCATTATTTAATCAAACAGCGTACTTAAAGCATCAGACAAGTTCAGTACAAGTTCAAACACATAGGGTGTGTCTATATAGGCCTGTGGAAAAATAGACGCTTAAGACTACTCTTGGTGTGCCAAGATATTTTTTTAGTCAGGGACAGCCCTAGTAGAAATGCAAAGTTGCGCTCCTGCCCAAATGGCACCCTATTCACTATACAGTGCACTATGTAGGGAATGGGGTGGCATTTGGAACTGGACTGGGTCAACATGGTGACTGTTTCTCTTCTCATGAGCTCCACCTGTCCTAACAGTGACTGTGTATGGATTCGCACGAGAAGTAAAGCCAAGTCACAGTCAAATAGGCAAATATCTGATGTGTAACAAAATGACTGGAGTAGCAATATGACTTGTTGTCAAAGCTTAAAGGAATACTTCAGGATTTTGAAAATGAGGCCCTTTTATATACTTCCCCAGAGTCAGATGAACTTGTGGATACCAGTTTTATGTCTCTGCGTGCAGTTTGAAGGAAGTTGCTAACTAGCGCAGTTCCTAACTAGCGTTAGCGCAATGATTGGAAGTCTATGTGTATCTGCTAGCCCTCTATTCTGTTTCCCTTCCCGCCCCTGCAAAAACATACACAAACAAACATGCAGACTGTAATTAGTTAAAGCGAAACAAACATTTTTGTTTTCTGTCCTTGGTAGCTGTGGAATCATGGCCACCGACAAGTTGGACGCCTACACTGGAGGCCTGTACTCTGAGTATATCGAGGAGCCCTCCATCAACCACATTGTGTCTGTTGCCGGCTGGGGCATGGATGAAAACGGTGTGGAATTCTGGATCGTCCGCAACTCATGGGGAGAGCCCTGGGTAAAATTTTAGTCATTTAGCAGACGATCTAATCCAGAGCTATTTACAGTTTGTGCATTCATTTTAAGGTAGCTAGATGAGACAACCACCGATCAGTCATAGTACTTTTTTTTAAATTTTTTATCCCAAAGTAGCTATCCGCAAAGTCGGTGATAAGAAAATAGAAGTGAGTGCTGGTGCAAGAAAGGCAAGGGTGTTTATTTGTATTTTTTTTGGGGGGGGGGTGCTATGGGATTAATCAAGATGAAGAGGTAGGTTTTCTCTGCTGTCCTGACATTAGGGGGAAGCTTGTTCCATCCTTATCGACTGAATTAACACAATGCATTCCATATTGGAGCTGGTAGTCTGTAGTGATCTTTCATGGCACTAACTGCAGCAGAGAATTTAAAACCTCATGCTCTACTATAGAATTACATTTAGTGTTCAAAATGGGGCAACAAATCCTAGCCTATAGCAGTTCCTGTAGTTTATTAACTTTACTTCTACATGAACTTCACTTTCTATTGTTTGTATGTTCTACCATATTTATCTAGCTGAAACTCCAGATTGAGTACGTTTCTGTTTTCTTGCCAGGGTGAGAAGGGCTGGCTGAGGATCGTGACCAGCGCATACAAGGGAGGAAGTGGCAGTCAGTACAACCTGGCCCTGGAGGAAGACTGCATGTACGGAGATCCCATCGTGCCTAAGACCTACCTGTAGACAACAGGCAGTGGGACCAACCAATGTTTCTTCTAAAGACCTGGGGCCTCTTAACAATCGTTGCGTAAATTTCACACTAAATATCTGTCCGCCATTTCTGAGAAGAATACGTAGGTATAAAAATAGAGATTTTATAAATCAGACCTGTCCTACAACTGTGCACGCATGAACGAGCGTTATAACACCGCCTGGAAAATGCCTCCATTCACCTTTTTATGGTGACAATAACGCCCTTTATTTGCTGTATCATTTGGAACTATTGGAATTGGCCCAAAGATTTTTTTTAAACGAGCAAATTTAGTTAGATTGTATCTTATAAACCGCGCTGCCTATGGGATCGCATAGGCTACAGTAAAACTTGAAATGCATAGCCCATCTATTTACTAGGCCCAATTAAATGATGTGCATGGTAATTTGTTATATGGCTAGCGTCCAGAAAAGTTGAGGAATTTATTCTGCAATGGTTATGAAAATAAAATAAATAGGAAATAAATGTCTAATTATTTTAGATTCCAAAAACAAAACGAATACCGGTACATTTTTGCTCTTCTAACTAACTAAACGCAAATGGTTGAAATCTTGTTTATTTTTACATTTTATTTTTTTATCAATAAGCATGTCAGCATATCCACCATTTGCACAAAATACTTACTTGCCTGCTTGCAATACCATACTTCAACCACTACAAAATGTGCGTACGCATGGTCTGAAGTTTGCATGGAGGTAAGCACATTTGATTATATAAATGCCAACTTTTGCAGGTAAACTAGCGCACGCATGTTTTGGGGGTATATTTTGTATGTATGAAACGTTTGTAAATGAGGCTCAGAAGCTGTTAAACTGAATAGACAGCATTGTATATCTACAGTTTTCTATGACAATCTCAGGCTACTTCCACATTGTAACAATGTACCATGGTAAAATGGAAAGGGGACATTTTTTTTTGCCTTTGTGTTTTTTAAGATCTTTTCTTATACAAAATGTGACTGAACAAGTCATTATGTACTTCGCCTTTTGAACAAGTACAAATGCTGACAATATTTGGTGCACAATTAGCTTAAGATCTAAGTGCCAGTAAGATAACTAATTGTGGCTGTAAATGTTGAAGCCTTGATAAATTCTGATGCCTTTTGTTGTATGCAAATTTAACTGAATGATTTTTCAGGATTTTAACAGCAATCCACGTGGCTTACAGGTAATTTATGCTTGAGTCTTCATGACGGTTTCCACAAATGTGATCTCTGCTAAAGTCAGATTGTGCAGTTCAATGTGTTTGAATCCAGGCCTAGGATGGAAAGTTGTAATAGTTGATACATTTTCTGAAACGTACTTTCCTTGAACCACCTCAAAAGAAGTGATGCAGAACGGTGGATGTCGCTTCGTGTGAAATGAATAAAACCAAGACGTGTCAATATTCTTGTCAAATTGAAAAGGATAACCATGAAAAAGGCTTAACCTTTTCAGTGGGAATTTCAACAAACCTTTTGAGCAGTCAGTCATACATATTTAAACACAAAGCAACATAGAAAATGAACAACGAAACCTTAGCCCATACCAATGGAAACTACAGTGAAACAAATAATGGAGCTAGAGAAGTTCTCCTCATACCTCCAGACAAGCAAAGATACACTACATCCTTTTAATTCTGAAAGTAATTTGTGTTTACGCCACATTTGAAAATAAAATTGCAGGTCAAAGTCTATATGCAAATAGTCAGCCGTCTGCCTCAAAATTGGCAATGTTCAATTCCTCGTTCAGCAGAACACATCCAGGGATTGGCTCATAACCAAGAGATCCCGCCTTCTGCCCCTCCCTGCTCTTCCCACTACATCCTCAGTCAAGTTAAACCCACCAGTGTCATTCTCAGTTCATCATGATGAAGTTGGATTTGCAGTGAGCTGAAACAGAGCAGAATGATAATTATATTTTAAGCTTCTATAACTGGGCCAAATGAAAGTAATCAATATGTAGACAGTTTTTGGCCATGAAAAAGATGGTATAAGAGACTGACCTATGAACTCCACGACAGGGTCATGTTCTCCCTCTGTCCGAATGGTTCCAGCGATGCTGTCGTTCTCCAGGATGGGCAGGAACAGCTGGACGAAGTCTGAAGTGTATGGAGGGGCAATCACATCCAACACCTGATAGGGCAAACAGAAATATCAGTATTTTCACTTCCACTACCATTTCTTCAAGCGCAACTAAATTGGACTGACGGTGTCTTTAGAACGTTTCACTTCTCTTTATCTGGAATGTTTCACTTCTCTTTTAATAGTTTCTGGTTTCAGCAGGCCATACTTCTGTTACAAAATAGCGAATGAGAGAGATGTCTGTGTTGAGCTTCTCCAGGCACTTGCGGATGTATCCAACCACAGGCAGCACGTAGCCCCGACTCAGCAGGTGGACCATACGATCCAACAGGGTCTTCTTCAGCTCCATCTGAAAGGGACAACACTCATACAGTCAGCTAAGAAGTCATCCACTGAAAGTCTATGGGGTGGTTGCATGGGCCCAGATTAAGCCTATGCACGCATGCACAACCCACACACCTGCTCCATGACATCAAGCTGGGAGTGTTCTGTCTCAAATAGCTTGATCAGCAGCTGGAGGACCTGTGGGTGCAGGAGCTGGTGACAGGTGCTGATCTGGGGAATAAAAACAAACATAATGGTCTCATTAATCTCTGTCCCTACCACCTGATTGGGGATCAGTCCTAGTCTTTAAACCGCAAAACAATTCCAAGAATGACAGTTAAATGCACAATTTGTGTGTACAACCAAATTGCACCCTATTCGTTATATAGTGCACTACTTTGACCAGTTCCAAATGGCACCCTATTCCCTATATAGTGCACTACTTTTGACCAGGGCACATAGCGTAAAAGTAGTGCACTATATAGAGTCATTTGGGACTTATATATCATAGTGAGTTATCCATAATAGCACAACAAAAACATCCTCCCTCAACCAGTGAAAAAGTGCAACCTCTACCTCATCCAGAAGTGCTAGATGGACAGGGGTATGGTCTGTCTGGAGCTGGAAGTAGCGAGGCTCAGAGACTGTCCAATCAACCCACTTCAGCACCCCCATGGAAACAACCGGGAACCTGAAAATGGACATAATGATGTCTCAACCAACAGTGGTAACCAATTACATTCTTGGAATCCTCTGGCTTTAGCTACATATTGGAGATCCATGATGGGCTCACTAGGTTGGCTAGTTGGCTGCTGGGCTCACCGGATGCACTGGTACAGAGTGCTGAGCTCAGCCACCAGCTCTGTGGCTCCTTTGTTCTCATTGCAACACAGGTTATGGACCGTCTCAATGGCCTTGGAGGTGGACTTGAGCTCATCCTTGTTGATGTTCACTCGCTTGTTCTGTGGATGGATGAAAAGAGAGGCATACTGTTATCTGGGCGTTTTTATTTGGGAAAAAACAACACCTGTCATTGGAAAAAATATTTGTACATACTGGTAAGAAAAACATTTCAAATTCTGCACATAAGTATGAGCAACGACAGAACATCTGATAAACTTAGTAGTATGAGGGATTTATGTCAGGGGCGTTTTTGTTTCTGGTACCTTTTTCCATGTCTCGACCACACTGGCAGCGTAGGCCAGGATGTGAATGTATTTGTGTTTATGGTCCTGGTTGATCTTGGAGCCTGGCTTGAACAGCGACTGCATGAACAGGTCCAGGAAGGCAGGCACTCGAATCTGAAGATATACAAGGGAAAATACTTCACCCATTCTCTCAAAAGACAATATCAACAGCTGAAAGACAAGCAATTCTCAGTTTAGCTTCCAGCTAAGGCTAGCCTGGTCCCAGATCTGTTTGTGCTGTCTTGCTAACTCATATTGGTCATTGTCACGTCAAACATGCAAGGCAACCAGTGAAAATATCCCTCCATCTAACTTGGATAATGGCACCTTATTCCCTATGTAGTGCACTACTTTTGATTTTTAAAAAGTGGCTTGATGCCCCACACTAACCAGCTCTACGGGAGGTGGGTCCATGCTGCTGAACATCTTGAAGAGCACAGTGATGTCGGCAGGGTTGAGTGCCCCTTTGGACAGCATTGCACCCAGGGCCTGGCAGGCTCGAGGGTAGGCTGCTGCTGTGCCCAATGCCAGGGTGATCTGACTGGCATCATGGCCCCTGCACAGCACAAGGAACAGTAAAACACTCAAATTAGCTCACTTACTTACTTAAACCGCTTTGCTCCTGGAGGAACATATGGCCTGTAATAAAATTAGCTACTATACAACATTACTACACCCATTCAGTTGAGATTGTGACAGTTGAGAGCATAACTTCATTTTCCACAAAGCTGCTCACTCAATGTTAATGTTTATTGTAACACTGGATTTTACAGATAATACAACCATAATTTTCAAAATGCAGAAATCAATTGAAATAAATGAAATACATTTCCTCTAATCATTATGTAATTCTGCCAAAATGCTGCCAAGATGGAGGACATTCGTCAACGGCCTATGCTCCTTATAGGAGCCAAGAGCTTGTCAAGTAAGTCAATGCTGGCAAAATAGTGTAGAGGGCAGGATACCTCTGATGTGCAGACTTCTGTACTTCCTGGCCGATCCTGCGCATGGCCGACCCCCCCTGCTCCTCCTGAGACATGATGGACATCATGGCCTGGGCAAACAGGTAAGTGTGCTCCCCATGACACACCATCTTCTGTGTAACACAGAAATGGAGGAGAGAACAGTTCAGCTCCAAACCAACCACACAAACAAAGACACTCATGCCAAAAGACAGGTAACCTGCAACATCATGTTGTGCTACCAATGTCCTGCAATTCCATATTGGTTAGAGCAATATTGATTGTAGTACCGCTTTCAAATGATTGAAAACCTTGAATACAACACATTTCCAAAACCATCAAACCAAGGATTTGTATTGAGTGAGATAATGACAGATATGCCTAGATCTTATTCTTGGGAACACCAGGGCCGGTATTCATAAAGCGTCTCAGAGTAGGAGTGCTGATCTCTATAATCAGTATTGCCTTTTAGATCCTAATTAATATAATTATATGGACAGGGGGGGGGGACCTGATTAGAGACTCACAGCGAACTCTGGCAGGTTCTTCTCCAGGTTGTCCTCACCTCCATCCAGCAGTGTGGCCAGAGAGGTCCTCAGGACCCTGGAGAACACCTCCAGCTGTTGGCACGCCGTGGACACACTGGTGATCTCCCCCTGGTAGCCTGCGTCTGAGATGAGCTGAGGACGGACACAGTCAGCAAGGAGAGGAGGAACATGGCACTGTTTGACCCATAAAGACATTAGTTATTAACTGCTGGGTGATCATCAGTACCTTGACAGTGAAGTTGAGCATCAGACAGTCTGGGTGGGCCTCGGCCAGCTTGTAGAAAAGGTCTCTCCAGGTGGTGTGGGCGATCATCTGTTCCAACCAGGCAGGAGTCTGAACCAACACAGGAGGACAGGGTTACTATATACTCTGTATACTATAGGGTTTCTACTATACTCTGAGGGAAATGCATCACATGCAAGAACACAGAGAATTAAAACAATTTATATGATTAATCAAGTTTTTTTCTAGGAGAGGAAAACAGTGAAAAAAACAGCAAGCAAGCAAGCAGGAGAGCACCAGTTTTGAGCTGTCACATCCAGACCACAGCAAAGCATTGGTGGTTTGTCCTTCACTGGCGACTGATATCTCACCTCTCCCTCGACGGTAAAGATGGAGTCAGCCTTCTGGGGGTCAAAGTGCTTGATCAGGAGACTCTTCAAGTGATTCTCTACCCGTTCCTGCACCTGAGCTGGCTCTACACCTGCGATACACAGACAGAAAAAACATTAATTCTACTATGCGTCTCAAACAGTGTGAGAGGAACAAAAACCCTATATTTTCAGTGATTGTGGAGTCCAGGGCTTCGTCCCAAATGGCACCCTATTCCCCATGTAATGCACTACTGGTCAAAAGTAGTGCACTGCATAGAGAAACGGGTGCCATTTGCAGCTCAGTCCAGTGTTGTTTACCCATCTGGATGAGCCACTCTGCCAGCAGGTTGACAGTCTGGGCCACAGCTGAGTAGTTCTCCGACAGGAGCTGGATGACGTGTTCAGGGGAGCCACCAGCCTGGAAATACCTGTGGAAACAGAAGCCTCTTCAGGAAATGATTTGACTCTTCACACACTAACGTTACTAGACACACACAATACTGTGTTTACGTTTTAAGGGTGTTGAAGACAGCAGGCTCCATGATGTAATCTCTGCTGGAAAACTTCTGTAGGCAGTCCTCCTGAACTTTCCCATCGTTCTCCCCTTCAATATAGTCGTCTTGCTATATGAAAGTCACATCACTTCAGCCAAGGAAAGAACATCTTAACATTGAATCTATCACCATATAAATTCGCGATTTGGCTCCGTCAAACAATGAATCAACAGCCAACAACAATGTAGTTACTAGCTATCTTAGCTACATTGCCATTACTAGCGACATTGTACATTCACTAGCTTGCTACAGTAGCTAAAGATGATGCTTACATTGCCATCCGGACCATCCCAGTCTCCAATATTCCTCTCGTAATATTCCTCGTCCATGATGACGAGAGAGTGAGTATGGTTTATAATGTGAAGCACACGACAAGTTATAATAAAGCAAGCCTAGAAAACAAAACAATACAGAATGTGTTTTCAAAACAATTAGATAGCCTTTGCCTAAGCTAACTGGCTAGTAAAAAAATCTCAATCAGATAACTGAAGGTCCATAGTTACATGCGCCCATTGCGCCGCCTTGTGGCTCGGCAGAATATATGCATGTTTCCTTCTGTAGTGTATACAGACCACGAACAAGAGACAGACAAACAAATAGAGATTAATTCCAGTTGATTTGCTCTCGAAAATAATGGACATATTGTTGTGCGCCTTTTAAAACTGGAGTTGCACGACTGGGGGGTAAACAAAGGGTAAAAAGATGGATATGGAACTGTTTTGATAACCGGTGTTAGGATTTGATAGAAGAAAACAAAATGGTGGAAAATAGAGCATTGGGGAAAGAAATCTCGCATCTTCACTCATCAGTGGTTAAAGAAAAGATGAGGACTGGAAATTACACTGAACAAAAATATAAACGCAACATGTAAAGTGTTGTTCCTATGTTTCCTATGAGCTGAAATAAAAGATCCCAGACATGTTCCATATGCACAAAAAACTTATTTCTCTCAAATCTGTTTACATCCCTATTAGTGAGCATTTCTTTGCCAAGATAATCCATCCACCTGACAGGTTTGGCATATCAAGAAACTGATTAAACAGCATGACCATTACACAGGTGCACCTTGTGCTGGGGACAATAAAAGGCCACTAAAATGTGCAGTTATGTTACAACACAATGCCACAGATGTCTCAAGTTTTGAGGGAGCGTACAATTGGCATACTGACTGCAGGAATGTCCACCAGAGCTGTTGCCAGATAATTGAATGTTCATTTCTCTACCATAAGCCGCCTCCAACGTAGTTTTAGAGAATTTGGCAGTACATCCAACCGGCCTCACAACGGCAGACCACGTGTAACCAAGCCAGCCCAGGACCTCCACATCCGGCTTCTTCACCTGCAGGATCATCTAAGACCAGCCACCCGGACAGCTGATGAAACTGTGGGTTTGCACAACCAAAGAATTTCTGCACAAACTGTCAGAAACCGTCTCAGGGAAGCTCATCTGCGTGCTCGTCGTCCTCACCAGGGTCTTGACCTGACTGCAGTTCGGCATCCTAACCAACTTCAGTGGGCAAATGCTCACCTTCGATGGCCACTGGCACGCTTGAGAAGTGTGCTCTCCATGGATGAATCCTGGTTTCATCCGTACCGGGCAGATGGCAGACGTGTATGGCGTCGTGTGGGCGAGCGTTTTGCTGATGTCAACATTGTGAACAGTGCCCCATGGTGGTGGTGGGGTTATGGTATGGGCAGGCCTCAGCATGATAATGCATGGCCCCATGTCGCAAGGATCTGCACACAATTTCTGGAAACTGAGAATGTCCCAGTTCTTCCATGGCCTGCATACTCACCAGACATGTCACCCATTGAGCATGTTTGGGATACTCTTGATCGACAGCGTGTTCCAGTTCCCGCCAATATCCAACAACTTCACACAGCCATTGAAGAGGACTGGGATAACATTCCACAGGCCACAATCAACTCTATGCGAAGGAGATGTGTCAAGCTGCATGAGGCAAAATGGCGGTCATACCAGATACTGACTGGTTTTCTGATCCACGCTGGGGAGCCAGGCCCAGCCAATCGGAATGAGTTTTTCCACACAAAAGGGCTTTATTACAGACAGAAATACTCCTCAATTTTTAAACGTTATCTATGACCAACAGATGCATATCTATATTCCCAGTCATTATGGCCTCCTGTAAGTCGCTCTGGATAAGAGCGTCTGCTAAATGACTAAAGTAAAGTAAAGTAATGAATTTATTTCAATTTGACTGATATCCTTGTATGAACTGTAACTCAGTAAAATCTTTGAAATTGTTGCATGTTGCGTCTATATTTTTGTTCAGTGTAAAGGAATTATTTATTTGGATAGAAATAGCTAAGCATCAGCGTGAGCTGAATAAGAATACAATTTGTAATATTTTATTGGAAGATTGGAATGTGACTCATTTGATTGTTAACAGTAGGAGTTATTTTTAAAGTTGTCTTTGGATGATATAATCCTACATAATATTTAATTGTAAGTAGTAAATATCTCATGTATCATGTTTAGCCCACTCTATTCACAGTACACCAGTGGATTATTATTCTCAGCCATTATAATCCCGTTATTCTTCATATAATGAACTATTATTGTCCATGTGAGACTCAGATATTAAAGTTAAGAGTAAGGGGTGGCAGGTAGCTTAGTGGTTAAGAGCGTTGTGCCAGTAACCGAAAGGTCGATGGTTCTAATCCCCGAGCCGACTAGGTGAAAAATATGTCGATGTGCCCTTGAGCAAGGCACTTAACCCTAATTGCTACTGTAAGTCGCTCTGGATAAGAGAGTCTGCTAAATGACAACAACAAAAAAGAAGGAAAAAAAAGAGTTTGGATAGCTTCTACACTGAGGAAATAAGGACAACATACTTGTGGGAACAAATTATTTTATTTCTTATGCAAACTGCAACGCATGAATCATATTTACCCAAAGGAGGAAAAAAGTCAAATGATACCCGTGGCAGTTAATTCACACAGTTCCTTATGTTAGCCATGTTGCAAGTCAAACACATCACTTTCAACCTGCAAGGGCGCTCTATAGGTTCTATAGTATAGAACCACTTCTAAGCAAACATAGCTCAGACAAAAACTGAACTCAAATGAATTAACAACTCAGTTATTGCTCAGATAAATAATATTAGCTCTACAAGAGAAGAAAAGGGGTTCACATTGTTGTTCAGATGCATGTATAAAAACTGGGTTCCAAAAATGTTGTCCAATTGACTTCTTCTGGTTGAAAAATCCCTGCGTTGTCTTGTTATACATGCAAGTAAAGTCAGTCAAGTGAAAATGTCTTGTTTCCTCCACTTTATTCTCCTTCGTAGACAGTTGGTACCTCACACAGTACAATCGCAATCATGTCGTTGTTGATTGGAAAGATAAAGTTGATTGGCTGTAAAGCCAGCCACTATAACAAAATAGTGATGAAAGAGTCTCAATAGCTCTGAAAAGCAGTCTGGGCTGGGAAGGAGGAGGAAGTAGCACTGTTGTCACCAAGAGTAGCCAGATCAGGAAAGTCAATGAGGAGGCAGTGGGGCCAGAGCATAGCTAAGAATGGGGAAGGGAAATCACTGGGTGGTTATACACCCAGAGCTGTGACTAAGCTAAAACTGATGATCCTTCAAAACTGTTTTTTCTTTCTCCTTTCGATCTTCACTCCCTGGTGTGGTCTGGCTGTGTGCAGCTGATACAGATGTAGTCCTCTTTCTCTGCCTGCTTTGCAGACACTCCCACACAGATCTGGTGGAACCACTGCTGGCAGCTGCCGTCACACTGGACCCAATTCACCTGAGAAAAAGAGAGGGAAATAGACACTGATCACCTTTTGTATAATGGTATAATGCAAAATGCATCATACCGGCTGTATTTCTGTATTTTGAAAGTTATATATCTTGATAACTTGATTTCTGACATGCAAAACATTTTGGGACTATGTCAACAATGGACTAATGAAACAAATACCAAAATATAGTTTTGGGTGGAATTTTCCTTTAATACAAATCATACTACATACTATTTTCAATATACTACGATAAGTCTATTAGTCTAATTGCTAAAACAATTTGATATGAGGGGAGGGAAAACACACTGAAATTACCCACAACATAATGCATTGGAGGGGGGGTTTAATGCTCACCTGTTTCCCCTCTGGCTCTCGGCACCACGGTGCAGCGCACAGGGTGAAGTCTTCATCAGAGTCCGACAGGGAGAGGTCAGAGTGAGTGGTGGTGGGTGAACAGGTCCCCTTGGCCCCCTGGCTCCTCTCCATCTTGGGCTTCTTCTTGCGGGGCTTCTTGGCTTTGTCCTTGCGCTCGGAACCCTCCTTCTCCATGTGCCGCTTGGTCCGCTTGCCATTCATAGCCTCCTTCTTGAGACAGGCTACTCCGTTCTGGTGAAAACAGTAAACACGCATTAAGGTCACACACATGAATGTGATGTTTTTGTTTGAATGTAATGGTTTTGTTTGAACGTCAATGTTTTGTATGTATGAATGTAATTTTGTTTGAATGTAATGTTTTAGTTTTGTAACTTTAACTTGTCTTTTAAAATCATTAGATGTTTGTTTTACCATCGTGGACCACTTTGGAAATAAGTGTTTTAATTAATGCTTTTAAGTGTCATCTTCTGGGATCCAGTGCAGATCTTGTTGTATTATTTTTCACCCAAATAAATTCATTCAAAATAATTAATGTCAACATGAAGAACAAACGTTCAGAAACTTCTCAAACACATCAATACAACAATTTTATGAGCTGTGCCTCACAGTAGTAGACTAGTATGTTACCTGGTTATGAGGGGGGCTCCCTCCTTGAGAGTTGTGCTTGTGTTGGTCCTGCTCTGTGCTGTGCTGGGGGGAGGGGCTGTCTGTGTGGTTATGGGAGGCCAGTCTGCTGAGGAGGGACATGTACAGCTGCTGGGTCTCAGGCAGAGTCACCTGCAGCAGGAAGCCCTCCACCATCAGCTCCTCCAGCTCAGGGCTCAGTCCTGAAACACACACCAATAACACGGCTCAACACATACCTTAAAGGAATAGTTTATTATTTTTTTCTGTGCAATACATTTTATGTGATAGACATTGATAGAAATTTGATAAAAATGTGAATTGTTATGAAAGGTTGGGATATTGGATGTTGTTGCTAGCCCGACACTGACCTTGCAGAGGAATGCACTGGTGATCCGTGTAAAATGATGCGCTGTATGTTTCCTGAGATGGAACCCAGGTGGGACTGGATGAGCCCCAGCGCTGATGTGATGTCATCACAGCCACCCCCTCCCCCAGCACCCCCTCTGCGGAGGCCTGCTGCACGCGGTGCTGCCAGCGGACCGTCCTCTCAATGAGGAAGCGTAGGGCATCGCCTTCAGGCAGCCGCACCCTGATGCGCTGCAGGGAGGCCAGCAGGGGAAGCACCCGGTCCAGAGGTGGCTTTTCCGAGCGCCGGCAATGGGGGCACAGCCAGGCCTGGTTGGGCCGGGGGTCCTGGTTGGAGCCTGAGACACAGCTGCGGTGAAAGGTGTCACTGCAGAGCTCGCACTGCAGCATGGCTCCCAACGGGGCCTTGTGGCACACGCACACCCTCAACGCCCCGCAGTCGCCCGCTGGGAGGAGCTTGGACTCATTGGAGGCCCTGAGAGCCAGCAGACTCTCCATCTCCTTCTGACGCACCTCGGCTAGAGTGGCCATCTACAGAAAGGGGAACCAGCACAGGTTGGCATGACAACACGCAATGCTCACTACATCAACATACATGTAACCAAACAGTAACCTACACAGTTACAGTATATGGAATTACAATACTGTATCAAACCATACATTGAATTATTTGCACTTTCATATCATGGGTGCTTATATCAATCAATGTAGAGGATTGCAATAGTTGGGGTCTTTAGAATATGTTGGAAGCTAATCAGTGAGTTCAATGGTGTGCTTTTTATTTTTATTTTTTTTAAACATGTACGTAGACAGATGGAGTAACAAGCAGCACGTACAGCAGAGGCGGAGTCCTTGCTCTCTAAAAGGGCCCTCTCCACGTCACTCAGGCAGTCCAGCAAAGTTTCATTTCTCTTGCTGCACTGGGCTGCATCCTTTGCCCTTTTAGACTTTGACTTCTGAGACCCCGTCCCACCCTCACACTGGGGGCACAGCACCTAAACACACAAAGGAGACAATGAGCCAAATCCCAAAAGACTCTCCTTAGGATAAAATGATAGGGGTCTGGTCAAAAGCGGTGCACTATAAAGGGAATAGGGTGCCATTTGGGACGTAGCCTAAGTGACTATTTAGTGAAACAACCCCTAAGGTGTCTGATTATATGTATTGGCATTAGATTGTTGTAGGTAGTTTACCTCCAGCAGGGAGTAAGGGGAATTCTTCATTAGAAAGGTTTTGGCGGCGCTCTCCTTCCAGGCCTGCACGTCAGAGACCAGGGCCTCCAGTCGAGCCAGAGGGTCCAGCCAGACAGGGATGGCCTTGGCCCGGGACACCAGGTCAGTCAGGGTATCCAGTACAGGGATACGGCCTCCCAGCTACACACAAACACACTCTTATAAGCATATAGACACTCTCACAAGCAGTCTGGCTCCCCCCCCCCCAAAAAAAAGTAGTGCACTACATAGGGAATAGGGTGCCTCATACCTGCAGGGTGTCTGCTTCCTGAAGCCAGTCTTTAGCCTGGTCCACCGTGTCCTTCAGCAGCAGACAGTTGGGCAGATAGGCAGGGATACTATCCACCTCCTGCAGAGTTGCCTCAAGAGTTTCCACACAGTGACAGGGCCTGGAGAAAATAGAAGCTAGGCTTAAAAACACAAATAGACACAGTACTGCTTATCTTTAGTGTCAAGTTCTGTCAACACCTTTCATAACTTCTCAAAACCAGGTGGTACAAATTAGTCACTCATTTCACAGTTCATATGGTTCTACAGTGGTCACTCTTCACATTAGCACTATGAGGAGCTAGATTTCAGCTTGTCTGAAGAGAGCGAACTAAACCAATAGAATAAACCAACTCTTTAAGCGATGTTGCTTATGGACAGTGGAATTAGATTTCTGTACATAATTTCTCTATTTCAAAAAGTTCAGAGTTGTCAAATAAGACCTTAGGGTCCAAGATGTCTCAATTCAGGCAACCGCCACAGTTTACCCTCATAGCAATGGGACCCAGCTCTGCGACTAGCGCCTCTGTGTAAACTGTTGCGTGAGCCAGCCGAGCAGAGCATTGTCCCAACCCACTGATCCAGTTAATCAATCAGTGAGCAGCTTTCAACTCCGAATGCAAACCTTGCACTTTTCACTCTCTGCTGGCTGAACTTCTAAGCAGCTTTTCGCAAGGTAGGTGTCAGGGCTTCATATTTACTATTAACTATGTCAGTGTGCTTTATTTTGTTTTACACATCTCATTCGATTTTTAAAATCTTGTTTTGTGCATCCTAATGAAAACATGTCTATGGCTTTACTATTAAAGTTTTTGTATTACTCAAGTTATGAAAGAAGTGGCCTTGAGACATGGCTGTAGACCCCCACTACAGCTAGGAGTCTACAGCCATGTCTCAGGGAAAGAAGGAAAGGTGAAACTACTGAATCAAGAGTTTTTCCTGTACATAATGTGATGTAGGATAGAACTGGTCAACTTGCATATTCAACTACAGTACTGTCTAAGGCGCTCTCCTCCTCCCTTGCCTCTCACCTGGCCTCCATGAGGCCGAGCGCCCGCTCCTCCCAGTGCTCAGACATGGTGAGCAGCTCCTGCAGGCGCGCCATGGCTTTCTCTACCAAGGCGTGCGGGGCCAGACCCACCCCCTGGTCTATCAGCCTCCGCATGGTGTCCAGACAGAGGCTGTGGGGCTGGCTGCTGGCCCCCTGAACCACCTCCAGCCAGCGCGCCTGCTCCAGCCTCTCCCTGAGCGGGACCAGCTGGGGCAGCTCCACATCCAGACCGAGGCTCACGTCCAGCAGGGTCTGCAGCTCCGCTGGGCTGGGGGCCCCGTCACAGAGGAGCCGCTCGCTGCGCTGCTGGAAGTCATCCACGCGGGTAAGCAGGTCCTGGGGGGAAATACAAGCAAGTAAAAGGGTCAATCAATGAACGCTGTTGTTGTTTTTGTTCAGTGTTATCCTTGTCCTGAAAGACCACTGTGGCTGTACGTAGGCTTTGTCCCCGCCTAGTGCATCTTCAACTAATCAAGACTGTGCTGAGCGGAGTCAGGTGTGATAGCGAAGTGAGGAAAGCAGGAATTGTCACTGTGATAGTAGTGGATATATTCTGGCCCTATAGTTGTACCATGAGTAAGGGGGCCTGGCGGATGCTGCAGGGCAGGTTGTGCAGCTGCCTGACAAACAACCTGAGCTCCTCCACCGTCAGCAGGTTCTGGCTCTGGGACTTCCCTCCACCTGAACGATACCTGACAACAACACACTAAAGATCAGAGACACGGCTAACCAACAGAGCACACAAGCTTAAACTATTTTCACTAGAGCACATTATTGCTTTGCGCATTAGTTATGACTATTTGTCTAACCATGTGTCTAGCAATACTAGAATTAGGAGTGGTAAAGGATTTTAACATTAGAAAGCATGATAATACAATAATAGAAATACCTGGTCTGCCTTTTCCCATTGAGCAGCTGCTGGGCCACCACGGCACACTTCTCAGCATCCAGGGAAACAGTGCAGAGCTGCCGCAGGAGGTCACTCTTAGGGAACTGCTTCACCTCCGCCTCCTCCACCAGGGAGCGCAGTACCTCCAAGCCTGAACACATAAATAAACAAACAGTGCTTCAGAACACTGCTTTAGACACAGTCATCAATTCATCCAAAGAATCAAGGTCCAATTATCAAGTAAACTGTATGATTAGCAAATGGTAGAAAATAATCTATTCTGGTATTTTGTGTGTATCATTAGACAAAGGCAACATATTTGGGTGACGAGAAGTACAAAACATTCCATAATACATTTGAGAACATCCTGTCTACTTGGGGTTATGCAAATAAGCAGCAATAACATAATTTTGCATTTTGTTATGTAATGACCCATTTAAATTCCACAGACGCCTGATTCCAAAGAGGTATCCTACTTAGGGTTAGTACTTACTGCTTTTCCTGTCTTGTTTGGCCTCCAGTATGTTACTGACATGGGAGACCCAGCCTGTGTAGGACTCGGCACGCAGAGTGACTGCTTCCATCATGGGGTAGAGCTCAGCCATGGTAAACCTGTAGCTGAAGACCAAGACACACAACCAGGTAAACACGTCTATAGTGTTTCTGAAGACTGGAATCTTGGCTGAGTAACTGTTGTCACAACTGTTGATTTTCTGGCCAGGTGACACTTGTTTGTTTTTCATCAGAAGGTTCTAGAAGGCTTTTAGAAGTTTTAATGCTGCTCACTCTGAATTTGACCCTGACTTTAAGTTGATAGATGTTCTTAAAGGGGCATTTTACTTGAAAACTGCAAAAAAAAAAAGTTTTAACTTATGAGCTTCTGTTGATTGCCCGTTTCTGTAAAACATGGGATATATGTAATGATGGGGATGAATGTTAACATTCTAATGTGTGCATCTAGCACCAACTTAGCTGTGGATAGACCTACTTGAGTGTGAGGTTGTTGGGGGGGCAGGAGCAGAGGTCTTGGGCATGGTGCAGACACACCAGCTGGCCGGGGTTACAGGGACAGGTGAGGGCAGACAGGTAGCAGGTGGTCCTGCACTTGGAACACTGGCGTTCCTCGTCTGGCAGCAGGTCGTACTCCACCTGCTGGGACTGCTGCACGCCCTGGGGACACACGGAAACACAAACAGATTAGTAGTATCACACACAGACAGATGATGAGTGTCATAAACACACACCCACAGATGAGTAGTGTCACAGAGATCACACAGACACCCACACCAGTAGTGTCCTATGGATGACTCAGGCACAGACACGAGGAAAGTTTACTCTGGCCATTTGCTTCTCTAATGATAATGTTGTCAAAAATCAATGAAAGTGTGCCAGTATGAGAGGCCTCTCACCATCTTGCGGACTTTGTCCCTCAGCTTGTCCTCCTCCTGGAGCATAACGGTCATGTCCCTCTGCACGGCCGAGGCCAGGGCCACGTCCATGGTGTCCGCCTTGGACGTCATCTTGCAGACCATCTCGTCATGGGAGAAGACACAGTACCTATTCAGCTGTCTGTAGTGGTCCACACACATGCGGCCCATGGGCATCTAAAATGACAGAGCAGGAGGCTTTAGGTTAGAACTATACTATAGATTTAACACTATTGAACTGAGCCGTACACAGTGCTGGTTACATCATTAATAACCAAACTTGATCCAAAGAGCTACAAGGTATACAGCCTTTTGTTCAAGCCCAGCATTAACACACCTGACTGAGCTAATGTATTGTTCATCCGGACCATGACAAGCCTGTACATCATGTAGCTCTCCAGGACCAGGTGTATTGACCACTGGTCATTAGAAACAGCTTCCAGTTATTCATTTATTAGCTTCTGTATGGTATTGACGAGGGACTTCCAAGGCATCTTACCCAGTCCATGGTGCAGAAGTTGACAGCCTCAGCGAAGTTGAAGCCCTGGTTAAATCCGCTGTGGTAGGCTCTAGGGAAGGTGATGACAAACTCACCAGCACACTGATTGGTGCGATAGATCTAGAGATGAGTGGGTATGCAGTCATGGTTAGACCATAACTATAAACACAGTGTGTGTGTGTGTGTGTGTGTGTGTGTGTTACTTACGGGGACACCATGGTTCATCAGTGTGTTGGGGTTCATGATGGTGACCAGCTGGTGCAGGAGGTCAGGTTGAGACTCAAACAGCTCGGGGGCCAGTTTCCTCATCACCCCCTCCAGCTTCTCCGCAGCGTACCCCGGAGCGCCGTACCACGTCTTGGGCTCTCCCCTGAGGACACAGATGCCAGTTTGTCAAAAACACTGATTGCTGTTATCACTCTGAAGATTGAGGTATATTGAGGTGTTTAATACCACGTCAACCAATAAACTCCAATACTATGCAAGCAATTGGGTTTGACAAGATTCCTCAAAATGAAAGAAGCAGAGGCCATTTGCTTAGACCTATACAGTGCATTATCCTGTGGAACAGGAGTCTTTCCTGGTCCAGTCACAAGGTCAGGTAAAACTCCAGTCCCATACTAATGGCCTATGGGGCCTTAGAGGCAGCCTGTATGTACCAGTGCAGGTAGTTGATGGAGTAGCTCCAGTGGTCCTCAATGTGCCAGCAGAAGGAGGAGAAGCACATGCCCACGTAGAGCCATGGTAACTTCATCCCACAGATGTCGGCCGTAACGTGAGTCAGCACCGAGGAGTCTATCACGGGCATGTTGTTCAGGTTCCAGCCGCTGCTCAGGTAATTCTATGGGTCAGAGACAAGTACAAGTTAAGGCTCGACTCAACTGCGGGTGATACTGGCTAGGGTTTAATCTCCAGTAGAACTCCAATATCACCTTAAATATAAGCCACAAGTGCTACCACAGTCTGAGAGCATAGATGTATGTGGGTTGTGAGCTATAGAACTATTTGAGAGTAGTACATTTTCATTTATTTATTTTTCATGACAGTTCTCTTGGTCTGAAATTGTGTACCGTTGCCATGATGTTGTGGTACAGTCAACTTCAGAATCATCCCAATACTTAGCATATGTTAACTTGTAAGAGGAGAGCCTTTGTGTACCTCATCCTCAGGGGAGACTTGGAATCGTCCGCCCCTGATGGGGAAGCCGCTCCCAAACTCCTTGGAGGCGATGTCTGCTCCATACTCCACAGTGACGTCCTCCTCGATGGTGCTAACCAGCCGCCAGAACTCCTTTTCCACCAGCTCTGTGGGAACCATCTGACAAACAGAGACAGAGAAAAACATTACCTCAACTACAGGCTGAGCTTGGTTGAGCTACGTCTAATACAGCTTATATCAGGTGGGGGTTCAGTAGGCACAAAGACACTGGGAAAATACTTTGAAACCGAGGTTCCATCTTAAACATGACACTGATGAGGACAGTACATCTGCTGCCAAACTTACATGAACCGGCATGTTGAAATAGTCTGACTTGAAGGAGTCGGCCATGTCCCCAAAAGTGCGTAGGGAGTAGTCCCTGCCAGCCTGCTCGAAGCCAAAGGCTACCTGGGGTTTGCCACACTCCTTTAGGGAAGACAAGGATGAGATAAGCACTAATGCAGCAAAATGTCAACATCAAGTTATACTTGCCGAAAACAATACCAACAGGAGTAGGATTCTACTGAGCAGCTCCGGTATATGAGATAACCACAAAACAACAGAGGTTTAGCATTCTTTTGTTTCGCTTTAAGAGTCTAGTGTTTTAGCCTTTTAATGAAAACAAGATTCAGTTCCCATTTCACGACTACTGCTGCTTCTGCGTTCAGCTTCCCCAGTGGACGGGGTGTGTCGAGTTGGTTTACAGAGTGACAGTGTAGTACGGTAATTAGGGCTGGGGGAGAGCGGGAGCATGTCTGTCACCTGAGCCAGGCACTTGGGACATCTCCAGTCTCCTTTGGGGACATCGTGGAGGGGCGGGATCAGACAGAAGGTGTGGTAGCTGTCGTCACAGCCATCACACAGCAGCAGGCGGTCCTCTTCACTCCCGCTGCCACACACCAGACACATGTACTGATCCACCTGAGGAGACAGAGACAAGACCATGAGGCTTCTTATCCACTATAGAGCAAAAACATCACCCAGGTTGGTGGAAGGGATGAGTTAACTAACCATTAAAATGTAAAGAGCTTAAGCAATTGTACTTTTGTGAGAGACCTGAATAAATGCTATCCATTATGGTTATTATCATCATCGTAGTAATAATGAAGTGACAATTAGCCTTGATTAGCTCAGCATATAAACGTACTTTACTCACTGCAGGGTCGTTTTTCTTAGCAAGCACACTTTCTTTGTCACTTGTTATTGGCTCCTCGTGCTCAGTGGGTTCCAGTTTCACTTCCACTGAAATACATTTATCACATGAATAATGGAGGCCAGGGCATACAGTATGTACTCATATCAACACAACCCTGTTCTTATATACACTGCCGTTCAAAAGTTTGGGGTCACTCTGAAATGTCCTTGTTTTCGAAAGAAAAGCAATTTTTTTTGTCCATTAAAATATCAAATTGATCAGAAATACAGTGTAGACATTGTTAATGTTGTAAATGGCTATTGTAGCTGGAAACGGCAGATTTTTTATGGAATATCTACATAGGCGTACAGAGACCCATTATCAGCAACCATCAGTCCTGTGTTCCAATGGCACGTTGTGTTTGCTAATCCAAGTTTATCATTTAAAAGGCTAATTGATCATTAGAAAACCCTTTTGCAATTATGTTAGCACAGCTGAAAACTGTAGTGCTGATTAAAGAAGCATAAAACTGGCCTTCTTGAGACTAGTTGAGTATCTGAAGCATCAGCAATTGTGGGTTCGATTACAGCCTCAAAATGGCCAGAAACAAATAACTTCCTTCTGAAACTAGTCAGTCTATTCTTGTTCTGAAAAATTAAGGCTATTCTATGCGAGAAATTGCCAAGAAACTGAAGATCTCGTACAACGCTGTGTACTACTCTCTTCACAGAACAGCGCAAACTGGCTCTAACCAGAATAGAAAGAGGAGTGGGAGGCCCCGGTGCACAACTGAGCAAGAGGACAAATACATTAGAGTGTCTAGTTTGAGAAACAGGCGCCTCACAGGTCCTCAACTGGCAGCTTAATTAAATAGTACTCGCAAAACACCAGTCTCAACGTCAACAGTGAAGAGGCGACTCCGGGATGCTGCACTGTATTTCTGATCAATTTGATGTTATTTTAATTGACAAAAAAATTGCTTTTCTTTCAAAAACAAGGACATTTCTAAGTGACCCCAAACTTTTGAACGGTACTGTAGATTTAAAATATTATAAAATGTTAATTTCCTTCACCATTTTACTTTTTTTAAATGTAATAATTATCAAAACTTAAATTAAACATGAGAAACATTTTCATTTGTTCATGAAAAATATTAAAATTATTTCACATTGCACTAGACTTTGCCAGAGGACAGAGGTCAGTGTTTACCAGGCTGTGGCTCTGGCTTGGCCACGTAGGAACCCATCCTCCTCCTCAGGTTGGGACGGTTCTCACAGTCATCTTCGGTCTCAAACTTCATACAGCCTCCCTGTCAGAGAGAGAGGGGTTCATGCCATGTGGACTACGACAGGAAATTCAGGAAGAGCAACATCCTTTTCTAGAGGTCACCATTGCATACACAAACAGGCTCTTTTGGTCAGTATCCAGAAATATACGCAAAGCTGCGAACCAAATTGTGCCTTTGGGCTTTTCACACAATGACTCGGATAGAGCTGTCTTCCATGTAACTATTGTGGGTTAGAATTGTGACTTATGGGGAACCAGAGCCACTGACTGAGGTAGAATGTTTACTTATGGCGACCTAGAGGTAGAATTGTGACTTATGGGGAACCGGGAAGAAGCTCACCTCAGCTCTCATGCGCTTGGCTCTGCGAGCAATGCTGCAGGTCTCCAGGGGCTGGACAGACTGGCGCTGGGGCAGGTCATGGGGGATGTAGTCCATGTCCTTGGTGTCATTAGTCAGAGTAGGCTTCTGTAGGGGAGACATGGGGGAGTGAGTGGGCATGTAGAGCTTTCTAACACAGAGTCCCCATAATATCATCAATGAGACATTTTCACAGATATCAAACATATGTTTGTTTGAAAATAATGAGAAGCAAATGACAATAATTCTGTTTGAATGACAACAGAAAGTGCTTTGCTAGCTCCTTGTCACTCCTACTACTATTATGCTGTGACAAATTCAATTTGCCAAGAACAAACTAGGCATCGTACTACACCGGCTCTGACGCTCGTCGGATGTGGCAGGGCTTGAAAACTATTACAGACTACAAAGGGAAGCACAGCCGCGAGCTTCCCAGTGACACAAGCCTACCAGACGAGCTAAACCACTTCTATGCTCGCTTCGAGGCAAGCAACACTGAAGCATGCATGAGAGCACCAGCTGTTCCGGATAACTATGTGATCATGCTCTCCGTAGCCGATGTGAGTAAGACTTTTAAGCAGGTCAACATTCACAAGGCCGCAGGGCCAGACGGATTACCAGGACGTGTACTCCGAGCATGTGCTGACCAACTGGCAAGTGTCTTCACTGACATTTTCAACATGTCCCTGACTGAGTCTGTAATCCCAACATGTTTCAAGCAGACCACCATAATCCCCATGCCCAAGGACACTAAGATAACCTGCCTAAATGACTACCGACCCGTAGCACTGACGTCTGTAGCCATGAAGTGCTTTGAAAGGCTGGTCATGGCTGTCAGGACAGCGGAGTCACTGACCACCTTCCGGAGACACTTGAAACCCTACCTCTTTAAGGAATACCTGGAATAGTATAAAGTAATCCTTCTACCCCCCCCCCCATAAAAAAAAAAAAAAGTGGTTGTCCCACTGGCTATCATAAGTTGAATGCACCAATTTGTAAGTCGCTCTGGATAAGAGTGTCTGCTAAATGATCTAAATGTAAAGGCTCACAACACCAATATCCCAGAAACGCTAGACCCACTCCAATTTGCATACCGCCCCAACAGATCCACAGATGATGCACTCTCTATTGCACTCCACACTGCCCTTTCCCACCTGGACAAGAGGAACACCTACGTGAGAATGCTATTCATTCACTACAGCTCAGCGTTCAACACCATAGTGCCCTCAAAGCTCATCACTAAGCTAAGGATCCTGGGACTAAACACCTCCCTCTGCAACTGGATCCTGGACTTCCTGACGGGCCGCCCCCAGGTGGTAAGGGTAGGTAACAACACATCTGCCATGCTGATCCTCAACACAGGGGCCCCTCAGGGGTGCGTGCTCAGTCCCCTCCTGTACTCCCTGTTCACCCATGACTGCATGGCCAGGCACAACTCCAACACCATCATTAAGTTTACCGACGACACAACAGTGGTAGGCCTGATCACCGACAACGATGAGACAGCCTATAGGGAGGAGGTCAGAGACCAGGCCGTGTGGTGTCAGGATTACAACCTCTCCCTCAACGTGACCAAGACAAAGGAGATGATTGTGGACTACAGGAAAAAAAAGAGGACTGAGCACGCCCCAATTCTCATCGACAGGGCTGTAGTGGAACAGGTTGAGAGCTTCAAGTTCTTTGGTGTCCACATCACCAACGAACTATCATGGTCCAAACACACCAAGACAGTCGTGAAGAGGGCACGACAACGCCTATTCTCCCTCAGGAGACTGAAAAGATTTGGCATGGGTCCTCAGATCCTCAAAAAGTTATACAGCTCCACCATCGAGAGCATCCTGACTGGTTGCATCACCGCCTGGTATGGCAACTGCTCGGCTTCTGAGCGCAAGGCACTACAGAGGGTAGTGCGTACGGCCCAGTACATCACTGGGGCCAAGCTTCCTGCTATCCAGGACCTCTATACCAGGCGGTGTCAGAGGAAGGCCCTCAAAATTGTCAAAGACTCCAGCCACCCTAGTCATAGACTGTTCTCTCTGCTACCGCACGGCAAGCGGTACCGGAGCGCCAAGTCTAGGTCCAAAAGGCTTCTCAACAGCTTCTACCCCCAAGCCATAAGACTCCTGAACAGCTAATCATGGCTACCCGGACTATTTGCACCCCCACCCCATCTTTTTACGCTGCTGCTACTCTGTTAATTATTTATGCATAGTCACTTTAACTCTACCCACATGTACATATTACCTCACCTACCTCAACTAGCCGGTGCCCCCGCACATTGACTCTGCACCGGTACCCCCCTGTATAAAGCCTCCCTACTGTTATTTTATTTTACTTTACTTCTGCTCTTTTTTCTCAACACTTTTTTGTTGTTGTTTTATTTTACTTTTTTATTAAGAAATAAATGCATTGTTGGTTTAGGGCTGTAAGTAAGCATTTCACAGTAATGTCTACACCTGTTGTATTCGGTGCATGTGGCAAATACAATTTGATTTGATTTGATAAACAGAGGCAGGGCCATGTGGTTGTTTAGGTGCCTAGTTGTCTTACAGTTCCCTTGGGGGTTTGATTTCCAATCTTTCATTGTTGCCTTTGAACAAAATAATTGTAATTGAGTTGTTGAATACCATGGCTTGATAAATTCAACCATCTAATTCAAACTTCAACATTACCCACCACTACACACATGGGCTTCAACTGTTGATACTTGTTTTTGTCTTGCCAGATCAGCACATGGTCTCTAATCTTTCTGTTGACACCACTCACATGACAAAGAGGAAGACAAGCAGCAACACTGAGGTGAGGTGGGGGTTGGGATCACTGACGCTCTGCTGTCTCTGGTGTATCAGGAGGACAGTGCGAGGGCAGCAGCCAGGCCAGAGACAGCTAGGCCTCTACACAGGGAGGGTGGGGCAAGAGGGAGGAGGGTGAAAGGGGAGGAGAGGGAGGGGATCAGGGGAGGTCAAGGCCATCAGGTTGAGAGAGAGGCATGCAGCACTGCAAAGAGAGGATGAGCTGCTGCTAACCACAAAACCCAACCAGGGCCCCAAGGTACAATCAGAGAAGCTGCAAGAGACAACTTAGGCCTTCAATAAAATAAACACGGAAAGAAAAGAGGAAACCGGTACTAAATTATACAAAAATAACCCAATGGGGAGGAGAGCTCACTAAGAAAATGGTTGGTTTGTTGCCAGTTTGTTGTCAGGATTCCAGTCATGCTTTTTAAAAGTCCCAGGCTTCATCTAGCATATAACTAAATGTGTGTGCAAAACCCAGGACCCTTCAACTCCTCGTTATACCAAGGGACAAAGCAGACCTACTGCAGTTAAGAAGACCTACTGAATACATAATTTGACATTATCCCTGGCCAAATATCAAACTTATAGAGTAGTGTGGAAAAGAGGCCACGTGAGTGCCAGTTCACTTCTGACGTGCCTTCTCTGCAGTAGTAGGGCAGTTAATAATGAGCTTGGCTGGTATTAGCTTAATTTAGGGTGATGCTCTACATACCGAGACAGCAGGGAGTGACAAGTCACTTTTACACATTTTACGCAGGAAAAAAGAACTGCCAATTATTTGTACAGTTGACCCATTTATAAAGTTGACCCTGCTTCCATCTTCGAGCAGGTATTTATTGGAAAATAAATGTTATATCAACAGCTAAAACTTTTTTCTTTTTTTGACATTTCGCTATGGACAATGTCTACACCTTTGACGCAGCACAACCTCTTAGTCCTCAACTCGAGATAAGAGCACATTAGTAAACAGCCCAGAGCAGAGCACCATCTGCTGAGAGAGCGACCATCTGACTCACCAGAAGGTTGGCTCCAGTCTGGAACAGGTTGTAGGGGTAGAGGATCCTCTCATAGTGAGAGCGCAGATGAGAGCCTATGGCCTTGCCTGGAGCAAAGCCCATCTTTAGGGCTATCTTAGACCAGCGTCTCTCTCTGCAAACCGCGTCAAAACCCCGGTCATCGTTCACCAACTGGGAAAGGAAGGAGGATACCAATCAATTAGATTTACTGTGTGTGTGTGTGTATGTGTATAAAAATGTGTAAACATAGCACAATAAGAAGCATATAGAGCTCCCATGCTTATATGAGTGTATAACACAAATGCCCCCTGGATCATATCCAAGAATAGCTGGCCAGTTTCCTGCATCCAGGGTGTGCCAGAAGTTGTAGCTACATACCTTGTTGAGTTGGTACAGGTCCAGATTCTTTCTTTCCACATGAGGGATTTTCAGGGTGCACCCTTGTAGCTCCCAGAACTTTGCGATTTGATCCAGGAAGTTGAGCTTGACTCTGGTTTGAGCCTACAACATAAAATCACAAAACATTGGTACATTTCACACATCGGCAACATAAAAGAAAAAACAAATAATACTTATCAAATGGTGCATTACATGCCATTGTTTCTATAATAATTAATCCCCTGCAGCGCTACTTTTAAATGCAAATGATAGGACTTTAAGGTTGGGCGATATAACGTATACAGGGGTATTTTTTAAATACCCACGGTATGATTTTAAATACCATTGAAACAAATGTTAGTTTAATAGATTTCGATATTTGTACTTTTTAAATAAATACCTGCAGTCAACTTGTGCACTAGGTTAATCGATAAAGAAGATTGTGCTCTTCATTTCACATGTTATTTTTCATTATTAAATTGACTGGTAGTTCCCCCAAAACAGCTGATTGAGCGAGCTTTGTGAAGTGAGTCACTCCTGCAGTGCAACTTAAGTGAGGTGATCAAGTTACACATTTCAAGTTATGAAATTCACTACCAATGTTTGCGAGCGAGATGTACAGTGGGGGGAAAAAAGTATTTAGTCAGCCACCAATTGTGCAAGTTCTCCCACTTAAAAAGATGAGAGGCCTGTAATTTTCATCATAGGTACACGTCAACTATGACAGACAAAATTAGAAAAAAAAATCCTGAAGATCACATTGTAGGATTTTTTATGAATGTATTTGCAAATTATGGTGGAAAATAAGTATTTGGTCAATAACAAAAGTTTCTCAATACTTTGTTATATACCCTTTGTTGGCAATGACACAGGTCAAACGTTTTCTGTAAGTCTTCACAAGGTTTTCACACACTGTTGCTGGTATTTTGGCCCATTCCTCCATGCAGATCTCCTCTAGAGCAGTGATGTTTTGGGGCTGTCGCTGGGCAACACGGACTTTCAACTCCCTCCAAAGATTTTCTATGGGGTTGAGATCTGGAGACTGGCTAGGCCACTCCAGGACCTTGAAATGCTTCTTACGAAGCCACTCCTTCGTTGCCCGGGCGGTGTGTTTGGGATCATTGTCATGCTGAAAGACCCAGCCACGTTTCATCTTCAATGCCCTTGCTGACGGAAGGAGGTTTTCACTCAAAATCTCACGATACATGGCCCCATTCATTCTTTCCTTTACACGGATCAGTCGTCCTGGTCCCTTTGCAGAAAAACAGCCCCAAAGCATGATGTTTCCACCCCCATGCTTCACAGTAGGTATGGTGTTCTTTGGATGCAACTCAGCATTCTTTGTCCTCCAAACACGACGAGTTGAGTTTTTACCAAAAAGTTCTATTTTGGTTTCATCTGACATTCTCCCAATCCTCTTCTGGATCATCCAAATGCACTCTAGCACACTTCAGACGGGCCTGGACATGTACTGGCTTAAGCAGGGGGACACGTCTGGCACTGCAGGATTTGAGTCCCTGGCGGCGTAGTGTGTTACTGATGGTAGGCTTTGTTACTTTGGTCCCAGCTCTCTGCAGGTCATTCACTAGGTCCCCCCGTGTGGTTCTGGGATTTTTGCTCACCGTTCTTGTGATCATTTTGACCCCACGGGGTGCGATCTTGCGTGGAGCCCCAGATCGAGGGAGATTATCAGTGGTCTTGTATGTCTTCCATTTCCTAATAATTGCTCCCACAGTTGATTTGTTCAAACCAAGCTGCTTACCTATTGCAGATTCAGTCTTCCCAGCCTGGTGCAGGTCTACAATTTTGTTTCTGGTGTCCTTTGACAGCTCTTTGGTCTTGGCCATAGTGGAGTTTGGAGTGTGACTGTTTGAGGTTGTGGACAGGTGTCTTTTATACTGATAACAAGTTCAAACAGTTGCCATTAATACAGGTAAAGAGTGGAGGACAGAGGAGCCTCTTAAAGAAGAAGTTACAGGTCTGTGAGAGCCAGAAATCTTGCTTGTTTGTAGGTGACCAAATACTTATTTTCCACCATAATTTGCAAATAAATTCATTAAAAATCCTACAATGTGATTTCCTGGATATTTTTTTTATCTATTTGTCTGTCATAGTTGACGTGTACCTATGATGAAAATTACAGACCTCTCTCATCTTTTTAAGTGGGAGAACTTGCACAATTGGTGGCTGACTAAATACTTTTTTCCCCCACTGTATATATACACATCTGTATCCATCTCTATCTAATAAGTGCCAAATAAACTCTTTCCAGCTGTGTATTTAGTTTGAATCTTGGTAGCAGCAGAGACAACCCCCTCCTGGATTAAGATCCCTGCTGTCTAATTTTTGTTTTGTGTATGCTCAAACTTTGAAAGGCTGGTCATGGCTCACATCAACAGCATTATCCCAGAAACGCTAGACCCACTCCAATTTGCATACCGCCCCAACAGATCCACAGATGATGCAATCTCTATCGCACTCCACACTGCCCTTTCCCACCTGGACAAGAGGAACACCTACGTGAGAATGCTATTCATTGACTACAGCTCAGCATTCAACACCATAGTGCCCTCTAAGCTCATCACTAAGCTAAGGATCCTGGGACTAAACACCTCCCTCTGCAACTGGATCCTGGACTTCCTGACGGGCCGCCCCCAGGTGGTAAGGGTAGGTAACAACACATCTGCCACACTGATCCTCAACACGGGGGCCCCCTCAGGGGTGCGTGCTCAGTCCCCTCCTGTACTCTCTGTTCACCCATGACTGCATGGCCAGGCACGACTCCAACACCATCATTAAGTTTGCCGACGACACAACAGTGGTAGGCCTGATCACCGACAACGATGAGACAGCCTATAGGGAGGAGGTCAGAGATCTGGCCGTGTGGTGCCAGGACAACAACCTCTCCCTCAACGTGACCAAGACAAAGGAGATGATTGTGGACTACAGGAAAAAAAAAGGACTGAGCACGCCCCCATTCTCATCAGCACGGGCTGTAGTGGAACAGGTTGAGAGCTTCAAGTTCCTTGGTGTCCACATCACCAACGAACTATCATGGTCCAAACACACCAAGACAGTCGTGAAGAGGGCACGACAAAGCCTATTCCCCCTCAGGAGACTAAAAAGATTTGGCATGGGTCCTCAGATCCTCAAAAAATTATACAGCTGCACCATCGAGAGCATCCTGACTGGTTGCATCACCGCCTGGTATGGCAACTGCTTGGCCTCCGACCGCAAGGCACTACAGAGGGTAGTGCGTACGGCCCAGTACATCACTGGGGCAAAGCTTCCTGCCATCCAGGACCTCTATACCAGGCGGTGTCAGAGGAAGGCCCTCAAAATTGTCAAAGACTCCAGCCACCCTAGTCATAGACTGTTCTCTCTGCTACCGCACGGCAAGCGGTACCGGAGTGCCAAGTCTAGGTCCAAAAGACTTCTCAACAGCTTCTACCCCAAGCCATAAGACTCCTGAACAACTAATCATGGCTACCCAGACTATTTGCACTGCCCCCCCCACCCCATCCTTTTTACGCTGCTGCTACTCTGTTAAGTATTTATGCATAGTCACTTTAACTCTACCCACATGTACATATTACCTCAACTACCTCAACTAGCCGGTGCCCCCGCACATTGACTCTGCAACGGTACCCCCCTGTATATATAGCCTCCCTACTGTCACTTTATTTTACTTCTGCTCTTTTTTTTCTCAACACTTTTTTTGTTGTTGTTTTATTCTTACTTTTTTTGTTTAAAATAAATGCACTGTTGGTTAAGGGCTGTAAGTAAGCATTTCACTGTAATGTCTGCACCTGTTGTATTCGGCGCATGTGACCAATAAAATTTGATTTGATTTGAAACTGAGTAGCCTTTTGAGATACTTAACTTTATGAGCTGGGTTGTCTGTCCTTGCAATTTATGTTTGCATGCTCTCGTTAGAATTTACTATGGGAATTCCTTAGTACATGTTAGCATTTTTTGTTTGTTTTTTACAACAACAAAAAATCGTGCCCTTATGTGCACCACTGGTAATACCGTATACCCCGGTATACGACAGGCATGGTATGAAGTTACGGAAATCTGGATACCGCCCAACCTTACAGGACATTGACATTTAAAGTAGCTCATTGTATCAAAAAAAGGGGTTAAAGGTCTAGGAACCAGTGACCTTTGACCTGATGTCATCAACTTTTTCTACAAGGCACACTTCAGAGGCCAGAGAGCACTCTGGCTTCAATAGACACCCTGTTGCTGGGTGTTATTAGCCTGTTGAAGCCACTGTTTTACTGACAATGTCACTCAATGCATCAATGTAGCCTTCAGATTCGCGTTAGATTAGGCCTAAAGAATTAGCAGACTAATGTGTTTATTTGTCAGTTTTCTTTTATTTCTTTAGCACTTATAAAATAGTAGGATAATAATGTGGATTGAGAAGATGTATTCCCCAAAATAACTTTGTGGAACATCTCATTGTAAAAAAGTAATCTACATATTAAAAATAAAAACGTGGCTACATACATATCCAGTCGCTCATAATAAGGTAACTAGATATACTATTATTAAAAATAGGTACTGTATGGATAAACCAGTTAAGTAGTAAAATGAACATACCTCCAATTCATTAAGTCTCTGGATCCGGGGCGTGAAGTGCAGTCTGTCCACATCACACGCAAACGGTGGCTGCCATTCCTGCAGGAGTAAATACCATCTTGTCAAACTGACTGAGGTGTCACTCATTTTTCCTAGCTCATCCTCCATTTTGAAGAATCATTATCAGTTGAGCCACAGTCTATGCTGTATTTGAATACATTTAAATACGTCATCTATACTGCACCATTTAGGAACATTGTGACATGGCAGGCCATGTTCCATACAGAAAGTAATGTAGGCTGTTCATCTTTAGTCTAAATCCATATTTGATCTCTTCTGTTACACTCCTAATAAACACGACTAAATTCCAATCAAACCTGAGTAAAATACACATGAAAATGATTTTAATATTATCACATAAAACAATGTGACCTGAGTGGATATGAAACCTCTTATAAACGGGTGCATGTCAATAGTTACCTACTCAGGTGAGATGCTGATTAACCGAATGCAAATGTTATCATTTACAAATAGTCCAATACATTTGCATAACCATAGTTACTTTCATTGTGCATCTCAGTCTTATTTCAGCACTGGACCAGCAGTTGCAATGCAGTATTTGATGCACATAAAAGAGGACTCAAGCATTTTCTTTGATATAGGCCCTCTGAGGAGAGTTGGTATTTCCAGTTCTCTTGTTTTCTATTAAACATTGGGTTCAGAGAGAGAGAGAGAGAAAGAGAGAGAGACTGTTTGACTGGAATCAACAGGAAAGTGTGGTGCAGATAGAACATTAAGGTCACTACAGCCTTCTTATCTTTGGAGACTACACTGTCTCTGTAACCTTGCATGGCATCTCAGAGTGCCAGCATGCCTGTTCGAATGTGCATGATAACTCAGGAATACAGAAAAGGCTTAAATAGGCTTTAAATAGGCTACACAAGTGCTAGCCTCTATCACACAGCAATTCTGCAAATTCATCCCAAGTGACAAATAGGACAAAACCCTTTTTGATCAAAAGTGGAAGAGTCCATCCTAAAAGCCACTACCTAAACAAGAAGACCTAACTGTCACCTCAGACTGAGAAGTGAACCAGCTGGGGACGTGGACGAGTCCAAGTGCAGTCATCAAAAAATGCTGGGAAAAAATATGGCTCCCCTGGAGCCGGGGAGGAGGGGTGTTGATAAGACCACCATAAATTTAGCCGCCATAGATTACCCTTTGACTCTGCACCCTTTGTCTGCAGTGCACAGCCCAGATGGGGGCATGGCTTATGAAACAACAGCTCTGGCTGTATTTCCAGCAGCCCCTTTGTGGAGTAGTGGAGCTACGACAACGGACAGGCCCATTGCATAAGCACTCCCATTCTGCACAAACAACTTCCATCCTCTGAACAGCTAGCCAAATTCAGCCATCATTAGACTACCTACAGTAGGCACAGCTGAGCGATCTGGAGTGCATATTTTGATGTTTATCCAGTGTTGTAAAAACAACATTCAGATTACACAACTGCTGTGCAAGATAGTAAATCGAGAGAGAGGGGTAAAATTGTGGTTATTGAGAAAGCGGTTCACTTTCTTTGTGCCCAGTGCAGGGCAGCTAGACCAGATAAGAAACAAAGCCAGTCACAACTCTACAGATAGGTAGGAAAAACTGTTTGAATGAAGGAGGAGAACAAAATTGATCACATAATACAAAACAAATGGTGGAAGGAATAAACACCCTACTGCCAAATAAATAATTATGCATAAATAAATAAACAGGTTGCCTTTGTAGTTTCTCAAACAATTCACATTTGGGTTATTTTAGGTGTACATTATTGTTTCATAGTATTTGAGTAATTGTAAATTAGCATATTTCATTATTACACCAGTGGAATAAAGGACAGTCCCTATTCCTGTTGTGTAATTAAATTCTCAACTCAATTAGGTCTAATCAATTAGTCTATAATGCAGTTACTATGGTGTGCAACAACATTAGGCTAATAGGCCTACCAAGTGCAATTACAGTTTTACTGCATAGGTATAAGAATAACTCATGTAAAGTGTTACCCAAATTACTATGTTTAATCAACTACTATCAACTCTTGTAGAGATCTTTTTTTTTGCAAACCAAAATGACAGTAATACATGCATGCCCCAGTAAAAGTTAAAGCTGCAATAGATGGGTTGGCTGACAACATCACGAAAACGATGTGCACGCTTCATGGGGCAGAAGTCAGTCTTGTTGTGATTCTGGATGGCCAGATTGCTAGCAAGAATGACAAGAACCTGCCATGTCGGGAATCATAAGTGTCTAATTTCAGCTTGTTGTTGATACCATGTCTTGTTTTGAGGCGTTTTGACTGATTTCATGTCAATGCTAATATGGCTAAAATTTGCTAGCTAGCTAAACAACAACTATCGATGTATGCGAGACAACAAGTGGTCATTGTGCAAATGTGTCTGTTTTCAATATACATTGTTGACAACATGTAAGCTATATTTAGTCTCCAATCTAAACCAACCTCTTCTGTTCGGCCCCATGGTTGTGCATGCGTCGTTTTTGTTGCTAAACAACCAACCCCTCTATATTTAACTTTTTGGGCGACCCGACCAAATTCACATAGAATTGTGAGTTATAGATCTGTCATTCTCATTGAAAGCAAGTCGAAGAAGCGGTAGATATGTTCTATGTGCGCTATTTCTATGCTTCCCGGTCTTAAGTTTTGTTTTTGCGTCTTTTACTTTCGGTTTTGTACACCAGCTTCAAAACAGCTGAAAGTACAATATTTTTGGTTATGGAAAATATATTTCACAGCGGTTTAGATGGTACAATGATTCTTTACACTATGCTTGTTTTGTCAGAAACTGAAATTAGGCAAACTATTAGATCAAATAATTTCTGCCTAACAATTAGGTACCTTACTGTGATTGTTTTCAATTAAAATGGTCAAAAAGAAACAAAAATAACTAATGCCCTTTAAGTGTAAGAGCTGTTTGAGAAGACCACCTGACATTTTAGCCTGTTTTGGTGGGATGGAGTTTTGGCCTGCCTAATCCCCGAGCCAACTAGGTGAAAAATCTGTCGATGTGCCCTTGAGCAAGGCACTTAACCCTAATTGCTCCTGTAAATCGCTCTGGATAAGAGCGTCTGCTAAATAATGTAAATGTAATCACTAGGCGGTAAATGAGTTGATAGAACAATAAGAAAGAGTTTCAAACCTCTCTGCCAATAACAGCTAAGACAGTCCTAGCAATATTCTTGATTGAGAAATTGCTCTTTACTAAGAATTGTTTCTTTTTGAACATTTTAATTGAAAACAATCACAGTAATTTACTTAATTGTTACCCAGAAATTATTTGATATTGAGACAAAAATGGTTGCATTGGACTTTTAAACTAATTTACCACCAGGCAGGCCAAAACTTCATCCCACCAAAATAGGCTGACATTTCAGGCTGCATTTAAAAAACAGCTCTTACACTTAAAAGGGCATTATCATCATTTTCACAATATTATTCAGTGATAACCAATGTTCAGAGGCCAGCCCTTCAAGAAAACCAGTTGGTTACCATTGGAAAGCGGTACATATTTTTCACAGATGAATTATAACAAATGATCCCTACCAAAATCGTATTATTCTTTAATATGTTAATAAACTCCAAAGGAAAAGCCACACAATCCAGTCCACACCCACTACCACAAAGGCAACATGGAGGACATTAACAAGCTAGAAGAGTCTTCTCAGCAGGCCTACAACATACAGGCCTCTAAATCAGCCCCACTCTCAGTTAATATCAAATAATCTAGGTTGTGTAGGCAAGAGGCAAAACAACATTTCAGTCAGCACAATAAGCTGTCCCTAATACCCTTGAGGAGATTTAAGGGCGCTCACTGCTCACCATTACCTAACGTGGTCAAATAAGCAACGGGATGAAAACAAGAAATGTCGCAAGTAGTGCAGACCAATACAGAACCAGGAAACTTCCTCCCCCATGTTCAAGAAACAAGTAAGCTCATGTATGAAAATTGCAGCACGGTAGTCGACAATGCAGTTTCCTCACCAACTAATCGGTTTTCCTTTACAACGAATCACACTCCATAAAGAGTTCGTCATTGTGCACGTAGCTGTCACACGGAAATCCAGCATCAAAACATTGTGATGTCAATACAAGTGAATATAAAAAACAATATGGTATGTTAAATTATACATATCTTTCAATTTCACATTCGAAAATTGAATTGATAACAAGCTGGAAGGCATTAAAGTGATTTGGTGAAATGTCTTATTTCCGTGTCATTTTACAATTAACAACTCGCAGGAAGAGAAAAGGTAACCAACCTTCTCACCCATCAATTTGACCAATAGCCTCTAAAGATGCATTGTACTTGGGTGTAACGTTCTCTGGAATATAAGCGATACTTTATTGTAACTTTGTCGCGAGTCTGTCTGCACAGAGATCACTGGGCGCGTGCGTGTCCTTGCACACCTACACAGAGGCACACAAATAACCTACGCTCGCATAGAAGCTGGCAATTCAACTCAAGCCGCAATCCGCCATGTTGAAAATATGTCTAAAAAGATAACTAAACGACCACAAATGTCATCAAAAACTGTTAGAAAATGTTTTCAGCAGGAGTTTGAAATCATACCCTAATTAAAGACACTCACCTTCGGCGGTCGGACCTTGCAGATACCCGTTTTCTCTGCAATAGGCCGTATTTTGTTGATATACGCAAATGGGTCGGCAAATTCCTCCCAAGTGGGCTCAAAAACAGGACACTCCGGTGGAGCAATGAACTCGTTGGGCCGAGATTGGGTCATCGTTGCATCTTCGTTCTAAATAGTGGAGAGTTGCGATTCAAAGTATTTTAATTAAAGTTCAATGAAAGCTGTCCCCTTTGAAGAACTGTTCCCTTTAACTCGGTCAATTAAGAACATCACCACTCACTCATTGAAGTCGCACTAGCATTATCTGGTCGGGGGACAGCACCTAGGCTACTTCCGCTTCAGAAAGTAGAAACCACCATACACACGGATGACAATGGCATACTAGCTACAAAATATAAAACAAATAACTACACATGGAAGGTAAATTCATGGCATGTCATTTTCTCGGGGTTTATATAAAAAAAGACCTCATTATCAATGCACTAGCAACGAGAAACTAAATTGATTGCTGTAAATAAGAGACAAAAGGTCAGTAAACAAAAAATCCACGTAATCAAAATATGGTGTACACAACCTACCGTTTAATTTACAATTGGTAGTATAAAAAAAATATTGAAGTGAAAATAATTGTCCTTTAGGGCTATATATTTTAAAATAAAACGAATTAATAAGCAAAATGTATAAGGCTACATTTGAGTTAAGCATCCTAGTGGAAGTGAAACAGATGAGCGCATTCATACTAAAGCCTCGTGGTGACCGGGACTTGTTTTTTTAAATGGACTCGATAGGCTCGATGATTGGGTGTCGTTCCTTGGATTCTGGTGAGAGGGGGGCCACCGACTTTACAAGTGACATGTAAAAATTACAAGCTATAGGCAACATCTAAATAGTGAATATGTTTAAGTTAGATAAAGACATGTTCCGAACCAATTAAAGTATTGTAAATCTCATGAATTCCATCAGCAGCGACTTCCTATTTCCCATGCAATCAAGTCAATGAGGGTGAACTCCATTCTAGAACTAGAATTTACAAACTGGTCAAAAAGCACATTAGTGAGTGATACATTTTATTTTACAGAGTTTATAACCGTTTTAGAGAGCATTAAAATGCAGCGAAAGAGAAGCGACAAACAATAGAGCTCACATAGTCAATCCAGTCCTCAATGCAGATGGAATGAAATACATTCCAGAACATATGACCATGATGAGCATGTACTGTGGAGATCTAATGGGGGCCTCTGGTATTAGTTGGCAATAGCTGAGGGCCAACATGGTGGCAGAGCAGCAGTCAAAGCCAATGTGGTATATCAACAGACAGAACACTGTCACTTGAAATGTATCAGCAACAAATGCATACAGCACACTCAACAAATACAACCACTCCCATTATTCAGCATGCAAGGCAAAGGGTGTGCTATGCTGATAAGCACACTAATCATTCAAACAGTAGAAGTCCAAATGCACCACATCATTTCACATTAGCATCTGCAATAAGTGTTAGAAGAACAGAGATATTCTGATAATATTTCAGAAGTTGAAAGTAATAATAACAAGTAGGCCTATACAAGTAATACAATTCCAAAGGCTGTAGCGTTAACCTCAGACCAAAGCATAACACCTGAATATGGGTTAGTTACAGTATTGGATTGAATAACAGTTTTATAGACTGATAAGACATTTGTTCAGAGAACCACATCAATACGATTGTTGATCAGTAGAGAACAACGTTGCTGAACTAAGGAGTCATCATAATAACCGAGACAGCATCCAGCACCAGCCAGAGGGAAAGTGAAGATCGAAAAGAGTTAAGGACAAGCCAGACCAACGCATATGTTGCCCATGCGCAGTGGGTGACCGTCCTATTGCCTCTGACCACAGAACATTTGCCGTCATTTTCTGTTGATTTCACGACAATTCTACATGTTGAATCGGCACTGTCTTTCGACACCCAGCGAGTGATCTACTGCGCAAGGCGACGTTTGTGTTGGTCTGTCTTGTCCTTCAGTTCCAAATGTGTACACCCTCTTAAGTTTCCCCAGGTTCTTACAGTGGGCCACACTAGGCATGATTGACTCTTTCCAATGCAACATAGAAGCTCTTTTTGTCATCCAGGCAGTGCCAGCCAATGGGTCCAATCTCACAGTCTGCACAAATGAGGTACTTGATTCTCCCCACGTCCTTAGTGAAGCCCACATTCTCAAAGGTGTACATGTCGTCGACTAACCAGTGGGTAGTCAGTGTGTCCCCATCCACGGATCCCTCTGATTGGGTGATAGTGGTCTTCTTCCGCATTGAGGGCAGGAACAGCTGGTGGATATAGGGGAGGAAATACCAGACAAGATTCATCATGACAATGACCATTAATATGAATAGATAAACAGAAGTGATATTCCACTCCCTGACATTTTTTAGTCACATCATGACATAGCTAATTGCACATTGTAGGATCCCCTATAGCTCAGTTGGTAGAGCATGACGCTTGCAACACCAGGGTTGTGGGTTCGTTTCCCACGGGGGGCCAGTATGAAAAGGTATGCACTCACTAACTGTAAGTCGCTCTGGATAAGAGATTCTGCTAAATGACTAAAATGTAAAAATGTATGAAAAATATCATTTTGTGCTACAGTTTAGGTGGTGGTAAGACATTGCACTAACTTGAAATAAAGCAAATGATGAATGCCCATTCAGATAGGAAAATACGTCAGTTATGAATCACATAACCTGTCTGAGGTGAACCTTACCTCCTTCTCTGCAAAAACTGCCATCCCTGGGCAGAGGACCTTCGATCCACAACGTTGGCACAAAATTGACTTGATATTCTTTCCAACCCCCGACACCAGCGTAGACCGGTCGACGCATCCTTCAGAGGGAGAGCAGTGTTCTTGGTTGTCCATGTTGAACGCGAATGGAAGGCAACTTATGTGACTATACTACACTTATAAAGCGAATGCTAAGATGGTTAGCTATAGTCAAACCACTGCTCTATATATTTGTTCAACTAACGTTACCAAGCTAGCTAACGTGAGCTAGCTAATATCGGATAATGTAATGCGAATTTTGAGGCGTCAACTCACATCTGCTGAAAAACCTGCTCAGAAAGAATGGCTAGAGTACACCTAAACTATTACCAAGCGGGTAGTACAAGTAATGTAACTAGTAAAACCCCTCGGCCATATAAACATTTTGTCAAACAGACCGACCGAACAAGCGTTGCTGGACAGTGTGCACCCGCTGAAACTTCCGTTCGGAATCCACATCGCTCAATTATATCGTTCCTCCGTCGTATAGATCGTTCTTTATCCACAATTAAACAAATAATGTCATTTAATCTAATCACAATAACATATTTTAGGGAAATAGTTACTATATCTCAAATATGTTTAAAACCAAACCATTGTTTACCTTTGGATAAGATAAAAATAGACTTACACTTGTGATAAAATCGGATTAATCTGAGTAATAATCATATCCACCCAGTTAACCAATTAGTCAAGCGTAAGGTCAACAATATAGAAGATGCCAGGATGTGGCAGATACTGCACAAATCATTCATAATGAAAGGGCACCCTTGAAGGGAAAGGGGATACTAGTCAGTTGCACAACTGAATGCATTCAACTGAAATGTCTTCCGCATTTAACCCAACCCCTCTGAATCAGAGGTGCGGGTGCTGCCTTAATCGACATACACACGTAGGGCGGTTGTTGTTGGGGGTTTACTGCCTTGCTCAAGGACAGAACGGCAGATTTTTTCCACCTTGCCGGCTCGGGGATTCGAACCAGCGAACTTTCAGTTACTTCACCTTTAAGCTACCTGCCTTGTCATATGACCCATCCAACTGAACAGGATTTTTTTAGCTATCATACATAGACTGTACCTCTCTGCAAGTTCTAAGATACTGTATTTCTAATCAGTGGAAGTCATTGCAAACCACCAGTCTCCCCATCTCTGCTACCTTCAGGCAGAATTGTAGAACTCCCAAGGTGTGTGGTCTTAAGAGACATCGTTTGCACTGGGTAAAGAGAACGTTCCAACTTTTTGCGACCATGCATGCAGCGAGCTACATAACTAGCCCAGGTGCATAGCCCCCTGCATGAAACTAACAATGACATTCCATAACCTGAGTGATTAAATGCTATGCAACACCCCAGATAAAATATTATTTGTAAAGCTGTGTGGATATAGACAATACATGTGGCAGAAATATGGTCAAATATGAAATTGACTACATTGCAGCAGCATTGGTAACCCCAAAACATAGTGACAATGACAAACCATGTTCATGTGTGTGAAAAGTAAAGTGTGATGAAGTGCCATAACACTACATTGGAAAGAAAAGGCATGACTTGGGTTAGTTTCCCATTTTACCATTAATAAATATTTATTATGTGTTTACATTTCAGGGAAATGTATGATCCATCAACTTGTCTACACGGGACACAACACAAAGTCAAGAATACACAGATTGTTTAGTCTTTGTAATAAAGCCACATAAAGTCAGCTTTTTAAAAATGGTTGTCTTAATAAACAGCAGTTTGAGCAAACTATTGGAGGTCAAAAGTTTAATAGTGATTTCATTGGGTATAAGGACAAGAAAACAAAAAAGTTTGTTATCATCATTATATCTGGAGATCCTAATGAAGTTCACTTGACTGCAATATTGGCCCATCTATTTAAAAACTATTTCCATTGGCCTAAGGCACAGGAATACTAAAATATTATTCCTATTTCCTACACACTACATGGTGGACCCCATGCAGTGACAAAGTTTAATGGTAATAACATATTGTTAAGCCGCAATAATTTGACCTTTAGAGTTCTGAAATATAGCCTTAAAAAGAAACAAATCTCAAGCTGAAAAGGGAAAGAGTTGACCTATTCCCAGATTTGCCCATTGTGCGTTTCCCGGTTAGTTTCATACCAGCTATCAATCATACAAGATTCTGTTTGATTGAAAAGATTTTGTTCAATTGAAAAGGGACATGAGGGGTAAGGGTACCAAGCACTGTGTCTTTTAGGAAAGTAATTCGATTGTTTGACTTTCAGTTCCATAACCCATACCTGGATTGTGGTTGATTGCATGTCAACTAAATGTAAATCAACAAAATAAAAAAAAGCTCTTAATCAATTGTTCTAATTGCCCATTGTTTTAAATTAGGACTTTTACATTTTAAAAATTCATGAATTGAATTTCGATAATTCCTTCTATTGACAGAATAAAAATGGAAAAGCCTGACCCCAACCCGGACCCATTCTATCACATAAGCCTCCTACAGCTTGATTTGGGAAGCTCTGGAGGCCAAGAGAGACAATATTACAATATCTCTACGCCTCTCAGAGGTTGAAGGGAACATGTAATCAATCTGGTCAAAATCCGCTGTTGTTCTTCATGAGCTAAAGTGGTGCCTAGAGCTCCCTTTTGATTAAAAAGTGCTGCTGCATCACTGAGATGCCCCTCCATATAGTTCACTGGCTAAAGCTACTTTAATGGAGAAAAGCAGAAAAAAACACCACCAGAAAACCAAATATGACATGAGCAAATCAGGGGGGGGGAAGAGGGGCGGAGAAAAGGAGGACCATTGCGTGTTCCAGTAGCACTTTATAGGGAGGGGGATCGACTAGGAAATGGCTGAGGGGGCCACAGCTGGGCCTCTCAGAGAAGGGTGTCGTCAGTGCACCCGCCCTCCAGGCCGTAGCGGAACTCCTGCAGGTTGGAGACGCCGTAGAAGTGGATAAAGGCTGCCGCCACCACCAGGACGTGGAAGATCTGGTGGGAGTGGAACTGGGGAGAGAGGGATGTCAGAAGCTGCTTACCAAATGGCACCCTATTCTCTATTTAGTGCACTATTCCCATAGGGCTCTGGTCAAAAGTAGTGCACTAAATAGGGAATAAGGGGGGGGGACCGCAGACAGAGTATGTCCAAAGGCTCCTCTGGTTAGAGCATGGTGTTTGCAACACTAAAGTTCTAGGCATTTGATTACTGCATGGGCCACATATTCCTACAGTACAGTTCAGTACAGTGCAGAACATGTGTGACCGTAACTCATATCGCATAAAATGACAATAACATTATAATAATAATATATAATCATCATCAGCATCATATAAATGAGGACATGGGGTTAGTTCAGGAGCCAGCGACAAGCCTGCGTCTGCATCCCAAATGGCAGTCTATATCCTATATAGTGCACTACTTTTGACCAGAGCCCTATTTAGTATTTTATTATGATCCCCAATTAGCCACACTCTTCCTGGGATCCCCCTATGGGCCCTGGTGAAAAGTAGTGCAGTATAAATGTAATAGGGTTAAATTTTTAGCCTCTGTTACACACTTACCCAGATGTCACATTTGCCGGGGAAGTAGCGTTCGGGGATCCTGGCTGCATACAGTCCGGCGCCAGTGATGTACATGGCGCCCATCAGGTAGAACCAGCCCATCTGTCCCACAGTGGTGGCCTTGACGAAGCCCTCCTCAATGGTGAAGTGCACTGTGGGGACGATGCCACTCAGTCCCAGGCCCATGAACACTCCTGTGGGAGACATGGTGGGGAAAGGTTGGTTGGTAGAAGCAGGAGCAACTGGAGCAGTCATAGTATAGGATCCTATAAGATAGTCAAACTTATACCAGCTATACACACACAAGTAGGAGAAAAAAGCAATTCCTGATGATTTTCTCATGGTTTTAGCTATATGGTATGTTGTATTAACACATTTACATGTATGCCATTGCTCTGCATCTATGTCATAATACACTGACAGGCTGGTTAATATGTGGTGCAGCACCTGCTCGTGTGGGCCGGTGTGCGGGCGTGGAGAAGCGTTCCCACTGGGCCACTATGATGGCGGCGATGCCCAGCACACAGACAATGGTGAGGTAGATGAGGCGCGGCTGCGGGGAACAGTAGAACGAGTAGTAGAGCCAGGGCACAAATGAACCCATGATCAGCAGGGCGATACCAGAGTAGTCAAGTCTGAGGGAAAACATAACACTGAGTTTAGAAGAGGAACATCCATTTAAATGACACTTTAACATAAAAATAAATAAAAATGAAATGAAACGTCACATTACTTTTCAGAAACACAGGAGAGCTAATCGAAAGAAGAAAAAAAAACATTTATGTGTGAGCAAGAGGGAGGGGGGCATGCAGCCTTACTTGGAGAAGGTGCGAGACACTTTCTCGGAGTGGCAGTAGACGGTGTGAAAGAGCCAGGAGAAGCTGAGGCAGAGCACGGCACCCAGAAAAAACATCCCAAACACCACCTTCTCCTGCAGCGGGGCCATGAAGTACATGTTGGGCCGTAGAATGGTGTACGTACCCAGACAAATAAACAGGATCAACCCTGGGGGTTGGAGAGGTGAGGACATCATTAGTGGACCAGTAATCATATAGGGCATATCTTAACAAATGAATATTAGCAATAGAAAGGGATCTCTATGTGGCATACTGTATATACAGTGGGGGGCACAATCAGGAGCATTGTATATGGACATGTGTTGTGTAGAAGAGGCACTCTTTTTTGCTATGTAGTATAGATAAGTGACTGCACTATACATACATTGCTTAATGGCAGAATGCTGAACTTAGGACCTACTGAATGTACTCTAGTTGTGGGTAACGTGGACTTGTGCTTCACTGCAACTTTATAGGCGATGGTGTGAGGTTCAACATGTGAGGATTCAGTCTCCTCAGATATCTCACACACTCACCCAGAAGGTGGGTCCAGATGTTGCCTGTTTCTGTGTGGATCCTGAAGATGCTTCCAAAGCATGCGCGGAAGGAGGGCATGGGGGGCCGGTGTCCATGCAGGAGGTAGTCGTTGTCCTTCAGCCACTCCGGCAAGACATGAAATGGGATGACCCTCCAGCTACCCTTCCACACCTTAAAACACAAGGGTATAGGCTACCATGAATGTCCTGTTCATCTCACCAGTCTTATTCTCTTATTATCTCTGTATATGAAGTTAGACAGAGCAGCCATGGGGGCTGTTCCAGAAAGCAGGATCAATGAGTTAGCCAGCTAACTGTCCCAGAAATTCTGAAATAACTTCATCTTTTCGAGAAATATAGACTTGAAATGGGCATGGTATAATTGACTCGACAACCAACAACCCATTTTCAAGTTTAGCTTTCTAAATGAATCAGAAAATCAAGAGATACATTTGGCTGCTTATCAAAGTTAGCTGGCTAACTTAATGATCCTGCCTTCTGGAACAGCCCAATGATGCCTACTTTGTGCACAAACTCCTCCATCTTCTCCATGGCGTGGTGAGCCTGGAGGGGCAGTGTCAGGACCTCTTCCACCTCTTCATCATCCTCATCAGGCAGAACTGAGGCCCCCTGCAGAGACAGAATGTGGAAGGTGATTTAGTTAGGTGAGTAGAGCAGATGTCTTTGCAGCGCAGGATAGAAGTTAAAACATGGGAACGAATCCCAGTTGGTTTGGTCTACGTTTCCCTGACCATTACTTAGGTGTGACCCCACCCAAGCTGAGCTCTATTGCCCAATGACCTCCACCTACATTTGTTTTGTCTTCAACTGGGGTCTATTCATGAGGGTGCAATGCTACAGAACATTCAGATAGAAACTCAGTGTGTAGAACAAACAAGTTTGTTTGCGATGTAGAATAGGCCAATGGGGAGATCTGCAACATTCTGAACTTTCACCTCTCTGAATACACCCCTGGTTTCACTAGAAACGTTGGTCTTGGCAGATCACCTGAATCTTCCAAATGTTGATTTGGAAGATTCTGCGCCCGCTTTAGAAAATACCTAATACCTGTGGTAATAGAGGAGTTGAGTCAGGCTACATTCCAACTGGCACCCTATATAGTGCACTACCTTTGACTAGGGCGCTGATCAAAATTAGAGCACTGTGTAGGGAATAGGGTGCCATATAGGACATAACCTGTCTCCCCCACTCTCACTTCTGACATCATGCCTTTCCCCGCTGTCTGCCGTCCCGTCTCCTCCAGCAAGGGTCCCAGCTCCATCAGCTCCACATCTGGGACCCGACAGTCCTCTGAGATCCGACAGTCTGCATCACTCGCAGACCCGTTTCGGCCTGACATAGGGAGACTGCCTGATGACCTGTCCTCTGCCTGTGTGTACTGCTAAAGCCTGGCACTTCAATCCGCAGTTGGCCCAGTGCTGAGAAATCACAATTAGACAAATACATTAGTTACTGGAGTTTTTCACTGAAATAACTAGATTCCAAATTTCAACTAACTTCACCTGTGACAATTGGACCTGATGTGGACTTTTGGTAGGTCTATATTTCCCACCGACAGATGGTCCTTGCCTGCTCTTGCATTCAGCACTGAAGTAAAAAGTGCATCTTCCAGTTTTACTTTGACATACATTTTTACACCATCAACAAAGTCTAATAATATCATGTCGTGAACATATTCACTCGTTAAATTAGTATTTTACAACAGTTAAGACGAATAGCTACTCGGCTAACATGGCAGGAAGACCAAAATTATTCTTGCGAGGCGGCCGAAAAAGATAGTTGGCTGGCAGCTAACAAACAAAACTGGCAAGACTTTGTTGTGTCAGCTGGTTGGCTGCCTAGAACAAAGCAATCATACACTAGCATCCGAAGAAACATGGAATTGGAATAACAATATAACGACTTGATTTCCCCCAACAAAACTCCTTCAACAATATGATTTAGCTGACATGATTCCTGACGTACACCGGCAAATTATAGCTAGCTAGAGCCCTAAGGTAACGTAGGCTAACCGCAGTTGCTAGCAGTCTAGGCTAGCACTAGCAGGCTAGCGGAACTAGCTAGTTAGCTTTCGCATATTCGAAGAAAACTGGTCATCTGGCTGTATCGAACCAATACCAAACACCCCGACACAGTTGCAAATACAATGCAATAATATTGTTCATTGTTGTAGCTAGTTAACGTTTGCATTTTCATTCAGCAGACGTAGCTACCTGATACTCCAGACGTCAAAGGAAATGTGATCCCTTCTCGATTCTCACAAAAACAAGCCGAAGCCCGGAACGAACAGTTACGCAGCACGGCTAACGAAAATGACAAGTCAATGCCAAGCTAAGTTTCAACTGGTTCTCATAAACAATGAAGCAGCGTCTCCATCTAGTGGTTAAAATTACAATTTAAAAATGTTTTAGAAGTAACACCAAAATATTATCTGTTTATGTAGCTATGATATCAAATTAACATAGACTCAAGATAGTAGTACACTGTTTTATTCCCAGGTCATGCACGTGCTTCTGCTATAAATGATTGAGTGGAATCACATTACCTCCATAATGGTGCCTGCATGAACCCACATGAAACATGACACCCAATCAAAACAGATGCTTGGTGTAGTTTACAATAATGTATGTACAGTATGCGAAAAGTTCTCTTCAGCACTGAGTTGCCTAACCCACATTTTAGCAGCACAAGAAAGGCTGAATTAAAAATGAAAATAAGAAACCCTCATCAAGCCCTTTACTTGTGGATAGAGCTACTCCTACTCCTACCCTGTAAACAAACTACCATCAGCATCTCCATTCCTCAATAATCCCTAATCCCTGTCAACAAAGGGGTCCTGTACTGTAGTAGGCAGTGGAATTAGATGACATTTTCCAACTCCCACTCTGTCCCAGCATTTAGACCAGACTACATACTGCCCCAAGCACAGATTACTCCTTGTTGTGACAGCATTCAACTGTTGCAATCAGAGCCACGTTGTTCCAGCAAACTGAATGGTGTCAAAATTGTTTTCCTCCTCAACACTCTATTTTGCAACAAGGGATAATATCTAAGGAATGGTCCAGCCAATACATAAAGAGAACAGGATTATGGATCACGTATATGAGTATAGACAATTTGAAATGCTGGCAGAAATGTTGTCTTTTCTCTTCATAAACACATAAAACATTTTACAAAGTGTAGTGCATTGCAGATTAAACTCTGAAATTATAATATATAAAACAAAAAGAGCCTTGAATAATTATGTTCACTCAATCTCACAGAAATCCAATAAGAAATAGAGTCAGATCACATACCCACACAACAAAAAGCCCCACATATATGTCACACTCACAACTGAAGCAGATGCCAAAATACAGTATAATGCATCTCTACAGAAGCTGTAATACTTAAGTGCATATAATTTGTTATGTGTGCGTTTAAAGCAAAGCTGCCTGTGCGGCCTCCTCATATTTAGCACCGCATCCCTGGGCGTAATCCAGGTCAGTATGCGGCTTTATCTTTAAGTTATGTTCTCTCTGTCCTGTTTTTAGGAGGAATGCTCAAGGCTAAGAACATCAATAATAAATCAAAGCCTCAAACCTCACCTAAAAATACACAGGGCCCAATCAATTGTAGATATCAGTAGGAGATGGAGGCTAATAATACAAAGGTAGGACCTTGGTTGCAAGTGAGCATTTAATGCTCAACCTGATAGATAAGAGGCCATGTCTGCACTTCTCATAAGGGGCTTTTGGCAGTATACTTGATGCAGTGCTTTCAGTGGACTGAAATTGGTGCCCGTACTCATTTTGGGTGCCGGTACTGTATATATTTAGGTGCTGGAACTCTGCAATATTTCTAAGCCAAAATTCTATAAGAGATGCCGGTACTCAAGCAGTAGTTCCGGCCCAATCAAGCATTGAATTGATATCATTGTTGCATTGAGAATGCCCATGCTGGGGGTGGCTGGGAGGATAGTTCCTAGGCTGGTGACTAGTAGCTGAAGCACTGACTCTGCCGGTAGCCCAACTTGTCCAGGTTGGGGTTGCAGGCAAACTGGATCATGGGGGGCGGACCGCACATGAGCACCATGGTGTCCTCACTGAGGGTGGGCAGATGCTCCTGGATCATGTCCGCATTGATGAAGCCCTCACTGTACTCCCAGCCTGAGCGACACAAATGAATCATAATTCAATCTTTCATGGGGTCGCAAACAAGTACCGTTATGCATAATGATTGTGCCATAATATACACAATTAAAACAAATTCAAAAGATGATAAAATGTACACATTTTGTTAAGACTTCTGAAATCTTGATGTCAACACTTGAGCAATGCAAGCAAAAGCCGTAAGGCACATACCCTCGGGTGCCCTGTCCACTGTAAACCACAGCTTGAAGCGGTCTGGGTGTCTGGCCTGGACCTCCTCCAGCTCATCCCTCAGCAGGATGTCCTTCTCAGTCTGCCATGAACACACCACACACACACAGTTCAGTGTTAACTCTCAACCTAAGCAAACCTATGAACTACATCCACAGTGAAGCTAGTACAAGCATTTACAGTATCTATCCTTTATTTATAGAGATGAGCCCATTGATATTAAAAGTCTCTTTTAGGAGAGAGGCCAGTGTGGGCAGCGGCCACACACCTGGTTGGCATATAGCAGGCTGCAGGTGGTCCTGTCACTGGGGTCCTTCATGATAGCGCGCACCAGCTGTAGCATAGGGGTGATGCCTACAGACAGGGAAGGGAGTTCAGCACCATGAACTAAAAGCGCTCACTCTACATTTACCCCCTGGCTACAACAAGACAACATTTAAGTGTTTAGGTTCAGAGTGCTAGGTTGCGAAGGGAAAAAAATAAAAAAAATCACCTGTTCCTCCAGCTATAAGACCAAGAGTACTGGCAACTTTTATCTCCGCAGGATACTTCTTGTCTGTCTGAACTGCAAACTGCCCTGTTGAATGGAATGGGAGAAAGTGATGAGACACAAAAATTAAGCCAACACAATCCAGAGATTATTTCCCTTTTCCAGTGTGCTTGGGGAGCAAATGAACAAGAGTTATCTGGTCCCAAATGGAAGACAGTTGTTGGGTGTGTCCATCATCCTAGGTTGTGGAACATACAATCAAATAATACTGGGAGTATTAGTATACATTTTAAGTGACAATACAGTAAATGTATATCCTTTAGGCAGCGCTTTTCTGGAGCCTTTGGGGCATGAAAGTTTCAAAATGCGATGCAGCAAGCCAGCAAATTGCTCAGAGATATTGTACATTTACTGTTGACTTATTCAGTAGACTTAAGGTTGAAAAGAAGTGTGTACACACAATCACTCTCAGCCAGCCACACCCAAGTACACAAAGCTAAAACCCCCATTCCATTAGAGACTGTGTGCGTCCCAAATGGCACCAGATTTGCTAAATAGTGCACTACATTTGACCAGAGCCTTACGGGCCCTGGTCAAAAAATAGTGCACTAATATTAGGGCTGGGAATTGCCAGGGAGCTCACGAAACGTATGTGTCGATAAGATATGTACAGCGATTCTCATGATTCTATTTGTATTGCGATTCGATACTGCAATTTTATTGCAATTTGATGTTCCAAACATATTGCTCACTATACGTTTGCTGCAAAGAGACAAGAGAGAGCATGAGAAAATGAGTTTTGATCAGTGAAGGAAATTAAAGTGCTGAAAAATACTGGAGTTTTGGCGCAGGTACAGCCGACTAGCGCTAGCTAACGGCATCTACATTAGCACCTTTTTTTAAACTATTTTTTTTTGTTTAACTTTCATTTTACAAATTGATACTTGGGAGTCAAATAGCAATATTATATAGTCCAAAAATAATATTGCGATATGTAACTGTATTGATCCCCCCCCCATCACTATGCACTACACAGTGGACAAAACATTAAGGACACCTTCCTAATATTGAGTTGTACCGGCCCCTTTTCCCCTCAGAACAGTTTCAATTCATCAGGGCTTGGACTCTACAAGGTGTCGAAAGCATTCCACAGGGATGCTAGCCCATGTTGACTCCAATGCTTCCCACAGTTGTGTCAAGTTGGCTGGATGTCCTTTGGGAGGTGGACCATTCTTGATACGGGAAGCTGTTGAGCGTGAAAAACCCAGCAGCGTTGCAGTTCTTAACACAAACCGGTGCGCCTGGCACCTACTACCATACCATGTTCAAAGGCACTTCAATCTTCTGTCTTGCCCATTCACCCTCTGAATGGCACACATTCATAATCCATGTCTCAATTGTCTCAATGCTTAAAAATCCTTCTTTAACCTGTCTCCTCCCCTTCATCTACACTGATTTTAGTGACATAAATAAGGGATCATAGCTGTCACCTGGTCAGTCTGTCATGGAAAGAGCAGGTGTCCTTAATGTTAAGTACACTCAGTGTACATAGGGTATAGGTTACCATTTGGGATGCATCATTTGTAAATATCAGAAGGAGGGTGTGCCAGGCAGCGGACTGGTCGTACCATGCCCTTTGTACTCCAGCAGTCCTCCTGGTCCTCTGAAGTTCACCACGTCTCCCAGGTGCAGACTCTCCAGGTACTGGGACATCTTGCCTCCGTCAGGAAACTTGAGGTGCACATTCCTGAAGTAGATCTGGGGAGGAATTTTCTACATGAAATATGGTTTGCAGATCAGGGTCTGTATGTATCAAGCGTCTCACAGTAGCAGTGCTTATTTCAGATATTTTTTCCCCTTTTAGATCCCAAAGAATAAGATGACATGCTGGACCTGTTTGTAGATCATCACTCCTACTATGAAATGCTTGATACATATGGTAGTACTAGTGTGTTCAGTTTCAGTATATGATATAGGATTGCTTTGACAAGCCATACATACTTTCACAACCAAGTCAACATAACCTTTGTCGTCGTCGCTGGACACAGGTGTGTACGGTCTGACTACCAGGCTGCCGTCAATACGGGCAGAGAGGTATACATGCTTCCCTGGAGGAAACAAATAAGGTGGTTAGAAACACAAAGACAACACTGATTGAAAATACTGATAGGGTCATTTTGTGTGGCTTCATCCACTGATTGTTCTGCTAAATGACTCATACAGTAGAGGGCATTCCAGGAATGGGAAGCTAAGCTTTCTAGTTTCCATCAGTGCAATACAACGCCATCAAGTATTACATTATGAGTGTAGTTATAATGCTGGTGAGCTAAAGGACTATTTGAGCGTCGGGCCACTAAGCAAAAGGTTGCTGGTTCGAATCCCCATGCCGATTAGGTGATAAACAGGTAGATGTGCCCTTGAGCAAGGCACATAACCCTAATTGCTCCTGTAAGTCGCTCTTGATAAGAGCATCTGCTAAATTACTAAAATGTATTTATATAAATGGCATGGCACTGTCTCAAATAATAATCAATTATCAAACACTGTCACTTGACAAAACCCAAAAAGAACAATGTGCAAGCGAAGACTTACCTACAGGCAGACCCAGGATATGTTCTGCTGAGGGAAGTCGAAAGCGGAACCTGCGAGTATCATGGCTGATCACCTATGGAAAGAGGCCAAAGACATATCGAACCATACATACATTGGTTTTGTAAAATAATGTGTCAATTCAATGCAAAGACATCTACTACCAACATTTGATTAAATGTTACACAAAAATGATTTCCATGGAGTATATACATGTATTAAGCACAGGCCTCTGAAGCACATACCAAAAATGTCTAATTGATTTCAATAGCACACATGTACCTCTTTATCAATGAGCGTTAGCTGGTATTTTTGGGTAGCGTCAAGCAAGGTGACTGGAGGCTTCTTCTTCTTGCCTAAGTAGAGGGCTACAATTATGCCCACAGTGGACAGCAATACCACCCCAGCAGTCACAGCTACCGTCGAGAACTATATACAAGAGAGAAAGAAGATTGTTTTGGCATAATCATTATCATGTATAACATGGGTACTGTTGAAAAAAAGAATACAAAAATAAAGAGAAGCAGATATTTGACTCTGTTTAAAGGGGCAATCTGCAATTCGTACATCCCTTTTTGGACTTAAATTAATGATATATAGACACTGATTCTTGAAGAATATCACTTATAAATGCCTGATGAACTTAGTTCAACTGTCAAACCCCTTCAGAAACCAAAATATAAGCTTGTTTTACACTAATGTTTGTTTACATTTACAATGTTTACAAACTGTATTGCCTCAAAACATGCTTGAAACTATAATTTTGATATATTGGATGGTCAGTCCTTGCATCCAAAGCTCTGTCTATGATGCAGTCTATTTTTTGGGGGGGTAGATCAGCTTAATATTGCAGATAGATTGTAATTGTCTGCATCACTTCCAATCCCCCATGTTTTTACACACATACATACATACATACATACATACATACATACATACATACATACATACATACATACATACATACATACATACATATATATACATACATACATACATACATACATACATACATACATACATACATACATACATACATACATACATACATACATACATACATACATACATACATACATACATACATACATACATACATACATACATACATACATACATACATACATACATACATACATACATACATACATACATACATACATACATACATACATACATACATACATACATACATACATACATACATACATACATACATACATACATACATACATACATACATACATACATACATACATACATACATACATACATACATACATACATACATACATACATACATACATACATACATACATACATACATACATACATACATACATACATACATACATACATACATACATACATACATACATACATACATACATACATACATACATACATACATACATACATACATACATACATACATACATACATACATACATACATACATACATACATACATACATACATACATACATACATACATACATACATACATACATACATACATACATACATACATACATACATACATACATACATACATACATACATACATACATACATACATACATACATACATACATACATACATACATACATACATACATACATACATACATACATACATACATACATACATACATACATACATACATACATACATACATACATACATACATACATACATACATACATACATACATACATACATACATACATACATACATACATACATACATACATACATACATACATACATACATACATACATACATACATACATACATACATACATACATACATACATACATACATACATACATACATACATACATACATACATACATACATACATACATACATATACATACATACATACTGCTCAAAAAAATAAAGGGAACACTAAAATAACACATCCTAGATCTGAATGAATGAAATAATCTTATTAAATACTTTTTTCTTTACATAGTTGAATGTGCTGACAACAAAATCACACAAAAATTATCATTGGAAATCAAATGTATCAACCCATGGAGGTCTGGATTTGGAGTCACCCTCAAAATTAAAGTGGAAAACCACACTACAGGCTGATCCAACTTTGATGTAATGTCCTTAAAACAAGTCAAAATAAGGCTCAGTAGTGTGTGTGGCCTCCACGTGCCTGTATGACCTCCCTACAACGCCTGGGCATGCTCCTGATGAGGTGGCGGATGGTCTCCTGAGGGATCTCCTCACAGACCTGGACTAAAGCATCCGCCAACTCCTGGACAGTCTGTGGTGCAACGTGGCGTTGGTGGATGGAGCGAGACATGATGTCCCAGATGTGCTCAATTGGATTCGGGTCTGGGGAACGGGCGGGCCAGTCCATAGCATCAATACCTTCCTCTTGCAGGAACTGCTGACACTCCAGCCACATGAGGTCTAGCATTGTCTTGCATTAGGAGGAACCCAGGGCCAACCGCACCAGCATATGGTCTCACAAGGGGTCTGAGGATCTCATCTCGGTACCTAATGGCAGTCAGGCTACCTCTGGCGAGCACATGGAGGGCTGTGCGGCCCGCCAAAGAAATGCCACCCCACACCATGACTGACCCACCGCCAAACCGGTCATGCTGGAGGATGTTGCAGGCAGCAGAACGTTCTCCACGGCGTCTCCAGACTCTGTCACGTCTGTCACGTGCTCACTGTGAACCTGCTTTCATCTGTGAAGAGCACAGGGCGCCAGTGGCGAATTTGCCAATCTTGGTGTTCTCTGGCAAATGCCAAACGTCCTGCACGGTGTTGGGCTGTAAGCACAACCCCCACCTGTGGACGTCGGGCCCTCATACCACCCTCATGGAGTCTGTTTCTGACCGTTTGAGCAGACACATGCACATTTGTGGCCTGCTGGAGGTCATTTTGCAGGGCTCTGGCAGTGCTCCTCCTGCTCCTCCTTGCACAAAGGCGGAGGTAGCAGTTCTGCTGCTGGGTTGTTGCCCTCCTACGGCCTCCTCCACGTCTCCTGATGTACTGGCCTGTCTCCTGGTAGCGTCTCCATGCTCTGGACACTACGCTGACAGACACAGCAAACCTTCTTCCCACAGCTCGCATTGATGTGCCATCCTGGATGAGCTGCACTACCTGAGCCACTTGTGTGGGTTGTAGACTCAGTCTCATGCTACCACTAGAGTGAAAGCACCGCCAGCATTCAAAAGTGACCAAAACATCAGCCAGGAAGCATAGGAACTGAGAAGTGGTCTGTGGTCACCAACTGCAAAACCAGTCCTTTATTGGGGGTGTCTTGCTAATTGCCTATAATTTCCACCTGTTGTCTATTCCATTTGCACAACAGCATGTGAAATGTATTGTCAATCAGTGTTGCTTCCTAAGTGGACAGTTTCACAGAAGTGTGATTGACTTGGAGTTACATTGTGTTGTTTAAGTGTTCCCTTTATTTTTTTGAGCAGTGTTTATACACACACACACACATATACATATACAGTGGGGAAAAAAGTATTTAGTCAGCCACCGATTGTGCAAGTTCTCCCACTTAAAAAGATGAGAGAGGCCTGTAATTTTCATCATAGGTACACGTCAACTATGACAGACAAATTGAGAAAAAAAATCCAGAAAATCACATTGTAGGATTTTTAATGAATTTATTTGCAAATTATGATGGAAAATAAGTATTTGGTCACCTACAAACAAGCAAGATTTCTGGCTCTCACAGACCTGTAACTTCTTCTTTAAGAGGCTCCTCTGTCCTCCACTCGTTACCTGTATTAATGGCACCTGTTTGAACTTATTATCAGTATAAAATACACCTGTCCACAACCTCAAACAGTCACACTCCAAACTCCACTATGGCCAAGACCAAAGAGCTGTCAAAGGATACCAGAAACTAAATTGTAGACCTGCACCAGGCTGGGAAGACTGAATCTGCAATAGGTAAGCAGCTTGGTTTGAACAAATCAACTGTGGGAGCAATTATTAGGAAATGGAAGACATACAAGACCACTGATAATCTCCCTCGATCTGGGACTCCACGCAAGATCTCACCCCGTGGGGTCAAAATGATCACAAGAACGGTGAGCAAAAATCCCAGAACCACACGGGGGGGACCTAGTGAATGACCTGCAGAGAGCTGGGACCAAAGTAACAAAGCCTACCATCAGTAACACACTACGCCGCCAGGGACTCAAATCCTGCAGTGCCAGATGTGTCCCCCTGCTTAAGCCAGTACATGTCCAGGCCCGTCTGAAGTTTGCTAGAGTGCATTTGGATGATCCAGAAGAGGATTGGGAGAATGTCATATGGTCAGATGAAACCAAAATAGAACTTTTTGGTAAAAACTCAACTCGTCGTGTTTGGAGACAAAGAATGCTGAGTTGCATCCAAAGAACACCATACCTACTGTGAAGCATGGGGGTGGAAACATCATGCTTTGGGGCTGTTTTTCTGCAAAGGGACCAGGACGACTGATCCGTGTAAAGGAAAGAATGAATGGGGCCATGTATCGTGAGATTTTGAGTGAAAACCTCCTTCCATCAGCAAGGGCATTGAAGATGAAACGTGGCTGAGTCTTTCAGCATGACAATGATCCCAAACACACCGCCCGGGCAACGAAGGAGTGGCTTCGTAAGAAGCATTTCAAGGTCCTGGAGTGGCCTAGCCAGTCTCCAGATCTCAACCCCATAGAAAATCTTTGGAGGGAGTTGAAAGTCCGTGTTGCCCAGCGACAGCCCCAAAACATCACTGCTCTAGAGGAGATCTGCATGGAGGAATGGGCCAAAATACCAGCAACAGTGTGTGAAAACCTTGTGAAGACTTACAGAAAACGTTTGACCTGTGTCATTGCCAACAAAGGGTATATAACAAAGTATTGAGAAACTTTTGTTATTGACCAAATACTTATTTTCCACCATAATTTGCAAATAAATTCATAAAAATCCTACAATGTGATTTTCTGGAATTTTGTTTCTCATTTTGTCTGTCATAGTTGACGTGTACCTATCATGAAAATTACAGGCCTCTCTCATCTTTTTAAGTGGGAGAACTTGCACAATTGGTGGCTGACTAAATCCTTTTTCCCCCACTGTATATATAAACCCCAGTCGTACTTTATCAAATGCCTTTTCGAAGTCTGCTATGAATAGCAGGCCTGGTTTCTCCGATTTTCCATAATGTTCTATTGTTTCCAATACTTGCCTTATATTATCTCCAATGTATCTTCCTTGTAAAAAACCTGTCTGATTAGAATGAATAATATCCGACAATACCTTTTTAATTCTATGCGCTATACATTTTGCTAGAATTTTTGCATCACAACACTGAAGTGTAAGGGGCCTCCAATTTTTTTTTATGGACTGGATCTTTATATTTTCCACTTGTATCCTGTTTCAGTAATAATGAGATCAGACCTTCTTCTTGAGTGTCAGATAATCTACCATTTACATAGGAGTGGTTAAAACATGCTAATAGCGGTCCTCTTAGTATATCAAAAAAGGTTTGGTATACTTCGACTGGTATGCCATCCAACCCTGGAGTTTTCCCAGACTTAAAGTCTTTAATTGCATCCAGAAATTACACCTCTGTAATTTCACCTTCACATGAGTCTTTGTTCATTTTACATTATCAATAGAAAAAAAATCTCTACAATTAGCTTCAGTTAGAGGAGATGGAGGCGACTGAAATGAAAACATATGCTTAAAGTACCTTGTTTCCTCCTTCAAAATATCATTTGGTGAATCATGGGTTACTCCGTCAATTGTAACCAATTTCATTAAATTATTTTTGGTAGCATTCCTATGTTGAAGATTAAAAAAGAATTTGGTGCATTTTCCCCCATATTCCATCCAGTTTGCTTTATTTTTATAATATATTACACTTGATCTTTCTTGAATAGGTTTCTCCATTTCTTTTTGTTTTTCCTCTAATTTATTCTGAGCCTTTATGTTACAGTTTTTATTGCCATCTATCTATTCTGTTAGACTTTCTATTTCCTTTGTTAGTATAAACTCTTTTGACCTAAATTGCTTTTGTTTTCGAGATGAGTACTGAATTGCATGGCCTCTAAAGGCACATTTAAAGGTGTCCCATACAATAAGGGGATTTGCTGTACCTATGTTATGTCGGAAAAAGTCAGTTATAGTTATAAATTCCTTTGTTCTAGTTAAAAATAAATTATCATCTAATAGGCTTTGATTAAATTTCCAATATCTTCGCCCACGTGGAAATTCAGTAAGAGTAATGTATATGCCAATTATATGATGGTCCGACCGCATTCTGTCCCCTATCAACACTTTTTAAACTTTTGGTGCCAACGAGAATGAGATAAGAAAGAAGTCAAGACGACTAGCTTGATTGAGTCTCCGCCATGTACAGTGGGGAGAACAAGTATTTGATACACTGCCGATTTTGCAGGTTTTCCTACTTGCAAAGCGTGTAGAGGTCTGTAATTTTTATCATAGGTACACATCAACTGTGAGAGACGGAATCTAAAACAAAAATCCAGAAAATCACATTGTATGATTTAAGTAATTAATTTGCATTTTATTGCATGACATCAGAAAAGCAGAACTTAATATTTGGTACAGAAACCTTTGTTTGCAATTACAGAGATCATATGTTTCCTGTAGGTCTTGACCAGGTTTGCACACACTGCAGCAGGGATTTTGGCCCACTCCTCCATACAGACCTTCTCCAGATCCTTCAGGTTTCGGGGCTGTCACTGGGCAATACAGACTTTCAGCTCCCTCCAAAGATTTTCTATTGGGTTCAGGTCTGGAGACTGGCTAGGCCACTCCAGGACCTTGAAATGCTTCTTACGGAGCCACTCCTTAGTTGCCCTGCCTGTGTGTTTCGAGTCATTGTCATGCTGGAAGACCCAGCCACGACCCATCAATGCTTTTACTGAGGGAAGGAGGATGTTGGCCAAGTTCTCACGATACATGGCCCCATTCATCCTCCCCTCAATACAGTGCAGTCGTCCTGTCCCCTTTGCAGAAAAGCATCCCCAAAGAACGATGTTTCCACCTCCATGCTTCACGGTTGGGATGGTGTTCTTGGGGTGGTACTCATCCTTCTTCTTCCTCCAAACACGGCGAGTGGAGTTTAGACCAAAAAGCTATATTTTTGTCTCATCAGACCACATGACCTTCTCCCATTCCTCCTCTGGATCATCCAGATGGTCATTGGCAAACTTCAGACGGGCCTGGACATGCGCTGGCTTGAGCAGGGGGACCTTGCGTGCGCTGCAGGATTTTAATCCATGACGGCGTAGTGTGTTACTAATGGTTTTCTTTGAGACTGTGGTCCCAGCTCTCTTCAGGTCATTGACCAGGTCCTGCCGTGTAGTTCTGGGCTGATCCCTCACCTTCCTCATGATCATTGATGCCCCACGAGGTGAGATCTTGCATGGAGCCCCAGACCGAGAGTTATTGACCGTCATCTTGAACTTCTTCCATTTTCTAATAATTGCGCCAACAGTTGTTGCCTTCTCACCAAGCTGCTTGCCTATTGTCCTGTAGCCCATCCCAGCCTTGTGCAGGTCTACAATTGTATCCCTGATGTCCTTACACAGCTCTCTGGTCTTGGCCATTGTGGAGAGGTTGGAGTCTGTTTGATTGAGTGTGTGGACAGGTGTCTTTTATACAGGTAACGAGTTCAAACAGGTGCAGTTAATACAGGTAATGAGTGGAGAACAGGAGGGCTTCTTAAAGAAAAACTAACAGGTCTGTGAGAGCCGGAATTCTTATTGGTTGGTAGGTGATCAAATACTTATGTCATGCAATAAAATGCAAATTAATTACTTAAAAATGAGATTTTCTGGAATTTTGTCCCCAGCACAAGGTGCACCTGTGTAATGATCATGCTGTTTAATCAACTTCTTGACGGGCCACCCCCAGGTGGTAATGGTAGGTAACAACACATCTGCCACGCTGATCCTCAACAAGGGGGCTCCTCAGGGGTGCGTGCTCAGTCCCCTCCTGTACTCCCTGTTCACCCATGACTGCATGGCCAGGCACGACTCCAACACCTTCATTAAGTTTGCCAATGACACAACAGTGGTAGGCCTGATCACCAACAACGATGAGACAGCCTATAGGGAGGAGGTCAGAGACCTGGCCGTGTGGTGCCAGGATAACAACCTCTCCCTCTACGTGATCAAGACAAAGGAGATGATTGTGGACTACTGGGAAAAAAAGAGGACTGAGCACGCCCCCATTCTCATCGACAGGGCTGTAATGGAACAGGTTGAGAGCTTCAAGTTCCTTGGTGTCCACATCACCAACAAACTAAGACAGTCGTGAAGAGGGCACGACAAAGCCTATTCCCCCTCAGGAGACTGAAAAAAATTGGCGTGGGACCTCAGATCCTCAAAAAGTTATACAGCTGCACCATCGACATCATCCTGACTGGTTGCATCACCACCTGGTATGGCAACTGCTCGGCCTCCGACTGCAAGGCACTACAGAGGGTAGTGCGTACGGCCCAGTACATCACTGGGGCCAAGCTTCCTGCCATCCAGGACCTCTAAACCAGGCGGTGTCAGAGGAAGGCCCTAAGAAATTGTCAAAGACTCCAGCCACCCTAGTCATAGTAGACTGTTCTCTCTGCTACCACACGGCAAGCGGTACCGGAGTGCCAAGTCTAGGTCCAAAAGCCTTTTCAACAGCTTCTACCCCCAAGCCTCCTGAACAGCTAATCATGGCTACTCGGACTATTTGCACTGCCCCCCATCCCACCCCATCCCCCTCTTTTACGCTGCTGCTACTCTGTTTATTATTTATGCATAGTCACTTTAACTCACTTTAATGTACATATTACCTCAACTAGCCGGTGCCCCCGCATATTGACTCTGCACCGGTACCCCCTGTATATAGCCTCCCTACTGTTATTTTATTTTACTGCTGCTCTTTAGTTATTTGCTTTTATTTTTATTTTACTTAAAAAAATAACTGCATTGTTGGTTAAGGGCTTGTAAGTAAGCATTTCACTGTAAGGTCTACTACACCGGTTGTATTCGGCGCATGTGGCAAATATTTTTTTTTTTGATTTGATATGCCACACCTGTCAGGTGGATGGATCATCTTGGCAAAGGAGAAATGCTCACTAACAGGGATGTAAACACATTTGTGCACAACATTTGGGAGAAATAAGCTTTTTGTGCATAGAACATTTCTGGGATCTTTTATTTCAGCTCATGAAACCAACACTTTATTTTACTTATATTTTTGTTCAGTCAATTATGGTATTGGCAATTGTCTAAGGTGAAATAAGCTTCATTTGTTTGCTTAGAAGGCTGTTAACACGGTGACAGATGTACCAGCACAGTTGGTTGCTTGGCTGACAGCTAGCCAAGATGAGTCGCCTGCACAAGTTTACAACATGAGTTAAAACATTTATTAGCCGGATGTACAGGATACACATGGTATACACTGTCCAACGAAATGCTTACTATACTTGAGTCACTTAGCTAACTGTACTAGGCTAGTTTGTGATATTTTAAATCAGGTCAATCTCAGAGCCAAATCTTCCAATTATGTGCATTTACTTTGACATAATATGACCAGTTAAGGGCAGATAAATTATCTGACAGTGAGTGACAGTTGCAGTGCCTTGTTACTGCTCTGTTTAACTTATCAAAGTACCGTTAGCGAACGTTAGCTGACTGGCTAATTTACTACTATCACAGATAAAAGGTGAAACCAAAGCAACCCTGGAAATAATTTCGACAGGATATTCTTACCAATGCGTACTTCATGGCGATTCTGAATCCTCAGAGCAAGGTCACATTGGTGAAGCGAAGAAGTACTTGGCTATCTAGTTAGCTTCTCATCAAAGAAGCCACACCTCAAAAAGAATTGAGTTGTGGGAGGGCGTATTTAGCGGTTACACCAAATATGTACAACTTCCGTTGGAGAGAAGCAGAAATGCCACTAACAGGGATGTAAACAAATTTGTGCACAAAATTTGAGAGAAATCAGCTTTTTGTGTGTATGGAACATTTCTGGGATCTTTTATTTCAGCTCATGAAACATGGGACCAACACTTTACATGTTGCGTTTATATTTTTGTTCAGTGTAGTAAAATAAAGTATACAGTTAATGGCGAATAGGGAATGAAAGCAATAATATACATTGAATCTTTCAGGGGAAAAACACCAACCACTACAGATTTACTTCAAAATAATGTATTTTTACTGTTTGGAACAGTTTAAAATACAGCTTAGTTTGGATGAAAAAACACAATCAAACTGTTTTCCAACATACTCAATACATCTAAGTAGTAATTTAATTTTTCCTTAAATCCACTTTTTGTAAAAAGATAATAATAATCATAAATACAGCTTAATTATGGTCTTAAGCCCTCCCACAGTATGCAAAGAATTTACCATACAAGCTCCATGTGAAATATGTAAAATTGCCTCTTTTCCTGTGACACTGACCAGGCTACAGAAAAAACAAGATGATATTGGCATCTCAACCTGACCTGGTACAGTACATTTAAGGAACGGAGGCCATCTAAAAAGTACTGGGAAAGACCACTACTGCTACTCCTCCTCTATAATATCTCTAGGCCAGGGTTAGCTAGACTACACTCTGGATCTCATGTTCAGCTCCTATGATGACACTCAGGCGATGATCTTCTTGACGTAGTTGCGGACATTTACGTGGAGCTGATGTGAGGTGGCACTGAAGATCTCTGTGGCCAGAGCCCTGGTCTCCTCCGATCCATTCCACAGTGCACGGTACACAAGCAGTGTGTACATCTGTTTCCCCTGGGAGCAAGATACAATGAAACTATCTATTTATTCATATATTATTGCTAAGATACTACTATTTACATGATCTTTTAAGATACTTGAAAAACACTAATTTAACTTTAAACTGACACACAAAAAAAAACATCTGCTATATCATAAATATATACATTATATTTACTATAATAAAACATTAAACTGGCCTAAAACACTTGCTTGACAAATACTGTAATTGATGGTTGAGGACCAAATGCATTTGTTTTTCTAACCTGGCAGCTGAGTAAGCTGCGCACATGTTGATATCCTGGCTGGTGCTGATTCTTGGAAATTATCTGGGCCCAGCGCAGTCGTAGCTCAGCGTTGTTTGACTTATGATGTGAGGGTACTGCTCCTCCAGTTTCTCCATATTACCTTATCAAAGTAAGAGTGAAGGTACATGATTGGTGTGACTAATTTTAAAAGTACTTTACGCACATCCAGACTTACAGGTGCAATGTACAAAACATAAAGTAATGAAATAAAGAATAGATAGATATCCGCACACTGATGAATTGGGGTGAATCACATACTGGTAAATCACATGTATATCCAGTACAATGATAGTGCTAGGGGTATCAGTGCAGAAGTGTTGCTACCATCGTGTCCTACCTCTAGGAAGTGGGGACTTCTCTATGATCTTCTCCAGGAAATAGACAGTCTGGTAAGTCTTCCAAGCCTGGATGTTGGTCTTCTTGATGCTGGCCATATCCAGGCCCTCGACAGCCCACAGCTCTGACAGCTGCTCAGTAGGCTTCATCAGGCTCTGGCCAGCCGACAAGTCAGGGAGATAGGGAGGCCAACCAGGCACATTGAGCCAGCTATCAAACTCCAGACCTAGCAAAGGAACCACAGGGAGAGTGAGAGGTCAGTTTCAGTGGCGGCTCCTGAAAAAATTCTCAGGGGGGGCAATTTTTCTGATGATTTAGGTGACCTACACACATTTTAAAAAAGATATGTCCAGCAACAACATGAAGACAGGGGCAGCATATAAGTCAATACCAGAAGCATTTATTGACTGATCTCAAAAGTGTTGGCTTACCAGGGTTGGTGGAGCCCTCAGTTTCATCTTTGCCTCGCAAAGCTAACTCAAACACTCCGCAAAACTTCACACACTGGATTAGCCGGCTGAGGATGTGGCGGTTCTTGCTAATGTCGTAGTAAATATATTTGTTATAGTGAATATGGAATATGATATGTTGAGTAAAATGTTGTGCTAAGATCTATTTAGGTCAGGAGCTGGTTATAAGTTCTGTTCCTATCCAATAACAATGGACAAAAGGGTCCTATCTTGTCAGCCTTGTCAGTTTCAGTTCTCCAGTAAACTTGTGATTATCAACACTAACCTCATCGTTGTGGCGGCGGACAGCTAGCCTGTATCCCTCATCCAGTTGAGTGGGAATGTTCACTCTCCCCAAAGCAGACAATCTCAAACAGGTATCCATGTGGGTCTTTGACAGCTCATGTTTCTTAATCTTTCCTGAAAGATGGTGCATGTCCGTTACACACCAGTCGCTGTCCAAGCGGTGCTGTCTGCCGTGCCGCCTTCAGGGTGAAAGAGTAAGCAGGGGGTAGCAGAAGACTGCATTAGCTACATCGCAGCCTGCTAGCCAGGTTTTTCGTTCGTACCAATTTTTGGAAAATCCTCGGGTGTAGGACTTCCCCCCTTTAGTAGAAACCTGTTGAATTATTAAATTTGGTCTGGGAGGTCCTAATTGTTTCGTTGCCAATTTATCTTCATTTGTTCGCCGACAAAAAGGAACTTCTTTCAAAGACACAATCGAGTTGCACTGAAGCCTAGCCATTTTGACAGTAATAGTGAATTGATTGACGCTGCTACCCGCTCTTTTCTTAGTTACGTTCATGGTTATGTTACGTATGACGAAAGCGCGTAAGTGCAAGCCCTCAGAAACCCATAGAGATTGTATTGAAAGCTCTGATATTTGAAAAAAAATAGATTTTACATGGGAGTCTATGACAGACTTCTGGGCGATTTTCAACCTGACTGAAATCGCCCCAAAAGGGGGGGGGGGGGGGCCATTTGAAGCACGACTTTAGCCTGATTGGACATTTAGTGGCACTGTGGCAGATCAGACGTCTAGATTACAACACTGATAACTACTGTTGCCGTGATATAATTGATTAGAAAAAAAATCCCTTCCTTTTCCCGTTTGGCAGTGCGTCGCCCATATCGCCCTATTGAACACACCGCCCCTGGTCAGTTTGCTGTTACAAGCTCACTCTCATGCTTAAAGACACGGTCTACAGTCAACTACACTGCCTTTTACCCTCAATCTTGTGCACTCCTTTCTTCTTCAGGTCAGGGAAATACTCCAGGAAGAACTCCAGGGCATCCTCTGCCATAACACTGTGGAACTTGAACCTGTCAATATAGGCCTGTGAGAAGAAACACCCACATGTCAGACTGTTGCCCTCATACCCTCCCATGTACTCTCTGCAAAATAGCCTACTACGTGCAAGAAGCCTTCATTTCTGTCAAGTAGGACAGTCAGGAGAGGGATGGTGCTTATGTAATAACCTTTAAAAAATGTTCTATCAAGCAGACATTCTTAGTGTGTTTACTGATGAGTAGCACAGTAATATATACAGAATGAAAAGTAACAGTAACGTTGAGGAAGGCATTGAAACAACTCTGGTCGCCAGCCAGGTGGGCCAGGTAGGAGACAAAACAGAAGCCCTTCTCATAGGACGTGTCATTGTAGGTGTCATCAGGGTAAACACCGGAGGGAGGGGAGAAAATACAGATGACATTTGTTGCTTTAACTTGAGTAGTCGTGATCGAGTGTATCAGTTCTTTTGGGTCTGCAGCTTAAGGCAAAATCTCAGTCGGTTGAACTACTAATTAAATTGGACATGGCCTTAGCAGTAAAGGGTAAATGTAAGCCAAGTCTGACCTGGTTTGATCTTCACATGCAGTTTGTTGAGTGGGTGGTCCTTTGCTGTGTTGTCTGAGTAAAGCCCTCCCAGTCGCTGCCTCCAGACTAGAGTAGGCCTCTCCTGCAAATAACAACAACCCAATACACTTCAGGGCTTTGAAAGAGATAATACAGCCAGGTGTGCACGTTTACTTTGGAGACAAAAAACAAATAGCTGTGTAGACAACCCCTGTTAACTTTCAAATGGAAAAAGTTGTGGGACTTGAGGATGAGCCCATCATACTATGTGAGGCAAAGTCAGTCTACAGTCTACTGCAAAACACTTTGACAAAGTGATGTACTGTGCTGATATAGAAAAGGCTTTATAAAATAAATGTGATTTATTAAATTGACAGTATCTTACCGTAGTGCTCCCTGCACACCCGGCGCTGGGCGTACATGGTGAAGCCCTCGTTGAGCCAGAAGTCGCCCCAGTTGCCATTGGTTACCAGGTTACCGAACCAGCTGTGACAGATCTCGTGCACAATGACGTCAGCAAGCGAGCGGTCTCCGGCCAGGATGCAGGTGGTGATGAAGGTGAGGCAGGGATTCTCCATACCCCCGAAGGGGAACAACGGCGGCTTGAACAGCACGTCATACCTGACGGGCAGAACCAATGATGTAGCTGTATGTCTATAAGCAGAAGAAGTCATGTCACTGCAAGCTCCAAGTCGGTGGTCACCATCCCTAGTCATCGAAAGAGCTACAGAGTGCATTGACTTTTCAACTAATCAAATTCTTGTTGAGCTGTTGTCAGGTCTGGTGTTTTAGTCCAGTGCTGGAACAAAATCCACACGCTGTAGCTCTTCAGAACCAGGGTTGTTGACTGACCACTGAAGTATTGGACATATTGTTTATTGGGGAATCTCACCTTCCCCAGATGTAGGGTCCAAATAGTTTCTCCCCAACGACCAGGAACTCCTCGATGACTCTGTCATACTCCTGCTTGGCTGCCTGCAGCAGGCATGGCTCTGTCCACACTCGGGTCCTAAAAAATACAGAATTACAATGACTACCAGGTATTGAAACGCCATAGGCAAACACTATCGTGCATATTCTTCAGCAGCATTATATAGCCTCTAAGTGGAAAGTGCAGTTTTTACTCAAGTTCAAAGTCCATTGAAGTTGAACTTTCATCCTGCTATTTGATTCTCATCTCTCTATTCAGTCTGAAACTGAGATTGCATGTTGTGGTTCAATGATCAACACACCCAGGTTATGGTATCGATAAATGCTTTTGACAGGAGAGGAATATTGACTGTCCTGTACGTAACCTCAGGTCTATAATACATGCCATTTAGCAGATGTTTTTATCCAAAGCGACTTACAGTCACACTTGCATACATTTATACGTATGGGTGGTCCCAGGAATCGAATCCACTATCCTGGCGTAACACGCACCAGGCTCTACCAACTGAGCTACAGAGGACCACATTTACATTTACATTTACGTCATTTAGCAGAAGCTCTTATCCAGAGCGACTTACAAAAAGGTGCATTCACCTTATAGCCAGTGGGATAACCACTTTACAATTTTTTTTTTTTTTTGGGGGATGGGTTGGGGTAAGGGGGGGTGTAGAATGATTACTTTATCCTATCCCAGGTATTCCTTAAAGAGGTGGGGTTTCAAATGTCTCCGGAAGGTGGTGAGTGACTCCGCTGTCCTGGCGTCGTGAGGGAGCTTGTTCCACCATTGGGGTGCCAGAGCACCCCAATGAGTGTAATTTGCTCAATATTAGGAGTTGAGAAATAAAGTTAACATCATTAGAAATAATATATTCTCCTCTTTTCTACTGTAGGTATGTAATTCACAATTAGTTTATTCTGTTGTTGCTAGCGATATTCATAAAAACATTTTAAAATATTATATTTATTTTATTTATTTAAACAAAACAAAATTTGCGGACTGCCTGCAGTACCCCCAGTTGAATACCAGGGATTGTAGGTTCTAATCACTGAGCTATAAGGAGGTTCTAATAGAGTACAACAGTATGAGTCAAAATACCCATAAAACCTAGCGGTCAAACAAGGAAATGGTTCCAGTTTTTTCCACCATTCATTTTTCCCATAGGGGATTTTAGAAACAATGAAAATAAGGGCTTTGTTTCACATAGGCTTACCCTGGCATGATGTTTTGATAACCATGTAAATCTCTCTAGGACAAGGTGACTTTTATCAATATATTCACCTGTATTTAACCCCAAAAAATTTAACGCTAATTTGCTGCTATCATAAAGAACTATACTGAACAAAAATATAAATGCAACATGTAAAGTGTTGGTCCCATGTTTCATGAGCTGAAATAAAAGACACTAGACATTTTTCAGATGCACAAAAAGCTTATTTCTCTCAAATGTTGTGCACAAATTTGCTTACATCCGTGTTAGTGAGCATTTCTCCTCTGTTAAGATAATCCATCCACCTGACAGATATCAAGAAGCTGATTAAGAAGATGATTAAACAGCATGATCATTACACTGGTGCTGAGGACAATAAAAGGCCAGTTTTGTCACAACACAATGCCACAGCTGTCTCAAGTTTTGCGGAAGCGTGCAATTGGCATGTTGACTGCAGGAATGTCCACCAGAGCTGTTGCCAGAGAATTGAATGTTCATTTCTCTACCATAAGCCGCCTCCAACGTCATTTTAGAGAATTTGGCAGTACGTCCAACCGGCCTCACAACCGCAGACCATGTGTAATTTAGCCAGGACCTCCACATCCGGCTTCTTCTGAGACCAGCCACCCAGACAGCTGATGAAACTGTGGGTTTGCACAACTGAAGAATTTCTGCACAAACTGTCAGAAACCATCTCAGGGAAGCTCACCTGCGTGCTGGTCATCCTCATCAGGGTCTTGACCTGACTGCAGTTTGGCATCGTAACAGACTTTAGTTGGCAAATGCTCACCTTCGATGGCCATTAGCACGCTGGAGAAGTGTGCTCTTCACATATGAATCCCGGTTTCAACTGTACCGGGCAGATGGCAGACAGCATAGCATGTATGCCGTTGTGTGGGTGAGCGCTTTTCTGACATCAACGTTGTGAACAGAGTGCCCCATGGTGGCGGTGGGGTTATGGTATGGGCAGGCATAAGCTTCGAACAGCGAACACAATAGCATTTTATCGATGGCAATTTGAATGCACAGAGATACCGTGACGAGATCATGAGGCCCATTGACGTGCCATTCATCCACCGCCATCACCTCATGTTTCAGCATGATAATGCATGGCCCCATGTTGCAAAGATCTGTACACAATTCCTGGAAGCTGAACATTTCCTAGTTCTTCCAAGGCCTGCATACTCACTAGACATGTCACCCATTGAGCATGTTTGGGATGCTCTGAATCGACGGGTACGACCACGTGTTCCAGTTCCTGCCAATATCCAACAACTTCACACAGCCATTGAAGAGGAGTTGGACAACATTCCACAGGCCACAATCAACAGCCGGATCAACTCTATGCGAAGGAGATGTGTCGCGCTGCATGAGGCAAATGGTGGTCACACCAGATACTGACTGGTTTTCTGATCCACGGCCCTACTTTCTTTTTTTAAAGGTATATGTGACCAACAGATGCATATCTGTATTCCCAGTCATGTGAAATCCATAGATTAGGGCCGAATGAATTTATTTAAATTGACTGATTTCCTTATATGAACTGTAACTCAGTAAAATCTTTGAAATTGTTGCATGCTGCATTTATATTTTTGTTCAGTGTATAAATGCCATTATGATCTGGACGAGACTGACGAATCGAGGCAAATGTAAGAATCTCTGGATTAACTATCTAATGTGTACATAAATTTAGTAACGAAGAAATTGGCTACATTTCTTTAAATTGACAATTCTGTGAACTGTCTTGTGCAAGTTTTAAATTGACACAATACCTGTTAGCAAAGGTGTCAGCTAGAGATGACGTGCAGGAGCTTGCAGGGATTTGTAATCTTGCATGATGTCTACTTTGACGCTAATTAGCATTTTCGAATCAGAGTAAATTGAGATTAATATATTGACATGTCACCTTGTCACATGGTTATCAAAACGTCACGCCAGGGTAAGCCGACACAAAACACTGCCCTTATTTTAAGTGTTTCTAAAATTCCCTATGGGGGAAATGAATGGTAGAAAAACGATTGGAACCATTTCCGTTTGATCACTAGGTTTTATGGGTATTGTGATTCCTCCACCGTGGGACTCTATAGAAATAATTTCTGAGGAACCAATCATCTCTAAATAACAGGTCTACTTCCGTGGTTGATAGGTAGATTGGTTCTAGTTAGGACGGGTGAATGACGTTCTCTTACCCCTGGTCCATCGGAGGCAACATACTTGACCACTAATCGAAACTCCTCAATTATACATGGTGATGGGACATTTACAACCAGGGTGGTGCCATAAGTGGTGAAGTAGCGCGTGAGAAATTCTACTTTAACCAAATCCGAATCATCTTCACTTCGGCAGTAGGACACCTCTTGCATTGAGAGAGAGGGGTGAATGTCCAACAGTAACTCGCTTTGAGAATCTTGGATGCATTTCAGCTGAAGCGTTTCAGTTCCTCTCAAAGTTCTCTTCTCGAAGTCTACGCTTAGATCCAAGTGGAAGTGTTTTATCTTGAATTGACCAAAGCTCCTCTGCTAGATTGGTGTGCAGCATGAGAGATCTTTCCATATTGAATGAATGGGTAAATGTGATTTTTCCTCAAACTATTAGCTGTCGCCGCGTCTGTAACTTCGGTTGTATTGAGAAAAATAAACGTGCCTCTAAAAACGATTGTCAAGTATGGCTTTACTGCGCAAGAGTGCCACAACGAGAGGTTCGATTGAGGTCCAATCATGGGTAGGCTACAAATAACATGGGTACATTTCAGAAGAGATTGGGTCGATACAAACTTTTGTTTAATTATTGAAACAAATACTTTACTTTATTAAATTTAGTTTTACAGGGACATTAATCAACATTACTGTAAAAGTGCCCGTTTTAGCCAGTCAGCTAAATGACTAATAGCTTATGTAAACAAAAAAAGGACAAACTGATTACAACTATTAATATGAATATCATTCATAGGATACGTGAAACAAATGAGATTTTATTTAGAATAACATAGGATCACTGTTCAATGTGACATGTGACATCCATAGCAAAATATTCGAACTTTTAAGTACCATTTATCTATGTACAAAAAGTGCATTCATATGCATTATAAAATAATGGTTTATCAATGGCGTAATATATGTCCACAACCAGGTGGTGAAAGGTGAGAAATAAAGGCATCAGTTGAACTCGGTTGCCAGTCAAGTGTTTTGCTTCAAATATCTGTCAGGTAAATAGTACATTGATAAAGATAGTGCATCTTCAACGCTGAATGTACGACTGATGACAAAATAATACTGGTACTTATTCTGATTCAATTAAACAAAATATTTGACAGGTCCACATTCCTGTTGGAATTGAATTCCCAACTCTGAAGAAAGTTTAATTTACAACAGAATGACACTGACAGGATTAACAGTATAAATCTTTATTTAATTATTTATTAACTTTATTAACTACAGAGAAAGATTTTTTTTAGAAAAACAATACATATTTTAGAAAGATTTTTCATAGTACTAAACGCAACAGATCCGTACAAAAAACAGCTAACAAACTAACCATGAAATAATGTTCAAAACAGTAGCTTTTTCACAGTAAAAAGGTAGGCACCATGGTAACATTGTGGTCTGTTAATTCATGCCTTCAGTTGATCATTTGTTGTTGCCCGGGTAACATTTTGAGGTCAATGGTATAAAGCCTCAGGTCCGCTTTGATATTATGCCCAGTCTCTCGCTCATCTCATATCAGCACCAGGTTCATTGGTGTAATAAATTAATGAATAAATAGGGCTTTGTGGGCCGGAGGTCAGAGTGTTCCAGAGAGGGTGTGGCACTTGGGGCCCTCTCCCTAGTCCTACACCTGACTGACGAGCTCCGAGTCGTCTCCCACAAACCACTGCACCGGGGTCCCATCCGCTGCCCTCTGGAGGACCCGTCTCTGGGGAGCCTGCAGACGGGATAACAAAAACAGGGAACATTTCAATGTCTGGTTTATCAAGTCAGTACTAACAGAGTTATACTTTTAAATATCACTAGCAATAACATTATTGGAAGGTCACAGTATGGAGAGAAGGCAACAAAGTAGATCAGTGCCTACAAGCACAATGCTGTTTCTGCTTGTAGTTCCCTGCAACCCTTCAGGGCAAGGAGTGACAGCAGAGACCAAGCCCTCAGCTGCTGTATTACTCACTTCTCACAACACCAGGAAGTTGGAGACACAAATGTGATGTTAAAGGAAATAAGGTACATAGCACTGTGTGGTATAACTTCACCATTTAGAGCTCCATAATGAGAAGGTCATAAACATTCAAACCAAATCAAAACATGATGAGTTCAGCCATGATGTCTCAAAATGCTTGGCTTTCAGCAGCTGATCCACAACAAGGGTGTGGTGTTTTTCCCTACAGTGAGTCACTCAGCGTGACGTTGCGTGATTCAGTGGTGATGTTGACTATGGGAGGGCCACACGCATGTTCTCTCCCACACTGCAGCTGTCTGAACGTCTCTCAAACCTGATTTACTTTCTGTGAACAGAATTTCCCCTCAAATGAAGAAAGGTCACCACTACTGAGTAATACGCGACCCAAGTAGATCCACTACTGTACTACAGCTGCCCATGCTTTTCCAACCCCATGCAATATAAATCATCGCTGAAGAGTAAAGACAGTAAAACGATACAGGAATGTGGCACCTGGGTTTTACACTTACATATGACCTTTCCCATGCCTTGCCCTCTGGAGAGAACTCGGGATACCAACTGCCTCTCATATTATAACCATTTCAATGTCTCAAGATCACATTGACTCACCACCTGCCTCCATAGATTTTCTTAAACTGTATCTGAACTCAAAAGATTACAAATCATTGTAGTTAATTTAAGTGGCAGTTCTTTATCAGGCATGAGGTTAATTTTAGATTGATAAAGTATGTAACTAAATAGGCTGCGTCCTGAGAGAATACTCAGGGTCATGCGCAGCGTTTTATGACGCATAGTGTGCGAGCTATCTGTGAGGCTGACAAAACAGCAATAAGGACGCCATGGGGTGGGGCTGGAAAACAGTGTGTGCATCACAAATGGCCCTCTATAGTGCACTGCATTTTACAAAGGCCAATAGGGCTCTAGCCAAAAGTAGTGCACTATGTAGGGAATAAGGTGCCATTTGGGACGTACCAAGTGGATCATAGTTTCTCTCTCTCTCAATGCAATTCAGTGAGCGTGAATTGGACAATGGGACCAGAAATACGATATTGTGTGAACGGTGGCTCCTGAACAATTCAAAACAACCATTGGATGTCATAAAACGTGCTGAGACGAGTATCATTGAACAGTTCCATTTTGTCCAATGACTCCTTTCCTCATAGTGTGCTTACTAGTTCATGGAGGTAATACTTGTGTGTCAGGTGTGATTGCCAAACAAAGTTAATTAGAACACAAAGTTCGCTTGTAAAGACTATTAAGATACGGCACAAACATTTTAAAGAGTTCTGTTGATTCCATGGTCCTCTGTAGCTCAGCTGGTAGAGCACGGCGCTTGTAACGCTAAGGTAGTGGGTTCGATCCCCGGGACCACCCGTACACAAAAAATGTATGCACGCATGACTGTAAGTCGCTTTGGATAAAAGCGTCTGCTAAATGGCATATTATTATTATATTATTATAACTTGCAGACAGGACACAGCACCTCAGAAGGATCCATCTTAACTAATTAGAAATTCCCTTCTCCTGTTAAAAGCCTGCCGACACCGACTGAACAGTTTTATATTCCAGTGATATTCAGTAATAAGGTGGTGCTGACAGTAATTCCGCAAAGGCAGTAACTTAAGATTGGGCAACTACATTGTAATCATGTAGTGAGTGAAGTGCTGTCGTGGCTGTTTACCTGTTCAGGGTATTTGTGGTGGTGGGAAAGAGGTGATTCACAGCCAGGTACGTTCCTCACCCTGTCCGCAACCTGTCTGTCCAGGGAGCGAGGTCTGAACTGGTTGCGCTGGTGCCATGACTTGAGCTCCTCGTTTACCACCTGCCGGGGGAAGCCTCTGGAGGGGTGGTGGGGGAAGCCTCTGGAGGGGTGGTGGGGGTACTCTCTGAGCGAGGGGGCGCGGGACAGTCTGATGTGGGGGGGCAGGGGCGTGAGAGCCCGCTGGGGGTGCACAGGGGCCTCCTCATACCAGTGCTCATATCGACTGGAGTGACAGGGGGGCAGAGGGCCGTGATACAGCCTGGCCATGTCCATCTCTGAGGGGTAGATCCCGTGGTCATAGTAACCCCTGTGGAAGCTGGGGGTGGACTGGTGCTGGTGGTTTTGGTAGAAGCCGGGGCCTGGGGGGTAGGCCATTGGTCCATGATTGTTGTTGGGGCTGGAATGTTGGTACCTATAGGTGGGCTGACACTGCCTTGGCAGGTCACAGGGCATCTCATGACACGGGGAGCTAGTGTAGGATAGGGCAGAGTGTTCAGAGTTACTGTCCTCAGTCTCAGAGTTGGAGTTGTAAATGGGGTTTCTGTATCCTCCCCTCTGGACGGGGGACTCGCCTGGAGAAGTTACAACGTAATCCGTCAGTAGCCTCCTGGGAACACGGGTACGACCCCGGTCCTTATCCAGGTTCAACGGAGGCTCACTGTTGGGAAGCCTGTAAAATATCACATAGAAGCATTACAAACTAGGCCAAAACTGTACAAAATGAAACAATCATTTGAAAGATCAAGTGAGACAGTTTCAAAATGTAAGCAGTGTGGGGACAGTGTGGATGAAATATACAAATGGTTGAATGCACTGACTAAGTTGCTCTATACAGTGAGGGAAAAAAAGTATTTGATCCCCTGCTGATTTTGTACGTTTGCCCACTGACAAAGACATGATCAGTCTATAATTTTAATGGTAGGTTTATTTGAACAGTGAGAGACAGAATAACAACAAAATCCAGAAAAACACGTCAACATTTTTATTAAAATGCAAATCAATTTATGAGAGAAATAAGTATTTGACCCCTCTGCAAAACATGACTTAGTACTTGGTGGCAAAACCCTTGTTGGCAATCACAGAGGTCAGACGTTTCTTGTAGTTGGCCACCAGGTTTGCACACATCTCAGGAGGGATTTTGTTCCACTCCTCTTTGCAGATCTTCTCCAAGTCATTAAGGATTTGAGGCTGACGTTTGGCAACTTAAACCTTCAGCTCCCTCCACAGATTTTCTATGGGATTAAGGTCTGGAGACTGGCTAGGCCACTCCAGGACCTTAATGCGCTTCTTCTTGAGCCACTCCTTTGTTGCCTTGGCCATGTGTTTTGGGTCATTGTCATGCTGGAATACCCATCCATGACCCATTTTCAATGCCCTGGCTGAGGGAAGGAGGTTCTCACCCAAGATTTGACGGTACATGGCCCCGTCCATCGTCCCTTTGATGCGGTGAAGTTGTCCTGACCCCTTAGCAGAAAAACACCCCCAAAGCATAATGTTTCCACCTCCATGTTTGACGGTGGGGATGGTGTTCTTGGGGTCATAGGCAGCATTCCTCCTCCTCCAAACACGGCGAGTTGAGTTGATGCCAAAGAGCTCGATTTTGGTCTCATCTGACCACAACACTTTCACCCAGTTCTCCTCTGAATCATTCAGATGTTCATTGGCAAACTTCAGACGGGCCTGTATATGTGCTTTCTTGAGCAGGGGGACCTTGCGGGCGCTGCAGGATTTCAGTCCTTCACGGCGTAGTGTGTTACCAATTGTTTTCTTGGTGACTATGGTCCCAGCTGCCTTGAGATCATTGACAAGATCCTCCCGTGTAGTTCTGGGCTGATTCCTCACCGTTCTCATGATCATTGCAACTCCACGAGATGAGATCTTGCATGGAGCCCCAGGCTGAGGGAGATTGTGTTTCTTCCATTTGCGAATAATCGCACCAACTGTTGTCACCTTCTCACCAAGCTGCTTGGCGATGGTCTTGTAGCCCATTCCAGCCTTGTGTAAGTCTACAATCTTGTCCCTGACATCCTTGGAGAGCTCTTTGGTCTTGGCCATGGTGGAGAGTTTGGAATCTGATTGATTGATTGCTTCTGTGGACAGGTGTCTTTTATACAGGTAACAAACTGCGATTAGGAGCACTCCCTTTAAGAGTGTGCTCCTAATCTCAGCTCGTTACCTGTATAAAATACACCTGGGAGCCAGAAATCTTTCTGATTGAGAGGGGGTCAAATACTTATTTCCCTCATTAAAATGCAAATCAATTTATAACATTTTTGACGTGTTTTTCTGGATTTTTTGTTGTTATTCTGTCTCTCACTGTTCAAATAAACCTACCATTAAAATTATAGACTGATCATTTCTTTGTCAGTGGGCAAACGTACAAAATCAGCAGGGGATCAAATACTTTTTTCCCTCACTGTAAGAGCATCTGCTAAAAGACCAAAATCTAAATCTAAAACATTTAAATGTGCTGACCTGAGAGAGAGCTGGCGGCGAAGGTGCATCTCCGGGGTGGAGGGGGCGCTGTTTGACTGGGTGTGGCACAGTCTGAGATGGGAGGAGAACTGCAGGGGCAGAGCAGTGTCTTCATAACAGGCTTCCACTGGAGGCAACACAGGGGTCACGGCTGGACTACTGCTGAAAGGTAACATGGACAGGAAGGAGAGATAAGAGGGTTAATGACTAAACCCTGAAGATGTTTTCATTCAGATGAAAAACAAGCCATGAGGGGGCCAAATGAGTGCATGTGCTTTCCATGCTTAAACCTGTTCCATGTGCCCTTGTCTCAGTCTATTTGCGCTGCCACTCAAAGACAAGTTGTGACTTGAATCAAAATGTTCCCAAGTAATATCCTCCCCGAAATACCAAAGTACGCCTTAATGCCAACTTTAGCAAAACCACTTCAAAAGGAACACTTTTTTCAAATATCAAATGGAGTTTAAGTTGCAGATAAATGCTGCCAAAGCATATTTTGTATACACTGAGTATACAAAACATTAAGAACACCTGCTCTTTCCATGACAGACTGACCAGGTGAATCCAGTTGAAAGCTATGATCGATCCCTTATTGATGTCACTTGTTAAATCCACTTCAACCAGTGTAGAAGAAGGGGAGGAGACAGGTTAAAGAGGAATTGTTAAGCCTTGAGACAATTGAGACATGGATTGTGTATGTGTGCCATTCAGAGGGTGAATGGGCAAGACAAAAGATTTAAGTGCCTTTGAATGGGGTACAGTAGTAGCTGCCAGGCGCACCGGTTTGTCAAGAACTGCAACGCTGCTGTGTTTTTCACGTGCAACAGTTTCCCATGTGTACGAAGAATGGTCCAACATCCAAATGACATCCTGCCAACTTGACAACTGTGGGAAGCATTGAAGTCAACATGGGCCAGCATCCCTGTGGAACGCTTTCGACACGAGTCCATGCCCCAACGAATTGGGTGGGGGGGTTGGTGCAACTCAATATTAGGAAGGTGTTTCTAATGTTTGGTAAACTGTGTATTTGGGTTCAACTATGAAGCTTATTTTAGAGCACTACAAATGCATGAATTCAAAAAGTCAAGGCAATCTTATATTAGGCTACATAATGGCTTGCGTATAAGAGAGGTTTCACCAACCCGTGAGGCTTCCATTATAGCTATTCTTGGGATTTCCTGTACAATAAATTCAAGGGTAGCGTTCATATAAAATTACAGGAGGCACACTGGGTTCTCCCTTGGCCTTTACCTTGACTTGCTGCTACATGAGTGTGACTTCTTCTTGGTCTTCTGGTAAGGCTGGTCCAGACTGGACTCGGTCCAAGGTGAGTGCTCAATGGGAGGGGGCTCCAATTCCAGGCTGGTGTTGAAGCTGGACTGTAGCTCCTCCAGGGTTGGAGTAGTAGGGGGTGGCTGGGGAGGGTCTACTGGTCCTCCTGGGTGAGGGGGCTCCACGGATGGTTCAGATGACTGACTGATCACCTCTTCTGGAGAAGAATAGAAATAATGACGTTAAGAGAGTACTCTGGTGCTATTGTCAGAGCATGTTTATCTATATAATTTTACAAGAGTCATTTTTGCACATAGTAACGCTCTAACCTTCATCGAGCAGTGCCGAATCCGACAGAGCGCTATCATCAGAAGTGCCCTGATCTGGAAACAAAAGCAAAGCAAACAACTGTATTAATCCATGGGAATGGCACTGGAATTACATTTCTCTCAGATCAGAGATGTCAATGTTGTTTTATTAGTTGGACAGTAGGGCGTCGCTCACCTCTCCGTGTGCTGATGCAGCCTGGCCGTGGTGAAGACCGCCCGTGCTGTAGGCGCAGCTGAAATGCTGTTTCCTGCAGTTGTTTGACTTTCTTCTCCTCACGCTTGCACTGCTGTAACCGGCTTCTCTTCACCGCCTTGCTGAGGTGTTCCTCATGGCACAGTCTTTGGGCCGCTTTGTATATCTGCAGCTGAAGGGATAGCTCAGCTTCCACAGAGTTTAGCTCTGAGTCCTACAGGAAGTGACAAAAGGACGTTGGGCAGAAAGTAGTGGCTGAACATCAAATCTCTCTTCCTGGCTCTTACGATGACAGAAGCCTGACTAATGATGGCTGGTGCCAAGGAAGGTAGGGCGATGGATTGAATTAAGAAACAAAACATTTCCCTAAGGGGAACCACGGGAGTGGCCTTCAGTATTAAGTACACCTGTGTGTGGGACTTTTACAACCACTGTTAAAGGAAGAGTCAGTGTAAATGACAATAGTGTCCATGTCCAACCCTTGTCAGACTCTTTACCTCTGTTCCCTGTGGGATGCTCTGCTCGTCTAGTTTGAAGGCTGCTCCGATGCGTTGGCGAATTTGAGGCGGCTGCTCCCCAGGCAGCAAAGGGTAGTCTGCAGACAGCCGACCAGTTAGCTCCTATATGACATGGAAAGAAGACACCAGATTTAAGTTGGTTAAAATGTGTTGAATCAGATTTTAATGAAACACAAATCACGTACTGTATGTTAATATATAGTGAACTCCAAAAATATTGTGACAGTGACATGTTTTGCTGTTTTGGCTCTGGACTCTTCGGCATTGTATCATTTCAAATCCAATGGAGGTTAAAGTGCAGACTGTCAGCTTTAATTTGAGGGTATTGTTATCCATATCGGGTAAACTGTTTAGAAACTACAGCACTTTTTGTACCTATTCCCCCCCTTTTAGTGGACCAGAAGTATTGGGACAAATTCACTTATATGTTTATTAAAGTAGTCAAAAGTTTAGTATTTGGTCCCATATTCCTAGCACGCAATAATTACATCAAGCTTGTGACTCTACAAACTTGTTGGATGCATTTGCTGTTTGTTTTGGTTGTGTTTCAGATCATTTTGTGCCGAATAGAAATGAATGGTAAATAATGTGTCATTTTGCCATCACTTTTATTGTAAATAAGAATATGTTTCTAAACACTTCTACATTCATGTGGATAATACCATGATTACGGATAGTCCTGAATGAATCGTGAATAATGATGAGTGAGAAAGTTAGACGCACAAATATCATACCCCCAAAAATGTCTTGGGGGTATGATATTTGTGCCTCCAACTTTCTCACTCATCATTATTATTTCACGATTCATTCAGGACTATCCATAGTCATGGTAGCATCCACATTAATGTAGAAGTGTTTAGAAACATATTCTATTCTTATTTACAATAAAAGTGACTCCAAAATGACAATACATTATTTACCATTCATTTCTATTGGGCAGAAAGTTATCTGAAACACAACCAAAATCAAACAAGCTTGATGTAATCATTGCTGTAATTTCTAAACGGGTCACCAGATATGGATGAAAATACCCTCAAATTAAAGCCGACAGTCTGCAATTTAACCGCATAGTCCCTGTACCATTTCAAATCCAAAGTGCTGGAGTACAGAGCCAAAACAACAACAAAAATGGTCACTATCCCAATACTTTTGGAGCCCATTTAGTTGGAGGTAAGAACATTATGAGGGGACCACTGCTACTTCAGAGGTAATATGTCCCCATTCCCTTCAAATCAACCAGGTTTGTGAACCCTCATTGAGTTCATTTTGAAATATTGTACAAACATTTCTGCTTCCCAACTGACACTTGAGATCATTCTCAAGTGTCAGTTAGGCAATGCTGCCTTTCCATAGAATCCTACTCTTTCACAACACATTCTCAGGGCCTCACCTGTCCAGTGAATGCAACCAAACTGGCCTGCCCTCTAGCTAAATCTACACTCAACCTGAGCGTGAGAGTGCATATTACTGATTTCATTTGGGAACAGACATAACACACCCTGTGTTTGTTTTGAGTTAATCTACATAAAAAGGTATATCCCCCCCCCCGACACAAACACTAGTGTCACAAGTGTTGGTCATGATCTCAGTCGCTGTATTGTTCCTGAGAGCAGGAAGAGGAGTTATCAGAGCCTCCTTCCAGGCAGCATACCTCGACAGGACAAGTCCCGACGGGCGAGCCAAGCCCAATTGTCAACAGAAAAGAATGATCAGACCTGGGCTGCGTCTCAAATGGCACCCTATTACCTACATAGTGCACTACCTTTGACCAGAGACCTATCGCAAAAGTAGTGCACTTTATAGAGAATAGGGTGTCATTTCATACGCACACTCAATGTTTCCCTCAACAGCAGCTTGTTACAGGGGACTGGCTCTCCCATAGCTCGTAACGATGACGGATGGCACAGTGACATTCTTAGGGCTGAATTCATTTCTGAGAGACAGATATGGGAGAGATAATCTAGTGTGGTATAATAGGGACACTTAATGTCCATTGGCTGCCTCCCAATTGCCCTAACTTGTCTCACTTAAAAGCCCAACAAATCAGCCTGACTGAAAGGGAAGGGGACAGTTGTGTTCTCATTGGTCAGGAGCACCAAAACAAATAAGCTTTTCAGCTCAGACTGTGGGCAGCCTTTATCGGCTAAGTAGTTTGATTGCCAGGCAATTATTGATGAACATCTCGAAAGAACAGAAAAACATGCACACTGCTCTTGCTAGTATCACTTTAGTTTATTAAGCTTACGTATCGGCCACTCTGCCTTTGTTAGGTCTTGATTAACATCACTCCTCCATCTATTCTACTATGAAACAAACACCCCCCGTCTAAATAATGTGTAACTGTTGACATCACAGTCATGGTATCACTTATGGGGAAATTCCCACTGATATGGTGAAAACGACCTGAACCCTGATAGAGTGGAGTGGAGAGCGTGTGTGTGTGTGTGTACACTATATCCAGGGGTACTCACAGCCTCTCGGATGCAGAGTTTCTTCAGCTCCAGTAGGCAGAGCTCTAGCCGGTCCTCCAGTGACTGGTGCTTGAGTTTGACGGCCCGGGTATGAGTGATCACGTCCTTCATAATCTTGCAAGGACTATCAGGGCCTTGGACACACAGTGACAAAGAGGCTACTGTGAGGTCTCAGGGTTGAAAACAGCAAGGCTATAGATAGCTGGACACAAGTTTACAATTGGTAATGCTTGCTTATCAATTTCGTATAGATAACCCAACTGGTTGGAGATAATAAACGGTGTCCAAATCGAGGAAAGTTTGCTCCAATCCTGACTTGTTTCTGCCCACTCATGAGCAGCAACAATGAAGATAATGAGCCAAGATGACACCTAGACAAGACAAGGTTCTTTTGAGAGATAATGAGTGTCTGTACTTGTACTGTTTACTGTTGGGCAATTCCACGGTAACAGAGTGACACAGACTCAGATTTTTCATTTTAAAATGTATGTCAAACAAAAACCAATGATTGGAAAGTTAAACTATACAACTCTATGCAGAATGACTGGTTTTTAAAACATTTTTAAAATGTTGTGTGGAAACTGTTAAATGTATTCTTTGTGCATCGAATTTTATGGTTTGTTTAATTTTGCAATCATTGGTTTTTGTTTGACATACATTTTAAAGTGAAAAATCTGAGTGTGTCACTCTGCTACCGTGAAATTGCCCTGTTTCATTAACTGATACTGAAACTGTCATGAAAGTGTGATAGGATCAACCTGGGAGTGAAACCAAGGCGATAAACAATATGTTGTTGCTCTACTACTGGAATAGTTAGGTGGCTCTCCAGCACTGCTGTGACTACCGACAACTGGTTGCATCCCAAATGGCAGCCTACTCCCTACATAGTGCACTACTTTGACCAGAGCCCTAAGGGTGCCCCTACGGGTAGCACAAAAGTAGTGAACTATATAGGGAGTAGAATGCCATTTGGGATACAACCCTGAGTTCATTCACAGGGCTACTAATGACTCCAGGCCAGCTGCATTGTGTGTCACATGCTTTCAGAGATTATCAACTCAATCCCTGCAGGTACTGACAGACAGCAGAGAAAGCCACCAGAGGCGTGACTGCCACCGGAATGGCAACCATGCAGGAGAAAATAAACAGTAGAAAACATGCCAATGACAAAAAAAACGTATTCTGTCTGGATCAATTATCTCCCATTGTGGGAAGCAGACAGCGTGTGACTAAATGACATATGTGGTGAAGAAAGTGACCAGCAATAGCTCAGCTACTGGTTTATAGAAACCATTGGTAGTGGCCACTGCATCATCTTTGAAAATGGAGCACAAAATAATAAATAACAGGACTATAAACCACTTTTGAATAGTGTGGTTTGCTTGCTTACTACTTAGTTATAAGTAGAACACAAATAGGTTTCTAGGCCAAAACCCATGCATATCAAATTTGAAAGAATGTTGACTAATGTCTCACTACAGGCATCCCGTTATAGTGAATAACTGTTAGTGTCATGCAAGTTGAAAGGTATTTGGTGGCTTGGTGCTTACCAGAGTGGAGAATGATACCACTGTCTGTGTCACTGATCTCTTCTTTGCCCTCCATGTATATGGGTCAGGTGGTGTTCATAGGTAGGGGGAACGTCCACTTTCACGATGCCCTGCAAAAATACACATTTATGTTAATTTTCTTCAACGATACAATATACTTTATTGTCCATTTGCGTGGAAATTCATTTTGAAGTCAGCAGGCAAATACAACACTTATATATGGCCTACACTACAGAGAGTGATCCCATTTAATAGTACTCAATTGTTGCTTTTCAGCACAATTAAAATATCTAATTTTAGACATAGATAATGGTCTCCATCCACCATTGAGAGATTACACTTCTAACACACCACTTAACCCTTCAACCATGAAAGTCACAGGGGTCAAACCAAATTCCCAGAGACTTTGCTCAGGAAACAATGGTGCTTAAAAAAGGGCCACTCTTTCCCATTACTTTGAGCCATTCCCTCCAGCTACGTCCTGTCAGCACAGCCTCACCAGGGTTCAAACCAGAGTGGATTCACACTGTGACCATCTAACACAGGTTGAGTCCTGAATGGTACCCTATATAGTGCACTACTTTTGACCAGGGCTCTAGTAGTGCACTATATAGGGAGTAGGGTGCCATTTGGGACTCAAACCCACACTGTTCTTCATCAGGTGAATGTTTAGCCTGCAGCTAATGGGCTGGCTACTTTAGGGGGAGGTTGAGGAATGCCTGAACACATCAGAGGAGAGGCCAGTCCAACAACAATTAGGCCTATAAAGAATAACAGACTACCAACAAAATACAGACTGAAAAAGAGTCTGAAATAATATCCCAATGTCCTCCAGAAATATTAATCATCAAGTAATACAATACAAAATAATTCATAGATTTTAATTCACAGATTCTATTTGATCTTTCTCTTACTCCAAATTGTCTGTTGTGTTGTCAAATAAATATTGGAACCTACATGCACATGATGTGGTACTTCCGCAGTGTGAAGACCTTTTGGTCACAGGTTGCCAGGCCTGTGTCAAGCATAGTAGGTGTTGCTATTCCCTGTCTCCCCAGTATTTATTGGTTTAGATTTTTTATTGTTGAACGATGACTCTTCACTAAGTCTCACAGTACCCCAGAAACGAGTATTGTTGTCCGGACTGACTGCGGCAAAAAGAATGTTGGTGACCAGATGTAAGCCTCCACATAAGCTCAGCATAACTCAATGGCTACAAAACTTCCTTGACGTCCTTTCACTAGAGCTCTCCATAGCTTGTGTGAACAACACCAAGGAAAGGACATTAGATACATTCAATAGAGCAGTCGAAAAAGGTCAAAAGCTTATTATGAGTTAATGTAATCATGTTTAAATTCATCAACTGTATTTTGAATATTTGTATCGAATATCGATGTATGCAGGCTGACTTTATTCATGTCCCTTGTTCCTCCAAACAACTGTACAAACATAAGACGAGTTATCCATTATGTTTTGTTTAAAGCATTGATACAGTGCCTTCAGAAAGTATTCACACCCCTTGACGTTTTCCACATTCTGTTGTGTTACAGCCTGCATTTATAATTGATTAAATTGAGATTGTGTCACTGGCCTACACACAATACCCCATAATGTCAAAGTGGAATGATGTTTTTAGACATTTTTACAAATTAATTAAAGATTAAAAGCTTAAATGTCTTTTTTTACATTTTAGTAATTTAGCAGACGCTCTTCTCCAGAGCGACTTACAGTTCGTGAGTGCATACATTTTCACAACCCTGGCGTTGCAAGCGACATGCTCTACCAACTGAGCTACAGGGACTACAGGGGTCTTGAGTCAATAAGTATTCAACCCCTTTGTTATGGCAAACCTAAAGAAGTTCAGGAGTAAAAATGTGCTTAATAAGTTACATGGACTCACTGTGTACAATAATAGTGTTTAACATGATTTTTGAATGACTGCCTTATTTCTGTACCCCAGTCATACAATTATCTGTACGGTCCCGCAGTCAAGCAACATTGTAGTTACTCCACAATACTAACCTAAATGAGAGGGAAAAGGAGGAAGCTTGTACAGAATAAAAACATGACAAAACATGCATCCTGTTTGCAATAAGGCACTAAAGTAAAACTGCAAAAAAATTGGCAAAAGAAATTACTTTATGATGTCCTGAATACAAAGTGTTATGCTTGGGGCAAATCCCACACAACGTCACTAAGTACCACTCTTCATATTTTCAAGCATGGTGGTGGCTGCATTATGTTATGGGTATGCTTGTCATCAGCAGGGACTAGGGAGTTTTTTAGGATAAAAATAAACGGAATAGAGCTAAGCACAGGCAAAATCCTAGAGGAAAACCTGGTTCAGTCTGCTTTCCAACAGACACTGGGAGACAAATTCACCTTCAAGCAGGACAATAACCTAAAACACATGACCAAATACAAACTTTAAGTTGCTTACCAAGACAACATTTAATGTTTCTGAGTGGCCTAGTTACAGTTTTGACTTAAAATCGGCTTGAAAATCTGTCAAAATTTGAAAATGGCTGTCTAGCAATGATCAACAACCAACTTGACAGAGCTTGAAGAATTTTAGAAAATAATATTGTGCAAATATTCTACAATCCAGGTGTGAAAAGCTTAGACTAACCCAGAAAGACTCAGCTGTATTCGCTGCGAAAGGTGGTTCTAACATGTATTGACTCAGGGGTGTGAATACTTATGTAAATTATATATTTCTATATTTCATTATCAATACATTTGCAAAAATGTCTAAAAACATGTTTTCACTTTGTCATTATGGGGTATTGTGTGTAGATTGGGTGATAAATTTTATTTTTTTAATTCAGGCTGTAACAACAAAATGTGGAATAGGTCAAGGGGTCTGAATACTTTCTGAAGGCCCCTGTAGCTCAGTTGGTAGAGCACGGGGGGCCAGTATGAAAATGTATGCACTCACTAACTAAGTCGCTCTGGATAAATGTAAATGAAGGCACTGTATGTCCACAACATGAGCCCGTTGGGGGGAGGGAGATGGGGAGAGGAGTGGAGAGAGAGGGGGAATAGGTCGCACCTACTTAGAAGGGGGAGGGAGAGGGGCGATGGGACAGACAGGACAATCAACTTATTTATTGTTTGTTTTTTTGGTGTTGTCTTGTATCCATGTTTTTATTTTCTACCGTTTTTTATTTTCTTTATCTATGTACTTCTTGAATATTATTGCCCGTCTGATCTGAACCCCTCACAGAAAAATCATTATAATAAAAAGTTACTTTTTTTTAAATAACAGTACATTCGGAAAGTATTCAGACCCCTTAACTTTTTCCACATTTTGTTAAGTTACAGCCTTATTCTAAAATGGATTAAACAAACAAAAATGTCCTCAATCAATCTACACACAATACCCCATAATGACAAAGCGAAAACAGGTTTGTAGAAATTTTAGCAAATGTATTTTTAAAAAATACCTTATTTACATAAGTATTCAGACCCTTTGCTATGAGACTCAAAATTGAGCTCAGGTGCATCCTGTTTCCATTGATCATCATTGAGATGATTCTACAACTTGATTGGTGTCCACCTGTGATAAATTCAATTGATTGGACATGATTTGGAAAGGCACACACCTGTCTATATAAGGTCCCACAGTTGACAGTGCATGTCAGAGCAAAAACCAAGCCGTCGAAGGAATTGTCCGTAGAGCGCCGAGACAGGATTGTGTCGAGGCACAGATCTGTGGAAGGGTACCAAAACAATTCTGCAGCATTGAAGGTCCCCAAGAACACAGTGGCCTCCCTCATTCTTAAATGGAAGATGTTTGGAACCATCAAACTGAGCAATCGGGGGAGAAGGGCCTTGGTCAGGGAGGTGACCAGGAACCCGATGGTCACTATGATAGAGCTCCAGTTCCTTTGTGGAGATGGGAGAACCTTCCAGAAGCACAGCCATCTCTGCAGCACACCACCAATCAGGCCTTTATGGTAGAGCGGCCAGACGGAAGCCACTCCTCAGTAAAAGGCATATGACAGCCCACTTGGAGTTTGCCAAAAGGCACCTAAAGGACACTCAGACCATGAGAAACAAGATTCTCTGGTCTGATGAAACCAAGATTGAACTCTTTGGCCTGAATGCCAAGCGTCACGCCTGGAGGAAACCTGGCACCATCCCTACGGTGAAACATGGTGGTGGCAGCATCATGCTGTGGGGATGTTTTATCAGTGGGCAGGGACTGGGAGACTAGTCAGGATCAAGGGAAAGATGAACAGTGCAAAGTACAGAGAGACCCTTGATGAAAACCTGCTACAGAGCACTCAGGACCTCAGATTGGGTCGAAGGTTCACCTTCCAACAGGACAACGATCCTAAGCACACAGCCAAGACAACGCAGGAGTGGCTTCGGGACAAGTCTCTGAATGTCCTTGAGTGGCCCAGCCAGAGCCCGGACTTGAATTGAACATCTCCGGAGAGATCTATAAATAGCTGTGCAGCGACGCTCCCCATCCAACCTGACAGAGCTTGAGAGGATCTGCAGAGACGATTGGGAGAAACGCCATAAATACAGGTGTGCCAAGCTTGTAGCGTCATACCCAAGAAGACGTGAGGCTGTAATCGCTGCCAAAGGTGCTTCAAGATAGTATTGAGTAAAGGGTCTGAATACTTACGTAAATGTGATATTTCCGTTTTTATAAATTTGCAAACATTTCTAGAAACCTATTTTTGCTTTGTCATTATGGGGTATTGTGTGTAGATTGAGGGGAAAAAAACAATTGAATCCATTGTAGAATAAGGCTAACGTAACAAAATGTGGAAAAAGTCAAGGGTTCTGAATACTTACCGAATGCACTGTATGCAAGGAAATTAGGCTTGATTGTTGTTCAGTGACCGAATATCCCAAACTATTCAACTTGCAGTGGCAAATATAAAGGAAGTTATTAATTGCACTACAAATAAAGATGAACATTTAACATTCTCTGGTATTGTCTTACCGGTAATCTATGTACTGAAAAAGGTTGATCAAAGTGATACACTTTAGAGTGTCAATAGAAATAGCTCTAAATTCAGTCATTTAAATTAATCAACTTTACAGAGCCAGCCTAAAACCCCAAAGAGCAAGCAATTTAGAGGCAGAAGCAGTGTCTAGGAAAAACTCCCTAGAAGGCAGGAACCTAGGAAGAAACCTTGAGAGGAACCAGGCTCCGAGGGGTGGCCAGTCCTCTTCTGGCTGTACCGGTAGAGAGTTAGGAGTAGATGTGGCCATTTAGACAAGATTCAGTCTGTCCACTGTGAGTTTCTCCAACCAAATGTTAACTTGGTTGACCATGTCCTTGAAGCCAAGTCAGACAAATTGGCTCCTTCAGATAGAGGCCAGTTGGTGGAATTACTAAGGTATGACATGATCTTGGTGACATCACCTTGATCCATACACTGTTGCAGTGTTCAGAACAGGGAACTCGAAACTCTTCGACTTCTGAGTGTTCAAGACAACTGGGAACTCCGAAAAAAAACGAGCTCTAACTGGAAAAAATCGTTTTGCATGATCATCCAACTTGGAATTCTAAGTCGAGAACTCCAGCCTCTCTCTAGAGTGCAGACATTCCGACCTGAAGATCACTGACTTCATGATTTTACTTTGGTTTTTTCTGAGTTCGAATGCCGCTTTCAAAACAACTGGGAACTTGTGAAAAATACGAGGTAAAATCATGAGGTCAGTCATCTTCAGGTCGGAGTTCTAGAAAGAGGCCCGAGTTCCCGAGTTGGAATTCCCCAGTTGTTTGAACGCACTGAAGTCGTTGATTTCCGAGTTCCCAGTTGTTTGAACGTATTGACTAGTATGACACATACATCTTGCTAACATAGTCTAGGGAGCTTCCTGTGATTGTTGAGCTGTTTGTGAAACTTCCACGTCATTAGAGTTGACTGACTGCAATCTCAGTTCAGGCAATGATTGACAGAGAAAAAAAAAGCAGGCCTTTAATTGGCTGATGCAACTGTGTGCCAAAGGCTTATTGACAACAATGCGTTTATTGTTCCGAAACTGCTTGACTCCAAATGCAATGCACCTTTAGCGCATGAGGCATGTGGGATAAGGATAATTATAATGGAATTCAATCTCATATCTATAGTATGCAAGGCAGGTTATGTTTTGTGGAAAAGCTGGCACGATAATTATAATTAGGTAATTCTTAATATACAACACGGAATAAACTTTGTTATAATAAAACTCATGACGCGTGGGAACAGAGGTATAATTTATTACCCGAGACTGAATGGGCTATTCATGAGTAAAATACTAGAACCTCCATAATATCTATAAATCCAAATGATATACAACAAGACAAAGACAGACAAAAGACAAAGCCTAAACATTTCAACTACATTTTAATTAGACGTTAAGCAGGAAACGATTGATTCCGCGCAAATCAAGTGTCCATCATCTCCCCAGGTAGCTTGCATGAAGCATAAAGACCGTATAACAATTGAGACAAAAGTCCCCCGTCACTTTCAAGAACTGTTTAATCTAACACGTCTACAAGATCTCCCACACACTTCCAATAGCCATGGTTACGGAGTCATCTAAAACGAAGATGGTCAAATTTCTTTAATTAAAGGACATTACGCGCCAAACTTTTTATTTTTCAATACAAACGAGGTTCTTCTAGTAAAGGATAGCGGACAGGGTATTCCAGCAGAATGAATGACAATCAACATAGGTTACGTTTCATGATTTAAAAAAAAGGAAAGTATTTCGACTATATAAACAGTTAAACTAAATCGTCATTTCAACTGAACACCTCGGAAATCATTTTGCGTAAAGTTAATGCACATTAAAAGGGATTGCACTTACATTTTCAATAACCTGGTTCAAAAGTCGACTCCTGAAAACTGCCTTACTAATACTATTCTCGTATTCCCCACTTGAATGGAAGTGATTGAAAGGCGAACTGCCTAGATTTGAAGTAAGGTAGATGAAGGACGACTCACACGCAAAAGGGGAGTGGTCCGCAGAGGTGGGACCAAGTCACTATTATTAGAGTCACAAGGTCCAAGTCCAGTCCCAAGTAGAACTGGCCGAGACTCGAGTCAAGTCACAAGTTTTTCAAGTCAAATATCAAGTAAAACAAAACATTTATATAGGCAATGACTTGTTCACCTAAAAATCTTTGTCTATTTATTGAGGCTACCAGGCAGCCCTTGTCATTATTTTGTCTACAACACATTTTATGTAATTAATTTTAACAAATTCCAAATTTAAGATTCATAAGTAAATTATCAATTTCAAGCAATTTTGACATACCAAAAGACCAGTAGGCCTATGCTAGTAATTGTTGCTTGATTCCCTATTGCTGGTGAGCTTGCAAAGTAAACGGTTCAGATTCTTGATCACCAAACAATTTGTGGAGCTGCATATTCATTTATGGCAATCCTCTCTCCCTACAATTTGACGTTTGCGCTGCACCGGATCCTATAGCTGTAGAGCAAATCACCAATCTGTTCGTTAGCTCAGTGGTTTTCCAATTTGTTGACCCAATGTAGCCTGTCATTACAGCCATTAACGGTGATGCATTTTCAAAACGCAAGATACAGAAATAAACTGCGTTTTACACATGCATTTTGAGCTAAAAGTCATTAATGTTAGTAGTCAATATCAAGTCACTTCTCTGGAGTCCAGAGCAAGCAGGATAATACGGCCTACCTGTATGCAGCGGAGGTTGCAGGATCAGATGTAAAGCATGGTCTGTATCTTTTTCTTCCTCACAAATATCGTAATTAATAAGCCAGAATTATTTAAGGTAGTCCGATGTTACAGCTATCTATAGGCTATAGCCAGTACCACCACTGAGGTATATAATTAAATGAACCCACCCAAACAAGGCCTATCTTAATTAAATCAATAGGTAGCCTATTGTTCTGGCAAAGATGCGTCCATAGCAGATTGAAACGGTACTTTATATGGACAATAACGTAGGTCAGGGTTCTTCAATTCCGGTCCTGGAGGGCCGAAACACTGGTAGTTAATTGCACTCACCTGGTGTCCCAGGTCTGAATTAGCCCCTGATTAGAAGGAGAGGATGAAAAACAGAGGTGTTTCGGCCCTCCTGGACTGGAATTGAAGAACCCTGACGAAGGTAAACTACTCTGTTTTTGCCTAGCAACACATGAGAAAATTAAACAAGGCTTTCTGATGTGGCAGGGCTTGAAAACTATTACAGACTACAAAGGGAAGCACAGCCGCGAGCTGCCCAGTGACACAAGCCTACCAGAGGAGCTAAACCACTTCTATGCTCGCTTCGAGGCAAGCAACACTGAAGCATGCATGAGAGCACCAGCTGTTCCGGATGACTATGTGATCACGCTCTCCGTAGCCGATGTGAGTAAGACTTTTAAGCAGGTCAACATTCACAAGGCCGCAGGGCCAGACGGATTACCAGGACGTGTACTCCGAGCATGTGCTGACCAACTGGCAAGTGTCTTCACTGACATTTTCAACATGTCCCCTGACTGAGTCTGTAATACCAACATGTTTCAAGCAGACCACCATAGTCCCCGTGCCCAAGGACTCTAAGATAACCTGCCTAAATGACTACCGACCCGTAGCACTGACGTCTGTAGCCATGAAGTGCTTTGAAAGGCTGGTCATGGCTCACATCAACAGCATTATCCCAGAAACCCTAGACCCACTCCAATTTGCATACCGCCCCAACAGATCCACAGATGATGCAATCTCTATTGCACTCCACACTGCCCTTTCCCACCTGGACAAGAGGAACACCTACGTGAGAATGCTATTCATTGACTACAGCTCAGCATTCAACACCATAGTGCCCTCTAAGCTCATCACTAAGCTAAGGATCCTGGGACTAAACACCTCCCTCTGCAACTGGATCCTGGACTTCCTGACGGGCCGCCCCCAGGTGGTAAGGGTAGGTAACAACACATCTGCCACACTGATCCTCAACACGGGGGCCCCTTAGGGGTGCGTGCTCAGTCCCCCTCCTGTACTCTCTGTTCACCCATGACTGCATGGCCAGGCACGACTCCAACACCATCATTAAGTTTGCAGACGACACAACAGTGGTAGGCCTGATCACCGACAACGATGAGACAGCCTATAGGGAGGAGGTCAGAGACCTGGCCGTGTGGTGCCAGGACAACAACCTCTCCCTCAACGTGACCAAGACAAAGGAGATGATTGTGGACTACAGGAAAAAAAAGAGGACTGAGCACGCCCCCATTCTCATCGACGGGGCTGTAGTGGAACAGGTTGAGAGCTTCAAGTTCCTTGGTGTCCACATCACCAACGAACTATCATGGTCCAAGCACACCAAGACAGTCGTGAAGAGGGCACGACAAAGCCTATTCCCCCTCAGGAGACTAAAATTAATTCTACAGCTGCACCATCGAGAGCATCCTGACTGGTTGCATCACCGCCTGGTATGGCAACTGCTTGGCCTCCGACCGCAAGGCACTACAGAGGGTAGTGCGTCCGGCCCAGTACATCACTGGGGCAAAGCTCCCTGCCATCCAGGACCTCTATACCAGGCGGTGTCAGAGGAAGGCCCTCAAAATTGTCAAAGACTCCAGCCACCCTAGTCATAGACTGTTCTCTCTGCTACCGCGACGGCAAGCGGTACCGGAGTGCCAAGTCTAGGTCCAAAAGACTTCTCAACAGCTTCTACCCCACAAGCCATAAGACTCCTGAACAGCTAATCATGGCTACCCGGACTATTTGCACTGCCCCCCCCACCCCATCCTTTTTTACGCTGCTGCTACTCTGTTAAGTATTTATGCATAGTCACTTTAACTCTACCCACATGTACATATTACCTCAACTACCTCAACTAGCCGGTGCCCCCCGCACATTGACTCTGCAACGTTACCCCCCTGTATATATAGCCTCCCTACTGTCACTTTATTTTACTTCTGCTCTTTTTTTTTCTCAACACTTTTTTTGTTGTTGTTTTATTCTTACTTTTTTGTTTAAAATAAACGCACTGTTGGTTAAGGGCTGTAAGTAAGCATTTCACTGTAATGTCTGCACTTGTTGTATTCGGCGCATGTGACCAATAAAATTTGATTTGATTTGATTTGATTTGATGAGATGTTTACTAAACAAGAATTTGGTGCAATGCTGTAGGCCTATGTTAGTGACCAGATCGAATAAGCAAAGGTAGGCTATACATATAAAATACTAGACAGGTAGGCTATATGTCAGTGGAGGCTGCTGAGGGGAGGACGGCTCATAAATGGCTGGAATTGAGTAAATGGAATGGCCTGAAACACATGGAAACCATCTGTTTGATGTATTTGATACCATTCCACCTATTCCGCTCCAGCCATTACCACAAGCCTGTCCTCCCCAATTAAGGTGTCACCAACCTCCTGTGCTATATGTAGACTGTTTAAAATATGAAAACTATATACTGAACAAAAATATAAACGCAACATGTAAAGTATTGGTCCCATTTTTCATGAGCTGAAATAAAAGATCCCAGAAAATGTTCCATATGCACAAAAAGCTTATTTCTCTCAAATTTTGGCACTAAATTGTTTATATCCCTGTTAGTGACCATTTATCCTTTCCCAAGATAATCCATCCATTTGAAGGTGTGGCATATCAAGAAGCTGATTAAACAGCATGATCATTACACATGTGCACCTTGTGCTGGGGACAATAAAAGGCCACTCTAAAATGTGGAATTGTGTCACACAACACAATGCCACAGATGTCTCAAGTTTTGAGGGAGTGTGCAATTGCCATGCTCACTCCAGGAATGACCAACAGAGCTGTTGCCAGATAATTTAATGTTAATTTCTCTACCACAAACGTTGTTTTAGAGAATTTGGCAGTACATCCAACCGGACTCACAACCGCAGACCATGTGTAACCACGCCAGCCCAGGACCTCCACATCTGGCTTCTTAACCTGTGGCATTGTCTGATGTGGGGGGTGCTGAGGAGTATTTATGTCTGTAATAAAGCCCTTTTGTGGGAAGAAATTTAGGCCCTAATCTATGGATTTCACATGACTGGGCCTGGCTCCCCAATGGGTGGACCTATGCCCTCCCAGGCCCACCCATGGCTGCACCCCTGCCCAGTCATGTGAAATCCATAGATTAGGGCCTAATTAATTTTTCTATTGACTGATTTCCTTCTATGAACTGTAACTCAGTAAAATCTTGGAAATTGTTGCATGTTGCGTTTATATTTTTGTTCAGTATATATTTTTCCCATTCAGTTTCACACTCGCAACCCAAACCCTTCTCACTGCACTAGCTCACCCGACCTGTGTTGATTGACAGTTTGCTGGTACAATCAGAGGGTTGAGTGTGCGTTTCACTAGCCAATCTGTTTTTGTTTTTTTTGCAAGGGCGATACTGTCTCTAGCTGTGTGGAGAGTAGCCCACAGAGACTCTGCCAAAAAATGAGTCTTGAGGCTCCAAGTCAAGTCTCAAATCATCACATTTGTGACGAGTCCACACCTCTGGTGGTCCGTGAAGGCGCGCATGGGGCATACCCTACCTGTGCACTGCTGAACCTTTTAGGACGGGACGCGATTTATTAGTACACTGCTCGTATAGTTGGGTTTCTAAGTTGGGTTTCTAAACAACTGTGTAAGCAATGATGATGATTGATGATAAATGGGACATTTACCTTTAGTCCCTTATCAAGGTGTGAGGTGACAACCAGGTATGAACAGAGATTAGGCTACAAACTATTTGTGTCAAATGTCAATTAAGCAATAAGGCCCGAGGGCGTGTGGTATATGACCAATATACCATGGCTAAGGCCTGTTTATTATGCATGACGCAACACGGAGTGCCTGGACACAGCCCTTAGCCGTGGTATATTGGCCATATATTACAAACCCCCAAGGTGCCTTATTACTATTACCAACGTAATTAGAGCAGTAAAAAAAATTGTTTTGTCATACCCGTGGTATACGGTCTGATATACCACAGCTGTCAGCCAATCAGCAGTCAGGGCTCGAACCACCCAGTTTATACTGGCCATTTTATGATAGTCTAACCTTATTGATTTCACAAGTACACTGTGATCACAATTATTTCTGAGTTGTTGATATGGCGTCATTTCCGTCTCACAATTTCGAAGGCGCAGGGGAGCATGTCGAGAACGCGGAAAATAATGTTGAACGCGCATAACGCGTAAAAGACGGCTATATTGGTCCGCTAATACAGTGGTTCCCAAATTATTATTATTACATTTGTTGGGGAACTCAGTCCGGCTTTCAACTTACTTTTCAAAGTTGTAATAGTAGAATGCACAAGGTGCAATTTCGAAATCGGGTAGTGCATCATCAGTTTTCCTCTTGTCATGTCAGTCATTGCATACCTTAGAGAGCTATTTATAACTTGTCAGAAATGTCCACATCAACTAGCCCATGTCAGCTAACGTTTTTTAGGTAGTTTTTTCCCCCATAGATTTTGTTGTAATGCTTGAGTCACTCAAATATCACGAGTACACATTAGACATGGCAAAAATGTATAGAATTGCAAGAAGATGAGCTTTAAAACTGCAACATTTTATCTGCACCTCATGACAAAATGTGTAGAATTGCAGGAAATAAGCTTTAAAACCTGCACAAAAATGTATCTGCCAACAAGAGGGGTGTGAACAGTCATGAACAGTGCTTGAGCCCATAGAAACAGACGTGGCTCGCGGTGGGTGCGGGATGTTCCCCAATGCTGGAAGGGGGGCATGAGTGGAAAGGTTCGGGAACCCCTGTGCTAATACAGGACTAGTAAAGGCCCAGTGCACTATTGTTGTGGGGGAAAACAATGTTCAAAAAACACAATTTGTTGTATATACTGTACAAGTCAAAAGTTTGGCACACCTACTCATTCAAGGGTTTTTCTTTATTTTTACTATTTTCTACGTTGTAGAATAATAGTGAAGACATCAACACTATGAAATAACCTATATGGAATGATGTAGTGACAAACAAAGTGTTAAACAAATGAAAATATATTTTATATTTGAGATTCTTCAAATAGCTACCCTTTGCCTTGATGACAGCTTTGGCTCTCTTGGCATTCTCTCAACCAGCTTCTCCTGGAATGCTTTTCCAACAGTCTTGAAGGAGTTCCCACATATGCTTAGCACTTGTTGGCTGCTTTTCATTTACTCTGCCGTCCGACTCATCCCAAACCATCTCAATTGGGTTGAGGTCGGGGGGATTGTGGAGGCCAGGTCATCTGATGCAGCACTCCATCGCTCTCCTTCTTGGTAAAATAGCCCTTACACAGACTGGAGGTGTGTTGGGTCATTGTCCTATTGAAAAACAAATGATAGTCCCACTAAGCCCAAACCAGATGGGATGGTGCATCGCCTGATTCACACAGTCCTTTCTGAACAGTTGATGTTGAGATGTGTCTGTGACTTGAACTGATCCTCTGCAGTAGAGATAACTCTGGGTCTTCCATTCCTGTGGTGGTCCTCATGAGAGCCATTTTCAACATAGCACTTGATGGTTTTTGCGACTACACTTGAAGAAACGTTCAAAGTTCTTGAAATGTTCCGTATTGACTTAAAGTAATGATGGACTGTCGTTTCCCTTGGATTATTTGAGCTGTTCTTGCCATAATATGGACTTGGTCTTTTACCAAATAGGGCTATCTTCTGTATACCCTCCCTACCTTGTCACAACACAACTGATTGGCTCAAACGCATTAAGAAGGAAATAAATTCCACAAATTAACTTTTAAGAAGGTACACCTGTTTATTGAAATGCATTCCAGGTGACTACCTCATGAAGCTGGTTGAGAGAATGCCAAGATTGTGCAAAGCTGCCATCAAGGCAAAGGGTGGCTATTTGAAGAATCTCAAATATAAATTATATTTTGATTTGTTTAACACTTTTTTGGTTACATGATTCCATATGTGTTATTTCATAGTTTTGATGTCTTCACAATTATTCTACAATATAATTTTTTTGTAAAAATAAAGAAAAACCCTTGAATGAGTAGGTGTGTCCAAACTTTTGACTGGTAGTGTATACTTTTTTAATTCCGATTTTTTAGGGGGTGTTGCAGCACCCCTACTTCCCGCGGCTATGTGGGCACCCGTGGAGAGAGTTGAGATAAAACATCTTGAGGGTGCAGGAGCTGAGAGAGAGTTAAGAGCTGCGACAAAATGTTTGTATGCCCAGAAAGTGGAATTGAGCACAATAAATTAAGTGTTGCATGCATCTCCCTGCTCACGGTATACTTGCGCTCTCTCGAATTGTACCCGTGCTTGCGCGATATGATCTCTGTGTGCTCGCAAATCAAATATGATTGGCAGCCTTAATGACCAATCATAGCACAGTTTGTTACAATGCCATTGATTGTCTAGCTAAATGGAAGATGGGACCCATACAACGTGATGTTTACATCCCAAGGTAGCTAACCAGTAGCCTCATTGCAACATGGAGGACTCATGCAAGGCGCTTCTTCTTTTAGGTAAGAACACTAGCTAGCTAATTCAACCTAATGCCATTTCAACGTGTTTTTGATGACCTAATTTATTTAAAGATTTGCCAGTCCAGTGGATATCTGTAATCGTAGGCTCAGTAATTCCACTAGCTATGAATCTATAAACCTTTCTCTGATGTGATGTCATTCCTTCGGATTTCATCTCACTCAATTATCTAACGTCGCCCATATAGCAACTAATGTCACACATCGCATTCATCCTAGCTACTGTACTATCAACTGGCTTGCTATATTAGGCAGCTCTAGATGCGAGGGGAAAACAAATATTTATATTATCTATAAAGATTATAAAAAGGCCATTAGGTAGCTAGCGATCTAGCTTAAATGCAATAGGATCATGATCAGGGTCAGGCTGTCTGGTCTCTGTTTCACTGCAGCTTAAGCCTGTTGGATGAGCTAGTTAGCTAAGTTGAAACTGCTTGTGAAGAGCTAACTCAAATCAAATCAAATGTTATTTGTCACATACACGTGTTTAGCAGATGTTATAGTGGGTGTAGCGAAATGCTTGTGTTTCTAGCTCCGACAGTGCAGTAATATCTAACAAGTAATATCTAACAATTTCACAACATATACCCAATACACACAAAACTAGTAAGAAATGGGATTTAAGAATATATACATATATGGACAAGCAATGACAGAGCGGCATGGACTAAGATACAGTAGAATATTATAGAATAGAATGAAGTATATACATATGAGATGAGTAATGCAAGATATGTAAACATTATTAAAGTGACTAGTGTTCCATTTCTTAAAGTGGCCAGTGATTTCAATAGGCAGCAGCAGCCTCTAATGTGCTAGTGATGGCTATTTAACAGTCTGATGGCCTTGAGATAGAAGCTGTTTTTCATTCTCTCGGTCCCAGCTTTTATGCACATGTACTGACCTCGCCTTCTGGATGATAACTGGGTGAACAGGCAGTGGCTCGGGTGGTTGATGTCCTTGATGATCTTTTTGGCCTTCCTGTGACATCGGGTGCTTTATGTGTCTTGGAGGGCGGGTAGTTTGCCCCCGGTAATGCGTTTGGCAGACCGCACCACCCTCTGGAGAGCCCTGCAGTTGCGGGCGGTGCAATTGCCGTACCAGGCGGTGATACAGCCCGACAGGATGCTCTCAATTGTGCATCTGTAAAAGTTTGTGAGGGTTTTAGGTGCTAAGCCAAATTTCTTCAGCCTCCTGAGGTTGAAGAGGCTCTGTTGCGCCTTCTTCACCACACTGTCTGCGTGGGTGGACCATTTCAGTTTGACGGTGATGTGTACGCCAAGGAACTTGAAGCTTTCCACCTTCTCCACTGCGGTCCCGTCGATGTGGATAGGTGGGTGCACCCTCTGCTGTTTCCTGAAGTTTGTTTTGTTGATGTTGAGTGAGAGGTTATTTTCCTGGCACCACACTCCAAGAGCCCTCACCGCCTCCCTGTAGGCGGTCTCGTCATTGTTGGTAATCAAGCCTACTACTGTTGTGACGTCTGCAAACTTGATGATTGAGTTGGAGGCGTGCTTGGCCACGCAGTCATGGGTGAACAGGGAGTACAGGAGGGGGCTGAGCACGCACCCTTGTGGGGCCCCAGTGTTGAGGATCAGCGAAGTGGAGATGTTGTTTCCTACCTTCACCACCTGGGGGCGGCCCGTCAGAAAGTCCAGGACCCAGTAGCACAGGGCGGGGTTCAGACCCAGGGCCTCAAGCTTAATGATGAGCTTGGAGGGTACTATGGTGTTGAATGCTGAGCTATAGTCAATGAACAGCATTCTTACATAGGTATTCCTCTTGTCCAGATGGGATAGGGAAGTGTGATGGCAATTGCATCGATCTGTGGATCTATTGAAGTGGTAAGCAAATTGAAGTGGGTCTAGGGTGACAGGTAAGGTAGAGGTGATATGATCCTTGACTAGTCTCGCAAAGCACTTCATGATGACAGAGGTGAGTGCTACAGGGCGATAGTCATTTAGTTCAGTTACCTTTGCTTTCTTGGGTACAGGAACAATGGTGGCCATCTTGAAGCATGTGGGAACAGCAGACTGGGAAAGGGAGAGATTGAATATGTCCATAAACACACCAGCCAGCTGGTCTGCGCATGCTCTGAGGACGCTGCTAGGGATGCCGTCTGGGCCGGCAGCCTTGCGGGGGTTAACATGCTTAAATGTCTTAATCACGTTGGCCATGGAGAAGGAGAGGCCACAGTCCTTGGTAGTGGGCCTCGTCAGTGGTACTGTGTTATCGTCAATGCGGGCGAAGAAGGTGTTTAGCTTGTCTGGAAGCGAGACGTCGGTGTCGGCGACGTGGCTGGTTTTCCTTTTGTAGTCCGTGATTGTCTGTAGACCCTGCTACATACGTCTCATGTCTGAGCCGTTGAATTGCGACTCCACTTTGTCTCTATACTGATGTTTTGCCAGTTGAATTGCCTTGCGGAGTGAATAGCTACACAGTTTGTATTCTGCCATATTCCCAGTCAGCTTGCCATGGTTGAATGCGGTGGTCCAACTTTCAGATTTGGCGCAAATGCGCCATCTATCCACGGTTTCTGGTTAGGGGTAGGTTTTAATAGTCACAGTGGGCACAAAATCACCTATACACTTCCTGATAAACTCAATCACCGTTTCAGTGTATTCGTCTAAATTATTTTCGGAAGCTACCCGGAACATATCCCAGTCTGTGTGATCAAAACAATCTTGAAGCGTGGATTCCGATTGGTCAGACCAGCGTTGAATAGTCCTTAGCACGGGTACTTCCTGTTTGAGTTTCTGCCTATAGGAAGGGAGAAGCAAAATAGAGTCGTTGTCAGATTTGCCGAAAGGAGGGCGGGAGAGGGCCTTATAACCATCCCGGAAGTTCGAATAGCAATGGTCAAGGATTTTGGCAGCGCGAGTACAACAGTCGATATGTTGATAGAACTTCGGCAGCCTAATCCTCAAATTTGCTTTGTTAAAATTCCCGGCTACAATAAATGCAGCCTCAGGATATGTGGTTTCCAGTTTGCATGAGGTCCAGTGAAGTTCTTTGAGGGCCGTCGTGGTATCGGCTTGAGGGGGGATATACACGGCCGTGACTATAAACGAAGAAAATTATCTTGGGAGATAATACGGTCAGCATTTGATTGTGAGATATTCTAGGTTGGGTGAACAGAAGGACTCGAGTTCCTGTATGTTACTACAATTACACCACGAGTCGTTAATCATGAAACACACACCTCCGCCCTTCTGCTTCCCGGAGAGATATTTATTCCTGTCTGCGCGATGAACTGAGAACCCATCTGGCTGGACCGATTTCGACAGAATATCCCAAGAGAGCCATGTTTCCGTGAAACAGAGTATGTTACAGGCATTGATGTCTCTCTGGAAAGAAATCCTTGCCCGTAGTTTGTCGACCTTGTTAACCAAAGACTGAACATTAGCGAGTAGTATACTTGGAAGCGGTGGATGGTGTGCGCGCCTCCTAAGTCGAACCAGCAGGCCACTCCGAGTGCCTCTCCTCTGCCGGCAATGTTTTGGGTCAGCCGCTGGAATCAGATCAGTTGCCCTGGGGAGAGCAAACAAAGGATCTGCTTCGGTAAGTCGTATTCCTGATCGTAATGCTGGTGAGTTAGCGCCGCTCTGATATCCAATAGTTTTTCCCGGCTGTATGTAATGATGCAAAACACTTTCTGAGCTAATAATGTAAAAAATAATACATACAAAAACAAAATACTGCAAAGTTTCCTAAGAGCTAGTCGCGAGGCCGCCATCTTCGTCGACGCCATCAGCTGAGTTCATCAATGTAGCTAGCTAATGATTTTAGAAAATAAAAACTATATATTTGCTAGCAATATTTTAAATATTTGCTACTGACTATTGAACACTTTTTGCAAAAGGAGTTTGTTCCCCTGACTGTTTATTGATGAATTGGTAATTGAAAAAGTATCAAAGAGGCTGCTGTTTTGGTACAATTTAGGCTGATAAAGAATAGGCTTGTACATGTGTATGGGTGATTCTACGGAAATGGTGGCTTTCCTGTCCCCTGCCTTATCCACCAGGGAAAAACACCAAAATAATCAGATTGACACAAAATGTATTTGTTTTAATTTAAGTGTATTATTGGAAATATACATATGTAAGACAGTTATATTGCAAATTATATTTTTCATATTAGCGTAGAACACGGTCAGCACCATGAAAATGTCTTGTCCCTCGAGCCGGGAGTCATGGTTTAATGACATTTTGAGTCAAAATATATATTTTTCTCCAACTTTAAATGTCATAATACAAAGTAAAGTATTATAGCTGTTTAGGGAATTACTTCAAAAACTAAAATATCAACTAAATATTATAGATAATTTACAGGGAATAGCTGTCCCTCCATTTCATGTCACTGGTGTTACCCTTCATAAAAAAAAAACACCACTTGCAGCATCCTTGCCAACTTCTTCCTGGGTCAAATGTTCATTGGAGGCGGGACTGTTTTGAAGAGCACATGGTGAGTCTGCACTCTCTCTTCATTTGTTAGCAATTATATGATTAATTTTGTAATTTTAATGTGAAGCTTTAAAACCCGCCACTGGTGTTATACAGTATGGGGAAAGGAAATATGATTGAAATAATTGATCCAATCACATTATTAAGTGATTTATTTACAATTTAAGAAGTGTGGTTTGAGCTACTGTGGCCACCATTTAAGATATGCCATCTTGTCAGCAGATTCGTCACTGGTGTTACTGTTCCTGCTGGTAACACCAGTGACAATCAATAACACTGCTAACTTTTTATATCAACGTAAGGCTTTACTGTTTCAATATTGTAATTTGTAACATAATATGGCTTTCCTTTTGATAGATATTACAAATAAAAAAGTAAGTTCTGCTGAAAAGCAAAGACTCTACAGACAGCACAGGGATGCTGACCCAGACCGCAGAAAAGCCTACCTTGAAAAAAAACACCAGACTTACTTAAAGGATTTAGAGAGTCAAAAAAGAAAGAGTGAATGATCTCACAGAAAGGAGCGAAAGCAATGGTGGGTCAGACAGAAAAAAAACAGAGAGATGTTGAGAGCAGGAGAGACAGTGTTGACCCCACCCCATCTTCTCCAGACAGTCAACCCAGTACTTCAAGGTCAGAATTTAAGATAATGTGTCATGAGTACTTATTTACAGAGTTACTTAAAGGGATAGTTCACCCAAATTACAAAATGGTTTATTGGTTTCTTTACCATGTAAGCAGTCGATGGACAAGGTATGACAGCAGCACATGCTTTGGTTTTGTTTATCTGGCCACTGTTTCAAATGCTAACTTTTTAAACAGTTGCCAGGTAAACAAAACCAAAGCATGGATTGTTGTCCTACTTTGTCCATAGACTGCTTACATGGTAAGAAAACCAATAAGCCATTTTGTAATTTGGGTGTACTACAGTGAATTCGGAACGTATTCAGACCCCTTCAAATTTCCACATTTTGTTACAGCCTTATTTTAAAATTGATTCAATTGGTTTTTTTCATCAATCTACACACAATACCCCATAATGACAAAGCAAAATGTTTTTTTATTTTTTTTTAATGTTAGCAAATTTATAAAAAGAACTGAAATATCACTTACATAAGTATTCAGACTCAGTACTTTGTTGAAGCACCTTTGGCAGCGATTACAGCCTCGAGTCTTCTTGGGTATGACGCTACAGGCTTGGCACACATGTATTTGGGGAGTTTCTCCCATTCTTCTCTGGAGATCCTCTCAAGCTCTGTCAGGTTGGATGGGGAGCGTTGCCTCACAGCTATTTTCAGGTCTCTCTAGAGATGTTCGATCAGGTTCAATCCGGTCTCTGGCTGGGCCACTCAAGGACATTCAGAGACTTGTCCCGAACCCACTCCTGCGTTGTCTTAGCTGTGTGCTTAGGGTCGTTGTCCTGTTGGAAGGTGAACTGTCGCCCCAGTCTGAGGTCCTGAGCGCTCTGGAACAGGTTTTCATCAAGGATCTCTCTGTACTTTGCTCCGTTCATCTTTCCCTTGATCCTGACTAGTGTCCCTGCCACTGAAAAAACATCCCCACAGCATGATGCTGCTACCACCATGCTTCACAGTAGAGATGGTATTGGCTAGGTGATGAGCGGTGCCTGGTTTCCTCCAGACGTGACGCTTGGTAATCAAGCCAAAGAGTTCAATCTTGGTTTCATCAGACCAGAGAATCTTGTTTCTCATGGTCAGTGTCCTTTAGGTGCCTTTTGGCAAACTCCAAGTGGGCTGTCATGTGCCTTTTACTGAGGAGTGGCTTCCCTCTGGCCACTCTACCATACAGGCCTCATTGGTGGAGTGCTGCAGAAATGGTTGTCTTTCTGGAAGGTTCTCCCATCTCCACAGAGGAACTCTGGAGCTCTGTCAGAGTGACCATCAGGTTCTTGGTCACCTCCCTGACCAAGGCCCTTCTCCCCCGATTGCTCAGTTTGGCCGGGCGGCCATCTCTAGGAAGAGTTTTGGTGGTTCCAAACGTCTTCCATTTAAGAATGATGGAGGCCACTGTGTTCTTGGAGACTTTCAATGCTGTAGACATTTTTGGTACCCTTCACCAGATCTGTGCCTCGACACAATCCTGTCTCGGAGCTCTACGGAAAATTCCTTCGACCTCATGGCTTGGTTTTTTGCTCTGACATGCACTGTCAACTGTGGGACCTTATATAGACCGGTGTGTGCCTTTCCAAATCATGTCCAATCAATTGAATTTACCACAGGTGGACTCCAATCAAGTTGTAGAAACAACTCAAGGATGATCAATGGAAACAGGATGCACCTGAGCTCAATTTCGAGTCTCATAGCAAAGGGTCTGAATACTTATGTAAATAAGGTATCTATTTTTTTTATATATATAAATGTGCAAAAATTTCTAAACCTGTTTTCGCTTTGTCATTATGGGATATTGTGTGTAGATTGATGACGAAAAAAATTAATTTAAGCAATTTTAGAATAACGCTGTAACGTAAAAATGTTTGGGAAAACTGAAGGGGTCTGAATACTTTCCGAATACACTGTAAACCTTTTAAGTAGGCTTACAAAATGTTTGTCACATGGTACAATCATTTGTTTTAACAAGCTACATCATTTTAAGGATGGGCATGACAGAAATAGAGTAGGATTTCATGCTTGAATCATTTTCAAAGATTCATCTTTATGTTTTACAGACAAACCAAAGCGCGGAGAGCAAAAGTTAAGTGCATGCACAGGAATGGAGTCGTCAAGTTCTTCTGGCCAAGGCCAAGAGATGATATCAACTGGTATGGGGATGACCAGACTGTGTGTCTGATGCCAAAGCCGCTGCCAGTGAACAAAAGATCAGCTCAGATTGACCACAGTATCTGGAAGTACTTGGAGGAGCACTTGAATGTATGAAAGTGGCAGATGTGAACTGGCTACCAGAGAAGAAGCCGTCAGTGGCTAGAAAGCAATGGAGACTGGCTCGGAGATGATAACAGATGTATGTGACACAATAACATGGCAACGACAAACATATGGACAACCTTTCCTAAAGACAAACACATCTCAAGTAACAGTGAAGTTAGTTTGGGAAATAATTAGTACGTGAAAAGTTAGTACAGGAAATAGGCCTATTCCATGAACATGTTTTACTGCATATAAAATGTTTGTATCAATGCTTTTGGGAAAACGTAGTCTTAGTTTACATTCAATGTTTTGTTTCTATTGTTATTGTGTTTCTATAGTTCTAATAGACATGTTTTATGTTTGTACGACAATGTTGTGTTAGGAAATACATTTTAGTCAATAGGCTTCATCTTTTGGTCTTAATCTTTGACCAATAACCTTCATTTTATTGTTCATATGAAATCAACACGTTATAAAATGATTTGTAATAAAAAATATTACTAAATAAATCACATTTGTATAAAATAATCATATGTTATTTACATTTACATTTTAGTCATTTAGCAGACGCTAAATGACTAAAATGTTAGTGAGTGCATATATTTTCATACTGGCCCCCTGTGGGAATCGAACCCACAACCCTGGCGTTGCAAGCGCCATGCTCTACCAACTGAGCTACACGGGACCAGTGTCATTGGTTTCACATTGTGTTACTGCATGGCATATTGGTGTTCTGGCATCAGTTGCCGCTTTCATAGAATGTTTATTTGTATCTACCCAACTGCTGCTGCATTCATAAGTAAGCATTTTAAGAATATGATAATCCAATTTTGATGACTCAACCGTAATTATTTCTGATGTTAAAACTAAAAACACGTGGTAGAAATATAAAAATGTCGCACAATAGAACTTTACACACCGGTTTAAAGTAAATTATTACTAATCAAAACAATTTCTTAATATTAGCATGAACCTTTTCTGTCTTTTATTATATATGCAAATTATGTTGTGAAATTACATTCAGGAAAGCCTGAATTCTCATCTAAAATATAGGTAACACCAGTGACAAAAAGGCAGCACTTTTTTAAATGTATGTATTAAAAATATTAAAATACATTAAGCTGGCATTTGTTGATTGATAGGGTTAACTATTATCTTACTAAGTTTTGGTAAAAAAAATGTTGGCTCTTCAAAATCCACCATTTCCGTAGAATCACCTTTATGTACATGTACAGTGGGGAAAAAAAGTATTTAGTCAGCCACAAATTGTGCAAGTTCTCCCACTTAAAAAGATGAGAGAGGCCTGTAATTTTCATCATAGGTACACGTCAACTATGACAGACAAATTGAGATTTTTTTTCTCCAGAAAATCACATTGTAGGATTTTTAATGAATTTATTTGCAAATTATGGTGGAAAATAAGTATTTGGTCACCTACAAACAAGCAAGATTTCTGGCTCTCACAGACCTGTAACTTCTTCTTTGAGGCTCCTCGTTACCTGTATTAATGGCACCTGTTTGAACTTGTTATCAGTATAAAAGACACCTGTCCACAACCTCAAACAGTCACACTCCAAACGCCACTATGGCCAAGACCAAAGAGCTGTCAAAGGACACCAGAAACAAAATTGTAGACCTGCACCAGGCTGGGAAGACTGAATCTGCAATAGGTAAGCAGCTTGGTTTGAAGAAATCAACTGTGGGAGCAATTATTAGGAAATGGAAGACATACAAGACCACTGATAATCTCCCTCGATCTGGGGCTCCACGCAAGATCTCACCCCGTGGGATCAAAATGATCACAAGAACGGTGAGCAAAAATCCCAGAACCACACGGGGGACCTAGTGAATGACCTGCAGAGAGCTGGGACCAAAGTAACAAAGCCTACCATCAGTAACACACTACGCCGCCAGGGACTCAAATCCTGCAGTGCCAGACGTGTCCCCCTGCTTAAGCCAGTACGTGTCCAGGCCCGTCTGAAGTTTGCTAGAGTGCATTTGGATGATCCAGAAGAGGATTGGGAGAATGTCATATGGTCAGATGAAACCAAAATAGAACTTTTTGGTAAAAACTCAACTCGTCGTGTTTGTAGGACAAAGAATGCTGAGTTGCATCCAAAGAACACCATACCTACTGTAAAGCATAGGGGTGGAAACATCATGCTTTGGGGCTGTTTTTCTGCAAAGGGACCAGGACGACTGATCCGTGTAAAGGAAAGAATGAATGGGGCCATGTATCGTGACATTTTGAGTGAAAACCTCCTTCCATCAGCAAGGGCATTGAAGATGAAACGTGGCTGGGTCTTTCAGCATGACAATGATCCCAAACACACTGCCCGGGCAACGAAGGAGTGGCTTCGTAAGAAGCATTTCAAGGTCCTGGAGTGGCCTAGCCAGTCTCCAGATCTCAACCCCATAGAACATCTTTGGAGGGAGTTGAAAGTCTGTGTTGCCCAGCGATAGCCCCAAAACATCACTGCTCTAGAGGAGATCTGCATGGAGGAATGGGCCAAAATACCAGCAACAGTGTGTGAAAACCTTGTGAAGACTTACAGAAAACGTTTGACCTGTGTCATTGCCAACAAAGGGTATATAACAAAGTATTGAGAAACTTTTGTTATTGACCAAATACTTATTTTCCACCATAATTTGCAAATAAATTCATTAAAAATTCAAAAAATATATATATGCTCATTTTGTCTGTCATAGTTGACGTGTACCTATGATGAAAATTACAGGCCTCTCATCTTTTTAAGTGGGAGAACTTGCACAATCGGTGGCTGACTAAATACTTTTTCCCCCACTGTATATGCATCAGTGGAGGGGAGGACCATCCTCCTCAGTGAAATAAAAATAGTGAAACACAACTTTGGAAGTATGCTTGGGGTCATTGTCCATTTGGAAGACCCATTTGCGACCAAGCTTTAACTTCCTGACTGATGTCTTGAGATGTTGCTTCAATATATCCACATAATTTTCCTTCCTCATGATGCCATCTATTTTGTGAAGTGCACCAGTCCCTCTTGCAGCAAAGCACCCCCACAGCATGATGCTGCCACCCCAGTGCTTCACGGTTGGGATGGTTTTCTTCGGCTTGCAAGCATCCCCCTTTTTCCTCCAAACATAACGATGGTCATTATGGCCAAACAGTTCTATTTTTGTTTCATCAGACCAGAGGACATTTCTCCAAAAAGTACGATCTTTGTCCCCATGTGGAGTTGCAAACCGTAGTCTGGCTTTTTTATGGCGATTTGGAGCAGTGGCTTCTTCCTTGCTGAGTGGCCTTTCAGGTTATGTCGATATAGGACTCGTTTTACTGTGGATATAGATACTTTTGTACCTGTTTCCTCCAGCATCTTCACAAGGTCCTTTGCTGTTGTTCTGGGATTGAGTTGCACTTTTCGCACCAAAGTACGTTCATCTCAGGAGACAAAACGCGTCTCCTTCCTGAGCGGTATGACGGCTGCGTGGTCCCATGGTGTTTATACTTGCGTGCTATTGTTTGTACAGATGAACGTGGTACCTTCAGGCTTTGGAAATTGCTCCCAAAGATGAACCAGACTTGTGGAGGTCTACAATTTCTTTTCTGAGGTCTTGGCTGATTTCTTTTGATTTTCCCATGATGTCAAGCAAAGAGGCACTGAGTTTGAAGGTAGGCGTTGAAAGACATCCACAGGTACACCCTCCAATTGACTCAAATGATGTCAATTAGCCTATCAGAAGCTTCTAAAGCCATGACATCATTTTCTGGAATTTTCCAAGCTTTTTAAAGGCACAGTCAACTTAGTGTATGTCAACTTCTGACCCACTGGAATTGTGATACAGTGAATTATAAGTGAAATAATCTGTCTGTAAACAATTGTTGGAATAATTACTTGTGTCATGCACAAAGTAGATGTCCTAACCGACTTTCCAAAACTATAGTTTGTTAACAAGAAATGTGTGGAGTGGTTGAAAAACAAGTTTTAATGACTCCAACCTAAGTGCCCAAAAACGCAGTGGTGTTGATAAGCCGCTTGAGAACATCCCTGTTTCTGTAATGACGCTCCAGGAGAGTGAGGATCCATTTGCAGTTTTATTACAACCTTGGTCGTACAAACAGGGTCAATCGCCAGCAGACACAACAGTAGGGATAAGGCAACTCGGAATCCAGGTACAGGCATAAGGTCAGTGCAGGCAGCAAGCTACAACAATCAGTCCAGTAAAGAATGTAGTCCAAGGCAGACAGCAAACAATCAAGGAGGGAAAAACAGTCCAGAGTAAATCCACGGGTAGACAGACACAGGCGAAACGCACAGCAATGATCACCAGGGCTAACAAGACTTCGCAAAGAGAGAGAGTTAGAGAGCACCTAAATAGTCTACTGATGGGAGTCAGGTGCAACGTAATCAGAGCCAGGTATGTGGGAAATGAAGTTCAGGGGTTTAATACTCAGGAGAGGGTTCCCTCTGGTGGTGAGCAGGAGGAACAGCGGGAGTCTCATTTGTGACAGAGCCCCCCCTGCGAGCGGCTCCTGACGCGAAAAGGCGACAACGCCGGGGTCTTCCTCGAGGTCGAGGGCCGGTTTCTCCGGGTGCGTCCTATGGAACTCAGTCATGAGTGCGGGGTCGAGTATGTCCTCTGTATTAACCCAGGATCGCTCTTCCGGTCCGTACCCCTCCCAATCCACCAGATATTGGAGGAGCCTGCCCCGGCGTCTGGAATCGAGTAGATCTCGAACCTGATATGCCTCCTCGCCGTCCACCAAGATGGGTGGGGGGCCCTGATCACTGGTCTGCTCCTCCTCCTCCGCTCTCGGACCACCAGCGGGTTTGAGAAGTGATACATGAAAAGTGGGAGAGATACGATAATTAGAGGGTAATGCCAAACGGAAGGAAACTGGTGTAATCTGTTTAACAATCTGGAAGGGGCCTACATACCTGGGACTGAGTTTCTTGCAAGGAAGTCTGAGGCGTAGGTCTCGAGTGGATAGCCAGACCCATTGACCTGGAGTATATTCGGGATTGGGGCGACGGTGACGATTGGCCTGCAACCTCTGTCTCCTGACAGCACGTAGCAGGTGGGTGTGAGCCTGACTCCAGATGTCCTCGCTTCTCTGGAGCCAGTCGTTGACAGAGGGTACCTCGGTGGGTTCCCCTGACCAAGGAAATAGGGGAGGTTGGAAGCCCATTACACATTGGAATGGAGTTAGACCGGTGGAGGGTTTCTGGAGTGAGTTCTGTGCATACTCCGCCCACATGAGAATCGACTCCAGTCTGCTTGGTTCTGATGACAGTAGGTTCTGAGAAACCGGGTGACTTCCTGATTGAGGCGTTCTGTCTGACCATTAGATTGTGGGTGATATCCTGACGTGAGGCTAATGTTGATGTTGAGTTGTTGGAAGAATGCTGACCATACTCTGGATGTGAATTGGGGCCCCCGGTCCGACACGATGTCCTCAGGCAGGCCATAGAAGCGAAACACAAGGTTGCACATGAGTTCGGCTGTTTCCAATGCAGTAGGCAGTTTGGGAAGTGGAATCAACCGGCAGGCCTTGGAGAAGCGATCTATGACAGTGAGTATTGTGGTGTTCCCATTGGACTTGGGAAGATCGGTAATAAAGTCTATGGCAAAGATGGGACCATGGTCGGTGGGGAACTGGCAGAGGTTGCAGTAGGCCCGATGGTAGTTGTCTGAGATGTTTGCTTGTGTTACAGGTGGTGCATTCGTTAATGAATTTTATTGTGTCTGCCCGCAAGGTTGGCCACCAAAAACTGTTCTGAAGCAGGTGAACAGTGGCAGCGATTCCAGGATGACCGGAGCTGAGTACGGAGTGAACTTGCTGTAGCACTTTCCTGACAGAGAGCTTGAGGTACAAAAGTTTTGTTAGGGGGCATTCGGGAGGAGGGGGTCTTTTGTGAATTGGCCTGGGTGAGCTCTGTCATGATGTCCCACTGAATAGGGGCCACGATTAATGACTCAGGAAGCAGGGTTTCCTTGGATTCAGTGGGAACTACACCGTCGTGTTGGCGTGACAATGCGTCTGCTTTGGTGTTCTTTGAACCGGGACGATAGGTAACGGTGAAGTCAAATCGTGTAAAGAAGAGAGCCCACCTCGCTTGTCTGGGATTCAGTCTCTTGGCAGATCGCAAGTATTCCAGATTCTTGTGGTCAGTTAGAATCACAAACGGGTGTTTAGCTCCTCCAGCCAATGACGCCACTCCTCCATAGCTGCTTTCATGGCCAACAGTTCTCGGTTACCGACGTCGTAGTTCTGTTCGGGGCTGGACTAAGTTTGCGGGAGTAATAGGGCGCACGGATAGAGCTTGAGTGGGGATCCGTGCCGCTGTGAGAGGATGGCTCAATGCCCGTATTAGAAGCGTCCACCTCAACTGTAAACGGGATTTCAGGATTAGGGTGGTGGAGGATGGGGGCCGATGTGAAACGTGACTTGAGTTTCTGCGAAAGCCTCCTGTGCTGTAGTTGACCAGGTGAGGTGTCGTGCATTTCTCTTAGTCATAGAGGTTAAGGGAGAGGCTACCGAGCTGAAATTCCTGATGAAGCGTCGGTAGAAGTTAGCAAATCCCAAGAAGCGTTGTAACTCCTTTAAGGTTACTGGCAATGGCCAGTCTAGAACGGCCTTGACCTTCTTCTCGTCCATGGCGACTCCTTCCTGGCTGATGATGTAGCCCAAGAAAGACGTGGAAGTCTGGTGAAATTCGCACTTCTCTGCTTTGGCGTATAATTGGTGATCAATGAGTCGTTGTAATACTGTTCTCACGTGTTGCACGTGTTCCTCATAGGTGTTGGAATAGACGAGAATGTCATCGATGTAAACAATTACCCAACGATTAAGCATGTCCCGAAAGACGTCATTGATAAACGACTGAAATACGGACGGACTATTGGACAGCCCGAAAGGCATAACCAAATACTCATAGTGCCCAGTGCTGGTAGAGAAGGCTGTCTTCCATTCATCACCGTCCCGGATGCGGAATGAGATTGTAGGCGCTGCGGAGGTCCAGTTTGGAGAAGTACTTGGCTTTTGCGGAGTTGTTCTAGGGCAGCTGGTACCAGCGGTAAAGGATATCGAAACTTCTGACGGTGATGTCGTTGAGACCCCGGTAGTCGATACAAGGGGCGTAGGCCACCGTCTTTTTTTAACAAAGAAGAAGCCAGAGGCTGCAGGTGATGTCGACGTTCTAATGAACCCCTTCGAAAGTTCCTCCTCGATGTAGTTGTTCATGGCTTCTGATTCGGTTGTGATAGAGGGAAGATTCGGCCCTTAGGTGGTGTTGTGCCTGGTAATAGTTCGATGGAACAGTCGCTTGATCGGGTGGGAAGGGAGTTCCATCGCCTTGGTCTTGCTAAAAGCTTCGATGAGGTCAGAGTATTCAATGGGAAGAGTGGGGGAAAAGGACCGGCTCGTCCTTTAGCGTGACGGTCTGAATGGAGAGTGAAGGGCTGCCAGTTAAGCATTTGGAGTGACATGACGGGTCCCATTCGATGATCGACCCTCCCTCCATGAGATGAGGGGATTATGTTGACGTAGCCAAGGAGTCCAAGAATAACCGGGTTATGAGGTGATGAAATGACGTAGAAACGAATTACCTCAGTATGAAGGGTACCGGTCTGTAGTTGAAGGTCCACGGTGGTGTGCAGGACCCTCCCATCGCCGAGAGGCCGTCCATCTAGCGCCTCCACTGCCAATTGAGAGTCACAGGAGATTAATGGGAGTTGTTGTTGTTGGGCAAACTCGTGAGACATAAAGTTCCCGGCTGCTCCTGAGTCTAATAGAGCTGATGTGGATATCTGATTGCCCTCTAGAGATAATACTATAGGTACTTTGATGCAAGAACTGGAGTGATGTGCTTGAACACAAGGACTCACCCGAAGAGGGATTACGAGGAGGTGGTCTGGTGGGGCAAAACGCCCTCAGATGGCCCGGTTGACCACAATAGAGGCAGAGATGTTGACGTATGCGGCGTTCTCGTTCTTCGGAGTCAGGTGAGTATATCCGAGCTGCATGGGTTCAGTTTGAGACAGAGTGACCGGGTATTGTGTGCTGGTGGGTACCGTTCTGAGTGGACGACGTGAACGAATCAGATTATCAATCTGAATGGTTAGTTCGATGAATTGATTCAGCGATCTCCCTTCATCTCGGCAGGCCAGTTCGGATTGCAACTCCAAGCTGAGTCCCTTGCGAAGAGCAGTTTAAGTGTGCTCTCCACCCAGTCAGTTTGAGCTGCTAGAGTGCGAAATGTCAAAGCATATTCTGCTGCGGTATTCCTGCCCTGGCTCAACGCCAGTAGTCGGTCATCAGCTCTCTTACCTCCCTCCGGGTGTTCAAATATTTCCCGGAAGCGTTGAAGAAAGGTACCAAAGCGAAGGGAAAGCAGTGCCATCCTCTCTCCAAACCGCCGTCACCCACTCTAACGCCTTGTCAGTGAGGAGTGAGCATACCAAGGAAATCTTGCTGGCATCGGTGACATACATCGCTGGTTGTTGATCAATGAATAATGAACATTGCAGTAGAAATCCCTTACTTTTTAGTTGGGTTGCCGTCGAATTTATCAGGGAGAGCCAGACGTGGGTTAACTGTGAGTGACGGTGGTGGAGAAGCGCCCACACTCGCGTTCGATTGAGGAGGGGCTGGGTTCGTTAGCGACACCGGCAACCTCTGTAGCGTCCTGACGAGTTCCTCTGTTACTGTAGTTAAATGGGTTAGCTGCTGTTGATGAATGGCGAGTTGGTTAGCTTGAGTGGAGATCTCCGTGGACATCTGAACCAGAGCTGCTGGATCGTGTGTTGGCGAAGTCTTCTGTAATGACGCTCCAGGAGAGTGAGGATCCATTTGCAGTTTTATTACAACCTTGGTCGTACAAACAGGGTCAATCGCCAGCAGACACAACAGTAGGGATAAGGCAACTCGGAATCCAGGTACAGGCATAAGGTCAGTCCAAGGCAGACAGCAAACAATCAAGGAGGGAAAAACAGTCCAGAGTAAATCCACGGGTAGACAGACACAGGCGAAAACGCACAGCAATGATCACCAGGGCTAACAAGACTTCGCAAAGAGAGAGAGTTAGAGAGCACCTAAATAGTCTACTGATGGGAGTCAGGTGCAACGGTAATCAGAGCCAGGTATGTGGGAAATGAAGTTCAGGGGTTTAATACTCAGGAGAGGGTTCCCTCTGGTGGTGAGCAGGAGGAACAGCGGGAGTCTCATTTGTGACAGTTTCTTCTTACTTTCTCGACTTCAACTGTAAATGCCCACATCAGATTCAAGCTTCTGGGAAAAAGCTGCATCGATCATGATCGAAGGTCTGCGTACTCAAACTGCGCAACACAACGAGAAAGTAAGAAGAAACAGGGATGTTCTCAAGCGGCTTATCAACACCACTGCGTTTTTGGGCATGCAATAATTGGCTTTTAGAGGACACGACGAGAGGGAAAGTTCCGCTAACCAGTGCAACTACAAGTAGCTTGCAGCGGTAATTGCACGTTACGATGCTTTACTTGCTGAACATATGAAACTTTCTACTGTCTTTTCTGGGATGTCGAAATAAATTCAGAATTATTTGATAGCTTCCATCGCATCATCCAATAAAAGTTAGTTTAAAGAGAGGTTTACGCAGCGCATTTTTCCCGTGCGCGCTCAAGTAGGCTTTCCACTTTCCTCCGGTATTTATTTAGCAAAGATGATAACACATAATCACTCCAGACAGACACAAGCAAAAACTCAGTACATAAATGTTGCAGCAGCCTAGGCTACACCTAAACATTAGAGATCTGACATGCTGTATGGGATGAAAATGATAATTATTTTCAGTCTGATCAACTGCAGGCTACTAATAAGAGCAGCTGCATACAGCCTATGTGCGCTGTCCATTTGGTCAAGGTAACTAATTGGTATCATTATGTATTTATAGTCCATTTGTGTGTCAGGAGAAAATGTGAATGTGATCAAATTTGGTTTATATTCAAACTTGGACTGGCTAGACTGCCTATATGTTTTCAATCCAAAATTATTAACTGGAATTAATCAATCAACATAATAGTGATGACAGATGTGAGTTAAGTTTTTTTATAAGGCCTACAGTTGCATAGGCCTGTATGATGCAAACATGCATAAAGCAAGCTCAGCCCCTGTGAGTTCTATTGTCTATCAGTTGTTGTCTCTGTGTCTGGGTAGAGGAAATCCCCCTCCTAATCTAGTCTAAATATAATTAATATGAACAAGTATAAGGTTGCTGCAGTTTGACAGGGTTTTCAGTTTTTTTTAAACCATGTGACCTGATTAGGAAAAAACTGGACCCATCATAGCCCTTTATAAAACCTTTTTACAACTGATTAATCACTGTCATACCTAATAGGGTCCAGAGTTTTCCTGGTTAGGTTAACAGATAAGGAAAAACTCTGGGCCCCAGGGGATAAAAATGCCCCCCCCCCCACTCTGGGACCTATGGTGCCACCAGTCTGCTTGCAGTTGTCAGTTATCGTCAGGTATGTGGATGATCAGGGCTTTATTCAGGTATGTTTCTTGGGCTACTTTGATGTGTCAAGTGGGCGAGATGCGCAGTCTGTGTTTAACTTCATGGAGAAACGTGTTGTTCAACCTACAATGGCGCAGCTGTAATGGAATATATCTGCTATTTGTATTTACAGCTAAGTCCCCTCCTGTTCCCTGATTAAGAGGTGATGACAGCTCCACTCCACTACCATTGTCAACTCTCTCCTGACATGAACTGAAGCCACGTCTCATCTATTGGCACATTGAATGTTTCCTCTCCAAGCACTGTGAGTACCCCTATCAATTTTCTCTCATTACTGTATGTAGAGTCAATCACATACACAAAAACAATCACATTATTACACATCAATGATTTTACTCCTTGCTTGTACTAACTCATTCTTAGATATTTTGTCTAACTGGGTAGTGTTATTGTTTTTTGTCTTCCCAGTCAAATCCTGTCCTGCACTGAAGTCAAGCCTCTGAACACCTCAACTCATGCCTCATACCCTCATTCAATCACTGCTGTGATCCCTTCCCAACACTGTGTAACTAGCCCTCTCATTCCCATTCCCCATAATATTGTGCTATAAATGTCTTTATTAAATGCTTTAGGTTAAAATAAATACTCCCGACGATTTTTGAAACACACTTTGACGTCTCCGTGCGTTCCGCGCCTATACCGTGGGTATACTGTACATTAGTGTTTCATTAGTTAGCTAAATGACCGACTGATTAGGCACATTGCTATTCATGTTTTTGTTGTTATTGCATTTCAGGTGGATAGGGAGTAAGATCACTAAAAAGGAGCATGCTAACAGACCAGGAAGAAAGCTGTTGTTGCACAGCAGAGGAATTACAGTCAATGCTTATGAACTGAATATTGTGTGTGAATTGCCTATTTATATCATTGGCACTAACAAAAGGGTTGGATTGTTCAGCAACATGAGCAGTACATGCTAACACTGCTTTGGTGATGAAAAGTATGTCACAGAGGTGACTATTAGAAGCTGCCCCCATACATTGCATTATATGCCCAGAACCTAATTCACCTGGTACGGGTTTCACCCAGACAAATATAAGGTGCGCACCTCTTTTGCCCCTGGTAACTCTTTCCCCTGTTGATCACACAGGAGTAATTAATTGACTCATCACTGATTGGGACCTGGGAGTTGCTTGCACCTGTTCTTTATTTAAGGTCAACGCCAGCAGCAGCACACTATCGATGTGAGCTGGGAGCAGTGTGGCTGCAAAGCCGGAGCCGAGGCAACTGAGGAGTACGCGTGCTTTTAATCTGTAGCTCAGCTGGTAGAGCACGGCGCTTGTAACGCTAAGGTAGTGGGTTCGATCCCCGGGACCACCCATACACAAAAAAAAATGTATGCACGCATGACTGTAAGTCGCTTTGGATAAAAGCGTCTGCTAAATGGCATATTATTATTTAATGGAGCAGACCAGGACCAGTGTTGAAACGGAGAGAGAAGGCCTTTATGGGAATTGGGATGGTGAATGCGTCACCCTTCCCAAAGCTAAGTACCTCTCTGTATCCAACTCATTAATGCCAGTGTGCCTGTGGATTGAGCCTATAGCTGCTGTGACCTGACAGGAGGATGAACTGCGACTCAACAAGCCACTGTGGACTGGATTGACTGCTGCGAGCGGGAAGAACGCAGTGCTTCACCCTTCCCAAAGCTATGTACCTCTCCATATTCCATTTCACTTGCTAGCAATGCCTGCCGACGTTCTCTACTGCTTTGTGAGTTACGCACTTGTTAATGATAGTCTACCTACTGTGAACCAGAGAGAAGGCGTTTTGGGATACTGGGAGGGTGAAGCACGTTCACCCTTCCGTAAGTTAAGTAGCCTACCCTTCTCATTCCATCTGCACCGGTATAGACTCCCAACCGGGGCGAATTCCTTTCGATTGCACTCGAGAAGTCATTGTGGATTATAGCAATTTTTCGGCCTTGAACACTACCTGCTCACATCTGGACTATTTGAGTCACTAGTGTCCCTCCACGGGCCCTTACCACAAAGACTATTGAAAACCTGAACTTTTGTAAATAGACATGATTGACTTTTACATTTTAGTCATTTAGCAGACACTCATATCCAGAGCGACTTACAGTTAGTGAGTGCATACATTTTTCATACTGGCCCCCCGTGGGAATCGAACCCACAACCCTGGCGTTGCAAGCAACCTTTATTGATACCAGATAACATTACTCGAGCCACTATCCCTGCCTCCATTTATTTTGATGTATCAAGCCTTGTTAATTTTACCATTTAAGTGTGTTTAAATCTTTTGACCATTTCCCAATTACCATTTGTTTTTGCTCTGATATTATTACTCCTTTCCTAAGTTCTATTGTGGCTTACTGTGATTTTGTTTAATAATTTTTGGAGGTATTGTGGAGGTTTATTGTACTTGGCCCTACGGAATCTCAGCGCAATCTGCTGACAGAATATTTGGCTTACACTCAATACAACACAACCCAGGAGAGGCCTGCTGCGAACACTGACTTGGATCCCTCAGAGTGTGCCTGCCATGGTGGGACCACGGAACACTCCTCAAGGGCTTTTAAAATAGGACTTTTACATTTGATATTTTTGGACTTGTCCACTTGGGACTTTTAGTCTATTTTAGCTATTGTTAAATAAATATTGTGTGGAACACCCTTCAGTCTCTGGTGTGTTTGGAAGGTCTACATATCTTGTAACCACTCATTCATACAAACTGATACAAATGCAAGAACTGACTTATATTCACTTGTCGATTGTCCCATTCTTCAATATCGTCTTTGATATACACTGAGTGTACAAAACATTAGGAACTTTGCATGACAGACTGACCAGGTGAAATCTATGATCCCTTATTGATGTCACTTGATAAATCCACATCAGTGTAGATGAAGGGGAGGAGACAGGTTAAATAATTATTTTTTTAAGCCTTGAGACATGGATTGTGTAAGTGTGCCATTCAGAGGGTGAATGGGCAAGACAAAATATTTAAGTGCCTTTGAATGGGGTATGCTAGTAGGTGCCAGGCGCATCGGTTTGAGTGTTTCAAGAACTGCAACGCTACTGGGTTTCACGATCAACAGTTTCCTGTGTGTATCAAGAATGGTCCACCACCCAAAGGACATCCAGTGAACTTGACAACTGTGGGAAGCATGAGTCAACATCGGCCAGCATTCCTATGGAATGTTTGACACCTTGTAGTCCATGCCCTGATGAATTGAGGCTGTTCTGAGGGCAAAAGGGGTGCAACTCAATATTAGGAAGCTGTTCCTAATGTTTTTTGCACTGTGTATATTTTAGTTGATACACATGTGATGTCTCATACACATGAATAAAAATGTATTCTCCCTGGACATGAGACTTTAATCAATTTTTAGAACTTTTGAATCAGAAGCTCTAAGTGTTGTCTTGATTTATAGTCTGCATGTTTAAGTTACCATAGTAAAACAGACTGAGAAAGTAAATCATTTTTTAACCTAACCATTATTTATTTTTTACATGTACTGTTTATACACAGCTTTAATGCATTTAATCATTCCCCAAATTCAGCCATTGAAAGCCTTGACCGTTGTATCCTTCCTCAGGGAATGGCCTGACAACAGGGTGGCATGTATTTTGATGTGCTGCTCTAGAGTTCCATGGCCCAGCAGACTCACCTGGGGACTGGGGGAAAGATGCATGTTCGTTTTTTATTCAAGTCAGAGACTTTGAGGGAGGAGAGCGCATGAGTTCTGAAGTGAGTACAGTAAATCCAACCAGTGACCCTTGATTATATGCTATATCACAGACTGCAATACTGAAGGTGCATAAGTATACTATTACGATCGGAGCCTACTTCTCTGTGCTCTGGCGAGACCACAGGTAGTTGGTCAGAAGGCTCTGGAGGCCCTTGGAATATTGTGTCTCTGTAGCACCTGGAGAGAGCTGGATAGAAGTACTGCGTGTGCTTGAAAGAAATCAAGAGTTAACATGTAACAAGTATTACATTGATTATTGAGGACTATAAGGGGGTCTTCAAATCAGACAAATGGATGTAAGAGACACAGCAACTCAATGGTTTTAATGGGAGGAGTGCGTTGGGAAGCATTGTGTTGCGCTGTCCATCAAAAGATGCAAAGACGTACGCATTGAAAACAAAGTCTTTCTCCTCACCACACTGCTGCGTCGGACATGCATTATAGGCATTTTGATTTGAAGGCAGCCTTACTCTATATGAAGATGTATCTTCATGTCTGTATCTTCGCTCTTACTTGCCACAGATGGGTGGCGATATCACTAAGGACCAATGGAATGGTATAAAATGTGCAAAACTCCACCCACCTGGGGGACCGGGCCATGTTAAAACGAACTGGCCCACTCTCTCTGACCCCTAAGCCTTCACCCGTGAACCCTCATTGGCCCAGGGTCTCCTGTCTAACCCTCTAATCACAGTTTCTCTGACAGGAAGTTACTCCACTAGACAGGTTTATGGTGCATAGGGCTTCTCCACTCATATGAGTGGAGTATTAGTTCTTCAAATAGTATCGGTAGGGAGCCCAGCGCCTAAGGAGTTGGATCTATAACCGAAAGGTGGCTTGTCGAATCCCGGGCCAGGTGCTAGAAAAAAGGAGGGAACTGATCTGGCAACTGGAGGGCTGCTGGGTTCACATCCTAAAGATATTCCCCTACTGTTGGGCCCTTGAGCAAGGCCATTAACAGCACATGCTCTCCATCCAGGGGTGCTGCAATGCAGCTTGACCCTGAGCTCGTCTCAACTGTAAGTAGGGTTGCACGATATTGGAAATATTTTGTTTTTCTGCGATATGAAAAAATACAGGATGTCTTCACCAGATGACTTAAAGCTCTATTTGAGAATAATTAATTATTCTAGAATGATTGGGGTGATTTTATAGGGAACTGCATCTTCATGAAAAAAAAATAATAATAATGAAACTGAAAATGTAGGGGCATTTAATTCCATTGTTTGTTATTGTAAACAAATGCAACATTTAAACAAAGATAGCAGAGATATATAGATATGAAACATTTATGCCATAGGATATGCCCTGGCAGTCAGAGCTTTGGCTATCAACCTGACAGTCTGTATCCTTCATTCTTCCCCAGCCCAATCCTCTACAATAAAGATATATGAAACTTATGAAAATTTTAATATTTCAGAACAGGTTGCTAGGTAATAATATGTAACAGTAATAGTATAGCAATAGCAACAGTAGTAAAATAGAATGCGCAATTGGGCATACAGTGGGGAAAAAAAGTATTTAGTCAGCCACCAATTGTGCAAGTTCTCCCACTTAAAAAGATGAGAGGCCTGTAATTTTCATCATAGGTACACGTCAACTATGACAGACAAAATGAGAAAAGAAATTCCTGAAAATCACATTGTAGGATTTTTAATGAATTTATTTGCAAATTATGGTGGAAAATAAGTATTTGGTCAATAACAAAAGTTTCTCAATACTTTGTTATATACCCTTTGTTGGCAATGACACAGGTCAAACGTTTTCTGTAAGTCTTCACAAGGTTTTCACACACTGTTGCTGGTATTTTGGCCCATTCCTCCATGCAGATCTCCTCTAGAGCAGTGATGTTTTGGGGCTGTCGCTGGGCAACACGGACTTTCAACTCCCTACAAAGATTTTCTATGGGGTTGAGATCTGGAGATTGGCTAGGTCACTCCAGGACCTTGAAATGCTTCTTACGAAGCCACTCCTTCGTTGCCCGGGCGGTGTGTTTGGGATCATTGTCATGCTGAAAGACCCAGCCACGTTTCATCTTCAATGCCCTTGCTGATGGAAGGAGGTTTTCACTCAAAATCTCACGATACATGGCCCCATTCATTCTTTCCTTTACACGGATCAGTCGTCCTGGTCCCTTTGCAGAAAAACAGCCCCAAAGCATGATGTTTCCACCCCCATGCTTCACAGTAGGTATGGTGTTCTTTGGATGCAACTCAGCATTCTTTGTCCTCCAAACACGACGAGTTGAGTTTTTACCAAAAAGTTCTATTTTGGTTTCATCTGACCATATGACATTCTCCCAATCCTCTTCTGGATCATCCAAATGCACTCTAGCAAACTTCAGACGGGCCTGGACATGTACTGGCTTAAGCAGGGGGACACGTCTGGCACTGCAGGATTTGAGTCCCTGGCGGCGTAGTGTGTTACTGATGGTAGGCTTTGTTACTTTGGTCCCAGCTCTCTGCAGGTCATTCACTAGGTCCCCCCGTGTGGTTCTGGGATTTTTGCTCACCGTTCTTGTGATCATTTTGACCCCACGGGGTGAGATCTTGCGTGGAGCCCCAGATCGAGGGAGATTATCAGTGGTCTTGTATGTCTTCCATTTCCTAATAATTGCTCCCACAGTTGATTTCTTCAAACCAAGCTGCTTACCTATTGCATATTCAGTCTTCCCAGCCTGGTGCAGGTCTACAATTTTGTTTCTGGTGCCCTTTGACAGCTCTTTGGTCTTGGCCATAGTGGAGTTTGGAGTGTGACTGTTTGAGGTTGTGGACAGGTGTCTTTTATACTGATAACAAGTTCAAACAGGTGCCATTAATACAGGTAACTAGTGGAGGACAGAGGAGCCTCTTAAAGAAGAAGTTACAGGTCTGTGAGAGCCAGAAATCTTGCTTGTTTGTAGGTGACCAAATACTTATTTTCCACCATAATTTGCAAATAAATTCATTAAAAATCCTACAATGTGATTTTCTGGATTTCTTTTTCTCAATTTGTCTGTCATAGTTGACGTGTACCTATGATGAAAATTACAGGCCTCTCTCATCTTTTTAAGTGGGAGAACTTGCACAATTGGTGGCTGACTAAATACTTTTTTTTCCCCACTGTAACTTACCAACTGCAAGATGCAGTCTGTGGCCAAAGCACTGCAATCTGGTTCACTTGTTCAGGGCAGCAGCCTTCGCCATGTTCGCGGCATTGTCTGTTATACTGACTAGACGACTCATCTAGGCCCCAATCAGCTAAAGCTTCTCTCATCCCTGTTGCGATGTTCTCACTTGTATGTTCCTCTGGGACTTTTCAGGTGGAAGTCCTCATTAATAAAGTGTACGGTCAGACTTATGTAGGGCTCCGTTGTCCGGCTGGACCACAAGTCCGTTGTTGCTGTATAATATTCCACTTGTGACAGCTCTGTTTCAACTTGTGCCTTGCATTTCCCGTACAACTCTGAGATGGCAACTTGAGAAAAATAGTGGCGTGATGGCATTACATACCGCTTGTCAAGCGACCGGATCATGTTTTTAAAACCCTCTTTGGTAACCGTGTTAATTGGTACCATGTCTTTGGCGACGTGAAATGTTATTGAATGTGTGATTTCTCTCTGCCGTTTGGAACCTTTCTCGTATGGTGTAATACTGGCAAAGGCTTTCGAAATAGATTTTTGCTTTGGAGGGCATTGAGATGCTTTGCACTCGTCATATGAAGATTTGTGGTGCTGCCTTAAATGATCAAACAAATTGGTCGTGTTGCCTCGTGTTGTGGCAACAATTGCAAGGCACTCTCGACAAAGTACCTGTTTTTAGTCAACAACATCCTGTCTGTAGCCAAAATATTTCCATATAATTGACGATGCATTTATTTTTGCAACCAAATTCTCAATTTCTGTCTTTTTTGCCTGTTCCTCGCTCATCATTTCGTTACGCGCAAGCAGAGCCTGCATGTCAACCACGTGCAGCAACGAACTCAGTGTTTAAAATAATAATAATACTGTATCCAATAACCCATAAATCTGAGTAAATTACATTATATCAGACGGATATAATGCTAGTTTAACATTTTAAAAAATATATATATTGTAGACTTATATGTTTACCTTACTAAATCGCACGTTCTGCGATGTGACTATTGCGGATGCATACATCGCAATGTCGATGCTGAAACGATATATCGTGCAGCCCTAACAGTAAGTAATGTGTGCCGTCATGACATACTGACACTGACATGGGGTGCTCCATGTTCCTCCTGGTAGCAGGCCTTAACCTGGATGTGGGTAAATGCCCTGCCTTGGAGTATGGTTGCATCTATCTCCACCAGGCTCTTTGGAAATCAGGTGACAAACCTGCATTGATTAGCAAAATAAAATTGTACCTGTATTATCATTAACCAGTGTGAAAATGTATGCACTCACTAACTGTAAGTCGCTCTGGATAAGAGCGTCTGCTAAATGACTAAAATGTAAATGTATTTAGACAATTGTAGTCAAGACACCCAGTTTTTTTTTAACAGGAGTGTACAGGTTTTTGTTCCAGCACTAACACTTCACTTAACTAATTGTGGTCTAAATTGAAGACCATGATTAGTTGAATGAGATGTTTGTGCTAAGCAGGAATAAAAACGTGCACACAGTTCAGTCCCCTGGGACTAGGGTTGCAAAAATCTAGTAACTGTCCCAAAATCCACAGGTTTCCTAGAAATCCTGGTTGGACGATTCCAGATTTCCTGCTTATTCCCTCCTGATTCGGGGAATCTTCCAACCAGGTTTTCTGAAAGTTACCAGATTTTTGCAACTCTACCTGGGACAGAAATCACCCATGTCTGTATATAGAACGAGCTCCCTAAGTTACAATGATATAGTCAATAACATTTGTGGATGTACAGGTAACTGCCAAAATAAAGGAAACACCAATGAAGTGTCTTAATAGGGCGTTGGGCCACCATGAGCCAGAACCACTTCAATGCACCTTGGCATAGATTCTACAAGTGTCTGGAACTCTATTGGAGGGATACCACACCATTCTTTTACAAGAAATTCCATCCTTTGGTGTTTTGTTGGTGGTGGAAAATGCTCCAGAATCTCCCGTAAGTGTTAAATTCGGATGAGATCTGGTGACAGACGGCCATGGCATATGGTTTACATAATTTCATGCTCATCAAACTATTCAGGCACTCGTGCCCTGTGGATGGGGGCATTGTCCTTCTATGGGGGCATTTCCATGGTTGCCAAAATAATGGCCTGCCCAGTATTTTTATACATTACCCTAAGCATGATGGGATTTTCATTGCTTAATTAACTCAGGAACCACACCTTTGTGGAAGCATCTGCTTTCAATATGATTTGTATCCTTCATTTACTCAAGCATTTCCATTGTTTTGCCAGTTACCTATATTTTTATATCTAACATGTTACACCTTCCTGAATAAACCTCAAGAGATTTTCCTGGTGCTCAGGAGGTCCCTAAAGTTATACATCTGTCTGGGTGTTATGTGCTTAAGTCTTTCAAATATAACTAGCAAATATATAGTTAGGTTTCTAGAAACTAATCATTAGCTACATTGATGAACTCCGCTGATGGTGTGAGTTAGCTATCTAGCTAGCTCTTCCCCAGCAGTTTCAGCCTAGCTAGCTCCCTACCTAATGGCCTTTTACAATCTTTATAGATAATATTAATTTTACTCTTGCATCTAGAGCTGCCTAATATATCAAGCCAGTTGATAGTACAGTAGCTAGGATTAAAGCAATGTGTGACGTAGCTATAGGCGACATTAAATAATTGAGTGAGGTGAAATCCGAAGGAATGACATCACATCAGAAAAAGGTTTATAGCTAAACTGGAATTACTGATTCTACCATTACAGATATCCACTGGCAAATCTTTACATAAATGAGATCAAAAACATGTTGAAATAGCATTAGGCTGAATAAGCTAGCTAGCTTTCTTACCTAAAAGAAGAATTGCCTTGTGGGGAGTCCTCCATGTTGCAATGTGGCTAGCTACCTGAAGATAAAACATCATGTATGGGTCCCGCCTTCCATTTAGCTAGCCAATCAATGGCATTGTAACAAAAAGCAGTGTTATGATTGGCCAATAAGGCTGCCAATCATATTTGAGTAACATGTCATTGTAGATTAGCGAGCGCAGGCAAGTATACCGTGGGCAGGGAGATGCGTGCGCGACACTTAATTTATTGTGCTCAATTCCACTTTCTGGGAACGCAAATTTTTTGTCTACGCTCTTAACTCCCCCTCAGCTCCTCAACATGATCCTCTGTGCCCTCTTTTTTTTCTCAACTCTCTCCACCCACACTCAACATTATTTTCCACATTCGACATGCCCCCCTGCGCCCTCGAATTATGAGACAGAAATGATGCCATAGGTTGATACCATTTTAATAGAAGAAATGAGTGAATCCTCGTTAGCTTTAAGTCTGTTTTTTCCCTATATCTTCACAGAAATGTTACCATGGCAAAAACTTTGGGATTTGGCAACAGCTCAGTTGGGCATGCCTATTAAAGGTTTGTTTATGAGAACCACACAAACATTAATGAGTAGTTACTTTACCATGTTTAGACACAAGTTAGCACTTTTAAACATTAACTGATTTGTTAGAATGTACATTTACTGCCCTCTCCTGACCGTTTCAGTTAATTGCCTTGGAACTAGGCCTATCCAAATTAGTTATGCATTTGATTTTAAAATAAAGCAGTTTAGAGAACCTCAAATAACAGGGGAAAGGGGGGATACCTAGTCAGTTGCACAACTGAATGCATTCAACTGAAATGTGTCTTTCGCAGTTAGCCCAAACCCTCTGTATCAGAGAGGTGTGGGGGCCTGCCTTAATCGACATCCACGTCATTGGTGACTGGGGAGCAGTTGTTGTTGGGGGTTAACTGCATTGCTCAAGGGGCAGAACGGCAGATTTGTACACCTTGCCGGCTAGGGGATTCGAAACTGCGACCTTTCGGTTACTGGCCTAATGCTCTTAACCGTTAGGCTACCTGCTGCCTATAACAGACTATTTACATAATTTGGCAACCCTATAATCTCTGTAGTGTCATCACAGAGAGCTATTTCATAGAGAATGTAGACCTGGTATACCACCAAACATGCACAGTATACAGTAGGTGTAAAACAGTTCAGTGAAATGCTTACTTGCAAGTTCTTTCCCAACAATGCAGTATCAAGGTGAGATGAAATAATATAAAGGAAATAACTGGGCTATAACATGTAATATTTGTAATCCTCTGAGATTGCAGTTGAACTCACTGCTCAAGTGCAGTCAGATCTTTGGTATAAGGGGCATAGCCTATTATGAGTGAGTGTGTGAACCAGCGGAGGACCCACAATGCACAGTGCCCACCAGGGAGGGAAACACATAGTGGTGGGAATCAGAATGTGTGGACACAGCACCTGCTTCCCCACTGCATAGCTCAAATACACTCAAAATCCCGATATTCACTCTAGCTCTCAAAAGAATGCTGGTGCTTAGGGACCCTGAACAAGCCCCTACAATTCCCAGACAGCAGGGTATCAAATCACCAAGCACCAAGACATCAGCAATTAAGAAAGAGGCCGATATCTGGTTCAGTCAATTCCAATATTAAACACACTGTTAACCCCAGTTGCTCCACGTTCATAAATTAGCCTGGTATTAAAGTAGTTATAACCTAAAAGTAGGCTAGTATCTGTGGTCTTGCCCAAGTGCATAGAAGGCCTAGAGGAGCAAATATTTTGTAGATGCTTTCAATTTAAAAAAATGTTTTAAAGGCTGGCACATTCCACAATTCACTCTCTGTAAAATCAAAAGATTGGACTTGCGTACAAAGACGGCATGTGAGGCAAATCTAGCTGGCCCAAGAAGTGAAAGGAAATCTTGTGTTGCACAGCCACACAGCGCTTTGTTTGACATCTATAGGATTTCCATGGGATTGAGGAGAGAGCCTCCTCGTTAAGCCTTGTATAAGATTAAATCTCCATATTCTCTGAGGCCTTGATGATTTCTATTGTCGCACTTCCTGGAACTGCGTCCCTATTCCCTATATAGTGCACTACTGTGCACCCTATGGGCCCTGGTAAAAAATAGCACACTGTAAAGGGAATAGAGTGCCATGTGGGACACTTCCTGGGTTTACAGTGGGTGGGAGCTGAGTGTACACAGGCGACTCTGAGGGGGTGTTGTTGTGGTGATCCCCCCCCCACAGTCCTGCCCATTCACACAGGGAGCTCATGTGTACTGAGTGTGGCGGTGAACCATGGCCCGGCACAAAGCTGGGAGTAGCACAGTCTGCTTTTACACCGCCACTCACTCAACCATGGCAACAAATGCCTCATGGGTGACTAGTCCCTGCACTCGCCCTCTCCTTTCTCTCTTGCTCTGTGAATACCCTCTGGGGCAGTCTGTCTCAGCCAGGGCCGAGGTCTACTGACACCCAGGACATTGCCATCAGTGCTGCAGAGAGACAGATAGGCTCAAGTCCGGCACAAAACCAACCCTGCCTGGGTTCATATGGAGGATGTTATGGACTGGTCATACCAACTAGAAAACCCAGAGAGACACAGATTGGATTTTGTCGAAGGGAACATAGCAGCTGGCAAAACAATATTCCCTGAATGTTCTTGTCTTTATAAGAACATAACAGCACTGCTAGGCTATACGTAGCCACTAAGAATTACCCTCAGTAAGCTGCCAGGGTGAGAAGCACTTCAGGCAACAGTCAGACCTTTTCAACAAGTAACACTTAGCAACTTTACTGGCTCCGGCATCGGTAATTAGTCATTTGCAGATTACTTGGTTACTGGTGCTCTGAAAAGTAATTGCCAGTTGAGAGGTTTTGAGAATGCTAAGTAAACGAGACTCTCAGGGCTAGTGAACTCTCTCGCCCTTCTGGTCAGTGCCTGTGTGGCCTTGTGAGGCTCCCTTGTGAGGCTTCAATAATGAAGATGTGTAACGGGAATGTATTTGTGATGAGCCAAAGCAGAGACTGGAGCATCTCTGATGTGGACGGCACAGGTTGCCTCCTAAATAACACCCTGGCTTTTCCCTATGTAATGCACTACTTTTGACCAGAGCCCAATAGGGCATAAGGTGCCATTTGGGATGCAACCACAGTCTCTGGCTGCCACACCAGCAGCCAAACCCAAGATGGCTCCAAGTAGGCTTGGCCAGTATACCGTATATTTCCTATACCAGGGTATTTGGAAAAAGACACAGGATGGTTTTTCAATACTGTCAATACATTTGAAACTATTTCATTGAAGTTTGTTTTATAAAATGTGAATATTTGTAGCTACTTTTGAAGTAAATACCTGCAGTCAACTTGGAGATAAAGAATATCACGTTCTTAATTTCACCTGTCACATTTTTCATTATGAAGCTTACCAGTAGTACCCAGTCACGTGGTGTTTGTTTACAACCACACAACGGCGAGAGACCGGTGCCTTGTGAGTCACTCACTGTTGTGGAGCACACGCCAGGTGATCTAGCTACAGTATGGAATTCAAAACGTAATGTTTGCCTGCTAGATACACTACATGATCAAAAGTATGTAGACACCCCTTTGCTGCTATAACAGCCTCCACTCTTCTGGGAAGGCTTTCCAATAGACGTTGGAACATTGCTGCGGGGACTTGCTTCCATTCAGCCAGGAGCATTAGTGAGGTCGGCACTGATGTTGGGCGATTAGGCCTGGTTCCAATTCATCCCAAAGGTGTTTGATGGGGTTGAGGTCAGGGGTCTGCTCAGGTCAGTAAAGTTCTTCCACACCGACAAACTATTTCTGTATGGACCTCGCTTTGTGCACGGGGGCATTGTCATGCTGAAACAGGAAAGGGCCTTCCCCAAACTGTTGCCACAAAGTTGGAAGCACCAGAATCGTCTAGAATGTCATTGTATGCTGTAGCGTTAAGATTTCCCTTCACTGGAACTAAGGGGCCTAGCCCGAACCATAAAAAACAGCCCCAGACCATTATTCTTCCTTCACCAAACTTTACAGTTGGCACTATGCATTGGGACAGGTAGCGTTCTCCTGGCATCCGCCAAACCAAGATTTGTCCGTCGAAGTGCCAGATGGTGAAGCGTGATCCATCACTCCTGAGAACGCTTTTCCACTGCTCTAGAGTCCAATGGCGGTGAGCTTTACACCACTCCAGCCAACGCTTGATATTGCGCATGGTGATCTTAAGCTTGTGTGCGGCTGCTTGGCCATGGAAACCCATTTCATGAAGCTCCCAACAAACAGTTATTGTGCTGACGTTGCTTCGAGGCAGTTTGGAACTCGGTAGTGAGTGTTGCAACCGAGGACAGACGATTTTTTCGTGCTACGCGCTTCAGCACTCGGCAGTCCTGTTCTGTTAGCTTGTGAGGCCTACCACTTCGTGGCTGAGCCATTGTTGCTCCTAGACGTTTCCATTTTACAATAACAGCATTTACAGTTGACCGTGGCAGTTCTAGCAGGGCAGCAATCTGATGAACTGACTTGTTGAAAGGTGGCATCCTATGACAGTGCTCGTTGAAAGTCACTGAGCTCTTCAGTAAGTCCATTCTACTGCCAATGTTTGTCTATGGAGATTGCATGGCTGTGCGCTCGATTTTATACACCGGTCAGTAACAGGTGTGGCTGAAATAGCCGAATCTACTAATTTGAAGGGGTGTCCACATACTTCTGTAAATATAGCATATCCCCATTTTTGCCCGATTTTGCATGCCTTCTCAAACAGCTGCAACTGTATATGCATTCGTAAATCAAGTCCTTTCTTGAGGAGAGTGATGGAGTGCTGCATCAGATGACCTGGCCTCCACAATCCCCGACCTCAACCCAATTGAGATGGTTTGGGATGAGTTGGACCAGAAGTGAAGGAAAAGCAGCCAACAAGTGCTCAGCATATGTGGACAATCCTTCAAGAATGTTGGAAAAACATTCCTCATGAAGCTGGTTGAGAGAATGCCAGAGTGTGCAAAGCTGTCATCAAGGCAAAGGGTGGCGACTTTGAAGAATCTCAAATCTCAAATATATTTTGTACTTAATGCAGTTGGTGGCCACACCAGATACTGACTGTTACACACACCCCTCCCTTTGTTCAGGGACACATTATTCAATTTATGTTAGTCACATGTCTGTGGAACTTGTTCAGTTTATGTCTCAGTTGTTGAATCTTGGTATGTTCATACAAATATTGCTGAAAATAAACGCAGTTGACAGTGAGAGGACGTTTCTTTTTTTGCTGAGTTGTATGTATGTGTGTGTGTGTGTGTGTGTGTGTGTGTGTGTGTGTGTGTGTGTGTGTGTGTGTGTGTGTGTGTATATATATATATATATATATATACACACACACACAGTGGGGAGAAAAAGTATTTAGTCAGCCACCAATTGTGCAAGTTCTCCCACTTAAAAAGATGAGAGAGGCCTGTAATTTTCATCATAGGTACACGTCAACTATGACAGACAAATAGAGATTTTTTTCTCCAGAAAATCACATTGTAGGATTTTTAATGAATTTATTTGCAAATTAGGGTGGAAAATAAGTATTTGGTCAATAACAAAAGTTTCTCAATACTTTGTTATATACCCTTTGTTGGCAATGACACAGGTCAAACATTTTCTGTATGTCTTCACAAGGTTTTCACACACTGTTGCTGGTATTTTTGGCCCATTCCTCCATGCAGATCTCCTCTAGAGCAGTGATGTTTTGGGGGCTGTCGCTGGGCAACACAGACTTTCAACTCCCTCCAAAGATTTTCTATGGGGTTGAGATCTGGAGACTGGCTAGGCCACTCCAGGACACTTGAAATGCTTCTTACTGAAGCCACTCCTTCGTTGCCCGGGCGGTGTGTTTGGGATCATTGTCATGCTGAAAGACCCAGCCAAGTTTCATCTTCAATGCCCTTGCTGATGGAAGGAGGTTTTCACTCAAAATCTCACGATACATGGCTCCATTCATTCTTTCCTTTACACGGATCAGTCGTCCTGGTCCCTTTGCAGAAAAACAGCCCCAAAGCATGATGTTTCCACCCCCCATGCTTCACAGTAGGTATAGGTGTTCTTTGGATGCAACTCAGCATTCTTTGTCCTCCAAACACGACGAGTTGAGTTTTTACCAAAAAGTTCTATTTTGGTTTCATCTGACCATATGACATTCTCCCAATCCTCTTCTGGATCATCCAAATGCACTCTAGCAAACTTCAGACGGAGCCTGGACATGTACTGGCTTAAGCAGGGGGACACGTCTGGCACTGCAGGATTTGAGTCCCTGGCGGGTAGTGTGTTACTGATGGTAGGCTTTGTTACTTTGGTCCCAGCTCTCTGCAGGTCATTCACTAGGTCCCCCGTGTGGTTCTGGGATTTTTGCTCACCGTTCTTGTGATCATTTTGACCCCACGGGGTGAGATCTTGCGTGGAGCCCCAGATCGAGGGGAGATTATCAGTGGTCTTGTATGTCTTCCATTTCCTAATAATTGCTCCCACAGTTGATTTCTTCAAACCAAGCTGCTTACCTATTGCAGATTCAGTCTTCCCAGCCTGGTGCAGGTCTACAATTTTGTTTCTGGTGTCCTTTGACAGCTCTTTGGTCTTGGCCATAGTGGAGTTTGGAGTGTGACTGTTTGAGGTTGTGGACAGGTGTCTTTTATACTGATAACAAGTTCAAACAGGTGCCATTAATACAGGTAACGTGGAGGACAGAGGAGCCTCTTAAAGAAGAAGTTACAGGTCTGTGAGAGCCAGAAATCTTGCTTGTTTGTAGGTGACCAAATACTTATTTTCCACCATAATTTGCAAATAAATTCATTAAAAATCCTACAATGTGATTTTCTGGATTTTTTTTCTCTCAATTTGTCTGTCATAGTTGACGTGTACCTATGATGAAAATTACAGGCCTCTCTCATCTTTTTAAGTGGGAGAACTTGCACAATTGGTGGCTGACTAAATACTTTTTTCCCCCACTGTATGTATGTGTATGTGTGTGTATGTGTATGTGTATGTGTATGTGTGTATGTGTATGTATATATATATATATATATATATATATATACACACACACACACACCCAGTCAAAAGTCTGGACACCTACTTATTCAAGGGTTTTAATTTATTTTTACTATTTTCTACATTGTAGAATAATAGTAAAGACATCAAAACTATGAAATAACACACATGGAATCATCTAGTCACCAACTAAGTGTTAAACAAATCAAAATATATTTTATTTTCTTCAAAGTAGCCACCCTTTACCTTGATGACAGCTTTGCACACTCTTGGCATTCTCTCAACCAGCTTCATGAGGTAGTCACCTAGAATGCATTTCAATTAACAGGTGTGCCTTGTTAAAAATTCATTTATGGAATTTCTTTCCTTCTTAATGCGTTTGAGCCAATCAGTTGTTGTGACAAGGTATACAGAAGATAGCCCTATTTGGTAAAAGACCAAGTCCATATTATGGCAAGAACAGCTCAAAAACCATTCTCAAAACATTTGCTCTTATTTAGTGTGTACCGAACGTGATCCAGTATTTTTCCGTCAGCTCTATTCTTACGTAGTTGAACTTTTTAGTGAGAACTCAAAAATGGGATTTGGGAGGTCAATTTAAAAATGTGTTGTGAAAAGACAGTGAATGTTTGAATTAACATAATATCAGTCAGTGAACCATTAGCCTACCCTATAGCAACTCCAGTGGCGGTCGGTGCAGTTTTAAGATGAGGGAGGATGCAATAAAAATGTATGCGCATGGCCTTATTTCTATTACAGTATATTGGATATTCCATTCACCCAACTCAATGTAACATCGATAGGTTTAGGCTACTACATGATTCTGTCATTTTTCCTGTACCCATCATGAGGTTGCTACACCTAGCCTATGAATTAAAGTTTACAACGTAGGTGCACACCGGTCGAGAGAAAATTGACATGACAGACAGTGACACATTCTATACCGCCTTGCACACTCTTGCCTGCATCTAGCTGATATAGGGTGTAATCATTAGTCCAACAGTTGTAAATGTGAGTTTCTACTGGACAAATGCAGGTATGTTTATCCCTGTTTGTTCCATTTGCTTCCGTTTAAGATACGTTTTTCAACAGAATTGGCGGAATAAATACACCCCTGATCACACGCAAACACAGTTCACTTTCATAGCAGCCACATAAAAACAGCATGATCACTTTGCTCGATGAATATACAATTCCTTTTCGCAACTATCTACGCATTCTCCTCCTCTCACCTTTTCCCTTCGCTTGTGGACTTCAGTGCACAACACATCAGCTGTCTGTGACCAGGCACAAAAACTTTCCAAGCCAAACCTTCATATCATGACAGCTATCCACTACACACAGCCTACATTGTTGTCACATCGTAGTCAACATAGCTACTAGAACTAACGAGTTAGCAAACCTGCTACAATCATGAAGTACAGTGAACAGTCAGAAAGCAGTCTTGCAGTTACACCGGCGGGCCCCGGTGGCGATCAATTAATAAAACCAAAAGCTTACCTTAACATGGTTCCAGTGTTGGGTAGCCATAGCCAGCTAGCTAACATAGCATCTCTCTCTGTTTGAGCCGGGAGATTGAATAGGCTAAACTAGCTAGCTGCATTCACCAGCTATTTGAAAGTGAAAGGAAAAAATAATACAACCAAATATGTGACTCGTTTCAGGAAACTAGGCGTATGTCACTACTTCACAGGAGAGGCATTTGAACGTACATTTTTATTTATCAAAATGCTTTTTTTTGGCAGAAATTCCTTCTGGAAGATGTGTACTTTCATGTGCCTTAATAACAACGTGTATGCCATCTGTAAATATGAATAAAATTGCTAAATTACGAGCCTAGTTGGTTTAGCCACGGAAAAAAAGACAGGAACCTTCCCACTAGCCATGATTGGCTGAGATAATGGATGGGCTGGACATGCTGAGAGAGGAGTTCAGATTGGTCTGCCATGTAGCATGCTTCTGTCTATAACAAAGGGCTGCTCATTATGTGTAGGTAATCCTTTAACGCAGCTTTAACGAAGAACTGCAAAAGTTTTGCTTTCCACTTTCTAGAGGACTGAGTTTTGAAATCAGTGGAATGCCCGGTGGAAGCAGAGTATGATAGCTAAGGAAATTGAGAAAATTCTGCCGTTTGACTGCAAATATGCGGAGGAAGTCAAAAAGAGAACACACAGAAGGCTGTTGTATAAAACACCTCTCTCCGGATTACATCTTCAAACTAAGGGCAACCGTGGCATCCGTGACAGAGAGGGAGAAGCGTTCATCCATGTATACGGGTAAGAGAGTCTAGCTAGCTACATTTTCAGATATTATAAGTTTCAAATTTTGTCAAAGTATTTTTCATTGCAAGTTAAAGCGTAATGTTAGCTAGCCAGCTAACGTTAGATGGCTCGCTAGCTAACGTTACGTGTATGAACTGTGTAGTAATATTATCTCAGAGCCATTTGCCTTTCTAGTTATAGCATAATGTTAGCTAGCCAACTAACATTTAACCTAGTTGGTTAGCTACCTGCAGATTCATGCAAGGTAGTAACGTTATGAGTTGGGATTATGGTTCATTGTTTGTCTAAACAAAAGACGCAAGTAACCATTTCACAGTACTGTTTACACCTTCTGTATCCTGTGCATGTGACAAACTTTGATTATATTTGATATAGTGTGTTTACCAGAGACGGTAATGTGAAGAACAACATGACCTGCACCAAATTATTAGGATATAACGTTAGGCCAACGAGAAAGTGTCCAAGTGTTGAAATTCTCTGGTAGAATGCCCTGCTTTTATGACGTCACATTCACAACCATAAGCTATTTTCTGTAATTAGCTTGCCATTAACTTGTAAATAATGATCTTGTTGCGAGTTTATTTTCCTGTAATAACTTTAGCTAATTTGTATTCATTAAGACGTTGTCAGCTATATGATAAGGTCATTATTTGAACTGGCTAGCCAGCTAACTTAACGTTAGCTAGCTAGCTAAAAAGCTAGAAACAAACCAAAACATTGTTTAGAAAGTTGCTTTTAGTTGCCTGGTTTGCTAGATTTACATATACTAAATTAATTTTTAAACAGATGGGTTTAATGGTGTTAAAATAAACCAGTTATGCTATTTTGGACCACCAGGCTGCTGATGTCATTCATGTGAATCCTTAAAGAGATGGGGGGGGCTAAAGATTAAGAGGGTGTGAACGATGCTGAATGGGTGTAGACAAAGAAGAGCTCTCCAGTAGGTGTACAAAAACATTCAAGGGCCATTTTCTCAAAAGTGGGGTTACAAGTTTATCAACTTTCAAAGCAGAATTATTTTCCCATTGTTCCTCAACTGTAATGTATGATATACAATTTTTCTAGCTCTGAGTCTCTACTTGTAAAAAACAACATTTCAAATGTTGCTACATAAGACCCGAATCGAGCTGGGTCGGTCACATATACAGTTGAAGTCGGAAGTTTACATACACCTTAGCCAAATACATTTAAATTCAGTTTTTCACAATTCCTGACATTTAATCCTAGTAAGACTTCCCTGTCTTGGGTCAGTTAGGATCACCACTTTATTTTAAGAATGTGAAATGTCAGAATAATAGTAGTGATTTATTTCATCTTTTATTTCTAACATCACATTCCCAGTGGGTCAGAAGTTTACATACACTCAATTAGTATTTGGTAGCATTGCCTTTTAAATTGTTTAACTTTGGTCAAATGTTTGGGTAGCCTTCCACAAGCTTCCCACAATAAGTTGGGTGAATTTTGTCCCATTCCTCCTGACAGAGCTGGGTGTAACTGAGTCAGGTTTGTAGGCTTCCTTGCTCACATGCCTTTTCAGTTCTGCCCACAGATTTTCTATAGGATTGAGGTCAGGGCTTTGTGATGGCCACTCCAATACCTTGACTTTGTTGTCCTTAAACCATTTTGCCACAACTTTGGAAGTATGCTTGGGGTCATTGTCCATTTGGAAGACCCATTTGCAACCAAGCTTTGACTTCCTGACTGATGTCTTGAGATGTTGCTTCAATATATCCACATAATTTTACTTCCTCATGATGCCATCTATTTTGTGAATTGCACCAGTCCCTCCTGCAGCAAAGCACCCCCACAGCATGATGCTGCCACCCCCGTGCTTCACGGTTGGGATGGTGTTCTTCGACTTGCAAGCACCCCCTTTTTCCTCCAAACATAACGATGGTCATTATGGCCAAAGAGTTCTATTTTTGTTTCATCAGACCAGAGGACATTTCTGCAAAAGTCCGATCTTTGTCCCCATGTGCAGTTGCAAACCGTAGTCTGGCTTTTTATGGCGGTTTTGGAGCAGTGGCTTCTTCCTTGCTGGCGGCCTTTCAGGTTATTTCGATATAGGACTTGTTTTACTGTGGATATAGATACTTTTGTACCTGTTTCCTGCAGCATCTTCAAGGTCCTTTGCTGTTGTTCTGGGATTGATTTGCACTTTTCGCACCAAACTACGTTAATCTCTAGGAGACAACGCATCTCCTTCCTGAGCGGTATGACGGCTGCGTGGTCCCATGGTGTTTATACTTGTGTACTATTGTTTGTACAGATGAACGTGGTACCTTCAGGTGTTTGGAAATTGCTCCCAAGGATGAACCAGACTTGTGGAGGTCTACAATTTTTTTTCTGAGGTCTTGGCTGATTTCTTTTGATTTTCCCATGATGTCAAGCAAAGAGGCCCTGAGTTTGAAGGTAGGCCTTGAAATACATCCACAGGTACACCTCCAATTGACTCAAATGATGTCAATTAGCCTATCAGAAGCTTCTAAAGCCATGACATCATTTTCTGGAATTTCCCAAGCTGTTTAAAGGCACAGTCAACTTAGTGTATGTAAACATCTGACCCACTGGAATTGTGATACAGTGAAATAATCTGTCTGTAAACAATTGTTGGAAAAATGACTTGTCATGCACAAAGTAGATGTCCTAACCGACTTGCCAAAATTATAGTTTGTTAACAAGAAATGTGTGGAGTGGTTGAAAAACAAGTTGTAATGACTCCAACCTAAGTGTATGTAAACTTCACTTCAACTGTAGCTGCCTCTCTTTGTTTTCCTTAATTTTGGAAGAAATTAATGTGTTCAAAACTGTTCAACTATTGTCTTACTCTCTCTTAGAGTCAAACTACTCACCCCATTTTTATGCACTGCAGTGCTAGCTATTTGTAGCTTATGCTTTAAGTACTAGATTCATTCTCTGATCCTTTGATTGGGTGGACAACATGTCAATTCATGCTGCAAGAGCTCTGATAGGTTGGAGGACGTCCTCTGGAAGTTGTCATAATTACTATGTACGTCTATGGAAGGGGGGTGAGAACAACAAGCCTCCCTAGGTTTTGTATTGAAGTCAATGTACCCAGAGAAGGACAGAAACTAGCCGTCCTCCAGCTACACTATGGTGCTACCCTACAGAGTGCTGCTGAGGCTACTGTAGACCTTCATTACAAAACAGTGTTTTAATCAATTATTTGGTGACGTGAATATATTTAGTATACAGTGCATTCGGAAAGTATTCAGACTCCTACACTTTATTACGTTACAGCCTTATTCTAAAATTGATTTAAAAAAAGTATTCAAATCAACACACAAGACCATCATAATGACAACGTGAAAACAGGTTTTTAGAAATGTATTTAAAATAAACAGGAATACCTTATTTAATTAAGTATTCAGACCCTTTGCAATGAGACTCGAAATTGAGCTCATGTGCATCCTGTTTCCATTGATCATCCCGGAGATGTTTCTACAACTTGATTGGTGTCCACCTGTGGTACAGTTCAATTGATTGGACATGATTTGGAAAGGCACACACATGTCTATAAAGTCCCACAGTTGACAGTGCAGCATGTCAGAGCAAAAACCAAGCCATGAGGTCGAAGGAATTGTCCATAGAGCTCCGAGACAGGATTGTCAGAGGCACAGATCTGGGAAGGGTACAAAAAAACATATGTTTGAACTCTGACCTTGATTAACAAGATTCTCTGGTCTGATGAAAACAAGATTGAACTCTTTGGCCTGAATGCCAAGCATCACATCTAGAGGAAACCTGGCACCATCCCTACGGTGAAGCATGGTGGTGGCAGCATCATGCTGTGGGGATGTTTTTCAGGGGCAGGGACTGGGAGACTAGTCAGGATCGAGGGGAGATGAACGGAGCAAGTACAGAGATCCTTGATGAAAACCTGCTCCAGAGCGCTCAGGACCTCAGACTAGGGGCAAAGGTTCATCTTCCAACAGGACAACGACCCTAAGCACACAGCCAAGACAACACAGGAGTGGCTTGGGGACAAGTCTCTGAATGTCCTTGGTGGCCCAGCCAGAGCCGGACTTGAATCTAACATCTCTGGAGAGACCTGAAAATAGCTGTGCAGCGACGCTCCCCATCCAACCTGACAGAGGATTGAGAGGATCTGCAGAGAAGAATGGGAGAAACTCCCCAAATACAGGTGTGCCAAGCTTGTAGCGTCATACCCAAGAAGACGTGAGGCTGTAATCGCTGCAAAGGTGCTTCAACAGAGTACTGAGTAAAGGGTCTGAATACTAAGGTATCTTTTTTATTATTTTATACATTTGCAAAAATTTCTAAACCTGTTTTTGCTTTGTCATTATGGGGTATTGTGTGTAGATTGAGGGTCTGAATACTTTTTATTTTAGAATAAGGCTGTAACATAACAAAATGTGGAAAAAGTGAAGGGTCTGAATACTTTCCAAATGCACTGTATATAGTGTATTACAGAGCAAGCGGTAAAGCTTCATATGACACCAAATTTGCTTTGTAGCACCTACAGACTAAACATTATGGAGTCTTAAAGGGATAATCCACCCCCAGAAATAAAAAATCATGAAACTCCTGTCAATTTGGTGAACGCCTATGTTCTATCATTGGGTAAAAAAAAGAAAAATCCCCATGATTTTACTTCCCTAAGTGGTCCACCTGTGAAAATCAGGAAATCGTTTAGGAAGCGACGTCATAGCTTTAATTATTGTCACTGGGGATGGGGGATTACACACTCACATTTCACAACGCTTTTAAAACAATTACCTGCACTCCAGATCGCCAATGGAAGTACGGCCATACTTATCTAGAACACATCCATCTGTTTTTATATCGTCATGACAAAGTATAGATTTCACTTAGATGAGCTCAATCTAAACAGTGTACCAAATTATTCACCTCCGTTTCTCCTTCAAGTACCATGTCGCAATGCGCCATGTCTGTAGGAAACCGAGACATTACAGAAAGGAGATAGGAATCCCATTGGGCAATAAATGGAAAAACGCCCCACCCAACTGACTGTCGACCAATCGCATTTATGTTAGCATGATGCGTCAAGCAATCGGATTCTAACAGAGTTTCCCATCTCCTCAAAAGTATCTCTGTGGGAAAGCAACGTCCTGCTCTCGCTCTGGGCAGAACTAACTGCAAACTGATAGTGCAGTTTGTTTAAGCGATTTTACAGCTAGCTAGCTACTTCACATGCTGATATTGACTTTGGTATTGTGTGTGTAGCTATGTTTTCTAGCTAGCTACCTAGCTAGCCAGCCCAGGGAGAGAGAGAACATTGCATTGTGGGTTTTGTAGTAGACTTGAGCTGGAACAGATTTCCCAAAATGATTTTCACCTGTTTCTACCAATCATTTATGACAAAATGAAACATTTGTTCACGAAAAAATAATAATAATCACATAGTGTTATTTAACATTACATTTACGTCATTTAGCAGACGCTCTTATCCAGAGCGACTTACAAATTGGTGCATTCACCTTATAGCCAGTGGGATAACCACTTTACAATGTTTTTATTTTTATTTTTATTTTGGGGGGGGGTTAGAGGATTACTTTATCCTATCCCAGGTATTCCTGAAAGACCTGTCTGCTGCCTTTGATACTGTGAACCATCAGATCCTCCTCTCCACCCTCTCCGAGCTGGGCATCTCCGGCGCGGCTCACTCTTGTTGCGTCCCTACTTGACAGTCGCTCCTACCAAGTGGCGTGGCGAAAGCTGTCTCCACACCACGTGCTCTCACCACTGGTGTCCCCAGGGCTCAGTTCTAGGCCCTCTCCTATTCTCGCTATACACCAAGTCACTTGGCTCTGTCCATCTCCTCACATGGCCTCTCCCTATCATTGCTACAGCTGACGAAGCACACAACTAATCTTCTCCTTTCCCCCTTCTGATAACCAGGTGGCGAATCGCATCTCTTGCATGTCTGACAGACATATCCGAGTATGGATGACCGGATCACCACCTCAAGCTGAACTTCGGCAAGACGGAGCTGCTCTTCCTCCCGGGAAGGACTGCCCGTTCCATGATCTCGCCATCACGGTTGACAACTCCGTTGTGTCCTCCTCCCAGAGTGCGAAGAGCCTTGGCGTGACCCTGGACAACACCTTGTCGTTTCTCCCGCTAACATCAAGGCGACCCGATCCTGTAGGTTCTTGCTCTACAACATTCGAAAGAGTCGACCCTGCCTTACACAGGAGGCTGCTGGGGTCCTAATCCAGGCACTTGTCATCTCCCGTCTGGATTACTGCAACTCGCTGTTGGCTGGGCCCTCCCTGCCTGTGCCATTAAACCCCTACAACTCATCCAGAATGCCGCAGCCGTCTGGTGTTCAACCTTCCCAAGTTCTCTCCGTCACCCCGCTCCTCCGTGCACTCCACTGGCTTCCAGGTTGAAGCTCGCATCTGCTACAAGTCCATGGTGCTTGCCTACGGAGCTGTGGGAGGGGGAACGCACCTCCGTACCTTCAGGCTCTGATCAGTCCCTACACCCAAACGAGGCACTGCGTTCATCCACCTCTGGCCTGCTGGCTCCCCCTACCTCTGTGAAGCATAGTTCCCGCTCAGCCCAGTCAAAACTGTTCGCTGCTCTGGCACCCCAATGGTGGAACAGGCTCCCTCACGACGCCGGACAGCGGGTGTCACTCCCACCACCTTCCGGAGACATTTGAAACCCCACCTCTTTAAGGAATACCTGGGATAGGATAAAGTAATCCTTCCTTCTCCCCCCCCTTTACTCCAACCAACCCCCCAAAAAAGATTTTTTTTTTAAACATTGTAAAGTGCTTATCCCACTGGCTATAAGGTGAATGCACCTATCTGTAAGTCGCTCTGGATAAGAGCGTCTGCTAAATAACGTAAATGTAAATGTTAATAATAGGAATTAGTGGTTTAGGCTGGATTATCCCTTTAAAAGGAAGTCTGGGTAAGGCCAAAATGTCACAAATATTCCAACTTCAATTAATTCTTTCTCAATTATGCTTTAAAAGCTGCAATATGTAACTTTTTGGGCGACCCAACCAAATTCAAATAGAAATGTGTGTTTTAGATCTGTCATTCTCATTGAAAGCAAGTCTACAAGCGGTAGATCTGTTCTACTGGCGCTATTTCTATACTTCCCTTTCTTACGTTTCATTTTTGCGTCTTCAAGCTCCAAACAGCTGAAAATACAATAATTTTGGTTTGGAAAATATATTTCACAGCGGTTTAGATTCTTTACACTATACTTGCTTGTTTTGTCACAAACTGAAATTAGGCAAACTATTCGAGCTATTTCTGCATAGTGCATCTTTAAAGATACAAATGTCATATGTCAACAATCCTTCCACCAATGGATCCTTCTATGGATTACATTTCGTAAAAAATACAAAAAAATCATGGTATTTCTTGGTTCTAGTTTTGTGAGGAATCACCCTACAGGTATAGCCAGGTCTCGCTCTAAAGAGGTCCTCTGATCTCAACGGAACCTCCCTGGAAACAAAATAATCTAGGACTAATCAAATAAGATCAACATCTGAACTAAATCATCATACAACCTTATGGATGAAGCGATCCTTAAAGGGGGAACAGTAAGCATGTTGTGTGAACATGCCATGCCAATAGACTAGATTGATGCATTATCCACTGGGGTGACTGTCACGCGTATCACACATCCTGAGATTATAGTCAAGAACTAAAACTCAAAAGTCAGCAGCTGAATGGCGCATGCTGTTCTCCCCTCTCCCAGGCATCACCCTGGCCCCTAACCCCACAATGGCACAGATTCCAAAACTTCACACTGTTGTTCCTAGCACATCCACCAGTCCCTGTTAAATTTTCTAACCACTTAATTCACAGAATGACATTAAAGTCACTCCTAGAGGCAGCAAATACCCATCACTTTTTAAGAGTTCTGCATGGAATACAGATGCAGATATGGTTTTGAGCGATGGGAATGTATGCGTTTAAGGCTTAAGCATTCAGAGGGAAAATGGAGCCTGAACAAATTGGCTCTTGATATTCCACACCACATGGTAGATGCATGCTGGCTCATAGGCGATAGTCAAATCAAATCAAATCAAATTTTATTGGTCACATGCGCCGAATACAACAGGTGCAGACATTACAGTGAAATGCTTACTTACAGCCCTTAAGTATGGTGTCTGCAGTGGCTTGGGAACCAGACATATCCTCCTAGGAATATCTTTGCATCTACATCCAAGAAATACAATCTGAATGACATAAGTGTGTATCTTGATTCCTGATGAAAATGTGTTAATACGAAAGGCGCTTTACACAACTTCGTCTGATTGGTAGAGGTCCAGTCACAATGACAAGCTTCAGCATGTCTTCACTCATAGGTACAGGCCTACTAAAAATGTTAACAAATATCCATTCCATATTGCTGTTTAGGCTGTAGTCTATTAGTCATACTCTGGACCTAGTTTTTGTCCCATGGAATAAATGTTGTAGATCTTAATGTTTTTCCACAAAAATCCTGGACTATCGGACCACCATTTTTATTACGTTTGCAATCGCAACAAAATAATCTGCTCAGACCCCAACCAAGGAGCATCAAAGTCGTACTATAAATTCTCAGACAACACAAAAATTCATTGATGCCCCTTCCAGACTCCTTCTGCCTACCCAAAGACGTCAGAGGCAGCAGACAAAAATCAGTTAACCACTTAACTGAGGGGAACTCGGAATTTAACCTTGCGCAATCCCTAGATGCAGTTGCACCCCTAAAAACGAAAACATTTGTCGTAGAAACTAGCTCCCTGGTATACCAGAAAATGCCAGCTTTGAAGCAAGCTTCCAGAAATTGGAACGAAATGGCGCCACACCAAACTGGAAGTCTTCCGACTAGCTTGGAAAGACAGTACCGTGCAGTACCGAAGAGCCCTCACTGCTGCTCGATCATCCTACTTTTCCAAATTAATCGAGGAAAATAAGAACAATCCAAAATTTCTTTTTGATACTGTTGCAAAGCTAACTAAAAAGCAGCATTCCCCAAGAGAGGATGGTTTTCACTTCAGCAGTGATAAATTCATGAACTTCTTTGAGGAAAAGATCATGACCATTAGAAAGCAAATTACGGACTCCTCTTTGAATCTGCGTATTCCTCCAGGGCTTAGCTGTCCTGGATCTGCCACTCTGCGAGGGCCTGGGATCGGGAGAGACACTTAAGTGTTTTAGTACTATATCTCTTGACACAATGATGAAAATAATCATAGCCTCTAAACCTTCAAGCTGCATACTGGATCCTATTCCTACTAAACTGCTGAAGGAGCTGCTTCCTGTGCTTGGCCCTCCTATGTTGAACATAATAAACAGCTCTCTATCCACCGGATGTGTACCAAACTCACTAAAAGTGGCAGTGATAAAAGCCTCTCTTGAAAAGCCAAACCTTGACCCTGGGAAAATATAAAAACTATCGGCCTATATCGAATCTTCCATTCCTCTCAAAAATTTTAGAAAAAAGCTGTTGCGCCAGCAACTTCACTGCCTTTCTGAAGACAAACAATGTATACGAAATGCTTCAGTCTGGTTTTAGACCCCATCATAGCACTGAGACTGCACTTGTGAAGGTGGTAAATGACCTTTTAATGGCGTCAGACCGAGGCTCTGCATCTGTCCTCGTGCTACTGTGGACCTTAGTGCTGCCTTTGACACCATTCGATCACCACATTCTTTTGGAGAGACTGGAAACCCAAATTGGTCTACACGGACAAGTTCTGGCCTGGTTTGATCCTACCTGTCGGAAAGATAATCAGTTTGTCTCTGTGAATGGTCTGTCCTCCGACTCAACTGTTACATTCCGGTGTTCCTCAAGGTTCCGTTTTGGACCAGCTATTGTTTTTCACCTATATATTTTACCTCTTGGGATGTTATTCGAAAACATAATGTTAACTTTCACTGCTATGCGGATGACACACAGCTGTCTACATTTCAATGAAGCATGGTGAAGCCCCAAAATTGCCTGCTAGAAGCCTGTGTTTCAGACATAAGAAGTGGATGGCTGAAAACTTTTACTTTTAAACTCGGACAAAGCAGAGATGCTTGTTCTAGGTCCCAAGAAACAAAGAGATCTTCTGTTAAATCTGACAATTAATCTTGATGGTTGTAAAGTCGTCTCAAATAAAACTGTGAAGGACCTAGGCGATTACTCTTTGACCCTGATCTCTTTTTGAGGTGAACATATCAAGACTGTTTCAAGGACAGCTTTTTTCCATCTACGTAACATTGCAAAAATCAGAAATTTTCTGTCCAAAAATGATGCAGAAAAATTGATCCATGCATTTGTTACTTCTAGATTGGACTACTGCAATGCTCTATTTTCCGCTACTCCCGGATAAAGCACTAAATAAACTTCAAGTTAGTGCTAATACGGCTGCTAGAATCCTGACTAGAACCAAGAAATTTGATCATATTACTCCAGTGCTAGCTTCCCTACACTGGCTTCCTGTTAAGGCAAGGGCTGATTTCAAGGTTTTACTGTTAACCTATAACGTTACATGGGCTTGCTCCCCTATCTTTCTGAGTTGGTCCTGCCGTACATTACCAATACGTACGCTACGGTCACAAGACGCAGGCCTCCTAATTGTCCCTAGAATTTCTAAGCAAACAGCGGGAGGCAGGGCTTTCTCCTATAGATCTCCATTTTTTATGGAACAGTCTGCCTACCCATGTGAGAGACGCAGACTCGGTCTCTAACCTTTAAGTCTTTACTGAAGACTTATCTCTCTTCAGTAGGTCATATGATTGAGTGTAGTCTGGCCCAGGAGTGTGAAGGTGAACGGAAAGGCTGGAGCAACGAACAGCCCCCTTGCTGTCTCTGCCAGGCCGGTTCCCTCTCCACTGGGTTCTCTGCCTCTTAACCCTGTTGCAGGGGCTGAGTCACTGGCTTGCTGGTGCTCTTTCATGCCGTCCCTGGGAGGGGTCGTCACTTGAGTGGGTTGAGTTACTGACGATTGATCTTCCTGTCTGGGTTGGCGCCCCCCTTGGTTTGTGCTGTGGTGGAGACCTCTGTGGGTTATACTCGGCCTTGTCTCAAGATTGTAAGTTGGTGGTTGGGGATATCCCTCTAGTGGTGCGGGGCTGTGCTTTGGCGGAGTGGGTGGGGTTATATCCTTCCTGTTTGGCCCTGTCAGGGGTTTCTTCGGATGGGGCCACAGTGTCTCCGGACCGCTCCTGTCTCAGCCTCCAGTATTTATGCCGTAGTTTATGTGTCGGGGGCTGGGGGTTAGTTGGTTATACCTGGAGTACTTCTCCTGTCTTATCCAGTGTCCTGTGTGAATTTAAGTATGCTCTCTCCTAATTCTCTCGTTCTCTCTTTCTCTCTCTGAGAACCTGAGCCCTAGGACCATACGTCAGGACTACCGGGCATGATGACACCTTGCTGTCCCCAGTCCGCCTGGCCTTGCTGCTATTCCAGTTTCAACTGTTCTGCCCTGCGCTACAAACCCCCTACCTGTCCCAGACCTGCTGTTTTCAACTCTAAATGATCGGCTATGAAAAGCCAACTGAGAGACCTGAGCCCCTAGGACCATACGTCGGGACTACCGGCCGTGGTGACTCCTTGCTGTCCCCAGGTCCGCCTGGCCTTGCTGCTATTCCAGTTTAAACTGTTCTGCCTGCGGTTATGGAACCCCTACCTGTCCCAGACCCTGCTGTTTTAAACTCTAATGATCGGCTATGAAAAGCCAACTGAGATTTATTCCTGATTATTATTTGACCATGCTTGTCACTTATGAACATTTTTTGAACATCTTGGCATGGTTCTGTTATAATCTCCACCCGGCACAGCCAGAAGAGGACTGGCCACCCTCATAGCCTGGTTCCTCTCTAGGTTTCTTCCTAGGTTTTGCCTTTCTGGGGAGTTTTTCCTAGCCACCGTGCTTCTACACCTGCATTACTAGCTGTTTGGGGTTTTAGGCTGGGTTTCTGTACAGCACTTCGAGATATTAGCTGATGTAAGAAGGGCTATATAAAATAAAAATTGATTGATTGATTGATTAGGAAAAGGCCAATACGAAGCTGCGCCAGGGATATACAGCCTAACTGAGGTTACTGCAGTATAGCCTAACTGCAGTTAGGGCTATGTGTCCAAAATATTACAGTTCACTGCGTTGTCATCCAGTAATTTTTTGTAAGCATTGACAATCTTTAGGGGAGAATCTGGCCCACTATGTACACAATCATTACACTGTTTAGAATTTCATTTAGCTAATATATCCTCCATGACAACATTCCATGGAGGATTACCATCTTTACCATTCAACTCTTCATTCATCCCCCAAAGTTATCGTCACGGCCACAGGACCTCCTCAGTAAGAAAAGTATTCTGTCCATAACTTTTTCACTTTTGATTCAAGTATTAACACTAACTTTTTTCCAGTTGCACTTAACAAAAGTTGAGTTAGGCAGTGATAAAGTACAAATAAAACAAAACACTACTAAATGCACAATGTGAACACGTGCAATCATGCATGGAAATGTACTCCTTTTCATTATTGCATACAAAGTAAAGGAAATTATGAAAACGCTTACAATAATTTTCTATAATTTTAGTCAAGGTCTGCAGAAGTTGGTGTAGCATTGTGCTATAGCTAAAACGTTCGCTACTTTATTTTAACAAAAACACATCGTTTGTTTACTGCGAAAGATGAACAGAACAACAGCAACACATAACTACCTTATGTGATATGTCAAATGTCCAATTTTGTAGGGCGTACAAAAACTTTTTGCAAAGCCATCTCAACATTCATCCACGTTTTCCAGAATTTGTAAAAAGTATTCCTCATTCGAAAATACTCTGAAGAGGGACGCCACAACGGGAATGGGCCATGATATCAGTCCCAAAAAATCAGGGCACTTTTTTTACTGAGTTTGCTGCCAAGTTAAACAATCTTACCACGATATGCTTTAACCATTTTAATTTAAATATAATTTAAACTTTTTTAAATACAGCATTACATACAAAAACAACTGTCAAAAGTTACTGTTTAGCTGCACCCCACCAGCTATTGATCTACCAATTCCTTATGAAACACCACAATAAATAATATTTCACCGGATGTATATGTAAGCATCCGCTTGGCGTTTCCACTCACATACGGCAGTGGGAAATAACTAGATGATTTTTGCCGAATTTCTGCAAATTTTCTCATCATAAACATTTGAATCTCAATACAGTTTTCCTGTTCCTAAAACTAAAATATGTTATAAGAGTTATTCACCCGCACTTCACAAAGGGGTTTCCCCTAAAAATATGCATGCATGCTAACCCATATCTCGCTAAGCTCGTGCTTGCTCTGCCCACAATACTCATTTTATTAACCCTGTGGTCTATCTTGGTTTATTATAAAAATATTTTTATACACTTTATCCGTTTTTATATAAACTTCACCCAAACACCTCAAAAAGCAATTTCCCAACAGCAGTGATCGGATTCCTCAGTGTGATTTATGCCAGCTGTTTTTTTTTTCACATATTTTGCTCATCTATATTAAAAATCAAATATATAGAAATAGGTTGACTAAAAGGCTCTGCATTCAATCAATGTCTAAGTGGAATTGCCTTACATCATTACTGCGACCAACCTCTGCAACATTAGGGCTTCCTTACTTCTTGGGCTTAGTGTAGCAGAGCAGAACTGTTGGGAAAAAGTGATCGAGGAGGTGAGTTTGTGTTTATACTGCACCTCCCCAGTGTTGCCAATTTAGCACACATTTTCAAAAAAAGTGATAAATCTAGCGACTTTTTCTGGTGTTATGGAGACTTTTGGAGACTCTACGTAAAGCACTATCGTTCTTACTATTCTCATTAGCATTTGGTGCTTTGTTACCCCCTCCAAAGCTCTCACAGGCGGCCCAGTCCTCGCGCAGCAGTCCCTCCCAGATGCATCAGACGATTCCACCCCTCCTCCACTGCAAATAGATGCGCATGCGGGGAAGCCGCCGCTGGCTGATCCCGCCCTGGTTTGACATTCGGGTGGGATTAAATGGTGTGTTTTTTACTCACTTTTTGTCTCTCCCAAACGTTATTCCTCTCTCTTCTACAGCTCCATCACAATTACATGCACACGTGCCAATTATACAAATTAGGTACATTTAGACAGCCAATAGCTACTTTCCTTACCGAGAGTTGGCAACACTACTCCATCCCCCCCTACCATCAACCAATCGTGTCAATCCGGAGCTATATGCCCTCAGCATTGTACAATTTCCTGATTGCATGCTTGCAACAAGCTCATTTGCCTCTGCATGCCTCCGCCTCACCACCATTATATTCAACCCCTTACTTATTCCACATTTTGTTACATTACCCTTATTCTAAAACGGATTAAATTGGTTGATCAATTTTACATAAGTATTCAGACACTTTACTCAGTAATTTGTTACCTTTGCAGCGTTACAGCCTCAAGTCTTCTTGGGTATGATGCTACAAGCTTTTCACACCTGTATTTGGGGGAGTTTCTCCCATTCTTCACTGCAGATCCTCTCAAGCTCTGTCAGGTTAGATGGGACGTCACTGTACAGCTATTTTCAGGTCTCTCCAGATGTTAGATCGGGTTCAAGTCTGGGCTCTGGCTGGCCACTCCAACATTCAGACTTGTCCCAACCACTCCTTTATCTTGCTGTGTGCTTAGGAGGTATTCCCCCAGTCTGATCCTCCTCTGAGCAAGTTTTCATCAAGGATCTCTTTTACTTTGCTCCGTTCATCTTCCCTCGATCCTACTAGTCTCCCAGTCCCTACCGCTGAAAAACATCCCCCACGCATGATGCTGCCACCACCATGCTTCACCGTAGGGATGGTGCCAGGTTTCCTCAGACGTGACGCTTGTCATTCAGGCCAAAGTGTTCAATCTTGGTTTAATCAGACCAGAGAATCTTTTTCTCATGGTCTGAGATCAAACAGAACATGAAAAACATAGCATTGAGGCTGTTGTAAATGACACAAAGTGTAAAACATAAAAACCAAGCAAATAAAATAAAATTATGATATAAATTATGATATTTAACTGAGGTGCCTTTTGTCAAACTCCCGGCGGGCTGTCATGTGCCTTTTATTGAGGAGTGGCTTCCGTCTGGCCACTCTACCATAAAGGCCTTATTGGTGGAGTGCTGCAGGGATGGTTGTCCTTCTGGAAGGTTCTCCCATCTCCACAGAGGAACTCTGGAGCTCTGTCAGAGCAAGCATTGGGTTCTTGGTCACCTCCTGACCAAGGCCCTTCTCCCCGATTGCTCAGTTTGGCCGGGCGGCCAGCTCTAGGAAGAGTTTTTGGTGGTTCCAAACGTCTTCCATTTAAGAATGATGGAGGCCACTGTGTTCTTGGAGACTTTCAATGCTGTAGACATTTTTTGGTACCCTTCACCAGATCTGTGCCTCGACACAATCCTGTCTCGGAGCTCTACGGACAATTCCTTCGACCTCATGGCTTGGTCTTTGCTCTGACATGCACTGTCAACTGTGGGACCTTATATAGACAGGTGTGTGCCTTTCCAAATCATGTCCAATCAATTGAATTTACCACAGGTGGACTCCAATCAAGTTGTAGAAACATCTCAAGGATGATCAATTGAAACAGGATGCACCTGGGCTCAATTTCGAGTCTCATAGAAAAGGGTCTGAATACTTACGTCAATAAGGTATTTCTGTTTTTCTGACAGGATGCTCTCAATGGTACATCTGTAAAAGTTTGAGGTTCTTAGGGGCCATGCCAAATTACTGTTGCACCTTCTTCACCACATTGTCTGTGTAGGTGGACCATTTCAAATTGTCAGTGATGTGTATACCAAGGAACTTGAAGCTTTTCACCTTCTCCACTGCGACCCCGTCGATGTGGATGGGGGCATGCTCCCTCTGCTGTCTTGGGAAGTCCACGATCAGCTCCTTCATTTTGTTGACGTTGACGTTGAGGGAGAGGTTATTTGCCTGGCACCACTCTGCCAGGGCCCTCACCCTATAGGCTGTCTCGTCATTGTTGGTGATCAGGCCTACCACTGTAGTGTCATCTGCAAACTCAACCAATCATGTCAGTGCGGAGCTATACGGATATCAAGTTACACCCATTGATGCTCGACATTGGTCCGTGGCTATTTCTTTCGCGTTGGGGACAACAGTTGTTGACAACTGTAGCATTGTAGCTAAGCCTGAAAGCCAATTCATGCTTGAGCCGAAAATGTTGTCGGAGGCTTCGTATGGAAGGTGTGACGCAATTGCAGAGCCTGCAGAGGCCAAATCAAGCTCCGTACCGCATCGCCATGCGCCTCTCAAATATTGTAACAATGTGGAGGGCGCCGTATAGCTCCGCATTGACATGATTGGTTGATGGTAGGTGGGGGCGGTACGTCCTGTATTGTGGCGTCCTTCCTAAATCAGTTGCCGGAGAGGAAGGAAACCGCTCAGGGATTTCACCATGAGGCCAATGGTGACTTTAAAACAGTTACAGAGTTTAATGGCTGTGATTGGAGAACTGAGGATGGATCAACAACATTGTAGTTACGCCACAATACTAATCTAAATGACAGAGTGAAAAGAAGGAAGCCTGTACATAATACAAATATTCAAAAACATGCATCCTATTTGCAATAAGGCACAAAAGGAAAACTGCAAAAAATGTGGCAAATAAATTAACTTTATGTCCTGAATACAAAGTGTTATGTTTGAGGCAAATCCCACACAACACATCACTGAGTACCACTCTTCATATTTTTAAGCATGGTGGTAACTGCATCATGTTGTGGGCATGCTTGTCATCGGCAAGGACTAGGGAGTTTTTTAGGATAAAAAGAAACCGAATACAGCTAAGCACAGGTACAATTCTAGAGGAAAACCTGGTTCTGTCTGCTTTCCAACAGACACTGGGAGACAAATTCACCTTTCAGCAGGACAATAACCTAAAACACAAGGCCAAATATACACTGGAGTTGCTTACCAAAACGACATTGAATATTCCAGAGTGGCCTAGTTACAGTTAAATCTTAAGACTTAAATCGGCTTGAAAATCTATGGCAAGACTTGAAAATGTCTGTATTTATTTTAACCCTTATTTTATTAGGTAAGTTGACTGAAAAAACATTCTCATTTACAGCAACAACCTGGGAGAGGAGGGTGATGGATGAGCCAATTGGAATCTTGGGATGATTAGGTGGCCATGGTGGTATGAGGGCCAGATTGGGAATTTAGCCAGGACATCCTACTCTTACAATAAGTGCCATGGGATCTTCAGTGACCACAGAGGGTCAGACACCTGTTTAACATCCCATCCAAAAGACAGCAGCCTACACAGGACAATGTCCCCAATCACTGACCTGGGCCATTTTTTATTAAACCAGAGGAAAGAGTGCCTCCTACTGGCCCTCCAACACCACTTCCAGCAGCGTCTGGTCTGCCATCCAGGGTCCAACCAGGACAGACCCTGCTTAGTTTTAGAGGCAAGCCAGTAGTGGGACGCAGTGTGGTATGCTGCTGGCTCCAAATGATCAACAACCAACTTGAGCAAATATTGTACAATACAGGTGTGCAAAGCTCTTAAAAGACTTACCCAGAAAGACTCACAGCTCTAAGGTGATTCTAACGTGTATTGACTTAGGGGTGTGAATACTTGTGTAAATTAGATATTTTGTCACGAGTTACAAAGCCAGAACCCAGAAGCAGACCAGGACAAGGTAAGTTGAAATGAAGGTGAGTGTTTATTTACAAATTCACGAGTGATGCTGAATAATCCAGGGAACAGAGCGGGCGGCGTGGATGAGTTGTTGAGGGTGCAGTTGTTGGTCCAATGATGGCTCGGCAGCCGCCGACCATCAGGCAGAGGTAGGGTGAAGGTTCCGGACGAGTGACTGCAGATGGAACAAAACGGAGGTAAGTGAACAACAAACCAACAAGGTGCAAAACAACAAAACTAACGCTAGAAGCTCTAAGACTGATACTCTGATAAACCTACTGTTCATGGCTAACGATCCGGCAGGGAATGGATGTTAGGCCAGAGCCTAAGAAGGGTGATGATCAGGACCAGGTGTGCAGATTGCTGATGGGATGCAGGTGCGGAAATCCAGAGAGCTCCCGGAGCGTTCCAGAACCCTCGGGAAACTGGAGATCCCGAGCAGAAAAACTAGTCCACAGACAGGACCCGACTCAGACTGCCGGGATCGTTACAGTACCCCCCCTCCGCCAACGCCACCAGGCGGACTCCCGGAGCGCCAGGATGGAGGCGGTAGAAGTCACGGATGAGGTCAGCATCTAGGATCTGTCGCCGCGGAATCCAACTCCTCTCTTCAGGACCATACCCCCTCCCAGTCCACGAGATACTGGAAACCCCGGCCCCGCCGTCTGGAATCCATGATGCGTCGCACCGTGTAGGCAGGACCACCTCCGATCATCCGAGGAGGAGGAGGAGGAGGCGGAGGAGGCAACAGAGGACTGAGGAAAACAGGCTTGAGGCAGGAGACATGAAAGGTGGGATGGACTCTGAGCGTCCTCGGGAGTTTGAGTCGAACTGCCACCGGGTTGATCACCTTCTCCACCACAAACGGACCAATGAACTTCGGTAACAACTTCCTAGACTCAGTCCGTAGAGGAAGATCCCGTGTGGCCAACCAGACCCTATCTCCGATGGTGTAGGTGGGAGCGGGGATCCGGCGACGATTCGCCTGGAGCTGATACCGGTCCGAAACTCTAAGGAGTGCCCTTCTGGCCCGATGCCAGGTCCGGTGGCAACGACGTAATATGGGCCTGAACAGAAGGCACTGAGAGCTCCTTCTCCTGAGAAGGGAACAAGGGAGGTTGGTAGCCATACAGGCACTGGAAGGGAGACATCCCAGTGGCAGATGTAGGGAGAGTATTGTGGGCATACTCAACCCAAGGCAACTGAGAGACCCAGGAGGTGGGGTTGGAAGAGGCCAGGCAGCGTAGCGTGGATTCCATCTTCTGGTTGGCTCTCTTTCGCCTGACCATTAGATTGGGGGTGAAAACCAGATGTGAGACTGACTGTAGCTCCAATGGCCAAACAGAAGGACTTCCAGACAGCAGAGGTAAACTGAGGGCCACGGTCGGAAACGATATCACTGGGCAACCCGTGGACCCTGAAAACCTCCCTAACCAGGATCTCGGACGTCTCCGAGGCAGAGGGAAGCTTGGCGAATTGGCACAAAAGTGGGCGAACTTGCTGAATCTGTCCACGATAGTCAGAACGACCGTGTTCCCCTCAGAAGCGGGCAACCCAGTGACAAAGTCCAGGGCCAGATGCGACCATGGTCGCGGGGAATAGGAAGGGGGTGAAGTAGTCCAGAGCTGGGCCGATTGGTACCCTTATTCTGCGCACACACTGGACAGGCAGCAACATAACCCCGAGTATCCTCGGCCATGGCAGGCCACCAAAAACGTCTGCGAAGAAACGCCATCGTCCGAGCCACGCCAGGGTGACAAGCCATCTTGCTGGCGTGGGACCATTTGAGGACCGCAGGACGAACCGACTCAGGCACAAACAACCGACCGGGTGGACCGTTACCGGGACCGGGCTGCGTCCGAAGAGCCGCCATCACCTCCTCCTCAATCTTCCACCTAACAGCTCCCACGACGCAGTTCGGGAGAATTGTCTCGGTCTTGGACCCACCCTCCTCCGTCTTGGAGAACATCCGAGACAAGGCGTCCGCCTTGCCGTTCTTAGATCCAGGTCGGAACGTCAGGGAAAAATTGAATCGTCCGAAAAACAACGACCACCTGGCCTGGCGGGAGTTGAGACGTCTAACCCGATTGCACGTAAGCAAGATTCTTGTGGTCAGTCCAGACAATAAACGGTTGCTCCGCCCCTCCAACCAGTGGCGCCACTCCTCCAAGGCAAGTTTCACCGCAGAAGCTCCCGGTTACCCACATCGTAATTCCTCTCCGCAGGCGAAAGGCGACGAGAGTAGTAGGCGCAGGGATGGAGTTTACTGTCCGTGGAGCATCGCCTGCGACAGGATGGCGCCAACTCCCCACATCAGACGCGTCCACTTCAACGGCCGAACTGACGGGCCGTGTCCGGTTGAGAGAGAATCGGTGCGTTGGTGAATCGCCTCTTCAAATCCAGAAACGCTCGATCCGCCTCCGGATTCCACTTGAAGCTCCTGATACTGGAAGTCAAGGCAGTTAACGGAGCGGCCACACGGCTGTAATCCCCGGATGAATCTGCGGTAGAAATTCGCGAAACCCAAAAAATCTCTGGAGCTGCAATCTCGTACCGGGCTGGGCCCATTCCAGAACCGCTCTAACCTTCTCCTGGTCCATCCTAATCTCTCCCCTGGAGATGATGTACCCGAGAAATGATGTCGTGGTGGGCGTGAAACTCGCACTTCTCGGCCTTCACGAACAGGCGATTCTCCAACAATCGCTGCAGAACCTGCCGGACATGCTGGACGTGGTCGGAAGGTTCCTTCGAGAAAGATCAGAATGTCATCCAGGTAAACAAACACAAAGAGACCGATCATATCTCTCAGGACGTCGTCACCATACTCTGGAATACCGCTGGAGCATTGGTCAGTCAAAACGGCATCACCTGATACTCGAAGTGACCCATCGGTGTATTGAACCCCGTCAACCACTCGTCTCCCTCTCTGATCCGGACCATGCGATACGCATTGCGTAGGTCTAGCTTGTGAACACCGTAGCACCCTGTAAGGAGTCGAAGGCAGAACTCATCAAGGGCAGGGGATACTTGTTCTTGACCGTGATGTCATTCAACCCCCGATAATCAATACACGGTCGAAGAGAGCCATCCTTCTTACCCACAAAGAAGAATCCTGCCCCCAGGGGTGATGACGAGGGACGAACGAGACCAGCAGCTAGGGACTCCCTTGATGTAGGTCTCCAAAGCCTCACGTTCAGGGCGGGAGATACTGTATAACCTTCCCTTGGGGTAGACAGCTCCAGGGAACAGGTTGATGGCACAATCATATGGTCGGTGGGGGAGGAGTGACAGAGCCTTCTGCTTACTGAACACTTCCCCCAAATCGTGATATGTCTCGGGAACCAGGGACAAATCTGGGGGTTTAGCCTCAATCACCTGACTGGGAACCGAATGGGGACAGGCAGTCTTGAGACAGTTAGCATGACAATCAAGGCTCCAACTCGTTACCTTGCCCGTCACCCAATCGAACGTGGGATTGTGTTCCTTCAGCCAGGGGTATCCAAGGACCAGAGGAACATGGGAAGACGGCAGAATGAAGAATGAAATCATCTCCGAATGATTCCCCGACAACAGCATCTTAACCGGTTCAGTCCTCATCGTGATACGTGCCAGACTACTGCCGTTCAGAGTGGTCGCTTCAATGGCTTCCGGCAATTGCTCCTTGGAAAGCCCCAGCTGTTCCACCAACTCGGCATCAAGAAAGCTTCCACCGGCACCTGAATCGATAAAAGCGTTAATCGCTAAGCTCTGATTCCTGTTCACAAGGGTAGCCGGGAAACGGGGTCTGACAGAGGTACTGAGAGGTTGAAACTGGCTCGCTAAAAAGTCCTCCCAACTTTAGCGAGCCGGGCAGTTTGACGACCGCCGGGAACAAGTGGAGATGTAATGTCCCGAGCTACCACAGTAGAGGCAGCAGTTGGTCTTACGTCTATGTTGACGCTCCTCCTTGGTTAACCCGTGCCGCCCCACTTGCATGGGTTCAGAATCGGGAGAGAGGACCTCTCCACTAATCCTTTGTGGTGGAGAATGATCGACGTGTTCTGGTCCACCACCCGACCCGACTGGGAACTGAGAAGCTGATCGACTGGACGGACCCCATTGCTTCTCCCTCCTTCGGCTCTCGGACTCGATTATCCACCCGAATAGACAAGGCTACCAAGCTGTCCAGGTCACTAGGCTCCGGATAGGAGATCAGCTCATCCTTGAGCTGCTCCGACAGACCCTGGTAAAAGGCCGCTTGCAGAGACTCCTCATTCCACCCACTCTCCACAGCCAACGTCTTGAACTCGATCACGAAGTCGGCCACGCTGCGAGTTCCTTGGTGGAGCGAAAACAGGCGCCTAGCTGCGTCCCTCCCTCGGACGGAATGGTCGAAGAGCTTCCTCATCTCGGCCGTGAACCCCTGGTATGAAGCCATGCAGGGGTCTTGTCGTTCCCAACACGGCTGAAGCCCACTCCAGCGCTCGACCACGCAGCAACTCAATCACAAAGGCTATCCTAGCCTTGTCTGTGCATAAGAGTAGGGCTGTAGATCGAACACTAACCCACACTGCATAAGGAAAGAACGGCATCTTCCCAGCTCCCCTCATATTTATCCGGCGTCGGAACCTTGGGCTCACGGAAGGACACCGCTTCAGGCGCGGCAGGCGAGATGGGTGAAACCGGTAGTGGATCCTCCACCGGAAACTTGCGCTGGTTCTGGACCTCCGTCAGACCGGTAGAAAGGTTCCGAACTGCCAACGCGATCTCCTGTAGCTCCGTGCTATGATGGCCCAACATCTTCTCCTGATGGGTAATGGCATGGCGAACAGAGTCCAGGTCCGCTGGGTTCATTACTGGCCGGATCGTTCTGTCACGAGTTACAAAGCCAGAACCCAGAAGCAGACCAGGACAAGGTAAGTTGAAACGAAGGTGAGTGTTTATTTACAAATTCACGAGTGATGCTGAATAATCCAGGGAACAGAGCGGGCGGCGTGGATGAGTTGTTGAGGGTGCAGTTGTTGGTCCAATGATGGCTCGGCAGCCGCCGACCATCAGGCAGAGGTAGGGGTGAAGGTTCCGGACGAGTGACTGCAGATGGAACAAAAACGGAGGTAAGTGAACAACAAACCAACAAGGTGCAAAACAACAAAACTAACGCTAGAAGCTCTAAGACTGATACTCTGATAAACCTACTGTTCATGGCTAACGATCCGGCAGGGAATGGATGTTAGGCCAGAGCCTAAGAAGGGTGATGATCAGGACCAGGTGTGCAGATTGCTGATGGGATGCAGGTGCGGAAATCAAGAGAGCTCCCCGGAGCGTTCCAGAACCCTCGGGAAACTGGAGATCCCGAGCAGAAAAACTAGTCCACAGACAGGACCCGACTCAGACTGCCGGGATCGTTACATATTTCTGTATTTCCCTTTCAATACATTTGCAAACATTTCTAAAAACATGTCTTGGTAACACTTAATTTACATATGTAATTACACTGTAACAAGTATTGTAATTAATTGTAATAAAACATAGTTACACTGCAATAAAAGCATGTAACTCGTGGTAATTGCAGTCTGTAATTACAGCTGTGTAACAACTGTTAATGTTTCCGATAGCATCCCAACCATATATCCCAACGCACCACATTTCAGCCTGCACAAACAATGTGATAAGTGTTAGCCAATTTAAAACTGACCACCACATTGACACAATTCTGCAATAAAGACTCTGGAGTGGGATGCCCAGGCCCAAAGGCAAAAACGAGTTCACAAACAGTTCACATAAAAAATACTTTACATTTGTAATGTCCACTCCAGCTCCCCCGCTCCGGCGCTCGACGTCACCGGTTTACTACCCACCGGTCCTGGCAACCCATCTTTATGCACACCTGGCAACCATCATTACGCACACCTGCGTCTCATCAGTCACACCTGGACTTCATTACTCCCTTGATTACCTACCCTTTATATAGCACTCTTTAGTTATCAGTCATCGGGTAGTATTATTTGTTTCCATGTCAGACGCCTCTTGTTTTGTATCGTTCCATGTTCGTTGTTATTAAACTAACTGCACCTGCTTCCTGAATCCCTGCGTCTACGTTACAGAATAATACCTCCACAAATGGAAGCAGCAGTTAATCAAGACATCTCCCAGATGGTCGGTGAACAGCGACACCTACTTCGTACACACCACGACCAGCTGGCTCATTTGGGAACGGCTATGAATGAGGTCCTCCGTGTTCTTCAACGAGTCGACATTACTCAAGGGGCGTCATCTCCAAACAGCAGCGGATTCTCTACCACAAGTCGACCCAGCGAGCCAATACTCCAGCCCATCCAGCAGTCCGTCCTGGTCAGCGATGCCCGATTGTCCGTCCCGGACAAATATGACGGGACTCCATCGAAATGTTGTGGCTTCCTACTCCAGCGCTCCCTCTATTTCGCTCATCAGATGGGAGCCCCCACCACCGAGAGGTCCAAGGTTGCCACAGTTATTTCTCTGCTGACCGGACGGGCGTTGGAGTGGGCCACGGCCGTCTGGGAGAGAGGAGGCGCTGGGTTCCTATGAGGGGTTCATGGCTCTGTTCAGGGGGTTCTTCGACCATCCACCGGAGGGTAGAGAAGGGGGTGAGCACCTACTCCAACTACGGCAGGATGGCCAGACTGCGGCGGAGTACGCGCTCACCTTTCGGACAGTGGCAGCATCCTGCGGATGGAATGAGCCGGCGCTCCGCTCCCTATTCAGTCCTTCATGTTTTGTTTCTACAGCTCTAGTGAACTCCGGTGCCGAAGGGAATTTTATTGACCAGCCCTCACCTCCTCCCTTAACATCACCTCATACCCTCTCTCCTCTCCTTATCTGGTTCAAGCACTGGATAGTCAACCGCTAGGATCCGGGACAATCACACACATCACAGCACCACTCACCCTCACCGTGGAATCCATACATCAAGAAAGCCTTCTCTTTCTCATCATCAGAGCACCCGTACACAAGATCATCTTTGGCCTCCCATGGCTTCAATGTCATAACCCCACCATCTCATGGCAGAGGATGAAAATCCACTGTCTGGGCATCTGAATGCCGGAAGACCTGCTTACCTTTTCCCTGTGGTTCCACGTCGGTTGAGAGTCCTGTGGTTGCCCTTCAGCCCAACATCCCAGAGGTATACCAAGATCTTCGGGAGTTTTTTTCCAAGACCCACGCCACCTGTCTCCCTCCTCATCGCCCCTGGAACTGTGCCATCGACCTGCTTGCTGGCTCTGTGCCTCCGCACGGCCGCATCTACCCTCTGTCGGTGGCCGAAACCAAAGCTATGGAGGAGTACATCCAGGAGGCTCTCCAGCAGCGTTTCATTCGCACGTCCACCTACCCTGCGTCGGGTGGCTTCTTCTTCGTGGCCAAGAAGGACAGAGGATTGTGCCCATGCATTGATTACAGAAATCTGAATTCCGTAACCATGAAGTACCGCTACCCTCTCCCATTGGTGCCGGCCACGATTGAACAACTCAGCGGGGCCTGGTTTTTCACCAAGTTGGACCTGCGGAGTGCCCACAATTTGATCTGCATCCGGGAGGGGGATGAATGGAAGACGGCCTTCAGCATGATGTCTGGTCACTACGAGTACTTGGTGATGCCTTTTGGATAAGCCAATGCTCCGTCAGTGTTCCTGGCATTAGTCAACGAGGTGTTCCGGGACATGCTTGGACTCCAGGTGTTCGTGTATATCAACGACATCCTGGTCTACTCGGCTACCTTGGAGGAGCGCATCGCTCACGTCCAAGTAGTCCTGGAACGCCTCCTGGCCAACCACCTGTACGTCAAGGCGGAGAAGTGCCAATTCCATCAGGAGGAGGTCTCCTTTCTGGGTTACCAGATCGGCCCGCAAGGAGTCATGATTGATGAGACTAAGGTGGATGCTGTCAGGTCATGGCCAGTCCCAACCACCATAAAGGGGTTACAATGGTTTTTGGGATTTGCCAACTTCTACCGCCGATTCATTAAGAACTTTAGCTCAATCGCCTCTCCTCTCACTTCTTTCCTCAAGGGGCGGTCCCCGGAAGTTGGGATGGAATTCTGCAGCTGACGAAACCTTCCGCCTGCTGAAGGGTTGTTTCACCTCCGCCCCGTTGCTTAAACATCCAGATCCTACGCTGCCCTTCGTGGTGGAGGTGGACGCTTCAGAAGTAGATGTGGGGGCAGTCCTGTCCCAACGTCAAGGTAATCCACAGAAAGTGTATCCATGTGCATTTTACTCAAAAAAAGCTGTCAACTGCAGAGAGGAACTATGATGTTGGCGTTTGGGAGCTCCTGGCAGTGAAGTTGGCATTAGAGAGTGGAGACACTGGCTGGAGGCGCCCAGGACCCATTTCTCATCCTCACCGACCATCGGAACCTGGAGTACATACGGACACCGAGGTGACTGAACCTGTGCCAAGCCAGGTGGGCCCTTTTCTTCACCAGATTCAATTTCACGCTGACATATCGCCCACGTTAAAAAAACATGAAAGCCGATGCCCTGTCCCGTCTCTACGATTCGGGAGAGGTTCCTGTCTTGAGTGCACCCATAATCCCGCCCTCTTGAGTTGTAGCCCTCGTGCTCTGGGACGTAGATGTGAGACACACAGCTGTCGTCACTGGACATCTAGGTATCACCCGCACCATTCAGTCCATCTCTGGAAAGTACTGGCGGCCTACGTTGGTGCAGGACGTCACTCGTTATGTCAACTCCTGTTCCGTATGTGCCCAATCCGAATCCCCCTGGAACGCTCCAGCAGGGAAACTCCTTCCCGTGTCTCAGCGTCCCTGGTCTCATCTGTCCATTGACTTTGTCACTGATCTCTCCTCTTCTGATGGTTTTACCACCATTTTGGTGATAGTGGACAGATTCTCATGCCGTTTCATCCCTCTCTTTGGTCTCCCTACCGCTGTCCAGGTCGCTGAGGCACTGTTCCAGCAGGTCTTCCAGGCACTATGGCCTTCCGGAGGATATCATCTCCGATCGTGGCCCACAATTCACATCACGTGTATAGAAGGCTTTCATGGAGAAGCTGGGGGTCAAGGTCAGCCTCACGTCTGGGTACCGGCCTCAGTCTAACTGGCAGGTGGCGAGGATGAACCAGGAGCTGGGGAGGTTTCTGAGGAGCAAGTGCCAGGACGGGCAGGGGGAGTGGGCTGAATACGCCCAGAATCTTCGTTGGGTTGAATATGCCCAGAATTAATTGCGACCATCCTCCACCAGGCTGACTCCCTTCCAGTGTGTTCTGGGTTATCAGCCAGCCTTGGCTCTTTGGACTCCGAGCCAGACCGAAGCTCCTGCGGTGGACGAGTGGTTCAGGCGGCCAGAAAATGGTTCAGGCCACCAGAAAGAGCAGGCGGATCATCACCGCAGTGAGGCTCCCATGTTCCATCCTGGTGATCGCGTCTGGCTCTCCACCAGGGACCTCCCACTCCTGCTCCAGCGCTCGATGTCACCGGTCTACTAACCACCGGTCCTGGCAACTCATCTCTACGCACACCTGGCAACCATCATTACGCACACCTGCGTCTCATCAGTCACACCTGGACTTCATTACTCCCCTGATTACCTACCCTTTATATAGCACTCTTTAGTTATCAGTCATCAGGTGGTATTGTTTGTTTCCATGTCAGATGCTTCGCTTGTTTTGTATCGTTCCATGTTCGTTGTTATTCAACTAACTGCACCTGCTTCCTGACTCCTGTCACGCCCTGGCTCTGGGGACTCTTATATGTTGAGCCAGGGTGTGTAGGGTCTATGTTTTGTGTTCTATGTTCTGTTTCTAGTTCATGTGTTTTCTAGGTTGGCCGGGGTGGTTCTCAATCAGAGGCAACGAGAATCAGCTGTTGCTTGTTGTCTCTGATTGGGAACCATACTTAGGCAGCCTGTTGTGCACTTGTGTTTTGTGGGATCTTGTTCCGTGTTGGTTTGTGTTATTGACCGAGGACTTCACGTTTCGTTTTGTTGTTTTGTATTTTGTATCGTGTTGCTAGTACATTATTAAAAAGAGATGTACGCATATCACGCTGCGCCTTGGTCCAATCATTATGATGATCGTGACAGAAGATCCCACCAAAACAGGACCAAGCAGCGTTTCCAGGAGCAAACGCCGGGTAAGGAGCTGGAGAGGTTGGCGATGGCCCAGGTGGGCCAATGGTGGTCCTGGGAGGACATGTTCGCGGGTAAAGGGCCATGGGCTAAAGTTAAAGCCCTGGCGAGAGAGGAGGTACGGCGCCAACAGTGTTGTTGTCGGACAGACGAGAGGCACCCCCAATAATTTTTTTTGGTGGGGCACACGGCATGGACGACGGGGCTGCTGGAGGCAGATACAGGGCGAGTTTGTGGACGAGGAGAGAAGGCCACCAGGTTACGGGGGCCATTGGTTGTTAGAGGGAGGGAGAGTGTAGAGGCACGGCGAGAGGTACTGAGGTGTGTTACCAGTCCGGTCCGGCCCGTTCCTGTCCCTCGCACCAAGCCTGTGATGCGCGTCGCCAGCCCGGCCCGGCCTGTTCCTGTCCCTCGCACCAAGCCTGTGATGCGCGTCGCCAGCCCGACCCGGCCTGTTCCTGCCCCTCGCACCAAGCCAATGGTGCGCGTCGCCAGCCCGACCCGGCCTGTTCCTGCCCCTCGCACCAAGCCAATGGTGCGCGTCGCCAGCCCGACCCGGCCTGTTCCTGCCCCTCGCACCAAGCCAATGGTGCGCATCGCCAGCCCGGCCCGGCCTGTTCCTGCTCCCCGCACCAAGCCTGTGGTGCGCGTTGCCAGCCCGGCCCGGCCTGTTCCTGCCCCCTCGCACCAAGCCAATGGTGTGCGTCGCCAGCCCGGCCCCCGCCTGTTCCTGCCCCTCGCACCAAGCCAATGGTGCGCGCCGCCAGGCCCGGTCCGGCCTGTCCCTGCTCTTCGCACCAAGCCTGTAGTGCGCGTCGTCCAGCCCGGTCCGGCCCGTTCCTGCTCCCGCACCAAGCCAGTGGTGCGCGTCGTCAACCCGGTCCGGCCTGGTCCTGCTCCCCGCACCAAGCCAGTGGTGCGCTCGTCAACCGGCCCGGCCTGTTCCTGCTCCCGCACCAAGCCAGTGGTGCGCCGTCAGCCCGGTCCGGCCCATTCCTGCTCCCGCGCCAAGCCTGTGGTGCGCGTCGCCAGCCCGGTCCGGCCCGTCCCTGCTCCCCGCACCAAGCCTGTGGTGCGCGTCGTCAGTCCGGCACAGCCCGTGCCTGTTTCACCGGTGCCTGGTCAGGTACCGGTCAGCTGCTCCACACCGGGAGCCTAAGCAATCCGCTCCACCGATGTCCAGTCCAGCTCCAGCCAGCGGGCCAGACCAGACCAGGGGCGCTACGGGGGGTTGTTAGAGGGTGGTGGTCACGCCCGGAGCCGGATCCGCCTCCGAGGCGGAATAACCACCCGGCCCCTCCCCTGTTGGGTTTATGTTGCCGCGGTCGCAGTCCGCGCCTTTCGGGGGGGGTACTGTCACGCCCTGGCTCTGGGGACTCTTATATGTTGAGCCAGGGTGTGTAGGGTCTATGTTTTGTGTTCTATGTTCTGTTTCTAGTTCATGTGTTTTCTAGGTTGGCCGGGGTGGTTCTCAATCAGAGGCAACGAGAATCAGCTGTTGCTTGTTGTCTCTGATTGGGAACCATACTTAGGCAGCCTGTTGTGCACTTGTGTTTTGTGGGATCTTGTTCCGTGTTGGTTTGTGTTATTGACCGAGGACTTCACGTTTCGTTTTGTTGTTTTGTATTTTGTATCGTGTTGCTAGTACATTATTAAAAAGAGATGTACGCATATCACGCTGCGCCTTGGTCCAATCATTATGACGATCGTGACAACTCCCTGCGTCTACGTTACAAAATGGTTAAATCAATTAAAGGGTCAATTACTTTAACCATCAATTAAACATTTTAATCAACAGTTATGGTTAAAATTGTGAGATAGTCATTTGTGCTTGCTAAATTGTAAGCCTATTAAGCTTGGTTGAATAATGGTTTATAAATCCACTTAAAATGTTCATAACACAAATTCTTATTCCATCATGTAACCTTGCAAGGGTTTCACTTTTGAGGAACATTCTCACTTTTGGATGGGATGCATTCAATAATGTCCATAAACCCTGGATGACTGACGGGATGCTGTATTGAAGCCACCGCGCAGCCATCTTGGCACATTAATTGTAAAAACGTTTTGGAAGCTATAGAAATGCATTTATTAATAATGTATACAATCCCCAGTGTATTTTGTAAAAGTAATGTACATTTAAGTAATTGAATGGGACAACATGGGCTATCTTATGAACAAAGAGCAGAAGGTAATTTGAATCTGAGGGGTGCATAATAAGTTCTAAAAATTGGTATAATATTTGATATAAGTTTGGATAAGAAGTTACAATATATAACATAATTAATTCATTGAATATCAAGGAGTAGTATGGAGATTGTGAGGGTATTTTAGAGAGTAGTGGAAAGGTCTGTATTTTCTGGACAGGCAGGGCAGTGTCCTGAAATTACAGTCTGTGGTTTTGGTTCCGCTGGGAAAATGTTTGAAGAAGTGATTTGTATCAATTAATAATGGTTAAAAAACACCACGAAGGGATTATTTGATGTGAGTACCTAGAAGTTTCTAACGTTATATATGTATTAACTTGCTCACCCAAACGTAGACGTACGTCATGGGTGGGAAAGTAATTAATATGGGTTTTCTAAGTTTGTACCGTTGTTGGATCATGTGATAGAGAAGGTTTAAGGAATAAACTGACCATAAGTAATGTGGTTATAGACGTAATGTATAATATAGTACAAAGCCAATATAGGGTTTCCATTGAACTAAGAGCTAAGGTAGTGAAGTGATGGAACTTCATTTTGTATCAGAGGGTAAGATGAGAAATCATTGTAATTGAGCTATTTGTGGAATTTATTTCTCATTTCAATGGCATAGAGTAAAATCTGTATTTATAAGTGTAATTCAACTGATGGTATGTGTTGCTTGAACGGATACTACAGAGTTTTTGGTTATGTTGAATGGAAGATTTGAAGCGTGTGTGGTTTAAATAGAAAGACTCACTTATTTAACAGGTATGGAGAGACGATTGCGTGGTAATTTTTTTGGGGCGTTGACTAAGGGTTTGCTAGATTAAACTATTGAGAATGGTGGCGAAATGTCTATAAATAAATTGGATATTGATACTCTGGATATGAATTCAATATATGATGGTAAAATACAGCAAGTGTTTGGTCTTACTTGTAGTCTACTTAGAAAGGACAGTTACAGTGAGGGGAAACAAGTATTTGATCCCCTGCTGATTTTGTACGTTTGCCAACTGACAAAGACATGATCAGTCTATAATTTTAATGGTAGGTTTATTTGAACAGTGAGAGACAGAATAACAACAAAAAATCCAGAAAAGCATGTCAAAAATGTTATAAATTGATTTGCATTTTAATGAGGAAATAAGTATTTGACCCCTCTGAAAAACATGACTTAGTACTTGGTGGCAAAACCCTTGTTGGCAATCAGAGGTCAGACGTTTCTTGTAGTTGGCCACCAGGTTTGCACACATCTCAGGAGGGATTTTGTCCCACTCCTCTTTGCAGATCTTCTCCAAGTCATTAAGGTTTCGAGGCTGACGTTTGGCAACTCGAACGTTCAGCTCCCTCCACAGATTTTCAATGGGATTAAGGTCTGGAGACTGGCTAGGCCACTCCAGGACCTTAATGTGCTTCTTCTTGAGCCACTCCTTTGTTGCCTTGGCCGTGTGTTTTGGGTCATTGTCATGCTGGAATACCCATCCACGACCCATTTTCAATGCCCTGGCTGAGGGAAGGAGGTTCTCACCCAAGATTTGACGGTACATAGCCCCGTCCATCGTCCCTTTGATGCGGTGAAGTTGTCCTGTCCCCTTAGCAGAAAAACACCTCCAAAGCATAATGTTTCCACCTCCATGTTTGACGGTGGGGATGGTGTTCTTGGGGTCATAGGCAGCATTCCTCCTCCTCCAAACACGGCGAAGTTGAGTTGATGCCAAAGAGCTCGATTTTGGTCTCATCTGACCACAACACTTTCACTCAGTTCTCCTCTGAATCATTCAGATGTTCATTGCAAACTTCAGACGGGCCTGCATATGTGCTTTCTTGAGCAGGGGGACCTTGCAGGCGCTGCAGGATTTCAGTCCTTCACAGCGTAGTGTGTTACCAAATGTTTTCTTGGTGACTATGGTCCCAGCTGCCTTGAGATCATTGACAAGATCCTCCCGTGTAGTTCTGGGCTGATTCCTCACCGTTCTCATGATCATTGCAACTCCACGAGGTGATATCTTGCATGAAGCCCCAGGCCGAGGGAGATTGACAGTTATTTTGTGTTTCTTCCATTTGCGAATAATCGCACCAACTGTTGTCACCTTCTCTCCAAGCTGCTTGGCGATGGTCTTGTAGCCCATTCCAGCCTTGTGTAGGTCTACAATCTTGTCCCTGACATCCTTGGAGAGCTATTTGGTCTTGGCCATGGTGGAGAGTTTGGAATCTGATTGATTGATTGCTTCTGTGGACAGGTGTCTTTTATACAGGTAACAAGCTGAGATTAGGAGCACTCCCTTTTGAGAGTGTGCTCATAATCTCAGCTCGTTACCTGTATAAAAGACACCTGGGAGCCAGAAATCTTTCTGATTGAGAGGGGGTCAAATACTTATTTCCCTCATTAAAATGCAAATCAATTTATAACATTTTTGACATGCGTTTTTCTGGATTTTTTATTTGTTATTCTGTCTCTCACTGCTCAAATAAACCTACCATTAAAATTATAGACTGATCATTTCTTTGTCAGTGGGCAAATGTACAAAATCAGCAGGGGATCAAATACTTTTTTTCCCTCACTGTACCTACATCTGATGTATTCTGATAATGGAGGAGTGGTGGTTTCATATGAGCTGTGGCTATGATCTTAGTTGATTACAGGGGAAATAGAATGTAGTTTAGGACGCACAGAGAAGCGAATGTCTTATTTTTATGGGAAGTGAAGCAGGGGAATTCAGAGAATAAAAGGAAATATAACATTGACTGAGGACTAAGGCAACTTTTGGTTGAGGTCAATACAGAAGTATTATGGACATACTATCGTAATAGATAAACTGAACCAAACATGACGTTACTACAGCAATTTAGGATGGTTAATGTTGTTACGTTAATTTTTAAACCCTATGATAGAGGTAAATGCAGAACGCTGTTTGAGAGTGTGTTTTATTTTGTCTACTAGTAAAAAATATGGAATAATTTTCATGTTTTTGTCTGCGGGTGTTAACTATTGGGGCTCGCTGAAACGTGAGAAAGCTCTAAGGGACATTATGGGTTACTTTAGGTGTACAAGGATCAGTGGTTGCTGTGGAGAAGGAAGTCATAGGGGGTTGAATGTTTGGTGTGAAAGGGCTAGTTAGTTAGTGGTGCGAACTAGTGTCATTTGGAGTGGTGACGTAACTTGCTATGCGACGTGGAAGTAGTTGTTTAACTTGCTTTGCAAGGATCGTGGATTTTGTGGAGCGATGGGTAACGGTGTTTCGATGGTGAATGTCGTCGATGTGTGTAGAGGGTCCCTGGTTCAAGCCCAGGTAGGGACAGAAAGTAAAACTTTGACATTGATGCTATTGACCTAGATCACTAGGTGAATTGATAACATTTTGTGAAAGGGATTGTCTTACCAACACATAGCGGATAGTATAAAATAGTAATTAAAGTTGCATAGCTGTGACTAGATGTTTTATTTGTTGTGACTATAACTTACAAATAATTTGTTATCTGTTGAAGTACCATTAGATGGAAAGTCAGCGATAGAGAATAATAGATATTGTAGAGGGTTTTCTGTGTTACAAAGTAAGTAGGTTTATTGGGAGATGTGAAAGGTTGACTTGGATTGTTTAATAAGACTGGTATTAAAATAATTATTTATATTTAGGTGAATGAAAATATGTTATTAGGTAGTATTGCTTTGTGGAGACAATTTACTAATGACATGATTTCGTAAGAGGGTGAAAGAAAGTAGTGATAAGTGGGCTATATTGACATATGTAGGACGCATTGGGATGATATGAAGAACATATCTAGGTTGAATATGGAACGTTCTTTGACAAATGTTTTATTATTATTATTAAATTCTATAGTTTGGTTAAGACAACAATGAGTTATACAGGCAGATCATAAATTCTAAGAACAATTTTTCTGTTTATGGTATGTTGAACAATGGGAGATAGTTGTTACTATTAGGATGATGGATTAAGTAAACATTTTTGTATGTTATGAAGTTAGTAAACAATAGGTTTATATTTTAAAACATCAATGCAACAGGTTGCGATGATTAAATTACTAGAAAGGGGTTATAGGTTTATATTAGAAGGTGTAGTGAACTTAATGAAATGGGGTATTATCTAGTGTCTTCTGAGTGGGAGTTTTTTTCCCCAGGATTGATGGTAATCCCCTATAGTATTATGTTAAGGGGAGAGTAGGAGACAACGTTTCAAACAACAATTTTTAAATAGATGCCTGGGATAAAATATCACGTCTTACTTAAGCGGAGTACGTGATTGTATTGGCTAATGAATGAAATATGACATTTACAGGGGTGACAGGAACAATAGAAGGGGAAACAGATATTTCCTATGTTGTTGATCAAGTAAACGATAATGGATCATTTGATATGGGATCACATGGAGCAGATTTATGGGTTCAATAATCAGTGTGAGAATTACAGAGGATAAAGTCTGAAGAGTAATCAATTGAACATAATCATTGTATACTCAAAGAACATTGAATAGTTTTCATCTTTTGAGAGATTTTATATAATCGTCTTATGGAGTAGTTATGAGGAATTAGATTGATACAAACAATTATTGATGAGATAGGACTATGTACAGTGGGGGAAAAAAGTATTTCGTCAGCCACCAATTGTGCAAGTTCTACCACTTAAAAAGATGAGAGAGGCCGATTAGTTACCGGAGTGTAACTCCAGTTCTATGAGTGGAGCGGAGCCCCATAGGGGAGCTCTGCTCCTATTGGTTTACCCTCTGCCCTAAGGCAGCATCAGCCTGAGACAAAATTATGCACACACCTGCAGCCAATAGGAGTACAGGTGTCCCTATAAGAGGGATGCCTCCTCAATCTGCCTCCCGAGATATTTATCTTCAGCGAGACTAGAGAGGGTCGGCAGGGCCTTAAGTCCTATGGGGCTCCGCTCCACTCATAGAACTGGAGTTACACTCCGGTAACTAATCGTTCTATATCGTGGAGCTCCGCCCCATGGGGAGCTCTGCTCCTATTGGTTTAAGGCGGAGCGTAGCGCTCCCAAAATGTACTCCTGCCGAGCCTAACACTTCCCATCGAAACGAGAAAGTCAGGCCTAGCAATGGCTGCAACCGAGTCCCGCAGTACTGCAACTAAAAAACCCCTACGGGCGTCACAATATACCGCGTCATCGGTTAAAGACCCGCCCCACCCTAGTCCAATGGCAATGCCAATGACTAGTGGGCAGATCACCAGAATAGAAGCCATACTAATCTGTACTAGCAGATAGATGTGCCTCAATATCCTGTGAAAACACTACCGACCACTAATGGAATGACACCAAGTGTCACTCTACATTGTAAACGCGGTAGACCGCCTCACTCACTCAATGGAATCCCAGAGATTAGTGGGCAGGAACAAAAACATGAGTCATACTAACTGAACAAGCAGATAGATGACCTCACATTCTGTTAATCAACGCATGCCTCTACTGTACTGACCCTGTCAGTCAGGATTCATGCCACAAAATATGTTTTCTCATCCAAAGCGGACCTGATGGAAACCCTGTCCATAGTCCTGCTTTTCCCTCTCTTCCTAGCTCAAGATCTCCCTTCAGCTATGCTGAGTACAGACCGAGCCAAAGAGTTAGAAAACACATCTATCAAAAACACGTCTTCCTAACCAAAGCGGACCTGATGGAAACCTATGTCCACAGTCCTGCTTCTCCTCTCTATCTTGCTCAAGATCTCCCTTCAGCCACGCTGAGTACAGATCGAGCCAGAGAATTAGAAGACATATCTAAGAGATAGAAACGGATAAATAGAGACGGCGTCGACCAGGATGCTGCTCTACAGATATCCTCTACTCCTGTTCCTCTGAAAAGGGCAGTAGAAGCCGCTACTCCACGAGTGGAGTGAGCTCTGATACCCTGAGGCAATTGCCGCCCTGCTGCCTCATAAGCTGTCTCAATGCCTTCACAAAGCCAGTGAGACAACCTCTGTTTTGAAAGTGGTCTACCTAGTGCAGCCGCACCGTGACACACAAACAACTGAGGCGATGACCTAATCGCTGCTGTGCGCTCGACGTAACACGCCAAAGCGCGTACCGGGCACAGGCGATGGAGCTTTTCCTCACTCCTCTCTCTATGAGGAGGAGGAGAAAAAAGCCCACAGCTCCACGGTCTGTGACCTATATGAACTCTTAATAACCTTCGGCACAAATGCCGGGTTAGGACGTAACACTGCTCTGCTCAGGTCACCATTGATGGCCAAGCAGTCAGGTCTCGTCGAAAGAGCACACAAATCACTGACCCGCTTAGCTGTAGTCAAAGCGAGCAACAGTGCTGTCTTTATAGACAGCATCTTGAGGGGTATTTGATTCAATGGCTCGAACGGCGACTTACATAGCGCTCGAGTACCAAAGCCAAATCCCCACTGAGGAAGCGTGACTCTAGGTGTTGGCCTAAGTCGCGCGTTCCTAATAGGAAGCGTTTCACTAGAGGGTGGCTAAAGACATTGTCTCTGCCAAAACACTGATGACAAGCTGAAATCGCTGCTGCAAACACTCTAATCGTGGCAGGCGATTTTTGCTTATCAAACATGAGCTGTAGAAAAGAGAGAATACTCTCCACCTGACAGCTCATGGGGTCTACACCTTGTGTGACACACCATCGTGAAAACACGTTCCATCTACTGGCATACATCTTAGAAGTGGAACTGGCACGTGAACCCTGTATGGTCCTGATCACTGCATCAGATAACCCACGGCGCTCTAGCCTGTCCCTCTCAGCAGCCAGGCCTTCAGTGGTTGGCCGATTATGGGCAATTTCCCTATCGTGCCAGCCGCCTGAGACAACGCGTCCCGTCGATGTGGAATTGGCCAAGGTGGCGCAATCAACATCTGACTCATCTCCGCAAACCAAGGAGCCCCGGGCGATCGGGCGCTATCAGTATCACTGACAGCCCCTGACCTCACCCTGGCTAGCAGTGGGAGAATGCAGGACAGCGGAGGGGAATGCATACAGGAGAACTCTCGGCCACGGTTGGTGCGCAAAGGCGTCCCTTCCCAGTGGCGGTTCGTCCTGTTCCCTCAGAGAGAACCACAGAGGACATTGCGGCGTTCACGCGTGACGCGAATAGGTCCACCTCGGCTCTCCCGAATTGTTCCCAAATCTGGAGAACAATGTCTGGATGCAGACACCACTCGTCGTCTCGAGGACCCCCTCTTGACATGAGGTCTGGTCCTACGTTCAAGTAGCCCGGAATGTGTGCTGCTCTCAATGAGCGAAGGTGCTCGTGAGCCCACAGCCACAATTCCTCTGCCGCCCGATGGAGAGCAGGAGACCTGACTCCTCCTTGGCGATTTATGTGGGCTACTGTGGTCCGGTTGTCTGACCAGACCATCACATCGCGACCCCGAAGGGTAGACGCGAAGTGGGTCAGAACCAGTCGAACCGTTTCCAACTCCAAGAGGTTGATATGACGACCTGATTGAGGCCACACACCTCCTATCGCTTGAGTCTGACATGTCCCTCCCCATCCTGTCAGGGACGCATCCGTGAATACTGGGATGTGAGAGGACACCTTTCCTATCGGGACTCCGTGCGTGAGAACGCGCGGGTTTCTCCAATAGTTCAGATCTGCACTGAGCGAGAGTGGAACCACCACCAACCGATGACGTTGACTGAATGGGTCTAGTCTTAGTTGGCGAACCATCGCTGCATCCTGCGCATATGCAGGAGTCCCAGCGGAACCACAGAGTGGGCTGACGACATGAGACCCAAGAGTGACATGATCGACAGCGCCGTCACCGTGTGATTCGGACGACACTTCCTCAGGGCTAGCAACAAGGCTACCCTTCGGGGTCCGAAATTCGAGCCCTCATCCTCACAGTGTCTAGCTGTATCCCCAGGTAGACAATCTGATGAGTGGGCCAGGGCGCGTCTTTTTCCAATTCACAGCAAACCCCAGACTTGTGAGATGCATCACTGTCTGTGTTGTGTGAGTGATCGCCAGCTCTGCTGACGGGGCGAGAACCAGTAGGTCGTCCAGGTAGGCTAGTAGCCGTATTCCCTGACGACGCAACGGTTCCAATGCCGCCTCCACACACTTGGAAAATGTGCGAGGTGCCAGGGCATACCCAAATGGCATCCTCGTGTATTCGTACGCCACCCCTTGAAAGGCGAACCGCAGAAACTTCCTGTGACGCGGCGGAACCGGCACATGAAAGTACGCATCCTTTAGGTCTATGCTCGTACAAAAATCCCCTCTCTGGACACATTCCAGCAGACGTTTTGTCGTTAGCATTCGGAAGGGCCGTTTTGGTTATGCTCTCAGTTGAGAATGCGTAAATCCAAAATCGGCCTCACTCCCCCGTCTTTTTGGGCACTAGGGAAATAAGGCGAATATAGCCCTTTGTTCCTTTGCTCCCGGGGAACTACTGTCACCGCCTCCTTCGCCAAAAGTTCCGTAATCTCTGTCATCAGAGCGGCCACTTTGTCTGGCGTTTTCATCACCGTCTCCACCACTCCCTGAACGGGGGTGGGGTCCGGTGGAATTGGAGAGCATAACCCTTCTGCAACGTCTGTTCTAGCCAGCGTGAGAGGGTGCAGCTTCTTCGCCACTGCCAGCAATGCAGAGAAAGTGGCTGGGCACGAAGCTGTGGTGCCTCCAGTAGGAAGGACCTGTATTCCTCTATGGCCCTTGCCGCCGCTGTTCTCCAACACTGAGGTGGTGGAACAGCCCAAGGCGGGCCTCCCAAGAAAGGGAGAGGAAACATTAGTGCGTTCTGAACCAAAAGGGGGGGCAGAAACGTCAGTTAACCTGTAACCGTCGTATTCCTGTCCTCCGTGAACGCAACGTGGGTCTGAATTGCACTGACCGAGGCCACAGCCTGCGACAGGGCACCATCCCCAGCAAGCGATTGCGTCATCGTAGGTGACTGCAAACCGTTATTAGAGCCACTCACTACAATACTCCTCGAAGTCTGCAATATGAGGTCTCTATGAGGTAACACAAGGCGGCGCCTTGATACCGTTTTTACCCTTCACCTTCTGTGTGTGTTCAACTCTGCACCTCTGGTGGGTTGAGTCACGCTCAGTGTGGTGAGTATTAGCGCGTTCAAAGGAAAGTGGGGGCGCCGATACACTGGGCACCTTCGTGACAGTGGTAATCGGGCCCTCCGTGAACGCAGCATGGGTCTGAATCGCACTAACCGAGACCTTAGTCTGCGATAGTGCGCCATCTCAAATAGCGGCTGCGTCATCATGTCTCCTGACTGAGACTGCAGCCTGCTATGAGAGACACTCACTACAGTACTCCTTGGGGTCTGTAATGTGAGGTCTCTTTGAGATAAGCCAAGACGGTGTCTTGGTATCTTTCCTCCCCTTCACCTCCTGTGTGCGTTCAGCTCTGCACCTCTGGTGGGCTGAACTACGCTCAGTGTGGTGAGTACTAGCGCGTTCAGAAAGAAGTGGGGGCGCCGATACACTGGGAACCTTCGTCACCGTGGTAATCGGGCCCTCCGTGAACGCAGCATGGGTCTGAATCGCACTAACCGAGACCTTAGTCTGCGATAGTGCGCCATCCCCTAACTAGCGGCTGCGTCATCATGTCTCCTGACTGAGACTGCAGCCTGCTATGAGAGAAGCACTCACTACAGTACTCCTTGGAGTCTGTAATGTGAGGTCTCTTTGAGATAAACCAAGACGGGCGTCTAGGTATTATTCCTCCTTTCACCTCCTGTGTGCGTTCAGCTCTGCACCTCTGGTGGGCTGAACTACACTCAGTGTGGTGAGCCTGGGCGCGTTCAGAAAAGGTGGGGGGCGCCGATACACTGGGCACCTTCGTGACCGTGGTAATCGGGCCCTTCTTGAACGCAGCATGGGTCTGGGTCGTACTAACAGAGACCTTAGTCTGTGATAGTGCGCCATCCCCAATGTGGTTATTATCAGCGCGTTCTGAGAGAAACGGGGCGCCGATACGTTGGTTACGCCCGTAACCGTAGTAATCAGGCCCTCCGTGAACGCAGCACGGGTCTGAACTGCACTGACTGAGGCGTTAGCCTGAGACAGAGCGCCGTCCCGAATAGCGGTCGCGTCATCATGCCATTATCTGGCTGAGACTGCAGCCTGCTATGTGAGACACTCACTACAGCACTCCTAGGAGTCTGTAAAGTGAGGTCTTTATAAGGTACACTTAATACCTTTTATATACCTGCCTTATGTGTGCGTTCAGCAACGCACCATGGTGGGCTGAGCTGCACTCATAGTGGTAAGAGAGAGAGCGAGAGTGAGGAAGGTCGAACGCTCTCGGATGTATTATGGAAAAGGGGGCTCTTTTTGACAGTGTCAAGAAGAGCCAACTCTTTAATACACACATCAACAAAAACATTCTCCTCCATACACTCAACGGTAGGGTGGGGGGGGACAGTGGGCTCGGTCACAGCAGGTGCTGCGCCGTCTTCCGTTCTCTCCCCCTCGCCTGTCATAAACGGCGTCTCTTCTGGCCGCCCTTCGGGTGATGCCAGGATGACACTTTAATGACCTCTCTCGCCGGCACCTCTGGCGCTGCAGGGGGCGAGGCCCGCTCCCTTGCTGCTGGAGGCCGCCGTCTGACGCTAAGCTGTAGCGAGAGTAACGGCCGCCCTTCCTCATATCCACTTCCGGGTTGGAGGGAATGGGGGCAGCTTAATCTCCCGCTGTTTAGCAGCCCACTCAATGAGACCTGAGAATTCAGAGCACAGAGAGGCTGTGGCGTCATCATCCAGGGATGTAATGACCTCACAATTTCCCGAAGGAAAAGGGGTGTTAAACATCTGGGTCAGTGTAATGAATTGTTCCAATAGAATATTCATTTCTTCCCCAATAGACCTGTCATCTCCTGAGTCAGCGCCTTCAGATGATGCCTCAGAAGCTGAGACTAACACTGATTGCGCATCCTCAAGAGGTATATCCTCCCTAAAAATGCCCAACGCTGCTTCCACTCCTTCAAAAAGGGAGGCGCAGCTGGCGCATAGTGGGGGATTAATGAGGCCGTCCCTGGCGTGCTGTGTCCCTCGACCCACGAAACATATGTCGGGGGGGTGACAGCCGCCAAGGGGAACAAGCGACATTGAGCTCTGAAAAGAGCTTTTGTTAAATACTTACCCTATGGATAAGCTTGGTGTGCTCATTGTAGGACGACTTGGTGTGCTCATTGCGTTTTCTTCGTCCTGAGTCTTCTCTTCGTCTCTTCTTGGCTTCTTCAGTCTAGTCCAGTCGCTGAAGATAAAGGGAGGCAGATTGAGGGGAGGCATCCCCTCTTATAGGGACACCTGTACTTCTATTGGCTGCAGGTGTGTGCATAATTTTGTCTCAGGCTGATGCCGCCTTAGGGCAGAGGGTAAACCAATAGGAGCAGAGCTCCCCTATGGGGCGGAGCTCCACGATATAGAACTGTAATTTTCATCATAGGTACACGTCAACTATGACAGACAAAATGAGAAAAAAAATTCCAGAAAATCACATTGTAGGATTTTTAATGAATTTATTTGCAAATTATGGTGGAAAATAAGTATTTGGTCAATTACAAACGTTTCTCAATACTTTGTTATATACCCTTTGTTGGCAATGACACATGTCAAACGTTTTCTGTAAGTCTTCACAAGGTTTTCACACACTGTTGCTGGTATTTTGGCCCATTCCTCCATGCAGATCTCCTCTAGAGCAGTGATGTTTTGGGGCTGTCGCTGGGCAACACAGACTTTCAACTCCCTCCAAAGATTTTCTATGGGGTTGAGATCTGGAGAATGGCTAGGCCACTCCAGGACCTTGAAATGCTTATTACGAAGCCACTCCTTCGTTGCCCGGCGGTGTGTTTGGGATCATTGTCATGCTGAAAGACCCCAGCCACGTTTCATCTTCAATGCCCTTGCTGATGGAAGGAGGTTTTCACTCAAAATCTCACGATACATGGCCCCATTCATTCTTTCCTTTACACGGATCAGTCGTCCTGGTCCCTTTGCAGAAAAACAGCCCCAAAGCATGATGTTTCCACCCCCCATGCTTCACAGTAGGTATGGTGTTCTTTGGATGCAACTCAGCATTCTTTGTCCTCCAAACACGACCGAGTTGAGTTTTTATCAAAAAGTTCTATTTTGGTTTCATCTGACCATATGACATTCTCCAAATCCTCTTCTGGATCATCCAAATGCACTCTAGCAAACTTCAGATGGGCCTGGACATGTACTGGCTTAAGCAGGGGGGACACGTCTGGCACTGCAGGATTTGAGTCCCTGGCGGCGTAGTGTGTTACTGATGGTAGGCTTTGTTACTTTGGTCCCAGCTCTCTGCAGGTCATTCACTAGGTCCCCCATGTGGTTCTGGGATTTTTTCTCACCGTTCTTGTGATCATTTTGACCCCACGGAGTGAGATCTTGCGTGGAGCCCCAGATCGAGGGGAGATTATCAGTGGTCTTGTATGTCTTCCATTTCCTAATAATTGCTCCCACAGTTGATTTCTTCAAACCAAGCTGCTTACCTATTGCAGATTCAGTCTTCCCAGCCTGGTGCAGGTCTACAATTTTGTTTCTGGTATCCTTTGACAGCTCTTTGGTCTTGGCCATAGTGGAGTTTGGAGTGTGACTGTTTGAGGTTATGGACAGGTGTCTTTTATACTGATAACAAGTTCAAACAGGTGCTATTAACACAGGTAACGAGTGGAGGACAGAGGAGCCTCTTAAAGATGAAGTTACAGGTCTGTGAGAGCCAGAAATATTGCTTGTTTGTAGGTGACCAAATAGTTATTTTCCACCATAATTTGCAAATAAATTCATAAAAAATCCTACAATGTGATTTTCTGGAGAAAAAAATTCTCAATTTGTCTGTCATAGTTGACGTGTACCTATGATGAAAATTACAGGCCTCTCTCATCTTTTTAAGTGTGAGAACTTGCACAATTGGTGGCTGACTAAATACTTTTTTCCCCCACTGTATATCTGTATCATGTTTTGTGTGTAATTACTATCTTTGGATTACTGATTGTAATTGAATGTTAATGAAATGTATAATTTCTCTTCCAGGAGAAAAGGGATTTCCTTAGCCCTGGGCAACATTCCAATGAGATAAGGGGGAGCAGTTTAGTGAAGTTAGGCAGTATTAGGTCGTAAAAGGGAGCTACCAAATTAAGTAAGGCCTGGCTATTTTTGTTTGTTGTTTTCCAATAGGGTTTTTCAAATAAACACACAACCCACCTAGGATGATGTTTATATAAGGCTCTTATTTTGATTGTAAAGGCTTCAACAGGTCCAAGGTGATAAGTCTTAAAGGAGCACACTCAGTGAATTTTATGAAGTTTATTTTTATTTTTTGAGTGAGTTTTGGGTATACACATGATTTCTTATGAAAATAAATCTCATGAGGACTTAATGTACACTTGGAATAAGTAACGTTTATGAAATGTTTTGAATGTTGGTAATTATTAGTATACTATAGAATGGAACAATTTGTTGAATGATTTCAATGACTGAACTCTGTTCTGACTTTCTAGTGTGACTTGATCACCCACACTGGAAATCCTAGAGTCATGCCGAATTGGGGGTTAGTTATAATAAGTATAATTGTGAAGGAGTTTATAATTTGGTAATAATATATATGATTCGGACCATGAAAAGAAAAGAGAGAGAGAGAGCTTTCCTGAATGAGGGATACCTGGAGCTAGTCAATTGTACTAATCTTGGATTACTTTACGGGATAGAAGTAAGTTAAGGTATTATCAAATGTTGTCATTTTTAATTTCATTTATTATTTTGGTTTAATAGGCAATGTTGGTGTTTTTTTTGAAAGCATGAATCACGTTGTGACTCGTGTTCAGAAAAGGGGGGTAGTACTGATGGTAAGAGGATTTATTGGTATATTTGCATATTGTAGTAAGAATATGAGCAGTAGTAATCAATGTGTTATGGGTTAGATTACATGTTTTAGGTGAAAATGTATTTGTGGTATAAGGTAGAATGTAGTGGAGGCATGTCTATGGAAAGAGTGAATATAACAAGATGCAAGAATGTGCACTTCCTAATAGAGGCTTTTCCTGACTGATTGATAAGAAGACAGTGTAAAGTAGCATACTGTTTCTCAACTAACAATGTTCTGCAGACTTTCTTTCAAAAGGTGAAGGCAACTCTGCCAACATGAAAGGAGAATCTGGGCATTTTCTGCGCATGTGTGACTATGTGGCAGTGGAGGACTATAGAAGTCAGAGCTGGACAGAATCTAGGTGGAGTGGTTAGTACTAGTTGTTGCTGGCTACCTCAATGGAGGGGACAGTAGAAGAGACAGATTTGTAAATCTATTTGTCCTACTGTAGGAGTGTTAAAAAATAATAGGAGGAAGATGGAACTGCCACTGTGGAGCATTGTTTTTGTTTTTATGTCTATGTCTGTGTGTCGTTGCAGCAGTGAATCTTGAATTCCATGTTGGTGCGATGAAAGGACACACTACACAGAGCGATGTCAACAGAAATTGGGAAGTATATTAGAAATTGGTATTAAGAATAATTGTTAAAACATAATAATTTGTCATATGGTCAATGATTGTATGGATTTATTGGATTAGAAATTAGATCAATTAAAATGTTATGTTTGTCGTCTAGTGAGGTAAATACAGATGGTGTCTTGATGCATAGCAGGGATAATTTGGCCTAGCATGGTGTGAACCTAAATAAATAAAAGTAACAAACTATGACCCGGCTGAAGATGAATATCAGAGGCGTTGAAGATATTTTGTAAAATACCACTTCTACATGCAACTGGTCTACAACAAACAATCGAAGATATCAAGGGATTTTCTCATGTTTTTATATCAAGGGAATGGGAAAGGAGTCCACCATTGAGTGAGAATGGAGAAAGATATGTTCAAATGTAACATTTCTAATGTTGTGGGCATAATGGTTAGCAAATGGACAAGACAATGAGGTTGTGGAGTTGGTGGTGAATCGAATGAGACATTGTAGTTGTGACATTGTCATGGGCAAGTCATTTTGAACTATGAAGCTGTCTGAAGAACATAATGAAGAGACGCCAGAAGATTTAAGTGCCGGGAGAAAGAGGGGTTGCTTAGCTGTGTTGATAATAAAATTGGGTTTATCTAAATTTGCTAATTTGGGTAGTAGGTATATACACTGCTAAATTAATAGTATTACATTTACATCATTTAGCAGACGCTCACTTATCCAGAGCGACTTACAAATTGGTGCATTCACCTTATAGGCAGTGGGATAACCACTTTACAATATGTTTATTTTATTTTTTTCCTTTCTTTGGGGTGGGGTAAGGGGGGTAGAAGGATTACTTTATCCTATCCCAGGTATTCCTTAAAGAGGTGGGGGTTTCAAGTGTCTCCGGAAGGTGGTGAGTGACTCCCGCTGTCCTGGCGTTGTGAGGGGAGCTTGTTCCACCATTGGGGTGCCAGAGCAGCGAACAGTTTTGACTGGGCTGAGCGGAGGTAGGGTGGCCAGCAGGCCAGAGGTGGATGAACGCAATGCCCTCGTTTGGGTGTAGGGACTGATCAGAGCCTGAAGGTACGGAGGTGCTGTTCCCCTCACAGCTCCGTAGGCAAGCACCATGGTCTTGTAGCAGATGCGAGCTTCAACTGGAAGCCAGTGGAGTGTGCGGAGGAGTGGGGTGACGTGAGAGAACTTGGGAAGGTTGAACACCAGACGGGCTGCGGCATTCTGGATGAGTTGTAGGGGTTTAATGGCACAAGCAGGGAGCCCAGCCAACAGCGAGTTGCAGTGATCCAGACGGGAGATGACAAGTGCCTGGATTAGGACCTGTGCCGCTTCCTGTGTAAGGCAGGGTCGTACTCTTCGAATGTTGTAGAGCATGAACCTACAGGATCTGGTCACCGCCTTGATGTTAGCGGAGAACGACAGGGTGTTGTCCAGGATCACGCCAAGGCTCTTCGCACTCTGGGAGGAGGACACAACGGAGTTGTCAACCGTGATGGCGAGATCATGGAACGGGCAGTCCTTCCCCGGGAGGAAGAGCAGCTCCGTCTTGCCGAAGTTCAGCTTGAGGTGGTGATCCGTCATCCACACTGATATGTCTGCCAGACATGCAGAGATGCGATTCGCCACCTGGTTATCAGAAGGGGGAAATATTAAGAATGCATTGAGATAATGATCTGTATTTATTATCAGGATGAGGAAAGTCATAATAGAATTATGTATGTTTATACTGTATGTTAATATAAGTGTACATTCTGACAGGTGTAATGGGTGATAAAGTTGAGGGTTTTAATTTTAATTGATAAGGATAAAGTGAATCAATAACAATTGTCATTTTAAATTTGGTTGAGTTAAGTCATTTGGTTTTGGGTTATAATTTATAAGATGAATGAGTGATTTAAGTGAATCATTATGTATTAGTATAATTATTTTTCAAAATTAAGGATATTGATTGTACAATTTAGAACTGTTTTATATAGATATTATGGGTTAAAACAGTGATACATTATGGTAATGTCTTAGGATACACTTATATGATTTATTATACTGTTTGAAACATGGAAGTTAGTGTGAGGATTGTGAATGAAATCATGAATATGTTGATTAATTGGGTTAACTTATTAACATTTTAGTCATTATATACATTTGAAGTATTTGGTGATATTGATATGGATGTTTAGAGTGGTAAATATCTATGTTGATAGGCAAGTACTTCATTGGTTCCTATCATGGGGTTATGCTATTTTCATATGATCTGATTTTGGTTGAATTCTTAAAGCATGAATAGTTTAGGGATGTAATGATTTAACAGGGAGTGAAAATAGAGTGTTATAATGTGTATCTATCTCAGGAATAATAGGAGAACAAAGTCAGAGTTGAACGTTGTATCTTTTAACAATCATGGATTTTTAAGCAATTGGGTCTGAGATGTCACTCATTAGACTATGTAAGTGATAATCACATAGCATTGGATGCTATTATAGTAAATAAAGAGGGAATGTATGTGATTATATGGGGGATACATGGCCATCAAGATTAGGAAGGTTTGGGGAATTTAACTAAATATATGGGAAATATTAGAGACATGCAGGAAGACATTAAGAGTAATAATTATTGATATATATCATGTTATTCCAGTTTAGAGTCCATTGATAATGTTGATTGAGGAATGGGGAATGTTAAGTCGGAAATGTATAAAGTGGATTTTAAGGTTTACAGGATTGAAGATGTGAAAGAAGACTCTCAGTAGATCAGATAGCGCCCCCAAGTGACCAGTGACAAGCTTGGGGTTCATCTGTATGAAGAAGATTGAAGTTATTTTATTTTGATATATTCATTTGAATATATTGTAATATCCATGTAACTTAGTAAGTTATGGATCTTTGTATTTGTGGGGATGATGTCATGATGGTCACAATTTATTTCTGTGTATGTTTTCTTTGTAGCATGTCTAAGATGATGGGTCAGTTATTTAGCATAGGTTAGGATCTAGTCAGACATATACTACTGATTGGGAATATTGTATTTTATATGAATTGTTGGGGGTTAAGTAATCTCAGTTACCACAAAATAAGAAAAAAAAGTGGATTGTAATGATGTCATAGTATTGTGTGGACCAGGGGAGGGTTAGTAGATAAGTGGTTTGCTGCCACAGAGTTTACATTCCAGTATGTCAAAGGAGATTACTGATGTTGATCTTAGAAATGATTGATGGACAGGATATAGTGACAGGGGTAAAGGGTAATAACATCAAAGAATAGGAGTGCCCATGGAGGTTTACCAGATGTTCGTGGAGACACTTGTAACAGAGTGTATATATAGAGAGAGTGGATCTTTGTTCTGGAGTTAGGAAGACGGCAGAGGCAGGGCCATGTCCTTCGTCTGTTATAACTAACCATGGTACCATATTAAATATATTATATGAACTCCCCATCAAAAGTGTCTAAGTACATCCTTACATTCGTAATCACTTGATACCCTAGAAACTCATCATAACACTCGATCAACATTATCAATGGACTCTACACTTGAATAACATGATATAGATTAAGAATTTCCCTCCTTGCATTAATATTGACTGATACATCTCTAGCTGTAATCACTAATCCCATCCTGTATTTGTCTAATATTTCCCATAGCTTTAGTTAAATTCCTAAAACCTTCCTATTCTGATGGCAAGTATGTATAACATGCATCTCCCCCTATAATTGCATACACTCCCCCCCTTTTACATTTTAGTCAGTTAGCAGACGCTCTTATCCAGAGCGACTTCCAGTTAGTGAGTGCATACATATATATATTTTTTTCATACTGGCCCCCCGTGGGAATCAAACCCACAACCCTGGCGTTGCAAGCGTCATGCTCTACCAACTGAGCTACATGGGGATAGCTGCTGTAATAGCATCCAATGCTATGCGATTATCAATTGCATATTGTCTAATGAGTGCCATTTCAGACCCAATTGCTTGAAGACCTAAGACTGTTAGTAGGTACCAGGTTTAGTCTGAACTCTTTTCAACCCTGAATCCGTTCCAGTAATATGCCTTAAGATAGAGGCAAAGGATAACACTCTGTTTTCCTTCACCGATAAATCAGGACAGCCTTGGATTATTTAGGATTGAGGAATTCAACCCAAGGACAGATCAGATGAAAATAGCATAAACATGACTATGTCACACACACCAAACCCCATGATAGGAACCAATTAAGTTATTGCATATCAACATAGATGTAACCCTGTCTCCGTGTTTGTTGATTAACTACGTTGATCTTATAGTTCACTGAGTCTGAATAAATGTAACTAGTCTACTGAAAATTCATCAACATATCCAAATTAATTATCCAACCCAAGTTTTGAATGACAATGCTTAGTGACTCACATGGGTCTTATCACTCAAAGTTAACCCTCAATTTAGCACACATATCACCACACTCAGAATGTACACTTATATTACATACATTATAACAATCCTGAATTCTAGTATTACCTTCCTCATGAGAATAACTATAGATCTGTCTCCTCCCGTTGCTCCCCTCCGGCGCTCTGATTCGCCGGTCTACTGAGCCACCGGTCTGAGCGCACCACCTCGGCAACACCGGAATGGAAACCCTACGCACCCTAAATACCTCCAGCGCACCTGCACCTCATCTCATTACCACCCCTATTTAGCCCTGGACTGTTCTGGATGATGTTGTGTGTGATTGTTTAGCTTCGTGTCGTTTACTCTATCTTTGTTATTTCTCTTGCTCATTGTTAAGTAAACCTTGACCTTGTTAATTCCTGCGTCTGCGTCCTGCCTCTTCGTATACTCAGTACGCGTCACAAGATCATTATCACAATGCATTCTTAATCCAAATTACTGTACATTTATCAGTGTATATACCTCCTACATCAACCTGATACCCCAAAAAAATAATTTTAGATCAGTCCAATTCAATTACGGACACAGCTGACCAACCCTGTCCTTCCCCGGCACTCAATCTTCTGGCATTTCTTCATTATGTTCTTCAGACAGCTTCATAGTTCAATGTGGATTGCCCATGATAATGTCCCAACTTCAATGTCACACCTGAGCCACTACTATCTCTACCCCCAATTCTGTCTTGTCCATTTGACAACCAGTATACCAACAACATGAGACATTTTGTATTTGACCAGATCTCTCTCCATTCTCACTCCTCGTGGACTCCTGTCCCACTCCCCAGAGAAAAGCATGAGAGAAAAGCATTTGATAGCTTAGATTGGCTGCTGTACACCGGTTGCAGGTAGAAGTGGTGCTGACAGGACCGTATTCGATGCCTTTGTTGCTCATCTTCAGCCGGTTTAGAGGTTTTATTTTAGGTTCACACCATTCTAGACCGAATTATCCCTGCTATGCATCAAGACACCATCTGTAGTTACCTCGAGAGAGGACAGAACATAACAGTTTAGTTGATTTCATTTCTAATCCAAGAAATCCATACAAGCATTGACTATATGACAAATTATTGTATTTGACCAATTATTCTTAATACCAATGTCTAATATACTCCCCTTATCAATCTATCAACTACACCGCAGAGTCACAGTATCCAGAATAATTTACCACCACAAAGTCTCCAAGTCGCAGACAATGCTCATATTCTCCTGCTAGGTTGGGCAGAGAAGCCTTCACCCGTGAAGAAAGTCTTAAGAACATTGTTAGGTGAGACACAGTATGCTACTATACCATGTCTTCTCATCAGTCAGGAGAAGCCCTGAGATTAGAAAGTGCACATTCTTGCGGCTTGTTGCAGTATACTAGTTTCGTAGACACAGGCCTCCTCGACTTTGTCTCCTGCCACTAATACATTTGCACATAACACATTCCATCTAACCCATAACACATAAATTACTACTGCCCATATTCTTAATACAATTTGCATATTTACAGTGAGGGAAAAAAGTATTTGATCCCCTGCTGATTTTGTACGTTTGCCCACTGACAAAGACATGATCAGTCTATAATTTTAATGGTAGGTTTATTTGAACAGTGAGAGACAGAATAACAACAACAAAAAATCCAGAAAAACGCATGTCCAAAATGTTATAAATTGATTTGCATTTTAATTAGGGAAATAAGTATTTGACCCCTCTGAAAAACATGACTTAGTACTTGGTGGCAAAACCCTTGTTGGCAATCACAGAGGTCAGATGTTTCTTGTAGTTGGCCACCAGGTTTACACACATCTCAGGAGGGATTTTGTCCCACTCCTCTTTGCAGATCTTCTCCAAGTCATTAAGGTTTCGAGGCTGACGTTTGGCAACTCGAACCTTCAGCTCCCTCCACAGATTTTCTATGGGATTAAGGTCTGGAGACTGGTTAGGCCACTCCAGGACCTTAATGTGCTTCTTCTTGAGCCACTCCTTTGTTGCCTTGGCCGTGTGTTTTGGGTCATTGTCATGCTGGAATACCCATCCACGACCCATTTTCAATGCCCTGGCTGAGGGAAGGAGGTTCTCACCCAAGATTTGATGGTACATGGCCTGTCCATCGTCCCTTTGATGCGGTGAAGTTGTCCTGTCCCCTTAGCAGAAAAACACCCCAAAGCATAATGTTTCCACCTCCATGTTTGACGGTGGGGGACGGTGTTCTTGGGGTCATAAGGCAGCATTCCTAATCCTCCAAACACGGCGAGTTGAGTTGATGCCAAAGAGCTCGATTTTGGTCTCCTCTGACCACAACACTTTCACCCAGTTCTCCTCTGAATCATTCAGATGTTCATTGGCAAACTTCAGTCGGGCCTGTATATGTGCTTTCTTGAGCAGGGGGGACCTTGCGGGCGCTGCAGGATTTCAGTCCTTCATGGCGTAGTGTGTTACCAATTGTTTTCTTGGTGACTATGGTCCCAGCTGCCTTGAGATCATTGACAAGATCCTCCTGTGTAGTTCTGGGCTGATTCCTCACTGTTCTCATGATCATTGCAACTCCACGAGGGTGAGATCTTGCATGGAGCCCCAGGCCGAGGGAGATTGACAGTTATTTGTGTTTCTTCCATTTGCGAATAAACGCACCAACTGTTGTCACCTTCTCACCAAGCTGCTTGGTGATGGTCTTGTAGCCCATTCCAGTCTTGTGTAGGTCTACAATCTTGTCCCTGACATCCTTGGAGAGCTATTTGGTCTTGGCCATGGTGGAGAGTTTGGAATCTGATTGATTGATTGCTTCTGTGGACAGGTGTCTTTTATACAGGTAACAAGCTGAGATTAGGAGCACTCCCTTTAAGAGTGTGCTCCTAATCTCAGCTCGTTACCTGTATAAAAGACACCTGGGAGCCAGAAATCTTTCTGATTGAGAGGGGGTCAAATACTTATTTCCCTCATTCAAATGCTAATCAATTTATAACATTTTTGACATGCGTTTTTCTGGATTTTTTTGTTGTTATTCTGTCTCTCACTGTTCAAATAAACCTACCATTAAAATTATAGACTGATCATTTCTTTGTCAGTGGGCAAACGTACAAAATCAGCAGGGGATCAAATACTTTTTCCCTCACTGTACCAAAAGGCCCCAGGCGATCAATAATTCTCCCTTTTTTACACGACTCACATCGTGATTCATGCGTTCAAAAATAAAACAACAACATTGCCTGTTAAAGCAAAATAATAAATGAAATTAGAATGACAAACCTTAATATCTTAACTGAATTGTATCCCATAAGGTAATTCAAGGAATAGTATGAAAAATGTATGCACTCACTAACTGTAAGTCGCTCTGGATAAGAGCGTCTGCTAAATGACTAAAATGTAAATGTAATAGTAAAATTGACTATCGACACGTGTCCCTCATTCAGGACTAGCTCTCTCTCTCTCTGTCCTTTTCATTGTCCAAATCATATATAGGACTATTGCCAAATTATAAACTTCTTCATAATTATCAGTATTACCAATGACCCTCAACTTGGTATAATAAATTACTTTAAAGTCATCATCCTATGTCTCTCGGTTTTCCAGTGTGGGTGATCAAATCACACTAGAAAGTCAGGACAGAGGTCATTCAAACCATTCAAATAAGTGTTTCATTCTATAGTAGACTAATCATTAACAACAGTCAAAACATTTCATCAATTTTGTATCCCAAGTGTACAATAAGTCTTCATTACATCTCTTTTGAAAATAAATGATGTGTTTACCCAAAACTCACTCTGTTAGGCCTACTGCTGCTAGGTAGCTCTCTCTCTGCTCTCCCCCTCCCCTCTGTCTGTCCTTGATTGCAGGAGTGAAGTCTGGTGTGCGGGAGTCAGGGTTCCAGCTGCAGCTCATTCACCATAATCACCTCAGCCTTAAAGACCCGGTCAAACTTGCCACTCATCGTCAGATCATAGTCAAGACGACCATGTTAGTTTCGCTGTTGACTCAACCTGCTTGTTTTCGCCCTTTGTGTTTTTGGCCTGTTCTAGTTACTTTTCTCCTGTGCCACAGATTATTGGAACCAGACTCCTGCCTCCGCTTCACTCCTGCCACCACCATCCTGCTTTCCACTACCGGACCTCCCTTTTGGACTCACCACGGACACTAGGACATTACGGTAACACACCTGCTCTGAACCTGGATCTGTTACCCTCCCTGTAAACCTGGACTTGCTCTTCCCTAATTATTGGAAACCTGGACAAATTGAACTTTGTAAATAAACCTGTTAAACCTTCTCTGGCTCGGTGTAGTTGTCTGCATTTGGGTTCAAATCCAGTTAAATAATGACAGTATGATCTGACCAACATGAACCCAGCAGACAGTAGCTCGGATACCACCCCAGAGTGCACTCAAATTCGGACTGCCATAGCCAATCAGGGCATTTTACTTGGCCAACATGATACCCTGTTTAAGACTATATCCGAGGACAGTCAGGTGCTGCTTAATCAGGTTCAATTACTCACCAATCAAGTGTCTGCCCTTACTACCCAAGTTAATAATGCACCCCTCGTTCATGGCATACAAACTGCTCCTTCTCATGCTCCGCCTGTTTTTCCGGCTCCTCCAGCCCAGATCAGAGAGCCTTTTGTTCCTGCTCCAGAGCGCTATGACGGGAACATGGGAACCTGTGGTGATTTTCTGACTCAATGCTCGTTGGTGTTTGAACAACAGCCCCTCACCTACGCCTCAGAAAGAGCCCGTATTGCCTACCTTATCAACTCTACTAGCGGTTCCGCTCGTTCCTGGGGATCCGCGGTCTGGGAGAGTCAGTCGGACATTTGCAACGCTTACGTTGCCTTCACCACTGAGATGAGGAAGGTTTTCGAGCCACCCCGTACGGGGCAAGGAGGCTGCTAAGCCGTTTGTTTTCTCTTCGGCAGGGGTCTCGCAGTGTGGCGGAGATGGCAGTGGAGTTTCGGACTTTAGCGGCAGTGAGTGGTTGGAATGATGAGGCATTACAAGGAGTGTTCATTAATGCTTTGGCTGAGACCTTGAAAGATGAATTGGTGTCATATGATGAATCGCCTACGCTGGATAATCTTATTTCACTCACCATCAGGTTGGATAATCGGATTCGGGAGCGCCGCCGGGAGAGGGAGTGGTAGTTCCAAGCAACCTGTCTGTCGTCAACCAACTCCTCCCCGCCTCTTCCCTACGGAGAAGGCCGAGTCTTCCCGAGTCGATACTAGGAGCACTGAACCCGAAAGCCATGAAGGTGGGTCGGTGCACGGTTGTCCTCAGAGGAGCGTGCACGTCGTATTCAGGCTCGGGTCTGCCTGTATTGTGGAGAAGCTGGTCATTTCGTTCCTTCCTGCCCAGTTCGTCCGGGAAAAGGGCCAGCTCATCATTAATGGGAGAAGTTTTGGTGAGCCGAGCAGCGGATTCTTCCTCTTCTCCCCGCATTCTGCTCCAGGCATCCCTCCAGTGGCAGTCCCAGGATTTCCCTGTTAGTGCGCTGGTTGACTCTGGTGCCGATGAAAGCTTTTGGATCGAGAGTTGGCTCAACAAATGGATTTAGAGACTGTACCTATGGACCGTCCGCTGCAGGCTAAGGGTCTAAATGGACAATTGTTGACCCGTATTACTCATCAGACTGTGCCTGTTTGTCTCAGAGTGTCGGGTAATCATCAGGAGAACATTCAGTTTCACATCATTGACTGCCCACAGACCCCCCTGGTCCTTGGTATCCCCTGGCTCATAAGACACAATCCACACATTGATTGGGTGACAGGTAGAATTGTTTCATGGAGCACATTTTGTCATGTGAATTGTTTGTGTTCTGCTCAGACGCCTGCCAGCACTGTGCCTCAACCTCCACTGGAGTCCATGGATCTCTCTGCTGTCCCTGACGTGTATCATGACCTGGCATCCATTTTCTGCAAACACAGAGCTACTTCTCTTCCTCCTCACCGGCCTTACGACTGCGCCATTGACCTCCAGCCAGGAGCCCCTCTCCCCAACAGTCGCCTGTACAATCTCTCCCGCCCGGAGACAGAGGCTATGGAGAGCTACATTCGGGACTCCTTGGCGGCAGGTATTATTTGTCCTTCCTCGTCACCTGTAGGAGCGGGATTCTTTTTTGTTGGAAAGAAGGATAAGACCCTCAGACCCTGTATTGATTTCCGTGGACTTAACAACATCACCATTAAGAACAAATATTCTCTGCCTTTAATTAATTCTGCTTTTCCCCTCCTTCATGGTGCAACTGTCTTTACCAAACTGAATCTACGAAATGCGTATCACCTGGTGCGCATTCGTAAAGGTGATGAATGGAAGACTGCCTTCAACACACCCTTGGGACATTTTGAGTATCTGGTGATGCCTTTTGGTTTGTCTAATGCCCCTGTTGTTTTTCAGGCACTAGTGAATGATGTCCTTCGGGACATGTTGAATCGGTTTGTTTTTGTCTATCTGGATGATATCCTGATTTTCTCAGAGTCCTCCCAGGAACATGAACTGCATGTGCGCCAGGTGTTGCAAAGGTTGTTGGAGAACAAACTGTTTGTGAAAGATGGAGAAATGTGAATTTCATGTGTCGGAGACCTCTTTTTTGGGTTACATAATAGCTCAGGGGAGTTGCGGATGGACCCAGCTAAGATCTCTGCTGTCACGGACTGGCCAGCCCCCTCCACCCGCAAACAACTTCAATGATTCCTGGGGTTTGCGAACTCTACAAGAGGTTCATCAAGGACTACAGCCGCATTGCGGCGCCACTCACCGCTCTCACCTCCATCTCACTACCGTTCGCTTGGAATGAAGGGGCCGAATCAGCGTTCGAAGAACTGAAACATCGCTTCGCCTCGGCTCCCATTCTGATGCAGCCGGACCCCGACCGCCAGTTTGTCGTGGAGGTGGATGCATCCGACACTGGGGTAGGTGCGGTGTTGTCACAACGTTCTCCTGAAGATAACAAACTGCATCCCTGTGCTTTTCTTTCACAGAAACTTTCTCAGGCAGAGAGGAATTATGATGTTGGCAATCATGAACTGCTCGCCGTTAAGCTGGCTCTCGAGGAGTGGCGGCATTGGTTGGAGGGGCGGAACAACCCTTCATCGTTTGGACGGATCATAAAAATCTGGCATACATCCAGTCAGCGAAGCAGCTCAACCCCCGTCAAGCCAGGTGGGCACTATTTTTTGGGAGATTCAATTTTTCTCTGTCTTACCGTCCTGGGTCACGCAACGTCAAGCCTGACGCCCTGTCTCGTGTTCATTCGGCTGTTGATACTGGTAGTAACCCTGAACCCATCTTGCCTCCTACCTGCAGTATAGCTGGCCAATACATGTGACATCGAAGGGATTGTTAGACAGGCTCAACATCATCAAGCTGACCCTGGGAGGGGTCCTCCTAACCGGTTGTTTGTCCCTGAGTCTGTTCGCTCCCAGGTACTTCAGTGGGCTCACTCGTCTCCCCTTACCTATCACCCTGGAGTTACGCGGACCCTTGACTTTGTGCGACGGAGGTTCTGGTGGCCCAGGATGGAGGCGGACACTCGAGCCTTCATTGCTGCTTGTACGGTATGTGCACGAAGTAAGAACTCCACCCAGGCCAACGCTGGTCATCTACGACCTCTGCCAATACCCAGCCGGCCCTGGTCGCACATTGCTATGGATTTTGTCACTGGACTTCCCCCTCGTCTGGAAAGACTGTCTTCTTACTGTGATTGATTGTTTTTCTAAGTTCGCTCATTTTTGGCCCCTACCTAAACTGCCCACTGCCAGAGAGACGGCTGATATTTTGGTTGAACATGTGTTCCGCTCTCATGGTCTACCCACTGATATTGTCTCTGACAGGGGTCCCCAGTTTGTCTCCCCAGGTATGGAAAGCTTTCTGTAAAGCTTTGGGCATCACATCCAGCCTGTCCTCTGGATATCACCCCCCAGACCAACGGGCAAGCCGAGAGAGTGAACCAGGAGATGGAGACCGCTCTCCGCTGTGTCACAGGGTCTAACCCTGGGTCATGGAGCTCCATGCTCCCCTGGGTGGAATATGCTCATAACACCTTGACTAACGCTTCCTCTGGTTTGTCTCCCCTTTCTGTGTGCTCTGGGTTATCAACCTCCCTGTTCCCTTCTCAAGAGAAGGGAGCTGGCGGTACCCTCGGTGCAGTCCCACATGCGCCGCTGCTTCAAGGTCTGGAGGAAGGCCAGGGTAGCTCTGTCCCAAGCTTCGTCGTACATGCAGAGGCAAGCCAACCGTCACCGGTCCCAGGCTCCCCGGTTACTCTCCTGGTCAAGAGGTATGGCTTAAGTCACGTGATCTTCCATTGAAAGTGGAGTCTAAGAAGATGGCGCCGCGTTTTATAGGACCGTTCAAGATACTGTCTATTGTTAACCCCTGTGCGGTTAAGCTACAGCTTCCTGCCTCCCCTACGGGTTCATTCCACTTTTCATGTTTCCCAGATTAAGCCTGTGTCGGTTAGCCCTCTGTGCCCGCCTCTCGTCCCCCTCCTCCGCCCAGGATCGTGGGTGGGGGTCCTGTCTACACTGTCCGGCGACTTCTGGATGTTCGCCGCCGGGGTCGTGGTTTCCAGTACCTGGTGGATTGGGAGGGTTATGGTCCTGAGGAACATTCCTGGGTGCCCAGGAGCTTCATTGTGGATCCTGCTCTGGTCCGTGAATTTCATAGGTTACATCCCGATAGACCCTGTTGGCCGCCAGGTGGCGTCCGTAGAGGGGGGGGGGGGTACTGTTAGGCCTACTGCTGCTAGGTAGCTCTCTCTCTGCTCTCCCCCTCCCCTCTGTCTGTCCTTGATTGCAGGAGTGAAGTCTGGTGTGCGGGAGTCAGGGTTCCAGCTGCAGCTCATTCACCATAATCACCTCAGCCTTAAAGACCCGGTCAAACTTGCCACTCATCGTCAGATCATAGTCAAGACGACCATGTTAGTTTAGCTGTTGACTCAACCTGCTTGTTTTCGCCCTTTGTGTTTTTGGCCTGTTCTAGTTACTTTTCTCCTGTGCCACAGATTATTGGAACCTGACTCCTGCATCCGCTTCACTCCTGCCACCACCATCCTGCTTTCCACTACCGGACCTCCCCTTTTGGACTCACCACGGACACTAGGACATTACGGTACCACACCTGCTCTGAACCTGGATCTGTTACCCTCCCTGTAAACCTGGACTTGCTCTTCCCCTATTATTGGAAACCTGGACAAATTGAACTTTGTAAATAAACCTGTTAAACCTTCTCTGGCTCGGTGTAGTTGTCTGCATTTGGGTTCAAATCTAGTTAAATCATGACACACTCAGCAAACAAAACTTCAGAAAATTCCATGTGCATGTCCCTTTAAGATATATCATTTCTAACCCGTGAAAACCAAACAAAAATAAAAGACAATACCCAACTAACAAATATTCATAACAGGTGGGTTCTGTGTAGCTATTTGAAAAACCATATGGTAAAACAAACAAAATGGCCAGGCCTTATTTAATTTGGTAGCTCCCTCTTACGACCTAATTATAAGACTGCCGAATTTTACTAACTGCTCCCCCCAGCCCACATAATTGGGAAATATTCCAATGAGAGATAATGAAATCCCCATTCTCCTGGAAGAGAAAGTATACATTTCGTTAACATTCAGTTGTAATCAGCAATCTAAAAATAGTAATTACACACAAAACATGATGCAGATAATTTCACTGTACTACCTCACATCAATAATCGTTAGTTTTAATCTAATTCCTCGTTACTATTCTAGAAGAAGATGACATAAAATATCTCACAAGCTGAAAACCACCCAAGGTTCTCTGATTTTGCAATGAGTATTTTTAATTGATTACAAGGATTATTCAACCCCAAAATCGTCTCCTTTGCTCCCATGTCAAATTATATATCACGATCGTTCATTAACGAAAGGACCAAGCGCAGCGTGATATGCATTCATCTTTATTTCCGTACTGAACACACGACAAAAGAACAAAACGAAATGTGAAGTCCAAGGTAGACAAAAATAACATACCTTTACGGAACAAGATCCCACACAGACTGGTGCCAAAAGGCTGCCTAAGTGTGGTCCCCAATCAGAGACAACGAGCTACAGCTGCCTCTGATTGGGAACCACTCCTGGCCAACATAGATTTAAGCGATCTAGAAACTAAACATAGAACTAAACACAACACGAAATATACACACCCTGACTCAACAAATAACCGTCCCCTGAGTCAGGGCGTGACAGTACTCCCCAAAGGTGCGGACTCCGACCGCACCACATAAACCTAATAGGGTAAGGGCCGGTGGGCATTCCGCCTCGGAGGCGGATCCGGCTCGGGTGTAACCACCACACTTACTCTCCACCTCCCCGTTGCGCCCCTGGTCTGGTCTGGAACCACTGACTGGAGCTGGATCAGGCACCGGTGGAGCGGACTGCTCTGGCTCCGGAGTGGAGCCGCTGACCGGGGCTGGACCAGGCACCGGTGGAACAGGCACGGGCCATGCCGGACTGGACACACGCACCACTGGCTTGGTGCGGGGAGCAGGAATGGACCGGACCTGGCTGATGACGCGCACCCCCTGGCTTGGTGCGGGAGCAGGAACGGGCCGGACTGGGCTGATGACGCGCACCACTGGCCTGGTGCGGGGAGCAGGAAAGGGCCGGACTGGGCTGACGACGCGCACCCCTGGCTTGGTGCGGGGAGCAGGAACGGGCCGGACTGGGCTGACGACGCGCACCACTGGCTTGGTGCGGGGGGCAGGAACGGGCCGGACTGGGCTGACGACGCGCACCACTGGCTTGGTGCGGGGAGCAGGAACGGGCCGGACTGGGCTGGGAACACCCACCACTGGCTTAGTGCGGGAATCAGGAACGGGCCGGACCGGACTGGCGACACGCACCACTTGATTATTGCGAGGAGCGGGACTGGGTTCCTTCACTAACCCCCGCTCCTTCTGCTGCCTAACCAGCTCCTCTCGCCGTGCCTCTACACTTTCCTTCTGCTCCCTCTGCACCAATGACCCCCTTAATCTGGCGGCCTCCTCTGCTAAACGGCTGAACCGCTCTATCGCGGCCTCCTGCTGCCTCGTCGTCCACGGCGTAGAGCCCCCCTAATTTTTTGGGGGGCTTGTCTCTCCCCCGTGATCATGGCCTCCATCCCTCTTGCCAGACTCTTGTTGTGTCGAGTAAACGTTGTTAATTATGCTGTGAAACCAAGGAGTCCGCTTATACTGTACTTTGATTATAAGTTTGATTTATATCACAAGCTTTCAGCATAAGTTTACAGACGTCTGCAGCATCTGGAGAACAGTGTCCCAAAAGAATATGTCTGTTCTGATCTTCTTTGTCTCTACCCAGTACTTATCATCTTTACCAGGATATGGGTGGTTTCCCATACTGACCAATCACCTGTCTCCACCCAACAGACTTCCTCTGTTCTATGGGGTGTCCCTCTAAAACGGATCCCTCTAAAACTGAATAAACATCCTCTCAGGTTCCACTTGAAAACATTAGCAAAGTCATAATTCTTCATACACTACATATTCCCCCCTTTGAGACAAATTAAGTCTCGAAAACAAAAAGAATAGGATTATGACAAGTAACAATTTATCTTATTGAGTATCTTTAACAATAAACCAAAAACACTTTTCTATGGAGTGTAAATACCTTTCTATGAAATATGAACAAATCTTTATGAAGTGTGAGAGCGAAAAACCTGTCTGGCAGCCTTATTTCCAAATATCCATCCATCAATCAAGACAGTCAAATTCTCTCATGGCCCCAGGCAACCACCTAAGTACTCCAGATCAATTCATAAATCTTTATCAATGCATTTGAAACTATGATGCAATTAAATACACATGAAAGCCCCAGCAAACAAAATACTATCCAAAATGTCCACACTCAGGCTGGTCGACCCATCGGACCCTACTGTGGATTCTCTCTATCCCTGCCTAGACCCCATGTCCCTAAGCATTCACGAAATAAACAAAAACATCTGAGATCCCCACATGTATCCAATAACAGCAAATATCATTCTACAAAAATTAATACAGAAAGAATATGACACAAATTATGTATTACACATATGTCTATATAACATTGCAGACACTGGAATGTAGTCCACTACACTTCATCTCCTCAGCAGTGTCGACTTCCAATGCATCGTTGATGATGGAATCGGAACATTTCCAAACCTTCCTTGTTCCATCTCCTCCAGTCCCTTCATTTGTCCTTTCATATTGTCCTTGTTTGAGCATTTGAATCTCTACATATTCCCCAAATGCTTCTGGAAGAAAAGAAAAGACCAAACAGTATATTTTGCAAAAACAACACATTCAAATTAAAACATCAATATCAACTAAGAATATAAAAATGATATATAAAATGAATCACATTCTATTTCCCCCTTTGATTCATAACAAAATACTAAAATCACACTAATATTGAAAAACATTTGAAAAATGATCAGATAATCAAAATGGATATTTATCCATCAATACTCCATCCAGTCCCACTTGTCCATCTTCATCCAGATCAGGAACAGTCAACAACGGCATCTGAGTGTTGTCTCCAGGCATCACAACTCCAACCCATCTCAATATCATAGCCTTCGTAAAGGTCAGTAACAAAGTACAAAAGCAAAACATCACACACAGTGCTATCAGAGCTGCTACTAAAATCTGAACCATCACTGCTCCCACTGGGCCTAACTGATCTTGCAACCAAGTTTTCGCTGACCATCCAGCTCCTTCAGATCTACCAAATGCATCCCTTATATTCTTCAATGCATCTATAACACTAGTGATATTATCGGAACTATCTGGGATCAAAGTATAACAATCATCCCCGTCAAATTCATAGCCAAACATAAGCCACCTTGTTTTGCTAGCATCCATTCTCCCTAAGGCTTTGAACTCTTGACTTGTATTTCCATCTATCATCACTAGTGTCACTACATTGACTCTCAGTCCTAACTCTAATCCCTCACTTTCAAACTGTTGATTATAAAAATACATTATAATCACCTTGATCTTCCTGCTGGGAATTGTAAATATAGATACCGCAATCACCCTCAATCTTCATTCTTCTCTCATCATTCAGCAACGCATACTTTCTCAATGCAACTGCTCCTATCAGATCTAAACTCCTGCCATATCTATCTTCCAACTGAACTCTAAATTTCCCCTTCACCACTGTTCTCTCTCTCTTCCTACTAACATTGAAACTTAGCTTACTGTCCTAGAGTTCCTTCAACCCTAGTTTTCTTAACTTTTTAATCTGACTTTTTCTCCTAACTTTTAAAAACCTTTTCCCTGATTTATCCACAAAATCCTTTCCCACTAAATTTTAGAATATGTGATCGGGAAGTCCCCACCTGCTTATGACTTCTTTACACACAGACTTGGCAAACGATTGAGCATCTTTTAGCCTAGTTTGACATCTTATGCACCTCTTGGTGTAGGAATATAACCAAGAATAACAGTCACCCCCTGTAAACATAATTTTTCAGACAGATTGTATAATAGGCAGGAGGACAATCTATCTGTTCAAGCAAATATGGTTCCCAAAAACCCTACTCTTTTATAATCTTCTACCAGACAGCCGTCTGGTGTACATCTTATTGTACAGTTCAACTTACACAATGCTTCTCTTCCCAACAATGCAATAGGTATATGTTCTGATACCAGTATGGGTATTGTAATTTTCTTTTTTCTTTTTATAGCAGAGCTCAATTGGTTCCTTAAGAGTAATCAGCTGTTTTACTCCCTCGAATCCCTATCCTAATTAGTTAATTTTACATAGTGAGATGTGTAACCTCTTCAGGCTGAACACAGATCAAAGCTTTTCCGCTATTCACCATCACTTCTCATAGTCCTTTGTTTTCACTTCAATTGTTGGATATTTTTCCCTAATTGGTGCTACCAGCTGACACCCCCCTTTCCGATCTTCTAGGCACTCTAGAATCCTTGCTCCTTTAAGGGTTCACCTGTCCTCCAGATGATCTTCACTTGCTCCTGTATCTTCCTCTGAAATTCCCTCTTTCCAGAAACTATCTATGGATATGAAACAACTTGTACCACTAGTTGTGGCTGGTACAATTGCATTTGACCTCGTTCAGTTGAAGCTGTGGCAGTGATTGTTGATTTGGTTCACCCTGATTCTGCATAACCAAAGCTTTTCTTCTCCTTCTTATTCTCCACCAGCTGTATTTGATTGAGTTTTCTGAGAGTTTCTTGGTCCTGTTCTTTCTGGTTGTGTTCCTTTTTCCTGTACAGATCCACTTGATGGGCTATATGATCTGTATAGACGCCTTTTGTCATGCTTCCAAGTCCAACCACCTCTGCCAGTTTGCTCCTTACTGGTGAGGGCAGTCCCATCTGCAATTTAGCTCTCAAAATTGACTGCTCAATTTGACTCACATCTGGATCATTTCCAGTAATATTTCTCCACACTTGATGGACTCTTGACACATAGGCTCTCGGATTTTCTTGTTGTCCTAGTGGGTCAATCAGAATGTTATCAGGATGCACATTTGTTGGAAATGTATCTTTCAATGCTCTCCACAGACGATTCATACTTGCAGCCAACAATTCAGGGTCGTTCACTGCAGTCCCCACATATCTATTGAGTCCAGCTCTCTGAAACATTTATTCCATACCTGGAATCCCAAGGAGATTAGCCAAAAGTCTCTTAATGTCTCCTATAGCAGACTGTGTTCCCACCGTAATTTCTTCCAATTTTGAAATCCAAGGATAGGCTCCATCTTGAAGAGTAGGCAGCTTCTCAAGTATATCTGACATATACAGTGGGGAAAAAAAGTATTTAGTCAGCCACCAATTGTGCAAGTTCTCCCACTTAAAAAGATGAGGGAGGCCTGTAATTTTCATCATAGGTACACGTCAACTATGACAGACAAATTGAGATTTTTTTTCTCCAGAAAATCACATTGTAGGATTTGTAATTAATTTATTTGCAAATTATGGTGGAAAATAAGTATTTGGTCACCTACAAACAAGCAAGATTTCTGGCTCTCACAGACCTGTAACTTCTTCTTTAAGAGGCTCCTCTGTCCTCCACTCGTTACCTGTATTAATGGCACCTGTTTGAACTTGTTATCAGTATAAAAGACAACTGTCCACAACCTCAAACAGTCACACTCCAAACTCCACTATGGCCAAGACCAAAGAGCTGTCAAAGGACACCAGAAACAAAATTGTAGACCTGCACCAGGCTGGGAAGACTGAATCTGCAATAGGTAAGCAGCTTGGTTTGAAGAAATCAACTGTGGGAGCAATTATAAGGAAATGGAAGACATACAAGACCACTGATAATCTCCCTCGATCTGGGGCTCAACGCAAGATCTCACCCCGTGGGGTCAAAATGATCACAAGAACGGTGAGCAAAAATCCCAGAACTACACGGGGGGACCTAGTGAATGACCTGCAGAGAGCTGGGACCAAAGTAACAAAGCCTACCATCAGTAACACATACGCCGCCAGGGACTCAAATCCTGCAGTGCCAGACGTGTCCCCCTGCTTAAGCCAGTACATGTCCAGGCCCGTCTGAAGTTTGCTAGAGTGCATTTGGATGATCCAGAAGAGGATTGGGAGAATGTCATATGGTCAGATAAACCAAAATAGAACATTTTGGTAAAAACTCAACTCGTCGTGTTTGGAGGACAAAGAATGCTGAGTTGCATCCAAAGAACACCATACTTACTGTGAAGCATGGGTGTGGAAACATCATGCTTTGGGGCTGTTTTTCTGCAAAGGGACCAGGACGACTGATCCGTGTAAAGGAAAGAATGAATGGGGCCATGTATCGTGAGATTTTGAGTGAAAACCTCCTTCCATCAGCAAGGGCATTGAAGATGAAACGTGGCTGGGTCTTTCAGCATGACAATGATCCCAAACACACCGCCGGCAACGAAGGAGTGGCTTCGTAAGAAGCATTTCAAGGTCCTGGAGTGGCCTAGCCAGTCTCCAGATCTCAACCCCATAGAAAATCTTTGGAGGGAGTTGAAAGTCCGTGTTGCCCAGCGACAGCCCCAAAACATCACTGCTCTAGAGGAGATCTGCATGGAGGAATGGGCCAAAATACCAGCAACAGTGTGTGAAAACCTTGTTAAGACTTACAGAAAACGTTTGACCTGTGTCATTGCCAACAAAGGGTATATAACAAAGTATTGAGAAACTTTTGTTATTGACCAAATAGTTATTTTCCACCATAATTTGCAAATAAATTCATTAAAGATCCTACAATGTGATTTTCTGGATTTTTTTTTCTCATTTTGTCTGTCATAGTTGACGTGTACCTATGATGAAAATTACAGGCCTCTCTCATCTTTTTAAGTGGGAGAACTTGCACAATTGGTGGCTGACTAAATACTTTTTTTCCCCACTGTAGGTATTTTGCAAAGGCTTATATTCTAAGTTTTGACCTCGAATGATCACTGGCATCATCTTCTTACTGGTGCTCCCTTGTCTTGGCCTTAATGTATACCTCTTCTCCAATTCTTGGGGTCCTTTTTTCAGCAGTTTTTTCTTCTGTATCTTCAGCTTCTTGAGTTGTTCTTCCAGTCCTTTTACTTCTTCTAAATCATTCGCTTTATCCAGGCATGATACGCATCGGTCTATATCTCGTTCTATTTCTTCTGTGCTAATCATTGTAGGATAAAATCCTCTTGAATATTAATCTCCAAATCTTTATCGCTGTCTCCATCTTTACTTTCATCAGAACTCGAATCTCTTGTATTCTTCTTCTTCAAACATCCATCACCCCTTCTTTCCGCTCTGGCCAACCTCCGTCTGATCACAGGGTCATATCCACCCATGATCTCTTCTGAATCACTCTGATCATCATCATCATCATCATCGTCTTCATCAAGTTCCATCCTCCTGAACCTCATTCTACCCTTAGTTTCCAGACATCTCGGTTTTTTCTTACTTCTGGAGTTTGGATTCATTTTTATGGTCGTTTCTGCTTGTCCTCTCTCTGTTATTCGTTCATATTCATCTCTGATGCAATAATCACCCTCCTGAATGATCACTGGAAGCTGAGGATAGACGTCCTTAAACTCTACTTCTTTCTCATAAGGTGGGGGTCTTTTTGCTGAATCCGTATGTGAGAAAGGTGTACTGACTTCTGTCATTCGTTTTTCTGTCGCCTTCACTGCATTTACAATGTTCTCTATACCTTTGTTTCTTTTATCGCTGGCATCTTTTATCAGTTTTTGTCCTTCATTTTCAAACAACTTAAGAACACCCAGCTCTCTTTGTCTCTTGTTCCCTTTTTTTTCCTTTCTTTTGATCTGCTTTATGAATTGACAGAAGCACTTTCATTATGTTGATGACGTCAGGGTTAAGAGTCCCTTCCACTGGCCATGGTTGTTCAATGTCAGGCCAACGTTTGTTCCATTTTCCAGATAACCTTGCAATACCATTAACTGGAGGATTACTATTTTGTACTATATCAACAGGTGTAATTACCTTCATAGTCTTGATGTCCTTTTTCCCCATTGTAACAACTGTTTTATATTCCTTTATTGTGAATTATTTTATTATTTTAGACTATATAGCTTATAGTTTCCTCCCTTTAAATATTAATATAAACTAAAAAAACAAGAAATTAAATTTTTATTTTTAAATAATTAAACAATTAATCAATACATTTATGAATAATAAAAAAATAAATAAAAAAAAATCACTTTTTTTTTTACTTTACCAAGTTATTAATTAGTGGCTATCTTACCACCTCCGATCAGGAAAAGTACAGGAAAGTAGACAACTTCAGAGCAATCCAAAAAAGAAAAGACCTATAATCCAGCAACACTACAGTACTCATAAACCAATTGCTTAATAAGCACCCAATGACCTCAATTTTACAGAATGATGTCAGTACTCGATTCCCAACACAACTCTAATCAAACCCACTCAAGCACAAAAACTCCAATGCGCAATTACATCAATTGATCAGTCTGTTGCCAAGTCCCTGTCAAATTGTCATAACATCAAATATCCTGTATGGGAAGGTAGGTTTTGTAAATATAACAGTACTGGCCTTGATTTTGACTCTTGACTTTTGATCCGTTGCAGCAGACTCTGTCGCGTGATGTATACGTCAGCACTTCCGCTCTCTCTCTCTCTCCTCCTTCCTCTTACCATCTCTCATATGACAGAATAACAAAGGACAAACAAGAATTTAGTATTTTATGCACACACTGAGTTATGTCAATCATTCAATACTCCTCCGTTCACATTTGCGCTAAGAAATAAGCAAACAACTTAACTCAGGAATATTATAAATAACTCAATAACATTTTATTTTATTTATTTTAATCCGTCAACATATCTCTAGTTTATCAATTCAATAGGTCTCAAGAAAACAGTTTCATCTTCAAACAACAGCCGATGTAACAACCAGAATACACCATTAGCCTCTAAATCTCTATGTCTTTGTTCGTCTGTATCTCCCCGCAGAGGAGTGTAGCAGGGGAGTGGCATATTTACCCCTACGTCACTCTAGAGACATAAAATCACGCGCATGCGCAGTACATTCATCACTACGATTTCACAGTGGAAGGAGCTCTCTCCCAGCTCTCTCCACGCCAGACAACAGAAAGTTAACAGTCCCGCTATACCTCCTCTCTTTTACCCCTCATAGACAAACAATAACACTTAACAGAGCTCACAAACCATAGGACACAAAACCCACACTATCCTAAACACAGTTCTGGAGACTCGATCCATTCCAATGGACCCCCAAGGTAAAAATGCAGCACGCATCATTTAGCATGTAGCATGTATAATTTAGCATGTAGCATGAAGCATTTAGCATGTAGCATTTAGCATTTCTACCTCCGCCGCGTCGTAAAATTCCTTTGTTTCTAAATTTTTGCTACCACGAGGTCCGCCGGAAATCCAATGAGCGGTTACATCAAACAAATGATTCGTCAACCACATGCTGAGAGGTAACATACAATCAAATATATACCACAGCCTCAAGCCCCCTGGACTTACCTAACTTCACCTAACGTGTTATAACGATTTTTGGCCCATCCTAGAGATCGCCTCATTAAGAGTGGCTACCGAGATTCGCAGCGGTTCTAAGTTACACACATATTCCTAGGCCTTATTCCTCTCAATCTATTATTCTTGAACTTTTATTCAAGCAAAATATCCCTAAGACACTCCCCCTTTTTGCGCTGTTTACCAGCGCAAACAAATCTAGAATTGTTAGAACAGACCCCTATTCCACAGCAATAACAGCAACATCAGCACACACAAGTCCTTTACACGGTAACATCTCCCCAGCGCACACACCCATAACCAAACGAACCAAACCGCACACAAGACCGTGAGAAATCTCACCTTATGAGCCGGGCGTCTTGTAGCGGGAGTCACTTCGCTGCTCATGAATGTAACATAGGAGAGACGCAGATCGCCCCAATCACTACGTCGCAATTTGTTGTGTCGAGTAAACGTTGCTAATTATGCTGTGAAACCAAGGAGTCCGCTTATACTGTACTTTGATTATAAGTTTTATTTATATCACAAGCTTTCAGCATAAGTTTACAGACGTCTGCAGCATCTGGAGAACAGTGTCCCAAAAAGAATATGTCTGTTCTGATCTTCTTTGTCTCTACCAGTACTTATAATCTTTACCGGGATATGGGTGGTTTCCATACTGACCAATCACCTGTCTCCACCCAACAGACTTCCTCTGTTCTATGGGGTGTCCCTCTAAAAAACGGATCCCTCTAAAACTGAATAAACATCCCTCTCAGGTTCCACTTGAAAACATTAGCAAAAGTCGGAATTCTTCATACACTACACTCTCTCTCATCTCCTCCCAAGTCCATCCCTCTCTCCCTCATCATGCTGCTTGATCCAGGATTGGTGGCATCTTCTATCACGATCGTTCATTAACGAGAAGGAACCAAGGCGCAGCGTGATATGCATTCATCTTTATTTCCGTACTGAACACACGACAAAAGAACAAAAACGAAACGTGGGAAGTCCAAGGTAGACAAAATAACATACCTTTATGGAACAAGATCCCACACAGACTGGTAGCCAAAAGGCTGCCTAGTATGGACCCCCAATCAGAGACAACGCTACAGCTGCCTCTTGATTGGGAACCACCCTGGCCAACATAGATCTAAACGATCTAGAAACTAAACATAGAAATAAACACAACACGAAATATACACACCCTGACTCAACAAATAACCGTCCCCTGAGTCAGGGCGTGACATTATAATGGTATCGTTACTGGATCAACGACATAGTTAATATCTGTTTACTTATGTTGTTCCTGTCACCCCTCTAAATGTCATATTTTATTCAGTCGCCAATATAATCAATTACTCTGCATAAAGAATCAGTGATATTTGATCCCAGGCATCTATTATCAAAGTTGTTTGAGACATTGTCTCCCTCTGACTCCCTTAACATACACACTGTAGGGTACTTCCACCAATCCTGGAAGATAGAATACTACTACACATCAGATAATACCATGTTTCATTAAGTTGACTAGACACCTATAAAATAAACCTGTAACCCCTTTCCGGTAATCTAATCATCGCAACCTGTTGTATTGATTTATCAAAAATATAAACCTGTTGATTAACAAATCTAGAACCTTCAAAGAATTGGTACTTCCCTATCAGCATAATAGTAAAAACTAACTGTATATCCCTTTAACATATTGCATCAACAGAACCCTTAAATTTACACCATGTAGTGATTGCTGACATGCGGCGTTGTCACGAACGTCTACTAAGTGAGTGGACCAAGGCGCAGCGTGCGATACGAACATGACTTTATTAATTAAAGTACTCAATACAAAAACAACAAACAATGACAATCGTGAAGTCCTCAGTTACAATGACTGATACGGAACAAAAACCCACAACACTAAGGTGAACACTGACAGTTTAAAATATGGCTCCCAATCAGAGATAACGAGCCGACAGCTGACACTCGTTTACCACTGATTGGGAGTCACACGACTCAAACAAGGAAACACAACCAAATACAACACAACCAATACCAAACACAACCAAATGAACACACCTGGCTCAAAATACACAGTCCCGGAGCCAGAGCGTGACAGTACCCCCTAAAGGCGCGGACTCCGACCGCCTACACCCAAATAGGGGAGGGCTGGGTGGGTGTTGCTCCTCGGAGGCGGCTCCGGCTCGGGCTTGACCACCACCCTACTACAATCCCCCGTAGTGCCCCCAGTCCGATCTGACCCAGTTAGCTGGATCAGGACTGCCGACCGCGCACCCCTGGCTGGCGCGTGAGGCAGGAATGGACCGGACCTCGCAGACGATACGCACCCTTTGCATGGTGCGTGGGCGGAACTAGGCCTCACCAGGCTGAAGACTCGCATCCCTGGCTTGGTGCGAGTAGCAGGAATGGGCTGAATCCCGGCTGACGACTCGCACCCTTGGCTTGGTGCGAGTAGCAGGAATGGGCTGAATCAGCTGACGCACTCGCACCCTTTGACAGTGCAGTGGCAGGAACAGGCTGAATCCAGCGACGACTCGCACCCGCGGCTTGGTGCGAGTGGCAGAACAGGCCGGGTATTGGGCCGGCGACGCACACCGTGGGACCTGGTCGTGGAGCAGGGACCGGCTGGGCTGGGCTGACGACGCACACCGTGGGCCTGGTGCGTGAGCAGGGACAGGCCGAACTGGGCTGACGACGACACTGTGGGCCTGGTGCGTGGAGCAGGGACCGGCTGGGCTGGGCTGACGACGCACACCGTGGGCCTGGTGCGTGAAGCAGGACAGGACGAAACTGGGCTGACGACCGCACACGTGGGCCTGGTGCGTGGAGCAAGGACCGGCTGGGCTGGGCTGACGACGACACCGTGGGCCCGGTGCGTGAAGCAGGGACAGGACGAGCTGGGCTGACGACGCACACCGTGGGCCTGGTGCGTGGAGCAGGGACCGGCTGGGCTTGGCTGACGACGCACACCGTGGGCCTGGTGCGTGAAGCAGGGACAGGACGAAGCTGGGCTGACGACGCACACCGTGGGCCTGGTGCGTGGAGCAGGGACCGGCTGGGCTAGCTGACGACGTACACCGTAGGCTTAGTGCGTGGAGCAGGAAACAGGCCGGGCTGGGCTGGCGACGCACACCGTAGGCTTGGTGCGTGGAGCAGGAACAGGCCGGGCTGGGCTGGCGGCGCAGACACACCGTAGGCTTGGTGCGTGGAGCAGGAACAGGCCGGGCAGGGCTGTCGACGCACACCGTAGGCTTGAGTGCGTGGAGCAGGAACAGGCCGGGCAGGGCTGGCGACGCACACCGTAGGCTTGGTGCGTGGAGCAGGAACAGGCCGGGCAGGGCTGTCTGACGCACCCCCGTGGGCTTGGTGCGTGGAGCAGGAACAGGCCGGGCAGGGGCTGTCGACGCACACCGTAGGCTTGGTGCGTGGAGCAGGAACAGGCTTGGCAGGGCTGGCGATCGCACACCGTAGGCTTGGTGCGTGGAGTAGGAACAGGCCGGTCCGTACTGGGAACACACACCACTGGCCTTAACCGGGGGATCAGGAACGGGCCGGACCGGACTGGTAACACACCTCAGTCTCACGCGTGCCTCAACTACTTCCCTCCCTCTACTCGCCAATGGCTCCCGTAATCCGGTAGCCTTCTCACGTCTCCCTGTGGCAGCCTCCTGCTGCCCAGCCGCTGCCATGTGTCCCCCAAAAACTTTTTTGGGGTTGCCTCTCTCGTCCTTCCGACGATGGCCCTGCTGACGCCAAAGGTTCTCCTCTCTCAGTCGCCTTCCTCTCACTGTTTTACTCCATGGCCGGCGATCCATCCCATCCAGGATTTCCTCCCAAGTCCAAGACCCTTTACCATCTCAAAATCTCCTCCCATGTCCAGACCCTTGGCTCCTGGACACGCTGCTTGGTCCTGAATACGGTGGGGTTTTTCTGTCATGAACGTCTACTAAGTGAGTGGACCAAGGCGCACGCGTCAGGCGATCTGAACATGACTTTATTAATTAAAGTACTCAATACAAAAACAACAAACAATGACGAATCGTGAAGTCCTCAGTTACAATGACTGATACTGAACAAAAACCCACAACACTAAGGTGAACACTGACAGTTTAAATATGGCTCCCAATCAGAGATAACGAGCCGACAGCTGACACTCATTCGTTACCACTGATTGGGAGTCACCACGACCAAACAAGGAAACACAACCAAATACAACACAACCAATACCAAACACAACCAAATGAACACACCCTGGCTCAAAATACACAGTCCCGGAGCCAGAGCGTGACAGGCGTGATACAAAATGTGACTATTCTTTAAACATCATTCGTGCTCTAACATATACATACCCCTAATTTAATGTGACCTAATATATTTTCTCCTTGATTCTCACAAAGGTGGCTAGCTTGCTAGCTACTCTACAAACATACCACTCCACTCACCCTAGCAGAGCTGGTTAGGCTTTGAAATTCATGTTCATATATTCACATAATCCATATAGAACGTTAGAAATCCTTAGTTACTCACATCAAACAATCCCTTCCGTATTTTTATCGATTCTCAATCGAAACACAAATCAACTTCTTCAAACATACTCCCAGCGGAACCAAAAAAACCCAAAAACTTTATTTTCCCAGACATTGACCTTCCTGTCGTGGGATCCTCAATGGTTCTCTAACCTTCCGGAAACCCGTCAAAGTCAAGCCTCCCAGAAAATATAGACTTTCCGCTACTCTCTAAAAATAACATCACGCTCTCAATACCACTCCTTGATATACTATGATGGGCATTGATGTACGGAACCACAAGATAACGTTATATCAAAAAAATATATATATCAAAGCTTATTAACCAAATCTCAATCATATTATCATACCCATTTCTATATTTTATTATCCAATCTTCAGACTAATACATATTTCCATATTCACACAATACTATTTCCCAAACACGCTTAATAAATATTATTATAACCTGCAGAAATATCTTATTCTATAAAAGGGACCAAATTTGGAATTTCAATTCCATCACATTAACATTTTACTATAACTGATTTTAGGATTACATATTTTATTAGCCTGACTTCCATAAGATTCTATAAATAACCAATCATATATGTCACTACCATCGTCAATTGTGATTGTCTTGCCAGATTCAGGTCTACTAAGTTGACTCCCCATATTTATATATTAATTCATGCATTATTAGTAATTAAATATTTGAATAAATCCCCAACTTGATCTTTATTCAAATGTATTTTGTCTCATTTATTCATTGGTGCCATGATTCAACATGCTTAATTGTATCTGCTCGATTCTTTATGCCGTATGAGTTATTGTTCTCTCTCTCTCCTGACCATTTTGAGTAATTCACAAAGGACTAATTCTCTCTTCACAATGGTACTCTAACTCTCGGAGGACTGAACATTGGGTTTGAGGCCTTTCTTTATGATGCTTATAAACATCAAAGGACTCAAACCTGTAACAAAACATAGGCCTCAAACCTGTAACAAAACATAGGCCTCAAACCTGTAACAAAAGGACTCTAACCTTTAACCAACACAATTAAGGACTCAAACCACTCTTTATCATGTGTTTTTACATTAAAGGACTCAAACCTCACAATTTTATGATTTTTCACATTAAAGGACTCAAACCTGATAACTTTATCCTCTGTATTCTGTACTCATTAATCTGAATGCACCCTTTCTTATTTTGAATCATAGCACCATGTCATTGTCTAATTTAATATTTATCCTTACATATGTTTACATACTCGAATACCACTCATCTATTCCCCTCAAAAAAATATTGAATTTTAAACGTTCGTTACAGCTCAGCTTTACCACAGATAAGCAGAATTTAACATAATCATAAAAGGAAAGTCTGCTTACCTGTTAGTTCGGCTGCATCCTGTTCGTTACACACCAATCTGTTATGATGAGTTTCTCCGGTATCAAGTAATTCAGGATGCAAGAGAATAGTTCAACACTTAGATGGAGAGTTGATACGGTACAGGGTTCAACATGACAAGCTGCACGTGAGTGGCCGTATTGTCATTTGGATTCCCCACCGGATTCAACATAGCAAGATCACGTGGTTGCATCTCATTATTTGAATGACAGGCATACAAAATATATCAGTTTATATACTGCTTGGCAAGCTAATTCTACCCAACAGTTGCCAACCATTATTGGGTGTCACTCCTAACCCCAATAGTATCACCCCTATATGGTATCGTCTTGCACCCAAGTCAGGATATTCCATCACGTACTCCTAAGATTAGCACCAGTGGCCCCCCAGCTATCTTGGCACGCATACCTTCTGGCACCCACCAGTGACAGAAATAAATACATGGAATGTCCTCATCCTCAAAATCCTATGCAACACAATATGAAAGACATTAGCAAATCATGTGTAAAAGACGTCATATCAGGTCGGGTAGTCATTTAGGCAGGTTACCTTAGTGTTCTTGGGGCACAGGGGCTATGGTGGTCTGCTTGAAACATGTTGAGTATTACAAGACTCAGTCAGGGACATGTTGAAAATGTCAGTGAAGACACTTGCCAGTTGGTCAGCGCATGCTCGGGGGTACACATCCTGGTAATCCGTCTCGGCCCTGCGGCCCCTTGTGAATGTTGACCTGCTTAAAAGTCTTACTCACATCGGCTACGGAGAGCGTGATCACATAGTCATCCGGAACAGCTGCTGCGCTCATGAATGCTTCAGTGTTGCTTCCCTCAAGAGAGCATAGAAGTGATTCAGCGCTCGTCTGGTAGGCTTGTGTCACTGGGCAGCTCGCGGCTGTGCTTCCCTTTGTAGTCTGTAATAGTTTGCAAGCCCTGCCACATCCGACAAGCGTCAGAGTCGGTGTAGTACGATTCAATCTTAATCCTGTATTGACTCTTTGCCTCTTTGATGGTTCCTCGGAGGGCATAGCGGGATTTATTATAAGCGTCCGGGGTTAGAGTCCCGCTCCTTGGAAGCAGCATCTCTACCCTTTAGCTCCGTGCGGATGTTTCCCCTGTAATCCATGGCTTCTGGTTGGGGTATGTACGTGACGGTCACTGTGGGGACGGAGCACATCATCGATGCACTTATTGATGAAGCCAGTGACTGATGTGGTGTACTCCTCAATGCTGTCTGAAGAATCCCGGAACATGTTCCAGTCTGTGCTAGCAAAACAGTCCTGTAGCTTAGCACTCTCGTCATCTGACCACTTTTATTAACCCGAAGTCACTGGTGCTTCCTGCTTTTTTTTGCTTATAAGCAGGAATCAGGAGGATAGAGTTATGGTCAGATTTGCCAAAATGGAGGGCGAGGGAGAGCTTTGTATGCGTCTCTGTGTGTGGAGTAAAGGTGATCTAGAGTTTTTTTTTTTCCCTCTGGTTGCACATTTAACATGCTGGTAGAAATTAGGTAGAAGGATTTAAGTTCCCTGCATTAAAGTCCCGGCCACTAAGAGCGCTGCATCTGGATGAGC